>NC_134455.1:394899749-396114239 GCF_047948215.1 Lycorma delicatula
GGTAAACTTAAAAACGTTGATACATTTAAATATTTTGAAGAATAGTTGACACTAATATGGAAACCTTTTATATTTCTAAAGGAGAGAGTATAAAAAAAGAGGGGCAGATCTTATCAAACCAGCTAAAATACATGTAATATAAAAGCACTATTCATTAATACAGAGATATTACATTTTGATAAGATTGTTAAAGAAGAATCATGAAATACTATAGAATGTTTTACCACAATGTGATTAATTATACAGAGGGATGATTGAAATGAAACAAAGGAAAATTCTAGGAAAACTAATTTCACTAATTACAGTATATCAATTAAGAACCGATAAAGATTTATACAAGAAAGTTGAAAAATTATCAAAAATATTCTAGAAGAGAAATGTTTTTTTTGTCTTCAGTCATTTGACTGGTTTGATGCAGCATTCCAGGATTCCCTATCTAGTTAGTGTTAGTCGTTTGTCAATTTGTTTTCCAAACGTAGCCTGCCTGCACAATATTTCCCTTCTACTTGTCCCTCCAATATTAAAGCGACTATTCCAGGATGCCTTAATATGTGGTCTCTCTTCTTTTAACTATATTTTTCTAAATGCTTCTTTCTTCATCAATTTACCGCGACACCTGTAATGGTTACATTAAAATGACAAATTAGCGAAGTAGCTAGGAGATTATTTTGGAATAACAGGATATGTCGAGAAACCGGTCACAAAAAAAATCCCTTTCGGCACGCCGGAAGGTGGAGGTAGATTTTACCGTTGCTAAATAGAAGATAAAAAAGATTTCCACCTTTAAGTTAAGAAAAAATTTTAATTTATTCAATAAGACAATGGTTCCATGTAAAAAATATGTTTCACATGTTTAGCATATGACAAAGCCACATATAATCTCACAATTCCAGCAATATTTTGATCATCCCTTGCCGTAAGGGTTGGTCATATCAAAAATTGTTTTAGACACCAGTTTTAGGTAATGTTTACAAAACTAATGACCAGATTAAACCGATTCGATACTTGGCTTCGTATGGGAGGTATTTTTCTTTTGTCTTCAAAACCCCATTTTTTCAATCCCTGGGACAATGATTGGTGATATCAAAAAACTTTAGTTTTATAAGTTTTAAACCCTATCCAAAGAATAAACTTTATATAAACTCGATATTTTATTTAATAAGAAAGTTATGGCGGTATTTTGTTTTTTCTGGGGTTTTTTTATCAACCCTTGCCGTAAGGGTTGGTTATAACAAAAATTGTTTCAGACAAAGGTTTTAAGTAATGTTTAGTGAACTAAATACCACTTTAAATGGATTCGATAATGGGCTTCGTAAGGGAGGTATGAATTTTTTTTGTCTTCGAAACCCAATTTTTTTCACCCCCTAGGCTAATTGTTGGTGATATAAAAAAGAATTTATTTAGATAAGTTTCAGGCCTTTATCTAAAGAATAGAAGGAACTTTAAACGAATTCGATATTTTACTTAATAAGAAAGTTATAGCAATATTTTTTTTCTCGAAAAAGCCCTCCCATGTCTTCTTCCATGGTGCGATTTTGACAGTTGAACTCGACCGAGATTTTGATACGGGTTATTTTTCAGGAACAATTTGAAAGTGATTAGCACAAAATTACGGTAATTATCGTGTCCACAAGAAAGTTATATATATATATATATATATATATATATATATATATATATATAAACTTTTGAGTTGAAGGTGGTTTTAGAGTCTGGGGGATGTGAAACGCGAAGATATGTCGAAATTTTCCGAAGTCGAATCATGGTACCCATTACTATAAGTAGCTTTCTTATTAAATCTGTGGAAAGTGCAGGCCAAAGAAGAACGAAGAGGTCTTCGGAAGAAGAAGAGGGAGAAGAAGAAGGAAGACCAACCACTCGCCTCAACATCACGGACTGGAGTCCGGAACAGAGCCCAGCAGAGATGCGTCCTGAAGGGCAGCCATACCAGAAGCGGATGAAGAGCTTCTACACAACCTCTCCTATTTCAAAACTTACAATAAGACAAAATAACCCAGCAATTGCGACTCCTCCGGAAAAGGGGACGCATTGCTCCCTCCTTATAGCTAGTGCCCCGTTGTGGCGTATTCCTGCTAGCCTATTAAAGAGTTAGCACCGAAAGGACTTCAGTGGACGGTCTGAAGGGGAATTACGTCGGGAGGACAAGCTTTATAAGCCTAGCCTTCCGCGGTCGGCCCGTAAAATGGGTTCGATAACGCTGGTTTAACAACGGATTGGAATGCAATTAAATCCGTCCTTAAAACACTGAATAATAATAAACAAAATTTGAAAAATTAGACCCGCCATTTAAAATTAACCCTTTTAAAAAAAAAAGCCCGATTAGAATGATCCAGCAGCAAGGGACTCTGTCCAGGTTCTGCGATAAAGTAGGGAGTAATAGACTCCTGCCAACTTTGCATTCCATATTAAATCTGTCTAAATGATAAGAAGCACATGGAAAATGAAAGAAAGGATAAACAAAATTGAAGATATAGAAAATAAGGGTAATTATAAAAATATGTTACTCTGATTGAAAAGAAAACGTCAAATCCAAATTTATAATGGATAGAAGAAAGAAAGAAATGTATTTAAAATTGGAAAATCTCGGGAAGGAAAAAAAATAACAGAAGAAATCGTAATTACAAAAGTTACTAAAACATCGATTAATCGAGATTAGAGGAACTGAGATCTTAATTTAATAAGAACGATGTAAACTTTTCTTATCACAAATGGATTAAATTGCAGTTAGAATTTTTATCAAACTTTGTATAACAAATTTTCTTTCTACTTAGGGAATAAAAAATTATTACTTGAAAAAAGGGGTCTTAAAAAGGGGGGATTAATATTCAAAAATAAAAACGCAAATGCCAAAAAAAAAAACATTACTAACAAACATTGCTATTTAATGCAGGAAGATTAGAGAGCGTACGGTGATAATTTGGTATATAATAGAATCTTTTTCTAAATTTTAATATTTATTTATATAGCCTATGACACTCGTGGTAACGTAAGGATTACAACACGAGGTCGTACACCTAAATCGGTTCAGCCTTTTAGCTGCTACGGTGGAACAAACATACACATACCCTAAATATATTAAACTTCTTTTTGGGTAGTCATATAAAAACAGAATTTAATGTGAAATTCAGAATAGTATTGAGGTAGATTCAAGGCTATATATATAGTATCAAACCCGGTATTACGGACCTGAGTAACGGATTCCTATCGATTAAGAAGAAAGTAGTACGGAATATAATAGTGGGAGAAATTCAGAAGGAGGTAAAAGAAACCCTTTTAGTAAAGGTGGTCCGTTTAACAATTACCCTTTGTAATACTGCCCGCTGACACACCAAAACAGATGTTATTCTGTGAGATGAGTTATCGGACCAAGGTAGGAATTTCATGGGATTATATGAGGGAACCGACTCCAATATATGTCCACAATGTGGACAGTTGGACGATGCCTATCATGTTCTTTACGTATGCCCTAAGTTGGAGCTAATGCGCATGGATTTGCCGGTTCGATACTATTGGTTCGGCGTTAGATTTCTGTGTAAAATGGAGGAACCGGGCTGAGTGGGCGAACGTTGAGAATTTCATCATTTACTTGGCAAGGGAAAAAGGATTGCAGAAAGAATTTGGGGTTCCGCTTGGTCCCAAAAAGGAGATCCCAAAATGCTGTCCCACTACCGGGACTATGGTCTTTCGGTACCTTGCCTCAAAAATGAGGAACTTCCAAAGGGATCCTCTACCGGGACTTCGATCTTTACTTACTCCTCTGCGGTTCCGGAAGGAGTCCCTTCCCGATCACCGAAGGTGAGACGCCTGAGCTTTCCACCCTTCCCGGACGAGATTGTTCCACATCGCAATCACCGACTGTCCGAGAGCAACGGCAGAAAAACTTCACGCTACATGGGTAATTTTACAACCTCCCCGTCCGGGTAATGCCCATGCGCCATACAGGAAGAACACCTAGCCTCCCGGCAACAGTCTTTCCGGACATGGTTACACTCCCCACAATTAAACGGTGGCCGCTCTGGTCTGGACCGTGACATGATTTCACCCGGTACCGCGGACGCCAGCAGTGGAAGCAGAAATCTTCCCGGGATCGCCGCACCCATCCTATACGCATTCGACTTGTCCTTTGTTTTGTTTCAACGGTATTTCAACGGTACTGTGTTGTTATTATTCCGGGTAATACTTTTGTTTCGTGTTGAATTCACTTTTACCTTCTACTGTTAGGCAGTTCAGTTCCTTTATTTAGTTAACTCTTTTCGGTCTTACTTAAGACTCGATAAGATGTATTTATCGAGTTATAATAGTATAGTATAATCGAGTTCATTAAATAATAGTAGACCGATGCGATTGTCACGAGTGACATTCCCATCGGTGGCATCTCGATCCGGGCGGACTGGAATATGTCAAAACAGAGGTTTCAAAAATGACCACCGGTAAATCCTATAACGGCTAGAAACGTAGGGGAGTGGCGGAGGTTGTGTTCTCCTATGGGGGTAAGGATGTATCCTGAAAAACTGCCTGTAAGAAAAGAAAGAAAAACTTTTTTTTTAAAATTTTTTTTTCGTTTTTCGTAATTATTCTAGGTAGATGTGTACAATTACCGTTCTGTTTTTTGTTTTATTTAATAATTACTTTATTTACGTAATTCTTAATGTACATACTCTATTTTTTCACCTAATTTTCCTCCTAAGTAGTAGTTTACCGAGGACGAATCTTTCGGTTGTATATAATTCTCGCCACAAATTATTTAAGTCTTTATCGGTTATATAAATACTAAATAACAAAAAAAAAAAAAAAAACTAATAATACTAATTTTTAGTAAGGTGATTATTATGAAGGTAATAAAACGTCACACCTCGTTCTCCAGCTGAGAGATGGGCTAAATATCCAGCAGAGGAAGTCGGCGTGTCCTGATGTCGCTAGGGAGAACCCGGTGGGATGCCCTCCCCTACGGGGTGATAGACAGGGAGAGCAGACTGTAGCTACGATACCCTGAGGTGACCGAGTGATGCTTAGTTTCTGGACCGGTTGCCATCGAGGTGTTTCCAACCGAAAAAAAAGGGTATTAAATTAAATTTTGGATCGCTTATGAACGTATTTCCGTTCGATCAAATTACAAGTAGATAGTTTTATAGTACATTCATACTTTGTTAAAACTGGGTGCTTCTCTTGTTTTTTCAAACAATATGGACTTATCGATTTCTGTTTTGCTGGAAAATTTACGCGAAAGTTTGTTTGAATAAAACACAGCTTTCAATAACAAATCTGGTCACGGGCTGCTATTAACTGATATAATTAAAATGTTTCAGAAACACGCTCGACGTAAATATTACCAGTGTTTCAATATCCTTTCAATCTCTCTTCAGTTTCATAAATATCCGCAATTCTTTATGCAATTACAATAAATTTAATGTTTAATAAACCAACCGTATTAATTAAATTATTTTAATATTTAAAATAATTTAACTTTTTTTTTTCAAATTAAAAGGCATTCTAACTTTTTCTTCATATTTATGACGTTTCAATAAAAAAAAAAAGAAGAAACTTATAGAACGGATATTAATTTTGATTATTCATATAGATTCAACATGCGCAACTTTTTCCTGTTTAGCCTTACAGTTTAGATAATTCTGCAGAGCATGAAAGTGGATGATATTTATGAGTGTGAATGAAGTGTAGTCTTGTACGTTCTCAGTTCGACCACTCCTGAGATGTGTGGTTAATTGAAACCCGACCATCAAAGAACATCGGTATCCACGATCTAATGTACAAATTCGTGTAAAAGTAACTGACTTTACTAGGATTTGAACGCTGGAACTCTCGACTACCAAATCAACTGATTTGGGAAGACGCGTCCGTTTTTAATATTCTCCAATAGCACCGCATTTGCTGATGATATAGTAATTCTAGCCGAGAATAAAAAGGATTTAGAAGAAACAATGAACGGCATAGATGAAGTCCTACGCAAGAACTATCGCGTGAAAATAAACAAGAACAAAAGATGGACAACTGAATGTGAAAATAGGAGGAGAACAGATTATGGAGGTAGAAGAATTTTGTTATTTGGGAAGTAAAATTACTAAAGATGGACGAAGCAGGAGCGATATAAAATGCCGAATAGCACAAGCGAAACGAGCCTTCAGTAAGAAATATAATTTGTTTACATCAAAAATTAATTTAAATGTCAGGAAAAGATTTTTGAAAGTATATGTTTGGAGTGTCGCTTTATATGGAAGTGAAACTTGGACGATCGGAGTATTTAAGAAAAAAAGATTAGAAGCTTTTGAAATGCGGTGCTATAGGAGAATATTAAAAATCAGATGGGTGGATAAAGTGACAAATGAAGAGGTCAAATAGATGAAGAAAGAAGCCTTTGGAAAAATATAGCTAAAAGAAGAGACAGACTTATAGGCCACATATTAAGGCATCCTGGAATAGTCGCTTTAATATTGGAAGGACAGGTAGAAGGGAAATATTGTGTAGGCAGGCCACGTTTGGAATAGGTAAAACAAATTGTTAGTGATGTAGGATGTAGAGGGTATACTGAAATGAAACGAGTAGCACTAGATAGGGAATCTTGGAGAGCTGCATCAAACCAGTCAAATGACTGAAGCCAAAAAAAAAAAGCACCGCATTACAAAATCTTCTAATTTTTTCTTCTCAGGTACTCCGATCGTCCAAGTTTCACTTCTATATAAAGCGACGCTCCAAAATATATAATTTCAAAAATGATTAAATTAATTTTTGATGTAAACAAATTATATTTCTGAATGGAGGCCCGTTTCGCTATTCGGCATTTTATATCAATCCTACTTCGTCTATCTTTAGTAATTCTACTTCTTAAATAACAAAAATCGTCTACCTCCATATTGTTTTCTCTTCCTATTTTCACATTCAGTGGTCCATCTTCATTATTTCTACTACATTACATTACTTTTGGTTTTTTGTTTATTTTCTTGCGTAGGACTTCATCCATGAATTTCATTGTTTCTTCTAAATCCTTTTTACTCTCGGCTAGAATTATTATATCATCAGCAAATCGTAGCATCTTTATCTTTTCACCTTGTACTGTTACTCCGAATCTAAATTGTTCTTTAACATCATTAGCTAGTTCTATGTAAAGATTAAAAAGTAACGGGGATGGGGAATATCCCTGTCGGACTCCCTTTTTTATTACGGCTTCTTACTTATGTTCTTAAATTATTGCTGTTTATATTAAATTATATTAAAATTATTCATTAAAAAATAAAACCTGGTGAATTAAGTTGGGAATTCAGTATAGCTGTAATACTGTATCATTTCACTGCTATTATAATATGAGGAATGATATCTACTTCAATTTAAACTGCAATGTTCGCTTTAAAATGTGGGTTTGTTTATTCATTTATCCGTACCATTATGCTGGTCCATTAGTCTATTTATAAAAAATAAAAAATAATCTTCTTTTGCTAGTTAATCCAGTTATATATAATCTCATTCGTTACATATATTTCATAAACTATAAATTTTTTGTGATAAAACTAATAAATATTTATTTAAATTATATTATTATTATTATTGTACATAATTTTGATTACTTTTATTTTATAATATTATTTTTAAAAATATATAGTATAGCTTTTGTTTGAATTTAGTTCGCTTACTATGATAAAAATAGAGTTCGGCTGTTCATTTTTGACAACTCGATTTTAGACACCCTGCGCGAGGCTATACTGTTTGCTTTAAAGCATTCGTTAGAGGTTAGCAATATTTGTGCGTGCGCATTTCATTCTGTATATAAATGGGTTCATGCTGCCGGCCTCCGTGGCGCGACTTGTAGCGTCTCGGTATTTCATCCGGAGGTCCCGGGTTCGAATCCCACTTAGGCGTGGCATTTTTGGGCGCTACTTATCATTCATCTCATCCTCTGAAGTAATACCTAACGATAGTCCCGGAGTTAAAAAAACAAAACAAAAAAAAACTGTGTTTCTGTACTTGTACAGTCAACACAAGAAGTGTGACGCGAATTACGGTGTAACTGTGTATCTTATATCTTTTTATATCAGATTGTAAATATGCCCCCTAAAAAATCACGCAAAGGGAGATTGTGACCGTGACTGACCGTCTCTTTTTACCCGACTGAGTTTTTGTCAAACGTTTTTCTTGGTGAAATCGTTTTTCTCGTTTTGTTGGAGGAGGTAATTTTATTATTTACACAGCTATTTCCAACTGCAATAATAAACTGCCGAACTCTGTCTTAGTATAACAATGTAATTATTACGCGTTTTACAGTTTCGCGGTTATAATTTTTGTTGTAGGAATTCTACAGGCAGTGGTGGTTCTACCCCAGAAAATTTTTCTGGGCCTTTTCAAGGCCGTGGTTAAATTTTTCTGTAAAATAAAAGAACCGAAAATAAAAAATGATGTAGAATAGCTGGAAGCAGGATAATAATTTAATAGACTATCGCATTCGTAAATATGGTATACGATTTAACCGAATAATTAATAAAATGTCAGCACACATAATATTTTTTTTAGTATTACTAGATAATAACTTAATAAAATGTCCGATTAAAAACACTATAGTCCAACGGTGCTTAATTTAAATATCAATGTACACAGAAACAAATACGTAATTATTTTTTTACTAATTACCTTCTCTTTCACCCTTTCAATGTGCTTTTGGACAGATTTAGCGATCAAAGAGCCCTTACTTACCACCATCTTTTGAGTTAAGTTTTAAAAAATGCGGAATATCTAATGAACTTGTTGGTAGTGAAGGTCGCTCTGCCAAAGGATCACCTTTGGCAGAGCGACTTGGAGACTACCGGTAACTCTTTCACACACATTGACAGTGACAGTGACAATGATTAATTAAAAATAAAATCCCATATTCTGAACTAAACTAGTACTTACGGTAATTAATTATTAATGTAATATTAATATTTTAATTTAAATGAACGAATTAAATGCTTCTTTACTTTCTGAATATTTTCGTATTTACGTAATTTTTTATCATATCTGTTGCATTTTAAAATACCGGTATATACTCGATTTTTTTTGTTTTTTAGATTTTTGATCCGGAAAATCGAAGTGCGGGACTTATTAGGGGGGCGGGGGTACTCGAATAAATACGGTATTTATAAATGAAAATTTAAAGATTGAATTTATATTTATTCAATTTTAGAATATTATATTTTATACACTTCATTAAATAAGAAGTATTCCATTTTTCAATTTAGGATCAATTAATTGAAGCCAACACCACTTGTGTTGGTTTGATCGTATGAATGTATAAACGTGTGTGGTACGTCTTAGTATCTGTTGGGTCTTCTATTTTTTCTGAATGTTTTTCTCTCTAGGTATTTGTGGTGTGCAGTGTGTGAGTGTAAGTGATCTGGTATAGATAATGTTTGCTTGTGAAGACCGTACGGGTGTGTGGGCGTTTACCCCCTCTCCTGAAGTAAAGCTTTATTAGCGGTTTTCCAGGAGGTGCGGTCGCCAGGGGTGGAAGTTTAGTCGGTAGTGCGCAGGTATACATACGCATTTTCTGTAACCGATTGCGGAACCTGTTAGCGAGCCCGATACTGCTTCGGCGCTCGTAAATAGGATTTCTCCACCATAAAAAAAATAAAAATAAATTTTTTTTTTCAAATTTAATTATTAAAGCCTTTAAGTTTTATTTAATAATTTCATAATTCTTTATTAGTTCTAATTTTATGTGTAAAAACACATAAAATTAATATGTGTTGTTCAAAAAGTAGAATATTTTAGATATTTTGTCTGAAATTTTCTCTTTTTCGTCAATCTTTAAGTAATTTCTAAGAACAAGCTCGATAACCTTCAGGTCACCGTAGATTCCCCGTCATAAGTAAAGCTTTCAAAATAATTGTTGTTATCAAGATAATAATTACTATTATGTTTTCTGCTAAGATCACTATATTATCTATGTTGAATACTCTTTACCTTTCTTATCTGCATTGTTTTATCATTTGACGCGTTTTGGGACCACCCCGTTGTCAAAACATATTGTACTGGTACTTTTATATTTGTTTTAATCTTTGTACAGCGTTTAGTCAACGCCCCTCTCTATATTACGAAGGCCAGATAAGGCGTAACGTCAAATACAGGGAGGGGCGTTGACTAAAGGCTGTATATACGAGAAGTATCCTCTAAAGTAATGAACGTTCCATTGTAAATAAATTTATTCTGAAACTACTTATCTTATACTACTTCTCTATATATAATCTCCACATGAATTAAGACGTTTACCGTAGCAATATTTTTTTTTTTTTTTTTTTTTTTTGTCTTCAGTCATTTGACTGGTTTGATGCAGCTCTCCAAGATTCCCTATCTAGTGCTAGTCGTTTCATTTCAGTATACCCTCTACATCCTACATCCCCAACAATTTGTTTTACATACTCCAAACGTGGCCTGCCTACACAGTTTTTCCCTTCTACCTGTCCTTCCAATATTAAAGCGACTATTCCAGGATGCCTTAGTATGTGGCCTAAAAATCTGTCTCTTCTTTTAACTATATTTTTCCAAACGCTTCTTTCTTCATCTATTTGTCGCAATACCTCTTCATTTGTCACTTTATCCACCCGTCTGATTTTTAACATTCTCCTATAGCACCGCATTTCAAAAGCTTCTAATCTTTTCTTCTCAGATACTCCGATCGTCCAAGTTTCACTTCCATATAAAGCGACACTCCAAACGTACACTTTCAAAAATCTTTTCCTGAGATTTAAATTAATTTTTGATGTAAACAAATTATATTTCTTACTGAAGGCTCGTTTAGCTTGTGCTATTCGGCATTTTATATCGCTCCTGCTTCGTCCATCTTTAGTAATTTTACTTCCCAAATAACAAAATTCTTCTACCTCCATAATCTTTTCTCCTCCTATTTTCACATTCAGCGGTCCATCTTTGTTATTTCTACTACATTTCATTACTTTTGTTTTGTTCTTGTTTATTTTCACGCGATAGTTCTTGCGTAGGACTTCATCTATGCCGTTCATTGTTTCTTCTAAATCCTTTTTACTCTCGGCTAGAATTATTATATCATCAGCAAATCGTAGCATCTTTATCTTTTCACCTTGTACTGTTACTCCGAATCTAAATTGTTCTTTAACATCATTAACTGCTAGTTCCATGTAAAGATTAAAAAGTAACGGAGATAGGGAACATCCTTGTCGGACTCCCTTTCTTATTAGGGCTTCTTTCTTATGTTCTTCAATTGTTATTGTTGCTGTTTGGTTCCTGTACATGTTAGCAATTGTTCTTTTATCTCTGTATTTGAACCCTAATTTTTTTAAAATGCTGAACATTTTATTCCAATCTACGTTATCGAAACCCTTTTCTAGGTCTATAAACGCCAAGTATGTTGGTTTGTTTTTCTTTAATCTTCCTTCTACTATTAATCTGAGGCCTAAAATTGCTTCCCTTGTCCCTATACTTTTCCTGAAACCAAATTGGTCTTCTCCTAACACTTCTTCCACTCTCCTCTCAATTCTTCTGTATAAAATTCTAGTTAAGATTTTTGATGCATGACTAGTTAAACTAATTGTTCTATATTCTTCACATTTATCTGCCCCTGCTTTCTTTGGTATCATAACTATAACACTTTTTTTGAAGTCTGACGGAAATTCCCCTTTTTCATAAATATTACACACCAGTTTGTATAATCTATCAATCGCTTCCTCACCTGCACTGCGCAGTAATTCTGCAGGTATTCCGTCTATTCCAGGAGCCTTTATATCAGCAATATCGTAGCAATATATCAGTTTAAATAAATCCTCGACGTATTCTACTCCCGCCAATCCATTTAGCCACCGATTAACAGTATTTTTAAGTTCTTCGTCACCCGCGAATCGTTTACCGCTCAAAAATTATTTCAACTTTTCAAGCAAACGGTTAATACAAAGAGGTAAGTCCGGACTATATGATAGGTGATCGTAAATTTCCCATCTAAATCTCCTCAGTAAATCATCTGTCGGACCCGCAACATGTGGACGTGCATTATCATACAGCAGGACGACGCCGTTGGTCAGCCAACCACGTCACCGATTCGGAATGGGGCGCCGTAACGTACGTAGAGTTTCGTAATAGGCTTCTGCAATAATAGTCGTTCCACGCGGCATGAAATCGATCAGCAGTAAACCAAAAGATTGTGGCTCTCAGTTTTCATCTAAACGGCTATGGCTTGACTTTTGTCGGTCTGGTGTGTCATTGAAGATGATGCCGCTAACTTGACTGCCGTTTCTCAATGGCGTGTGATACAAAATCATTTTTCATCGCCGGTAACAATTGAATTAAGGAACTCATAATTTTTTTCTGTGTAGCGCAACAAAAATTCCAAAGCAGATCCCGTTCGGATTTTTTTTGGGACGTTCTGTTAAGATGTGCGGCATCCAACGTGCACAAACCTTTGTAAAAACTTAATGGTCATGAACAATGCGAACGATTACAACTCTTGAAACGTCAGGAAAAAGAAGAACCAGGTTGGTAATTTTTCTAAATTTTCTTGTTTTATTTATCGTTTCTTACATCATTTTTTTCAAAATTAAATTAAGTACAAGTGTTGTTAAAATGTTTTATTTCTTTATTACTCTTTTAAAAAAGTTATTGTACGTCAAATATAAAAAAATCAGGTTTTTCAATCCCAATTTATTGCTTTTCACCCCAAATTTCTCAAAAGCTACTGCAGATACGGTTTTAAAATCTATTTTTTTTTCAAGACAAAACCATAAAAAATCAGTAATTATTTTCCATAATTAATGTCCTAAAAATTTTATTACGATTTCATTTTATCGGGATAGCTGAAATACGAGAGAAATCTTTCACTAGCCGTAACTCGCAAACAAAGCATTTTAGGATATACGTTTATATGCAATTTTTCCCATTATATTTACGAGTAAAATAGGATATGAAAGTCCCGGAAAAACCTCATGATACACTCTGTATAGCTTTGACAGTTAAGTTAAACATTTTAAAAAAAATATATTGTGGGATTTCTGACAACACCGAAACACTAACTAATAATAACAGTTGAAAGAATAGCGTTCATAAATTTCCCGTTTTACGAGAAAATTCATCAGAAAACGTTTTTCGTATAATAAATACCAGTATTTTTATTTTACTTCAGAAGTTATACATATACAGTGGCAAGATACGAGTTTTAAAAATCAATTACTTATTGTACAGTAGGACATCGATATTTCGTCACCTTTGAGACCCTACGGGGAGATGAATTAACGAAAATGACGAAAACGGAATAGTGTAAATTAACTTACCCAAGCCTGGCTGGCTTTTAAATTTGGATCACTATTTACGATGAATGAACGAGTAAATGACAGCTCTTCTTCAGCTGCGTCAATAATTAATAAGCCGCTTAAAGACCTTGACCGTTTTACTCGTAAATTCCTCTATTTTTTAAGTTTTTTTTTTATAAAAGATAGTTTACTGACGTACGAGGGATTCCGAACCTCTGTGATAATTTAGCGGTACTTTCACCCTTTCGCAGGCGTTAAAGAATTTCAAACTTTTTTGCGAATTCTAAACTTTTATAACTACCACGTTTGCTAAATATTTTGCTCCGTAAATACAGAAATAGAATACACACGGATAGGTACGCCACTAGTATGAAACACTAACTCACACGACGTAAAGTTTACTACTGTAATGAATTTCAGAAACGGAAAGGAACTTAGGTAATAGAGTATTTTTGATAAAGTACTACACTGTGTAAGAAATATGTAAACCCTGATTAGATAATAGAGCCCGATTGAAAATGTTTATATCAATGAAAGATATGTAAAGTAATTTTATCAGTTCTTTTATCACGCGATTAGTGTAATTTATGTATAACGTACAGTTTTTTTTTGTCTTCAGTCATTTGACTGATTCGATGCAGCTCTCCAAGATTCCCTATCTAGTGCTAGTCGTTTCATTTCGGTATACCCTCTACATCCTACATCCCTAACAATTTGTTTTACATATTCCAAACGTTGCCTGCCAGCACAATTTTCCCTTCTACCTGTCCCTCCAATATTAAAGCGACTATTCCAGGATGCCTTAATATATGGCCTCTCTTCTTTTAACTATATTTTTCCAAATGCTTTCTTCTTCATCTCTTTGCCGCAATACCTCTTCATTTGTCACTTTACCCATATGATTTTTAACATTCTCCTGTAGGACCGCATTTCAAAGGTTTCGAATCTTTTATTCTCAGGTATTCAGATCATCCAACTTTCACTTCTATATAAAGCTACGCTCTAAACATATACTTTCAAAAATGTTATCCTCACGTTTAAATTAATTTTTGATGTAATAAAATCATATTTCTGACTGAAAACACGTTTTGCCTGTGCTACTCGGCATTTTATATCGCTCCTGCTTCGTCCATCTTTAATAATTCTACTTCCCAAATAACTAAATTCTTCTACCTTCATAATCTTTTCTCTTCCTATTTTTATATTCAGTGGTTCATCTACATTATTTCTACTACATTTCATTGCTTTTGTTTTGTTCTTGTTTATTTTCATGCGATAGTTCTTGCGTAGGACTTCATCTATGCCGTTCATTGTTTCTTCTAAATCCTTTTTACTCTCGACTAGAATTACTATATCATCAGCAAATCGTAGCATCTTTATCTTTTCACCTTGTACTGTTACTCCGAATATAAATTGTTCTTTAACATCATTAACTGCTAGATCCACTAAAAGATTAAAAAGTAACGGGGATAGGGAACATCCTTTTCGGACTCCTTTTCTTATTACGGCTTCTTTCTTATGTCTTCAATTATTACTGTGCTATTTGGTTCCTGTAAATGTTAGGAGTTGTTCTTCTATCTTTATATTTGAACCCTAAATTTTTTTAAAATGCTGAAATTTTATTCCAATCTACGTTATCGAATGCCTTTTCTAGGTTTATAAACGCCAAGTATGTCGGTTTGTTTTTCTTTAATCTTCCTTTTACTATTAATCTGAGCCCTAAAATTGATTCCTTTGTCCCTATACTTTTCCTGAAACCAACTCGGTCTTCTCCTAACACATCTTCCATTCTCCTCTCAATTCTTCTGTATAGAATTCTAGTTAAGATTTTTGATGCGTGACTAGTTAAACTAATTGTTCTGTATTCTTCACATTTATCTGTTCCTGCTTTCTTTTGTATTATGACTATAAAACTTTTTTTGAAGTCTGACGGAACTTCCCTCTTTTCGGAAATATTGAATTTACAGTAGCGTCAAATAAAAAAAATCGGTCGCAGTTAACTGAATTTTTATGCTGTAGGTCTAAACAGATAGAATACGTTTTATTAGTAATGAAAAATTTAATTTAATTTTCATTATCAGTATTGTTTCTCTAAATTAAGAATCACAAATTTTCCAGAGGGGTGACGAATTATTAAATGAGACGAATTAACGGGTGACGAATTATCGTGGGTCCTAGTGTATATAAATTAATTTGCGATATAATATTTGTATTGGTCCAAATTAGTTACTGTAAGAAATAAAACACTACCTCTACTTTCGATTGCTTTTCATTTCATTAGCTATCTGTTACCAAATTTTCCCTTTATAATTTACCAGTATATGTTTTTCATTTCCTAAATCATAAACTACAAGATTTTGCCGCAGTAGTTAACAACTGTTTATCATTTATATTTATTAATAGTATTTTGAACGTAGTAAATAATACATATGAAAATAATAAAAAAATACTTGAAAAAAATAAAATTATTTACTAAAGTATAACGAGTTAAAAAAAATGATAATTCTAGTATATGATATTAGAGCAATGAAAACCAAAAAATACTGCGGTAAATAATTTTATTTCCAGTGTCTGTTCACGTTCTGTGTGCTGAGTAGCACTTAACGGTACTGTCATGGAGCGTTTTGAATAAATCGATTACAAAACAAGACAACGATATTTTTTGTCTCTGGCGCTTGTGGAATTTCAGAGTCCTATGAGAAAACGTCACTGTTTTGTCTGAATAGATCTGTAGTCGTACATAAATCCGCTTTTAAGGACTGTAGGGCAATAATGTTTTTCCCGTAAATAGCGTGATTGACGTTTTTCACTTCCTTGTACGAAATAAAGAAAGTATTATGATCACGAAATATTTCGGTTTTCAAATTTCAACGGAAATATCAATTTTGACCATACCTGAATCCATTTTGACTAGTTTCGGCGTGACGTATGTACGTATGTATCTCGCATAACTCAAAAACAATTAGCCGTAGGATGTTGAAATTTTGGATTAGGACTGTTGTAACATCTAGTTGTGCATTTCCCCTTTTGATTGCAATCGACTGAACCAAAAGTGTTCAAAAGAGCTTAAAATCCAAAAGAATCTGGATTTTGGAATTAACTGCAGTAATAATTCCTCACTGAGAACTTTTCAACGATATATCATAACTGGTACTTATTTTAATAGGTTCCTGAGTTATAACCAAATGAAATTTTAATTAATGAAATATTTGAATCTTATTAGGGGAAGCAACATCGGTTCAAATCAGACTTCATCTCCTTTTTTTTTAAATTTAAATATATTGATTTATTAACCTCTCATTTTCATCAGACTTCAAAAAAAGTGTTATAGTTATGATACCAAAGAAAGCAGGCGCTTTACACGGAACTAGCAGTTAATGATGTTAAAGAACAATTTAGATTCGGAGTAACAGTACAAGGTGAAAAGATAAAGATGCTACGATTTGCTGATGATATAGCAATTCTAGCCGAGAGTAAAAAGGATTTAGAAGAAACAATGAACGGCATAGATGAAGTCCTACGCAAGAACTATCGCATGAAAATAAACAAGAACAAAACAAAAGTAATGAAATGTAGTAGAAATAACAAAGATGGACCGCTGAATGTGAAAATAGGAGGAGAAAAGATTATGGAGGTAGAAGAATTTTGTTATTTGGGAAGTAAAATTACTAAAGATGGACGAAACAGAAGCGATATAAAATGCCGAATAGCACAAGCTAAACGAGCCTTCAGTAAGAAATATAATTTGTTTACATCAAAAATTAATTTAAATGTCAGGAAAAGATTTTTGAAAGTGTATGTTTGGAGTGTCGCTTTATATGGACGTGAAACTTGGACGATCGGAGTATCTGAGAAGAAAAGATTAGAAGCTTTTGAAATGCGGTGCTATAGGAGAATGTTAAAAATCAGACGGGTGGATAAAGTGACAAATGAAGAGGTATTGCGGCAAATAGATGAAGAAAGAAGCGTTTGGAATAATATAGTTAAAAGAAGAGACAGACTTATAGGCCACATACTAAGGCATCCTGGAATAGTCGCTTTAATATTGGAAGGACAGGTAGAAGGGAAAAATTGTGTAGGCAGGGCACGTTTGGAGTATGTAAAACAAATTGTTGTGGATGTAGGATGTAGAGGGTATACTGAAATGAAACGACTAGCACTAGATAGGGAATCTTGGAAAGCTGCATCAAACCAGTCAAATGACTGAAGACAAAAAAAAAACCTCTCATAGTAAAAAAAATTACGATAAATAATAATTCAATAATAACAACAAAAAAAATTAGAAAAATAATCAAAAGTTATTAGTGAAATAAAATTTTACGTACTTTTAAAAATGTGTATATGTAATTTAATAGGCATAAAAGGATTCAAGTGGTGTCCACATCAGATTTCTTATCATAGGTTATAGGTGTCCCTTTAATTTTTTGTACTAGTGTAATAAGTATTTAATTTTAATTTGAAATATCAGGAAAACATAACTTTTACCTTTTTTTCTTAATCAGCCATCGCCTTCCTAGACCGACTGAATGCCCTCAATCTTCAGTAAGTCTTCTACTGCCACCCTGAAGGCTGCTAGCGCCCACAAGGGGGCGTTATCTCCTACTTTGAGAACTAATGTTCTAGAATACAAGGAATAATATCTTATAATAAAATGTATTTAATAATTTACTCATATCTTTTTTTCATTTCAGTTCACCAACCGGCATAAGACATGCAATATAAGGATAAATGCAGCATACTAGTATAAATGGGTTGTTTTTTAAATGATACGGTCTAGTATATTTAATTTTTGACGTGAAACGTCTTTAAAATCAGACCGAAACATACGGGTACCAGAACAGAAATTTTTAGCGTAATGAAAAGGTCTATATCGTCCTGCCCTAATAACTTCCTAACTATTAATCACATTCGGTGTCATTTTATAAATTACATGGTCAGCTCACCGATACGACTTTGGTTTGCATCACTGGTGAATGGACTGGCGGGGAGGGGGCACAGCTCAGATTGGCCAAAACTGGCGCTCTCGCTCATTTCCATTCTGTGTAGCTCATGACTTAGATGTGATAGCACAGTTATTCGTGTTTGTGTTTAGAATTTCTCGAGATATATCGATTTAAGTAATAATAAATGTGTTTTGGACAATATTTACGTGAAAAAATTAAAGCACACATGAAAAAAATGTATAAAAATTCAATATGTCTGCCTCAGCCCGCGCAGAATTCAGTCGAAAATATAAATTATACATATTATTAGAAAGGGGAGGTTATGGGCCACGCATAGGTATCCCAATTTCCGGTCCCGAGCGAGCGAGACTATTTCAAGGGTGTCGCAAAGCTGGCACGGCGCGCTTAGTGAATAACGTCGACGAAGGGATCACTTCTACCGCTGCTTATTATGCTTTATGTTTCTTACTTCTCATATCGCAGACCAATGTTGAACAAAATTGTCGTCGAATATTGGTCGAAATAAATATCGTGTACCATTTATTGTATGTTTTATGATAAAATTAAATTTAGAACGCTGTCGATGTCTGGTTTTTATTTCGATCCAATACAGTAAAAGCGACTTGCTTTTATTTAGTAGACCGATCTGTGTATCGATATCAATATTCGATATTCAATATCTATGTATATAAAAATGTTAAGTTCGTTTGTGTACGCTTCAAAAACTCAAAATGTTCTGCACCGATTGAGCTCAAATTTTAGCACGATATATAACTCGCATCAAAGATTGTTTTCATCTATTTTTAATAAATCTATGTATCTATTTTTAATTTGGAAATGTAATCAAAGGAAAACCAATCAGATCAATGCAAGATGGCCGCTGTCAAACGCAACGACCGATCACAAAAATCCCGTATGGCCGTTGCCAATGTAAACAAAATCACAACTGATTAAGTAACAAATTTCTTTGAATTATATTTAACAGCTAAAACATCTCTATTTTATTAAAAAAAAACAAAAAAAAAACACCAAAACAAAAAGAAAAGCCACCAAGAAGGATGACTTACAGTAAATAAATTAAAACACCCAACTTTCTTATAGCCCAGATAGACTTAAGACTATGCAAACAAAAAAAAAGTCGAAATAACCAAATACATAGAAAATAATATCCTTACATAATGACCAAAAAATCCTTTATTAGGCTAAATATTCACTTTTGTGTGAATTTACAGAAGGCATTTACAACGAAGCATTGATAAATATTGAAGACATGAGCTTAGCTAATGCAAATAAAGTTCTTAGTCAATCGGGAATGCCAGCACCCACCCGAGCTGCGATTGCTTCATTTGATGTGGATTTACGTCGTGAACAGAGTTACAACATCGGTGATCTTCAGTCATATGTCCAATCAAACATTCCCAAATTAACGCGTGAACAGAAAGGCATTTATGATCGCATAATGCAAATGATAAATGACGGAGTTGGGAGGGACCTTCTTCTTGGATGCGCCAGGAGGAACTGGGAAAACATTCCTCATTAGATTGATTCTAGCAACGGTTCGATCGAAAAATGACATAGGCTTAGCTCTTGCTTCGTCTGGAATAGCTGCGACATTGTTACCAGGTGGAAGGACTGCGCATTCATCTCTGCCATTAAACATGCAAATCATCGAGACTCCCACGTGCAATACTTTCAAAGCATCCTGTGTGGGAAAAGTATTACAAAAATGTAAACTCATTGTTTGGGATGAATGCACGATGGCACATAAAAAATCGCTTAAAGCTGTTGATCGATCGTTACGAGATTTGCGGGGAAACGTTCAACAATTCGGGAATGCTTTGATATTGCTCGCAGGAGATTTTAGGCAAACATTCCCTGTAATTTCTCGATCGACACCAGCAGCCGAAATAAATGCTTGCCTGAAATATTCAACACTGTGGCGATACGTAGGTACATTGCAGTCGACTACGAATATGCGTGTCCAGTTGCAGAATGATCTATCAGCTGAGGTATTCTCACGACAGTTACTGGACATTGGAAACGGACAGCTGCCAGTCGATGAGGCGTCTAGACGAATATCTTTTCCTGATAATTTTTGTAATTTAGTAACCTCGAAAGAAGAACCGATCGAAAATGTATTTCCTGATATTCAAATTAATCATAGAAATCACGATCGGCTCAGTGAACGAGCTATCCTTGCCGCAAAGAATAAAGATGTCTGTCGACTTAATAATGTTATTCAATCCGGCATTCAAAATGAGGAAATTACATATAAGTCGATAGACACCGTTGTGGAAGCAGATGAAGTAGTTAATTATCCGACGGAATTTTTAAACTCACTTGATCTGCCAGGGATGCCACCACACATATTAAAATTGAAAGTAGGTGTGCCAATTATCCTGTTGCGGAATATTTATCAGCCAAAACTCTGCAACGGCACGCGACTTGCAGTTAAGAAATTGATGAGTAACGTAGTGGAAGCAACGATTTTAACAGGGCCTTTCAAAGGTGAAGATGTGTCCTCATTCCTCGAATACCCATGATCCCGACCGATACACCATTTCAATTTAAAAGATTGCAATTCCCAATTCGATTGGTATTTGCAATCACAATCGATAAAGCTCAAGGTCAATCTTTAGAATCGTGTGGTTTAGATTTAGATGCGGATTGCTTCTCACATGGACAACTGTATGTTGCGTGTTCCCGAGTCGGCAAACCAGATAGTCTTTATATCTACGCAGACAGTAGAAAAACAAAAAAAATATTGTATATTCACAAGTATTGCAAAATTAAACTTCTATGAAACGTATGCTTTGTTTTGTTTCTCATTTCTCATCCATGCAACCACAATGTGGCACAGCGAAGCGTGGCGGGTACAGCTAGTACTCTGTATCTGTAGAGTTAGCCAAATGAAGGAACTAAAATTTTCCATCGGAGAAATGTTGATCGATCTGCAGCTCGGAGGAATTTCATCCAACCTCTGTTACGTTTCACGTTAAATCAACGGCCGTGCGTCCCGATACAGCTTTACCCGATTTTATCACATCATTATTATTATTATTATTAAAATACCCCGACTTCAGTAGCGAAATGATACCCTTTTCATCTCTCATCCTAAAGGTTGTTGGTTCGAATCCCCGTTGGGTCTGGTATTTTGTATACAATAAAAAAATTTCGGTCGATGATAACGCACAGGTTTTTTTCTCCCCCCCCCCCCCAAAAAAAAAAGGTCATGGGACTTTCGAGTATTATTTGCATACGCAGACGTAGTTCTCCCTGCTGCATGTATTGTAAATTGTAATTTGGTGGATACTACGGAACATACATCTTCGAGTGTGAGGAACGACGCGTTTTACGTAGGCATACTGGCCTGGTTGGGTTCCAGCCAGGGAATTTAATACGTTTTACTTTGATATCAGATGAAAATTGGAGAACTTTTAATTCGTTTGCCACTAAGGTGCTACGCAACAAAGTCGTGGAGGGGCGCCGGCGTGGATATTAGAATTAGGGAAGGGCGGATAGCCCCGGTCGTGAGGGCCGGCATGCCGAGGTGTGTTGGTTATGATGTTCGTCCGGGGACTCCGGGATCCTTAGGCTGGGATGGGCAAAATAAAAGACCCAGACGCAGCTGCTGGGTTGGGGGACCGGGGGCGACTTGGTCAAGCCTGGTTCTCCCTGCTCAGTGGTTAGAGATGTGAGGCATTAAAACGTATAGACCGAGACCCGGTCTCCGGGGAGGAGCCCGGGAACGACATAGTCGGGTTCGGTACATCTCTTCTTCTTCGGCAGGCGATAAAAAAGATCCACCGGTTGAGGGGGGTGGTGAACTGCCATGCCGGTAGGTGGGGAGGCCCTCTTAGAGTTGAAGATGCTCTCCTAGGCTCAGATTTACTTGATTGTATGTCCGGCTCAGAGGAGTAAGGGATAATGAAAAAAATAAATAAAAGCTGTTGCTTTGAGAAGAAATAAGTAATTATTATTTTGTTTTGTATTTACATTAATTAATTTGAGAATTTTATTGAAAAATATGCTTTTATTTAATTTAATTCTACGACTGAATTCGATTGTGTTACAATATTATTTGAGGCGGTCGATTAATTCTTTGAATTGTAGTTCTATCGAATTATTCAGCGGTTCGGCAAACGAGC
Organism: Lycorma delicatula; assembly: GCF_047948215.1. Taxonomy (NCBI): domain Eukaryota; kingdom Metazoa; phylum Arthropoda; class Insecta; order Hemiptera; family Fulgoridae; genus Lycorma; species Lycorma delicatula. Next base: position 394,922,112 of record NC_134455.1, read on the forward strand.
GTCAAGAAACGACGAAGAAACTGCTCACTGTATACGAGATACGGGGTGCAACTGGGACTTGAAGATTTGCGATCGCAGGTTCACCGTTCATTTCTTGTAGCGAAGAGGGGTAACGGGTTGTAAATCGTGGGGTAACAGCAACGAGCGGCTAGAAAGAACGAACGAGGGGGGAAGGCTTGAGAGAGAGCAATTGTCGGTCGGCTGTGATGAATAAAACATCCTCTCATCCCGTAAGGCAAACACTAATGTCTTTGCTCTCAGACCGTAGACAAAGCGCCAGTTGAATGGAATATCTGTTTATGTCATTTTAAGGACAATATCAGGATATCAGGATATATTTCTCAGTAGAAACGTCATTTTTTTTTCTTTTTCTTTCTTTTTATAGACAAAAGAAAAGAATAACTCTTGTAAAACCAGAAGTAATAATAATTAATCTAGTACTTATCTTTATAAAACTCTTCTTAGATGACGTAATGTTAATATTTTATGAGAATCAAACTCGGTTCTCTTACCTTTACTAACGCTTACAAAGTATATCAGTCTGATTAAATATAGATTGTCTTTTACTTGTTAAAATTAAGGATATCTGACAAAATTTTAAGCGTTACGTATTAGAAAATTATAAATAAATATCTAGGATTTCTGAAAAATAAACACCAGACTTGTAGGTATTTTTTAAAAATAAAATAAAATTCTTGAATTTTTGAGTAATCTGATAAATTAAATAATATTTAAATCTATCGACCAGATACTCAAAAACATCTTTTATTACTAAAAAATTTAATTATTTCTTCATAAACAACATGTTGACAAGTGTTATTAAATAATACTTGCTTTTTTTTTGTTCAATCATTTGATTGGCTTGATACACCTCACCAAGATTCCCTATGACAGTCGTTTCATTTCGGTATACCCCCTACATCGTACATCCCTAACAATTTGTTTTACATATTCCAAACTTTGCCTGCCTACACGATTTTTCCTTCCTTCCTGTTCCTTTAATATCAAAGCGATTATTCCAGGATGCCTTAATATATGACCTATAAGTCTGTCTCTTATATTAGCTGTATTTTTCCATATGTTTCTTTCGTCATCAATTTGCTGTAACACCTCTTTATTTGTCACTTTATCCACCGATCTGATTTTTAACAATCTCTTATAGCAGCGCATTTCAAAATCTTCTAACTTTTATACTTTAGCAGTATTTGATAGTACTAGGTAGCGTACAAAACCTTGATAATGTACTTGAAATAATAAAATTTAAAAGAAAATATACTACAGCTTGTTTTAATAGTAAATGTTCTTATGTAAATGAAAGTACCGAGAATGAAACATTTTTTTAATTCCCATCACTTCATTAAAGAAAAATAAAAGTATTACTTTACAAGAGGTTATACCGGCTAATAAAACACACCCAAGAAAAAAAATCAGGAGGGAAAAGTGTTACAAATGTGGCAAAAAAGGTTTGTTACGTAAAATAGAAATAAATTCAATCAGTAACATTTTTATTCTACAATTAGAACTATTTGAACTAATCGATGGAGAAGTAAAAAAAAAGTTAATTTAATAATAATATAAAATTGTGTGTCCATAAATACGATAAAAATCGAGGTTACTTTTTTATAATTTTTTTTTTAATTTTTTTTTTTTTTTTGTCTACTCTCTCCGACCGGATATCCACTTAAGTATACTCAGTCGGGGAGAGTGTCCTTCTACTCAAAGGGGACGTCCCCCCACCCACCGGCTTTACATCCGGCACGTCAGGTTGGCCCCCCCGGTCTTGGATCTTTTGTTTTATTTTTTGCCTGCCTCTAATTCCCCGCGTTAGGGCCAAGGTCCGGCGATGCCGTCCCCCAGCCCCTCCGCAGGGAACCGGGTCTCGGTCTTTACGCCTATGCCTCTAACCGACGGTACCCACCCCACAAAGCGCCTAGACGCCCGCAGGGAGAAACACCGCCGGCCGGGACTCGGTCTTTTCTTTTATTCCCATCTCCCCTGGAGTTCTCCCCCTTCGCAGGAACCCGCATACCAGGGCATACGGGCCCTCCACGGAGAGACTGTCCACCCTTACCTACTTAACTTAATCACAGTCTACCGCCCTCTTCTTCCTTAGTTCTCAGGAACTCTCCAGAAAACCTTTTGAACCAGTCCCAGTTCTCTTGATTTTGTACCATCCGATTAATTAGATTATCCGGTGTTAATCGATTTGTTATAATTACCCTCCTGTTTTCAGCCCATCTAGGACATGCAAATATAGTGTGCTCCGCATTATCTGTTTCCTCACAATATACACATTGTGGTGTGTCCCTTTTTCCGATTCTGGCTACGTACTGCCCGAAAGATCCATGCCCCGATAATAACTGTGTCATATAGAAGTCAACGTTTCCGCGTCTACTTCCATACCACCTACCTATATCAGGGATTAGTCTTCTAGTCCAATCCCCGACTCTTGAGCGTGACCATTCCAACCGCTATTCTTGCTCCAATTCAGCCGCTATCTCGTCTTGTGGTAGTCCCTCATATCTAAGCATCCTGCTTTTAATCTGCAGGTCTATTGGTAGAACCTCTGTTATTACGCAAAGCGCGTCATAGGACACCGTTCTGTAACTAGCGGCCACCCTCAACAGTGCAAGTCTATGCGCGCTTCTCAATTTTTTCTCTATTCCGTTTAATACTAATTATATGTCCCCAAACCGGGGCCGCGTATAACTTACAACGTAATAAGTGGACTATTATGTCACGGATCTTCGATTCGTGAAGGTCATTCGTTATACTAGTTTTATTAAAAATAAGAGATACATGATATGAAGTGAGCGATATGATTATCGAGAAAAGAAAAATTAACCGAGGAATTCAAAAAGTGTATATTTGTGTGTTCTAGGAAGGCGATAAATTTTAATAATAAATCCATAAGATAAGAATTAGTAATTCACAAAAAAATAAAAATAAAAGAATAATCTAACAAAACGCAGTGATATAAAAAAAAATTACAATGAAATTGTAAACTGTACGGTAAGAGTCTCGTAAATATAATTTCTTCCACTCAAAAAACAAAAATTTCTGTAATATAAATAAAACTGTCATTTAAAAAAATGATACTGATATCAAAAAAGGTAAGTGACTACATTTTAATTATCAAAATCTATTATTAATTTACAATATTGATAATAAAAAATGTTTAAGCGTTCCATATAATAAGCAAAAAAAAGAAGAAAAATTTGTTACAAAAGTCACACCGCCCCGATTTCATTTATATGTAATACATATCCTGTTTACAGAAATAATACAATTCTTATCGCTATTTGTTGTTTTATAAATGAAATTAAAATTCTATCTGTAATCTCTATAAGTTGTCACATCGTAATATCTTTGATTTCGTGTGAATTATTACGTTATAAAATGAATAGGAAAATCGATGTTGCCGCCGACTGTAAAATACATGGAGACATGTTTTTAAACCTTCTAAACGTTAAGCCGGCTGAAATTCATAGGCGGTTGGTTGCTGTATACGGTGATAATGTAATGAATGAAAGAAACGTCCGAAAATTACGTGAAAGGTTTAGAAATAACAGAATTAATGTGCACGATGAAGAACGTTCGGGGAGGCCCTCGATAATCACCGAGTACTTGTTGAAACGCGTCGATGGTGAAATCAGAAAAGATCGTCGCGCATTGATTTCCGATCTGAGCCTTTTTTTGCCTGATGTTTCCAGAGCTAATACCGATCGCATTGTTCATGAAAATTTAGGTTTCAGAAAGGTTTGCGCGCGTTTTAACGAAACGTCACAAAGTAATCCGAATGGGATCTGCTTTGTAATTTTTGATGCGGTACATAGAAAACGGTGAAGAAGTCCTAACATTAAATTTTATCGGCTATGAAAAATGTATTTCGTATTACACGCCTGAGAGAAGAAAACGGCAGTTAATGAATGGCGTCATTTTCAATCACCAACAAATGTCAAGCCACAGCCATTTGGATGAAAGCTGATGGCCACAGTCTTTTAGGATCGGTTTGCCATACTGCTGATCGATTTATTGCCACGTGGAACGACTATAAATGCCTACTGGGAAACTCTACGTAAGTTACGGCGCGCCATTCAAATTCGGCGACGTGGGCGGCTGACCGACGGCGTTGTCCTGATGCACGATAATCCACATCTACATGTTGCGGGTCCGATATTAGATTTACCGAGAAGATTTGGATGGAAAATTTACGATTACCCATCATATAGTCTGGACTTAGCTCCTTCTGATTACCATTTGTTTGGGATATTGAAAGAATTTTTGAGCGGTAAGCGATTCGCGGGTGACGATGATCTTAAAAATGCTGTTAATAGTTGGCTAAATGGTCTGGTTGAAGAAGAATTCGACGAGGGTATATTGAAGCCGGTGTTAATGTTAATTCATGTGGGGATTATATAGAGAAGTAGTATAAGGTATTTAGTTTAAGAGAAATAAAAAAAAATATTTATAAAGTTTTCAGAATAGGTTTTTTTGCAATGAAACGTTCTTTACTTTAAAAGTAACCACTCGTACATATATATATAAATTAAGTATATATATAAGTACGTGAACAAAAACTTCAGTCTTGTTATTTAATCGGGATATCAGTATATTCAGTCATGGTAAGGAGACAACGATAAAACGTTTCTCAATTTGGTTAAATGTAAACGTCAATCACTAGCAAGGAAGAGAATTTGTTCTATTATAACACGGAAACAATGTGTTGGTTTATTTATTTAACACCTTTGGGAAATATATAATTTTAAATGTATTCTGTTATGTTTTAGTAATTATTATTTACTTTTAATATCTTTAACATGCGTGTAATTTACATAAAAAAATATTTCATAAAAATAAACGATTTAGAAATTTCGCGTAATTTATATAATATATTTTTATTAAACTGTTATATGTTTATGATTTAAATCAAATATTTATTTATGTATTCACAATTTTTTTTTTTTTTTTTTTTTCTTCAGTCATTTGACTGGTTTGATGCAGCTCTCCAAGATTCCCTATCTAGTGCTAGTCGTTTCATTTCAGTATACCCTCTACATCCTACATCCCTAACAATTTGTTTTACATATTCCAAACGTGGCCTGCCTACACAATTTTTCCCTTCTACCTGTCCTTCCAAAATTAAAGTGACTATTCCAGGATGCCTTAGTATGTGGCCTATAAGTCTGTCTCTTCTTTTAACTATATTTTTCCAAATGCTTCTTTCTTCATCTATTTGCCGCAATACCTCCTCATTTGTCACTTTATCCACCCATCTGATTTTTAACATTCTCCTATAGCACCGCATTTCAAAAGCTTCTAACCTTTTCTTCTCAGATACTCCGATCGTCCAAGTTTCACTTCCATATAAAGCGACACTCCAAACATACACTTTCAAAAATCTTTTCCTGACATTTAAATTAATTTTTGATGTAAACAACTTATATTTCTTACTGAAGGCTCGTTTAGCTTGTGCTATTCGGCATTTTATATCGCTCCTGCTTCGTCCATCTTTAGTAATTCTACTTCCCAAATAACAAAATTCTTCTACCTCCATAATCTTTTCTCCTCCTATTTTCACATTCAGCGGTTCATCTTTGTTATTTCTACTACATTTCATTACTTTTGTTTTCTTCTTGTTTATTTTCACGCGATAGTTCTTGCGTAGGACTTCATCTATGCCGTTCATTCTTTCTTCTAAATCCTTTTTACTCTCGGCTAGAATTACTATATCATCGGCAAATCGTAGCATCTTTATCTTTTCACCTTTTACTGTTACTCCGAATCTAAATTGTTGTTTAACATCATTAACTGCTAGTTCCATGTAAAGATTAAAAAGTAACGGAGATAGGGAACATCCTTGTCGGACTCCCTTTCTTATTACGTCTTCTTTCTTATGTTCTTCAATTGCTACTGTTGCTGTTTGGTTCCTGTACATGTTAGCAATTGTTCTTCTATCTCTGTATTTGAACCCTAATTTTTTTAAAATGCTGAACATTTTATTCCAGTCTACGTTATCGAAAGCCTTTTCTAGGTCTATAAACGCCAAGTATGTCGGTTTGTTTTTCTTTAATCTTCCTTCTACTATTAATCTGAGGCCTAAAATTGCTTCCCTTGTCCCTATACTTTTCCTGAAACCAAATCGGTCTTCTCCTAACACTTCTTCCACTCTCCTCTCAATTCTTCTGTATAAAATTCTAGTTAAGATTTTTGATGCATGACTAGTTAAACTAATTGTTCTGTATTCTTCACATTTATCTGCCCCTGATTTCTTTGGTATCATTACTATAACACTTTTTTTGAAGTCTGACGGAAATTCCCCTTTTTCATAAATATTACACACCAGTTTGTATAATCTATCAATCGCCTCCTCCCCTGCACTGCGCAGTAATTCTACAGGTATTCCGTCTATTCCAGGAGCCTTTCTGCCATTTAAATCTTTTAATGCTCTCTTAAATTCAGATCTCAGTATTGTTTCTCCCATTTCATCCTCCTCAACTTCCTCTTCTTCCTCTATAAAACCATTTTCTAATTCATTTCCTCCGTATAACTCTTCAATATATTCCACCCATCTATCGACTTTACCTTGCGTATTATATATTGGTGTACCATCTTTGTTTAACACATTATTAGATTTTAATTTATGTACCCCAAAATTTTCCTTAACTTTGTATTCCTTAAACTTTGTATTCACAACGTAACAATAAATTTATAATCGTTTTATTTTAAATTAATTTTATAGCTTATGAAAATCGAACCAAGAACTTTCCGGATGAAAGATAGGAACATATCACGTCGTTTCTGCAAATAATATTAAACACATTGTTTTAACGTTTTTCTTTTTTAATTTCTTGTACGAAATAAAGGTAGTGTTGCGATCGCGAAAAATTTCGGTTTTCAGATTTCAATAGAAATATCCATTTTGACCATCCCTGAATCCATTTTAATTAATTTCGTCGTGACGTCTGTACGTATGCACGTAAGTACGTACGTATGGATTACGCATAACTCAAAAACTATTACCGGTAGAATGTAAAAATTTTAGATTTAAGACTGTTGTAAAATCTAGTTGTGCACCTCCCATTTTCATTGCAATCGACTGGATCAAAAGGTCAAAAATCCCAAAAAATGAATTTTTGCCTTTTTCTTAATTAGAATTTCTATTTCTTGATTCAAAATATTTCTTTTCACGTAAATAATATATATTATGAATATGAGCCCGATCAAACCATAAATAACATTTTTCGAAATATCTCGACCACCATCACCACCTAGCGAGTCCAAACTAAATCAGAAATCTTCGCGGGCGTGCGCACAACTCGCCAAAGTTTCATCGTAATCGTATGAGAGGTATAAAAACGCATACGGGACAAACAAACATACATTTTTACTTCCGTGTACGAAATAAAGGAAGTGTTGTGATCGCGAAAAATTTCGGTTTTCAGATTTCAATGGAAATATCCTTTTTCACCATCCTTGAATATTTTTTTTCCAGACCTTTTTTACTACTCAGGGGCAACCGGTAATCGCCTGGAAGACGCTGCCTCGGTCGGCCCTGAGTGACGTGGCTGCAGATTAAACCACCCCTGTGCATACAGTTAACATCGCTGTCTTACCCATCGGGATCCCTCGTGATTCACTGAGACATCATGACCGCAAATTTTGGTTGCCACGACACCCCTTCCCAGAAAGGCTACCCTTCCCGTCACTATACTCTAATCAGACTCCGGGTTTAAACCCCACGCATACCCCCTCCGAATCGCGCTCCCACCTCACATACCTTGAGGGTCTTCAATGTTTCATCGGTGCGCCCCAATCCAACCACTCTTGCATGTGAATGGACTAAAAACGTCCTCAGCATTTAGGCTACCTCACTTGTCCGTACACGTGTCCACGATTCAACCCCTGGCGACCTTTTTTTTCGCGTCCTTTTTTTTATTTATATATATATATATTTTCCCCATATAATGCATTCATTTATACAAACATATGTTTCCCAGGCAGTATCCCCCTTGGGCGTAATCTTACAGGATAGCAACAAAAATGGCAAAAGGGATAGAAACTTACAACTAGACATAATTAAATGACAAGGCTTCACAAGTCCCTTACAAACAACACAACAGAAGTCCATGCTTAATATAGAGGCAAAAAAAAGACACGTATACAATTTTTTTTTTTATCATGTACAAGAAAAAACAAAAGACCTAACACTACGTAAATGTGAGCCCAAAAGAGTACTCCTGAGTAACCCATTGCTCACAGAAAGCCCGGCCTTGAGTAGATCCAGGTCGAAAAGAAAAAAATCAGTTAATATACTTCACCGGAATAACCAGAAAAAATTCACGGCTACTTACAAAATCCTACGTAGCAAATACATCCTACAACAATTACATTTTAAAAACCGACCTAACAAAATAAAACATTAAACGTCGAGGAATGATTAGTAACAACAACAATAGCTTCAACAGTCCTTATTTGCATCACCTTGAACCTACGAGCTTCACCACCAATATTCTGTTAGCCCATTCAGTCAGGGTCCCGTTCTATCATCTCTTCCACCTTGGTCTTTATGATGGCCGTGATCAACCTGAACACTTCTTCCCACTGTTGTCGTCCCTGAAGTATATGGCCAACCGTATTCTTTGGCTTCAGCCAGTCCAGCCCTTGCAGTCGGCGACGTCTCTGTAACTAGATGTTACAGCTACCCTAAATCTAAAATTTCAATATATATGGATATTTCCGTTAAAATCTGAAAACCGAAATTTTTTGCGATCACATTACTTCCTTTATTTCGTACAAGGGATAAAGAAAAACAGTATTGGTAAAATTAACACTTTACTAAAAGACTTTATAACTTAGGAAAATCTATCTTTTAAACATTTTTTTCTAAATAAAAAATAATAATAATAATTTAATTCCTCAGAAATTATTTTAGAAGAAAAAGTATCGAAAGACCCCGAATCTCAGCAAGCATTACGAAAGCAAATAAAGAAAAATTCTACCACGATGAAGAAAAAGACAGCGACTCAGCGGATGATACGGTTAGAGAAAGTGCGTCAATAATGCTAAGAAAATAAGGGAAATGAAGATACGAATAAAAAACCCAACGGGACAAAATTGGATATTCATAACCGATACAAAGCGCAGTTGAGAGCTAACGAATTTAGGGTACTAGAGATGCCACAAGTGTATGAAATTAGTTCACATCTGTAGATCGTGTGCTCTCTAGGGTGTCCAACTGCCAATAATAAACACAGAATGGAGAGTTTTCCATCTCTGAATCTGACTAGTTTTGGCGTGACGTCTGTAAGTACGTATGTATCACGCATAACTCAAAAAACGATTAGCCGTGGTAATTTTTTTTAAGGAAAATATTTCAACCTATAAAGGATAACATAGTTTATATAAACTTCTTCCCGATAAAATCCAATAGCAAACATTTAAAGAAATAATAAATAAGAGAGTATTTTCTTTCATATATCACATTTTAAGTACAAGTATTGATTCCCCAGAAAAATTCTCCTGTTTTATTTAGAAAGAAAAACTAAAATGGTATACTGTATTAACTAAAAATAGAAATATTTCTTACAACAGAAACTAAAATTTCTATTATAGAATAAAAGATTTTTGAAAGTATATGTTTGAAGTGTCGCTTTATATGGAAGTGAAACTTGGACGATCGGAGTATCTGAGAAGAAAAGATTAGAAACTTTTGAAATGCGGTGCTATAGGAGAATGTTAGAAACCAGACGGGTGGATAAAGTGACAAACGAAGAGGTATTGCGGCAAATAGATGAAGAATTTGGAAAAATATAGTTAAAAGAAGAGACAGACTTATAGGCCACATACTAAGGCATCCTGGAATAGTCGCTTTAATACTGGAGGGAAAGGTAGAAGGAAAAAATTGTGTAGGCAGGCCACGTTTGGAATATTTAAAACAAATTGTTAGGAATGTAGGATGTAGAGGGTATACTGAAATGAAACGACTAGCACTAGATAGGGAATCTTGGAGAGCTGCATCAAACCAGTCAAATGATTGAAGACAAAAAAAAAAGAAAAGGATATATTACAAAATCAGTAATATATCAAGAACTTGTAATTGAAATTTTGTATTTAGAACTCTTGTAACATCTAGTTTTACACTTTAACTTTTGATTGTAATTGATTACATCAAAAGTGTAAAAAAAAGTCCAAAATCCCAAAACTTTGGATTTTGGACTTTTTATTAACTGCAGTAATAAGCTCTCATCCAGAGATTTTCAACGATATATCTATCATAAGTGGTACTTGTTTTCATCGGTTCTGTAGTTATAGTAAAATAAAATTTTAAGTAATGAAATATTTGGATCTTACAAGGAGAAAACATCGGTTCAAATTCGACTTCATCTTCTTTTTTTAACTTTTTTTTTTTATTTAAATGTATTAGTTTATTAATAATTATTAACCTCTGATTGTAAAATCATTTTTACGATAAATAATAATTCAATAATAACAATAAAAATAAATCAGAAATTATTAATGAAATAAAATTTTATGTACTTTTCATTTTGAAGGAAATGTTGTTTAATAGGCGTACAAGGAAGTCATGTTGTGCCCATATCAGTTTTTTATGTATTTTTTTTTCTGTTTTAGCCAATTGCGAGTCAAGTTTGAGATTTTTTTATCATTTTCTCCTTCTTTCTTGCCAGTATATTAAATTCCTAATTGTCCTTTTTTTCTGAATTCTTCTATTAAAACGCTTTTTTTCTTTTACAGCCTCTTCTTTGTAAAAACCCCTCTTTCAAAAATTTCTTTTAATTTATTCTCGATTTATTCCTGATTTTGTTAAGTCTAATATTTTTATTCCTGTAATATAAATTTTAGTTTCTGTTGTAAGAAATATTTCTATTTTTAGTTAATACAGTATACCATTTTAGTTTTTCTTTCTAAATAAAACAGGAGGATTTTTCTGGGCAATTAATACTTAGTACTTAAAATGTGATATATGAAAGGAAATATTATCTTATGTATTATTTCTTAAAATTTTTGCTATTGGATTTCATCGGGAAGAAGTTTATACAAACTATGTTGTCCTTTATAGATTGAAATAGTTTCTTTAAAAATATGTATTCTTTCTTTTGGAGTTCTTTATAAGCACCATGTTGATCGTGTCAAATATTCTACAGTGTTCAACACTTCTGGATTAACAACCGTATTCTAGTGATTTAATTTTACATTTATAGAGATGAATATTTTGAAGTTTACTATTACTAGCTGCAGGGCGTGCCTATGGCACGCCTCCGCAGCTAGGCCCTTCGGGCGGGTTCGCTGGGAAGCGGCGTCTCGAAATGCGATTATTAGGCGTCCAAAATTGATTATCTCTTATTTAAAAATATTTTTTTTTGAATGATGAAAATCGATATAACGAAAGTTAAATTAGAAATTTAACTCTAGATATTGATATATTAACGAATCGGGATTTTCCGCTAGTGATCGGTACATTCCGGTGCCTATTTTTTGGTTATAGTACATTATTTTATAAAGAAAAACTATCGCATAAATAAATAAAACTTTGTAAAACATTACTATTAAATTAAACAAAAAATAATGTTTAAAAAATAATTTCAGGACGGTAACTCAGAATGGATTTGACAACAGTTTTTGATAGTGATATGTAAGATTATGTGAAAGTCATAGCTTCAAATCAAAAATTTGATGGTTTTTCTTATGCGTGTTTGTACCTCAATCTTTAGACCGTTCATCACGACTCCTTAGGGATTCTGGATTTCAAAATCCCGATTCGTTAGTACATGTCTCGTGGTAGTCTGGTGTATATTTGTAATTATATATCGATATAATACAGTATATATATATATATATATATATATAGGTGAAATATATCGGGGTTTTGGAAAAAGTTAGTACTTTTTAACCGGATTCGAATTTTCGGACGAAAATCGGAAATATCACTACGTGATAAGCGGGCTAAAGAATGGGGTGCCGGCGGTGCCCATATGAAAAAAATTGGCAAAAACATCAAATTTTTGATTTGAAGCTATGACTTTCACACAATCTTACATATCACCATCAAAGGTTGTTGTCAAATCCATTCTGAGATACCGTCCTAAAATTATTTTTTACACTTTAGTACGTTTAATTTAATAGTAGTGTTTAAAAAAAGTTTTTTTACGTAATTTTCTACTTTTTAGTCGTCATAATATTATACTTTACATCTGCGCTAGCGTAGAGGTTTGTGCGTATTTAGCGAAAGATCGAAGCTGTACGATTTGCGCTGGGTGAATGCAATCAGAACATAGAACTAAACGTTTTAATTTCTGGATAACCAAGATCCGGTTGATCAAGCGTGACCCAATATGTTAAACAATTAGCGCTTCATCTGCTGATACATATGCCGATTGAATCATGAAAATCGGACGAGTGGTTCCCGAAATATTACGGTGGCATTCTATTCCATCCCCTTCACAATTTCCGATCGGCGTCCTGGAGGGACTTAAAAATATTATCATCCGACGAGTACTACTGGAAGAATGTTGTTTAAGGGGGGTTCAAAAAAAGATTTAAGAGCGGTAGGACCGACCGTTTTCGAGATATTTGCGATTTTAGTCCTGTTAAATTTGGATCCTGTTAAAATATACCGTATAGAAGTTTGAGAAAATATACCGTATATATCGATATATAATAATATAACAAGTATACAGCTGACCACCATGAAACTTGTACTAACGAATCGGGATTTTCCGCTTGTGATCGGTACATTCCGGTGCTAAGCTAAGAGGATGCACACACAGTCACATATACAAATGCAGTAGGGTTGGATTTTTTTTTAATCGGTAAGCCTATTTTATTTTGTTAAGGTATTCGATATCTTAGGGAAATTTTTAGTTCGCTGTTCTGATTAATATACTTTCCAAATTATTTTAATTGTTTTTACTTTCTCCTACTTTTCCATACGTAGTCTAGGGAATATATATATATTTTTTTTTTTTTTTTTTTTTTTGTCTCCAGTCATTTGACTGGTTTGATGCAGCTCTCCAAGATTCCCTATCTAGTGCTAGTCGTTTCATTTCAGTATACCCTCTACATCCTACATCCCCAACAATTTGTTTTACATATTCCAAACGTGGCCTGCCTACACAATTTTTCCCTTCTACCTATCCTTCCAATATTAAAGCGACTATTCCAGGATGCCTTAGTATGTGGCCTATAAGTCTATCTCTTCTTTTAACTATATTTTTCCAAACGCTTCTTTCTTCATCTGTTTGCCGCAATACCTCTTCATTTGTCACTTTATCCACCCATCTGATTTTTAACATTCTCCTATAGCACCGCATTTCAAAAGCTTCTAATCTTTTCTTCTCAGATACTCCGATCGTCCAAGTTTCACTTCCATATAAAGCGACACTCCAAACATACACTTTCAAAAATCTTTTCCTGACATTTAAATTAATTTTTGATGTAAACAAATTATATTTCTTACTGAAGGCTCGTTTAGCTTGTGCTATTCGGCATTTTATATAGCTCCTGCTTCGTCCATCTTTAGTAATTTTACTTCCCAAATAACAAAATTCTTCTACCTCCATAATCTTTTCTCCTCCTATTTTCACATTCAGCGGTCCATCTTTGTTATTTCTACTACATTTCATTACTTTTGTTTTGTTCTTGTTTATTTTCACGCGATAGTTCTTGCGTAGGACTTCTATGCCGTTCATTGTTTCTTCTAAATCCTTTTTACTCTCGGCTAGAATTACTATATCATCAGCAAATCGTAGCATCTTTATCTTTTTACCTTGTACTGTTACTCCGAATCTAAATTGTTCTTTAACATCATTAACTGCTAGTTCAGTGTAAAGATTAAAAAGTAACGGAGATAGAGAACATCCTTGTCGGACTCCCTTTCTTATTATGGCTTCTTTCTTATGTTCTTCAATTGTTATTGTTGCTGTTTGGTTCCTTTAAATGTTAGCAATTGTTCTTCTATCTCTGTATTTGAACCCTAATTTTAAACCTAATTTTGAACCCTAGGGAATATATATATATCATAAAATGAAACAGTAATAAATAATTTTTTTTTAAAGAAAGGAGTTCTTTTTTATAATATATATATATATATATATATATATATATATATATATATATATTATCGCAGTAGGTGTAATGAACAAACGATCTCTTACAATAAAATTGTTGAAAACTAAAGAAATCATTTTTACCTAGTATAAAGGATTTTAGATGTCAATTATTGTTCCCGGTTCTTTTGCGTTACTTTCCTTAACACCAGTTAAGTTAAGCGTTCAAGGCAGACTTTGCGTCTACTAGACTTTTCATCTACGTTTACTTAATGATCATCATAAGATTTTCTTTTGAACCGTTAATGGGAAAGGCTAAAAACAATTTCTATTGATGAAGAAAAACAATTCACTTTTTTTTATTTCAAATAGTTCAGATATATATATATATATATATGTATTAATGAAATACGTTCGTTATGTTTGTGCTTTATTTATTAAAAAGAATATTATCGGAGGAAATAAATACTTGATACATTCCGAAAACGTTCCAAAATTTATAACGGTTTAAAATCATGATGTCAAATATTTTTTTATTTCACTCAATACTTACGTCAGTTTTTATAATATTCTTAATATGTGCTTCCTTGGCGGAATAATAACATCTTTTCTTTGATCTGGAGGTTCCATTTTTTCACAAACGGCAAAAAAATTATTTTATTATCATCCAATATGTGTGTATACTTATACACATATATATGCAAGTGAGCGCGCGCTCGCGCGCACACACACACATATTTGAATCATGAAAATCGGACGAGCGGTTCCCGAGATATTACGGTGGCATTCCATAGCACCCCGTTAACCTTTAATGTAAAAGGTAAAAAAACTCTACCAACATAAACAAAAATATAACTAAATTGCGGATAATAATTGACTTACCCTCGTGTATATATATATATATATATATATATACACACACACACACAAAATAACACTTACGTCGATATGAACTGTTTTGCACATTTTGGTGTCCTGAATCAATTCCTGTAGTTCGGGGAATACGTCCTGGAACACTCTATATATGAGGTATATTTTTTAAGTAACGTTTTGATTTAAAAATTAACAAGCTATTTTTTTTTTCTTAAATATATATTAACCTCAAGAAAGCCTGGATTTTAATTTACAATTCCATATATTTCCCGCCGACATTAAGCCACATGTGATCAGCTTCTGCATTTGTAGCTTCAAAATAATCTGCCGCCTGATAAGATAACCATTGATGAGTGGATCAATGAGTCATCATCGTTTTCTTGGGGCTGACCGCCGAGGTGCTGCTTTAAATGGAGGGACATGTGGTAATCACTGGACTCCAAGTCAGGACTATACGAACGGTGATTAATTTATTCCCAGCCAAATTACGGGATGAGCCACGTATGGCCGAGTAATATAGTGAAACCGTAAGATTCCGTATTAAGCAAGCCACGTATTCTATTTTGGATTGAGCGACGCAATTTCGTGAAGATCTCACAATATGTCTCAGCAGTTATCATTTCTTCTCAAGGCAAAAAATCATCAAGCAACGGTCCCTATGTATCACAAACGCAAACAATTTCAACCTCGAAAATCGTGGACATAATTTTCCGGGCTGATTTTTTTTTCTTTAACCTCATTTTCTTGGAAGTTTTCATTCCATGGACTGTTGTTTAGATTCCGCGGTAATCTGAAACAACCATATCTCGACTCCACTAACAATTCGGCATAGAAACGGATTGGTTTGCTTGGCATTTCTCCCGCCACCAACCCATTCGGTCGCCCTAAAGCATAAGACCGAATGTCTACTGAGCAAACGGCTACTGAGCCTCGAAACAGTTTAGCGACCACTGTCCTAATTAGCTCCTACAGCTAATAACGTGATGCCGTAGACCACTCGCTTGCGTGTCCCACCGTCCACTTGTCATATATCACTAAAATGGTTAGGCGCACCCGTCAACTACAAAAACATATATGACTATCAATAATTAAATTTATCTCGTCAAAGACAGCAATTCGCTGCCACGCCTAGGCTGCTGAATGCCAACAATTACCTGTCCACATTAAAGCGCTTGGAGCTTTAATCTTGCTGGTAGCCAGCCATGTCTCTTGGTTAGCTTCCTACAGCAGCGCAGTATATATTAAAGCGCTTGCAGGTTTAATTGGTAGATGTCCAGCCCTATCACTCGGGTAGCTTCCCACAGCAGCGAGGTAGGAGACTTTTCCCTTACGTAAACTACTGATGTCGGTTAAACAAAGCAACTGCATGTACGAACATCTACACGGTCCGACAGTGCGGCTCTCGCCACATTGACTCGCCGCTTGTGAGTGGCAAATTTTCCCCTTGACCTCTAAGTTTTACGTTGACCTAAGTTCTACCTGGTTGGAGAGCACTCCAACCATGTATTAAGTTGCCCTTAAAAACGGATAGATTCGGTTTGCTTGGCATTTCTCCCGTTACCACACCATTCGGTCGCCCTAATAAAAAACAGAATGTCTGTGACGTAAACAGTTATTGAGTCCCGAAACAATTTAGCGACCAGTGTCCTAAATAGCTCTTATTGCTTACGTAACAGCGTCTGCGGACTAAGCGCGGTACACCTCCGGCTTACGTGTCCCAACCGTTCACTTGTCATATATTTGCTAAAATGGGTAGGCGCACCCCGTCAACTACTAAAAATATATATGGCATCCATAATAAAATTTATTTCTTCTAGGCAGCAATTCGCTGCCATCCCTAGGTCGCTGAATGCCAGCAAGTACTCGTCCACCATTTTATAGCGGTTAGAGCCACAATAATTAGCTGGTGGTAAGCCGTACTCAGGATTAGCTGGGTGGTAGCCATACTTAGGGAATAGCCAGTAGTTTTAGTTACTTAGTGCACACATCCATAACAGCTACAACCGTGCTTCAGGGGACATATATCAAAACGATACTACTTAAAAATCATACAATATATATAAAATCTATATATATATAATTTCTTTTACAGAATTATAAATTCTGTAGTTAATATCATCCTAACCTTCATAGGGGAAGGCCTTGTGACGATCCCGATGAGCACACCACCACTTCCATTACCTAGCCCTGATGGGCTTTACCGGAGTCATCTTTTGGACTTTATAAACATGATAACACTTGATAACTTGATATCAGTTTGGCCTCTGTGAGGATGCCATCGATGCAAATGCCTCGGCATAGGCATGTGCATCGATGGCTGTTGCAGACTATAAGACACGGGTTTCATTTCCTCCATTTTTATTTGTAAAAAATAAAAATTTGTTCACTTTTTGCCTTACTCTATAAATTTTCCCAATTTCTTTTACTCATTATTCATTTTTACTTTTTGATTATTATTAAATGAATTTGTCTAAAGCTCTATCGGTAGTCAGTCCTCTGTAATAATTATAAAATAAATTTTACTACTGTAATTCATTCATTCGATATCGTAGCACATCTTAAAACACAATTATTTTCGATACAAATAAATCGATACTAAAAATACTACCGATTATCCATTTAGATTCATCATCGACGCGTTTCAACAAGTTCTCCGCGAACGTTCTTCATAACGCACATTAATCCTGTTATTTCTAAACCTTTCACACAATTTTCAGACGTTTCTTTTATTCGTTACATTATCACCGTACACAGCAGTCAACTGCCTATAAATTTCAGCAGGCTTAACTTTCTGATGGTTAAAAAACTTATGACTCCGCGTATTTTACAGTCGGTGGCGACATTGATTTTCCTATTAAATTTATATCGTAATAATTCACACGTAATCAAAGATAATACAACGCGACAACTTATATACAATAATGCACTGTGTATATTACTAGCGTGGCTATGAACTGCACAGGTCCGCCAACTTTAAGGAGAGAAATTTCCCACCGGTATTTACTTTATAGATATTACTCGTATATTTAAGCTTCTAGTTTTTATATCGATTGAATTTGCGTATGGTTCTTGATGATGAAAATTTTCTAATATTTTTTTCGCTTTTCCTTGATCAATTTTCATTATTTAAAAAAAAAAGTTTACAATTTGGTTTTGTCATTTGGAGGTTTGGTTTTGAATTTCTATTCATAATGACAGCATTCCGAATCAGATCAACCCGCCTGGAAAGTTTAGTTACGTAGGCGTGCCGTAGGTACGCCCGGCAGCTAGTAATACCATTATAATAATTATTATTGTTTAGAAATTTTGGATTCCATCCTTGGCTCTTGTAGTGAAAGGTTGTGTCTTATTGTGCTCTGTGATTGTGAGTTGTAACCAGTCCAGCCAGGTGTTCAACAGTTCTTCTACCTGCGTCGCCAGACAATGTGAGAAGGGTCTGCTAGGACATCAGCCGGGCGGCCAGCTACCTGGATTACAGGCCAGTTACATTAAGAAAAGGATAATCCTTTTCTTAATTTTATTTCTATTCTATTCAAATTTCTATAATAATGTAAAGTGAACTCTTGTAGTCATTACGAACACATTAAGTTAATAGCCTATTATTATAGGACTATTGTGCTGATTTTAAAATAATTTTATTTTAAATTGTTTGATATAATCTGTACCTATTTAGGTCTACAGGTTATATCTTGTTTTGATTTTTCTTGTCAGTGGTTTTATTTTGCAGCAAGTGTACATTAAGAAGTGTTTAATTAAGTTTAATTTTAATTTTTAAATTTTATTCTTTATTTTTCCTCAATGGAAGGAAAAGTAAGGCCTGCCCCGCCCCGTTCTCCCACCCCGGAACTGTCCGTCGGTGGAGAGGAAAGCGGGTCTGGCGCTAGGAAGCGCCAGAAACGCCGGGACTCCGCGCCTCCTATGGAGACGGAGCCCGTAGCGGGCTGCAGCAAGGCTGCAGCAGCCGCCAACCCGCAGGCTGATGATGGGGCCCCATCACAGCCTGCTACCGTCAGGCGGGAGAAAATCCCGCCAATAATGCTGGACTGCCCGAAGGAGTGGCCAGCATTAGCGCGCGACATTAAGTCGCGGATCGGGGGGCGCCTGGTGGCTAAAAGCACCGGGCTCTCGATAAGGCTGCAGCTGGGCAGCGAGGCGGATTACCGGGCGGTGCAGAGTTTTCTGCACTCGAAGGGAATCGCCTTTCACTCCTTTCAGCTCCCGAAGGACAGGGAGCTGAAGGTGGTTATACGGGGAATCCCCTATGGGGCTGCCCCGGAGGAAGTAAGGGAGGAACTGACCTCCCTTGGCTATGAGGTGGTTTCGGTTAAGAAGCTCCTCACAAGGGACGGTCGGGAAACCCCGACCTGCCTAGTGGCCCTTAAGAGGACCCCTTCGGCCCGGACCATTTATGACCTTGGCAGTATTTTTTACTGCAAGGTCGCAGTGACTGCGTTTGTGTCACGAGGGGGGCCACCCCAGTGCCACAGATGCCAGAAATTTGGACACTCGTCCAATTACTGCCAGAGGGCCCAGCAATGTGTCAAGTGTGGTGGGGACCACGACACTGCCACATGCGTTAAGCCGCGTGAGGAACCAGCCTCATGCGTTAACTGCAAGGGGCCTCATCCGGCTAATTACCGGGGTTGCCCCTATTATAAGGAGCAAGTCAATAAGGTCAAGGGCATTAAAAAGCCCGCGACTGTTGACGGCCGCAGCTGGGCCCGTGTTGCCGGTGGGGGAAAATCAGCCCCCAAACCGGAGGTGCCGGCACCTGTGGCCAAGGCGGTAGTGAAAAAAGGGGAGGTACCCTCCCCAACACCCGCCAAGCCAAAACCGGCGGCGACCACCAAGAAGGTGGTGAAACAAAAGGCGGCGTCAAAGCCGGCCCCGGCGAAGAAGGCCAAGCCTTCCTCGACGGGAAAGGCCAAGCCTTCCTCGACGGGAAAGGCAAAGCCTGCTCCTGCTGGGAAGGCCAAGCAGGCTGTTAAAAACACCGCGGCCCCTGTGACCCCGCGCCCCACCAAAAGGGCGGCCGCGCCAAAAGGCACCTCCAGCGGCAATCCGAAACCGGCTACCCCGTTGGAGACCACTGGCATGGACTTCCTGTCGCAGATGACAGTGAAGGATATCCTGCCACATATCATGATGGTTTTGCCACGCCTGCTCCAGGCAAAATCTCTCAAGGACTGTATTCAGTCCTTAATAGAGTGCCTCATGGCTGTACTGTCCAGGTATGGTTAGGCCCACCCTCAGACTCTTGCAGTGGAACGCCAACTCAGTAGTAGGCCGGACGGAGGAACTATGCCGTCTGGCCGAGGATCTACTGATAGACGTGATACTGTTGTCTGAGACGTGGTTGAACCCAACCAAGCAACTGACCCTTCGGAACTATTTTACATATAGGACGGATAGGCCAGTTCGACCCGGATCTCGCACCTCTGGTGGAACTGCGGTTTTAGTCCACAGACGCCACACGCATACGCGCGTTGTTCTTCATACAAACGTGATGGAGCAAACGTGTGTGCATGTGGAGCATCTGGGCACGGTGTATCGGCTGGTTTCGGCTTATAGCAAGCCGAACGACGCGGTAACCGGCGCAGATCTGGATGCCGTGCTGGAAAATTGGGATGGGCCCATGATACTCATGGGCGACCTCAATGCCAAACACGTGTCATGGAACAGCATTCTGACAAATCCGAATGGCAGATTGCTGTACGAAAGGGCGAGAGCCCGCCGCTTGGTCGTCGTAGGCCCTGAGGTGCCCACGTTCGTGCATCGCTCAGGCAGATCTAGGCCTGACGTGCTGGATATCGCAGTCATGAAGGGGGGTACCCTCCCATTCATGATTGAAACGATAGAAGACCTCAGCTCGGACCATTCCCCTGTCCTGTTGGAACTAGGTCAGGCAGGGGGTGGCCGAGATCCCCCGCCTATACCCCGAAGGTCAGTCAACTGGAAAAGGTTCTACGAGACCCTCCAGCGGGAGTACAGGCCGGTAAATCCTGAGCTCCTGAACACCCCGGAGGAAATCGACGACACTGTCGGGCGCGTCACGTCGTCAATGACTGAGGCCCTGGCAGGCAGCTCATCGGCCAAAACTCGAGCAGTTGTTCGAAACGACCTCCCTCCTCATATCTCCGAAGCCATAACGGAGAAACGACGACTGAGGAGGAGATATCGAATCACCCTGTCCCCCGCTGATAAGCGGGCCTTTTATAATCAAACGGACAGGGTAAAACAACTGCTGACAAGCCATCGAGAGGATTCGTGGAACGAATACCTCGCCTCGGTCTCTGACGACATCTCCTCGGTGTTCAGGTTGAACAGGAGACTGCGAGAAGGGAAGAAGCCTCGCCATCCGGTTGTGGGGCAGCGAGGTTTTCTTGCATACTCGGAGGCGGAGAGGGCCGAGGTATTCGCCGATACCTTGGAGGAGCAGTTCACTCCAAACCCCCCTCCCACCCCGAACGACGAGCACACAACCGAGGTGGAATCCTTTCTTGTAGATTATTTCTCACAGGTGGAGGATGCCCCTCTAGAGATTGACCAAGTCACTGAAGCGGAAGTTTCCGCAGCCATTAAGGCCACAAGCCCCGACAAGGCCCCGGGTGTCGACGGGATCAGCGCCCGTGCATTCCGGAACATACCGGCCTCCGTGATTACAGCAATTTCGGTGATATTCACGTCCATTTTGTACGTTGGATATTTCCCGAATTGTTGGAAAACGGCCAAAGTCGTATGTTTACCCAAACCGGGGAAAAGTTTACTTTTCCCACGGAATTATAGGCCAATCTCCCTGTTACCGGTATTGTCTAAGTTGTTCGAGAGGATTTTTCTTGAAAAACTGAGGCGATACATGGAGGGAGAAGTGCGGCCCGAGCAATTTGGGTTCAGGGAGGGTCACTCAACCACCCTCCAACTGGTAAAAATAATAGACGACCTTGTCGGAGGCCTGAACAGGAAACGGGTGACTGCAGCCGTTTTTCTGGATGTGGCCAAGGCCTTTGACAAAGTTTGGCATAGCGGGCTGCTTTATAAGCTAGCGCGATCGGCGATCCCCTACCGCTATGTCAGACTGATGCGGTCATATCTGCTAGACCGACATTTTGTCGTGCGCGTAGGGGAAACGATTTCCTCCACCAGAGAAATAGCCGCTGGGGTTCCCCAAGGAGCAGTACTTTCCCCGTTCTTGTACACTTTGTACGTGAACGATATGCCGCTGTCGGAAGGGGTCAAAACGGCCCTTTACGCAGACGACACGGCATATTTCTACGAATCCGCAAATGTGGATTACGCGGTCCGGAGGCTCCAAAGGCAGCTGGACTTAGTGGAACCGTGGCTCGACATGTGGAGAATCAGGGTCAACGGTGAAAAATCGGTGGCCGTGATGTTCACATGCAAGACACGAAAACCGACCAGAGAGCTGGAAATCTCAGGGGAGAAAATCCCTTTTGAGAAAACAGTTAAGTACCTGGGGGTGGTGTTGGACAGGCGGCTTACCTTCGGCGAACATGTAAATTATGCGACCCGGAGGGCTAAGGCCGCCAGAGCCTCACTATACCCAGTGCTGAACAGTGCCAGCCCATACCCACTGGCAACTAAGCTTCTCATTTTTCGGCTGTACGTACTGCCGATTCTAACATATGCTTACCCGGCATGGGGGGCAATGTTGAGCTCCTCGCTTCAAAAGAAGATCGAGGCCGTCCAAAACATCGCGTTGCGGACGATCTTTGGAGCTCCGTGGTTCGTCAGGAACGCCACTCTCCGATCTGATGCGAGATTTCAATCCGTGTCCGAGGTGGGGGTGGCGCAGGCGCGCAGACTGTTCGGGAGAGCGGCTGTGTCCGAACACAGTCACCTTCGGGACATCTGCAGAGAGGACCCAACTCCGACAGTTGTAAGGAAGCGGCCTCACGCCGTACTGGACGAACCACCATGATGGTGCGGTGCGGTAGCCGAAAATCGACAAACCAGGCTTAGGGGCCTCCATATCGCATAAGCCATAAACGGAATAGTGCGTCAGACGCGTTTCCGGGGTCGCGAGTGAATAGTTTTTTTCGCGAGTTATATAGTTTGAAGACTTCAAATACGGTAAGTCGCGCACAAAACAAAAACGCGGTCTAGAAAGGAAAAAGAAAGGAAAAAAAAGGGAAAAAACGCGGTTTTTTTTTTTTTTTTTTTTTTTTTTTTTTTTTTTTTTTTCTTTTTCTCGCGTGTGTTTTGTTCTGTTTCTCTAGTTTCAGAAACGGGAGAAACGTGGATGTGGAACGACGCGTCGTGCCGTCTCATCCTGCCAGTCGAAAGGAAAGTAAAAATTAAATTTTTTTTTTTTTTTTTTTTTTTTTTTTTTTTTTCTCGTGTAGGTGTTCTGCTTCTTTTGTTGCAGATGCCAACAGCCACCACAAAAACAAATGGTTTCTTCACTGCAGCCACGCGGTCCCCCCAACCCCTTCTCAGACACACGCGTGTCTGAAGGTTAATAAATTACGTGGAAAGAATAATTACTGTTTACTTCTTTCCAGAAAATCGCCGCCCCAAAACCGCGATCGCGAATAGGTATCACCATCTGTAAGTTAAACTTACAGTAAGATAAAATAACCCAGCAATTGCGACTCCTCCGGAAAAGGGGACACATTGCTCCCTCCTTATAGCTAGTGCCCCGTTGTGGCGTATTCCTGCTAGCCTATTAAAGAGTTAGCACCGAAAGGACTTCAGTGGACGGTCTGAAGGGGAATTACGTCGGGAGGACAGGCTTTATAAGCCTAGCCTTCCGCGGTCGGCCCATGAAATGGGTTCGATAACGCTGGTTTAACAACGGATTGGAATGCAATTAAATCCGTCTTAAATTCACTAAAATAATAATAGACAAAACTTGAAAAATTAGATCCGAGATTAAAAAAAAATAACCCTTTTAAAAACAAGCCCGATTAGAAAGATCCAGCAGCAAGGGACTCTGTCCAGGTTCTGCGATAAAGTAGGGAGTAATAGACTCCTGCCAACTTTGCATTCCATTCCAGAAATTTTATCTTGTATCAAAAATAAAATAATTACCTCACCCCAAAAACCTATAGTTTGCACGATTTAAAATTTATATTGTTAAAGGGTTATATATATTATCTTTTACGGAATCAATTTATCGATAATAATTAATTAATCTACATCGGTAATAATAATAACAATAATATCGATACAAATTAATAACGGTAACGTTATATGGAGTATATTAATCTACGTTAGACTAAGGATTCGTTCGGCTAGTAATTTATGTAATTGTGTATTAATCAAGACTATAAGTTCAATCGCAGAACCGATTGGTGATACGGAAAGCTAAATCATATACTACGTGAAAACACTTTGATAATGGATAATAACTACTATTACTGTACTGATGCTTTGATCCTTTGATCTAACTACATAGTGGATCGTGTGTATCCTGAACGAAGTAATTATAATTTATTGTTGTTGTACTTGTATATATATATATATATATATATATATATATATATATATATATATATATATTATCTAACAAATGTATTTATCGGTTACACAATATAACATATATTTTTAACAATATAATAGTAATTTTACAAAGTACATATTTCTTAAAAAAATACATTATAACTTAGTAAAATTCTTGCTAACATAAAATATATACAATTATATACATAACTTTACGGACATAATCAGTGGCCTCTCGTAGCAAAACTTAATAGGGGTGCTGCCCCAGAAAATTTCTTTGCGCCTTTTCAAGGTCATAGTTAAAGTTTTCCGTAAAATAAAAGAACAAAAAAAAAAAATGAATAAAATAGAATAGCTGGAAGCAGGATAATAATCTAATTTTACACTTTATCACATTCAAGAATATGGTACACGGTTTTTAAATATGTTAGGTTTAAAAACCGTATTCGGTTTAACCGCGTAAATAATAAAATATCAATACAAATAATAGTAGTATTATTTGTAGTATTATTAGATAATAACTTAACAAAATGTACACTTAAAAACAATATAATCCAACTTAATCTAAATTTCTATGTACACAGAAATAAATAGAGAATTAATTTTTACTAATTGCCTTCTCTTTTGTCCTTCCAGCGTGTTTTTTGATAGAATAGGCGATCAAAGAGCGCTTGCTTTCCACCATCTTCTGATCGCTATTGAAAAAACAACTAAATCGCTTTCATATTCCTTTCACCGACTAAACTAGAAAAGGGAACGAACAAGGAACGTTCCGTACACTCGCGGAATAAAAAACAGTCACCTAACTTCCACCAGTACTTCAGGGTCGTTACTACGGGAACGACAGTGCTTGTTCTCCTTTATCTACTGATCAGTACTGAAGAAACAACTATATCGCTTTCATATTCCTTTCACAGACTAAACTAGAAAAGGGAACGAACAAGGAACGTTCCGTACACTCGCGGAATAAAAAACAGTCACCTAATTTCCACCAGCACGCCAGTGTCGTCACTACGGGAACGACAGTGCTCGTTCTCTTTTATCTACTGATCAGTACTGAAGAAACAACTAAACCGCTTTCATATTCCTTTCACCGACTAAACTAGAAAAGGGAACGAACAAGGAACGTTCCGTACATCACGCGGAATAAAAAACAGTCACCTAACTTCCACCAGCACGCCAGTGTCGTCACTACGGGAACGACAGTGCTCGTTCTCGCAGCCTTGCTTCTTATATGCACATTCGCACAATAGCCAAACACTACGCCGCTGGAACTGTGAAGTTCCATATAGAGAATTTTGTATCTTTTTCATAAACTAGGGGATGGCTATTGACATTTTAGTTAAGGATTATATGTTTTACAAGTATAAAGAAAGAATTAAAGAGAAAAGGACGAATATATTAAATTTTATCGATAATATCAAGTGGAAATAGGGGATGCTGTAAGCTACCACTTCTTGATATCTGATATCATTACCATGATTATATGAATTTCAAAAAATGGGTCTAAGAAAAAATCTCTTTATAAATTTACCACATAATTCAGTAAACTTTCTTTACAACAGTCCTTATCACAATGTAGTAGGAAACTCCTTTCACTATACTAATTCGAGAAACTTTGAAATGCAGGAGCGGTTGAATAATCACAGTATTCCTTTTTATATTCGATATTGAAACCCTAATTTTTGATCTTTTTCTTTTTCCTGTTTAACCCCTAGGAATTAACGTACAGGTATTACTTCAGAGGATGATATATATTTACGTAAATGAAGTGTAGTCTTGTACAGTCTCAGTTCGACCGTTCCTGAGGTATGTGGTTAATTGAAACCCAACCACCAAAGAATGCCGGTATCCACGATCTTGTATTCAAATCCATATAAAAGTGACTGCCTTTACTAGTACTTGAACGATGGAATTCACGACTTCCAAATCAGCTGATTTGGGAAGACGTGTTCGCCACTAGCCAAATCCGGTGGGTTTAATTGTTTGACCTAATTAAAAAAGAACACAACGGGAAACGGTTACATAGAAAATTGATAAAATTTTAGAACCGTAAGACATTCAGTACAAAGATTTCTTCCTTATAATCCGCAATTAAATCTTATTGAAGGAAATGCGGTTGGAAATTAAATTATATGCTGGCAATTACTATGATGATAATACGTTAAACTTAAGAAATGTCAATGAGATATATTTACATTTCTGGACGCTTCTAAGTGTGAACGATATTGTACTTATGTTAAAAATATTGAAAATGAATGGTTATTAGATAATTCCGGTATAACAATATTATTAACGAATTCATCGTGCAGTAAAAGTATCCTGTTAGTGTGTCGGGGCGCACGGTAGTTTAACGTGTTACTTTACAGACCTTGGACGAAGTTCCTCCGAGGTACAGACCAACCAACTTATCTGTAGAGTTAATGGGAGAGCCATTATCGCATTTTTTTTAACCGATCTGAAAATTTGTAATGGAAAATCTTAGTTCTTCATTTGGCCAACTCAACAGATAAATTTTTTTTTGTCTTCAGTCATTTGACTGGTTTGATGCAGCTCTCCAAGATTCCCTATCTAGTGCTAGTCGTTTCATTTCAGTAAACTCTCTACATCCTACATCCCTAACAATTTGTTTTACATATTCCAAACGTGGCCTGCCTACACAATGTTTCCCTTCTACCTGTCCTTCCAATATTAAAGCGATTATTCCAGGATGCCTTAGTATGTGGCCTATAAGTCTGTCTCTTCTTTTAACTATATTTTTCCAAATGCTTCTTTCTTCATCTATTTGCCGCAATACCTCTTCATTTGTCACTTTATCCACCCATCTGGTTTTTAACATACATATAGATAAATTGGTCGGTATATATATAAACGAGTCGTACTAGATTGAAATAAAAACGAGACATTGCCTGTATAACAATTTAAATTTGAATAATACGGACGCTAAATAGTAAATGATATTTTATATCGACTAATATTTGACGACAGTCTTGTTAAAACATTTTCTGTGATATGAGAAGTAAAAGACCAAACGGGTTGTTTTCAAAATTTCGTTTTGAAACTTCTGTCCGCTACACGCCAACGGTCTTGCATCACATCAATTCGACTGATGTTGAAATCCATCAGCCAAGAGAAGTCTTTGGCAGACGCATGGGTGTTATTTTCACTTGTTATGCCCATTTGTTCGGGTAGAGGTGCTAGTGCCGTTCGGCGTCGATCACTGAGCGCGTCGTGCCAGCTATAAGACGTTCTCGAAGTAATCTCGCTCCCTTAGCACCGGACATTCGGGTACCTTATACTTATATTTATATACACCGGTACATTTATATACTTATATTGAATTTCTATACTTTTTTTTTGGAACTTTACTTTAATTTTTTATACATAAATATTGTAGAAAATACATTTATTATTATTTAAATCGATATGTCTTAAAAGCTCTAAACATAAACGCACGAATTGCAGCTCTATCACTTCTATTTCGTGAGCAACAATGAATGGAAATAAGCGAGAGCAAAGTTTTGGCTGATCTGCTCTATGCCCCCTCACCAACCTATCTCTTCGCCAGTGACGTAAACTCAAAATTGTATCGGCGAGAGCCGAACGTATAAAATCAAACCGCATTTACGTCTCTGAGAGTAATAGTTAGGGAGTTATTAAGGCAGGACGAAAGTAATGACAAGTAATAGAAATAACGAAGGGTCCATCTTCGTTGAATGTAAAAATAAGAAGAGAAAAAGTTTATGGAGCTACAAGAATTTTTATTTGGGAAGTAGAATTACTAAAGATGAAAGAAGCAAGAGTGATACAAAATTCCGCATAGCTCAGGCGAAACGAGCTTTCAGTCAAAAATATAATTTGTTTATATCAAAAATTAATTTAAATGTCAGACAAAAATTTTTGAAAATAGCTTTATATGGAAGTGAAACTTGGACGATCACAATACCTGAAAAGAAAAGGTTAGAAGCTTTTGAAATGCGGTGCTATAAATGTTAAAAATCAGATGGGTGGATAAAGTGACAAATGAAGAGGTATTGCGGCAAACTGATGAAAAAAGAAGCATTTGGAAAAATATAGTTAAAAGAAGAGAGGCCACATATTAAGGCATCCTGGAATAATCGCTTTAATATGTAAGGGAAAGGTAAAAGGGAAAAATTGTGTAGGCAGGCAACGTTTGGAATATGTAAAACAAATAGTGTGAGGTGTAGGATTTAGGGGGTATACAAAAATTTAATGACTGGCAATAGATAGGGAATCTTGGAGAGCTGCATCAAACCAGTCAAATGAATGAAAAAAAATAAAATAAACTTTTATACGAGGGACATTCAACAATTAAGAAACAAATTGATGTAGAAATGAAACAGTTTATTGGAGGAGTTTTGTACTTTCATGTATTTAGGTTCGCATCACTGGGATGAGCTGAGAACAGTAGACGGATAAAAATTGTTTTGTTTAGATCCTCATTATTGCATTTAACGATGCCGTGTTCGCTTGAACTTCCCACATTAGTTGAACAACGTTCACTGATCCGTTTTTTTTTGCTTTCTGAAGCTGAAAAACCAGCTAAAATCTATTCTTGAATGATTTTACAGTACGGTAAAAGTTGTATGAACCGTGGAAATTTGTATAAGTGAATAGAACCGTGCAGCGACCTGGCCGGCCAGTTGAAGTGTCAACTCCTTCGCTTGAAATCCTCATTGATTCGTGAAGACCGATATATTACAGTTGAACATATAGAATAAACAGTTGCAGTACGTGTTGGCACAATTCATAACGTTATCAGTAATAGCTCAAGTACAGCAAAACAAGTGAAAGTTGGGTCCCGAAAGAGAACGCAATAGCACGAGGAAACAACACTCGAAGTGTGTACAGACTTGAAGGAACGCTATAAAAGGGAAGGTGATCCTTTTCTAATCAAAATTTTAACGTGTCATCAAACTTGGGTTCATCATTTTGAATCAAAGTCCAAAAGACAAAACATGGCATGGAAGCACAAAGCACAACTATCGAAAGAAATTCAGATGCATCAGCAGGAAAAGTCATGTTGACCGTCTTTTGGAATGCCTAAGGTTTTGGTTTGCTTGGTATTTCTCCCGCCACCACCCCATTCAGGGTCGCCCTAAAGCATAAGACCGAATGTCTGTGCCGCAAACGGCTACTGAGCCTCGAAACAGTTTAGCGACCGGTGTCCTAACTAGCTCCTAGAGTTACCCTAAAATCGTGAGCAGAATAAGCATAGTACCATACACCACTCGCTTGCGTGTCCCACCGCCCACTTGCCATATATCACTAAAATGGGTAGGCGCACCCCGTCAACTACTAAAACATATATGACTATAAATAATTAATCTATCTTATCAAACACAGCAATTCGCTGCCACGCCTAGGCCGCTGAATGCCAGAAAGTACCTGTCCACCATTAAAACGTTTGGATCCTTAATCTGGCTGGTAGCCAGCCATATCTCTCGATTAGCTTTCCACAGCAGCGCGGTAGAAGTCTTTTGCCGTAGGTAAATTATTGATGTCGGTTGAACAAAGCAACCGCATCAAGGAACTCCTACACGCTCCGACAATGCGGCTCTCACCACATTGACTCGCTGCTTATGATTGGCCAATTTTCCCCTTGACCTCTAAGTTCCAGGGTGGCCTGAGTCCTGACCCCCCTCCCCCAAAGAGCGAGGCAATCGAACATTATGTGTTCGGTCAATTGGGCCTCCCCGCAGACGTACAGCTCACCAGCTGCCAGGTGGAACCGAAACAAACATTGGTTTAAATTTAGATGATTGGAAAGCACTCGTGTTCCCGTTATCCTTAAAAACGAAGGGGCGTACCATGTCCCTAGTTCCTGTATAAATCTACACAAGAACCTTTCCGTAGTCTTGGCGTACCATTCTTGCTCTCGTGCTTCCATAGCCAGGCTGTAAAGCCTCCTTCGCAGGCGGGAGATGGGCAACCGTTCGAAATTTATAACCGGTGCATTGAGATCACCGTTCCGCTCCGGTACAAGACGGGCTCGAAACTGGGAATCCCTAAGGTGTTGTTTTTATGTTTATTTGGAAAATAAGCGTACAATAGACAGTGTCTACTACTTAGACATGCTGATGAAAAAAGTAAAGCCAACAGAGAAAAAGATCGTGGATCTCAAAGAAAGGCGTGATATTGTTACACAACAATGCTCTACCTTACACCGCCCAGCTGGCCCAAGAAACCATTGGAAAATTGGGTTGGGAGATACTACCACATCCTCTCTACAGTTGAGATTTGGCTCCCTCGATTTTTCATTTGTTTGGTCCACTCAAGGAGGCATTGCATGGAGGTAAAAGAATTTGTGGGAAAGTGACTTTGGTGGGGATTATGTTGAAAAATAGTAAAAGTGTTATTTTGTAAAAATACACAGTTTTTTCTACATCAATTTGTCTGTTTAATTATTGAATGTTCGTTGTAGAAAGGAACACATTTTCGTTTTTTATACAGAGTGATATTTTAGCCGTGTTACCCGATTGCTAATGTCTGGTAATTTTTTTTTTAAGAAAGGGATATTTTGTTTTGTGACACGAATTTGGTAGCGATACTCAACCGGTATAGATACGGCAGTGTGATTTGATTCTCCTTGAGCTATGTAAACGTTTCTGCCGATTCCGGTCGTGTTACGAACAGAATGTCTTTTACCATAGAACAATCAGTTTTCATTCTTGAACAATATTTTACTACGAAATCGTACGCGAGTGTAAAAGAATAATTTCAAATTAAATTTGTTGGTGTTCCTCCGCCAGATAAAATGTCAATTTCTACGCGATTAAACAGATTTCGAGAGACAGATAGTGTTTGCGACAGAAAGCATAGTGGTCGACCAGATGACGTTTGACAGATGACGTTTTAGAGAATGTAAAAACAAGATCGCTGAATTCTCCACGGAAAATTTTACGAATACTTTCCACGCAACTTGGTTTGTCATATTCGAATGTTCAGAAAACCGCTAAAAAATTGAAATCGTATCCGTATCGCGTACGATTACTCCAAGACCTTCAGCCTTCAGATTTAAACAAGCGATTGCAACATTGCCTTTGGTTTAGGTCTCTCGTTTACGATAACGGAATCGAATTTTTAAACGCAGTGTTCCTTAGCGATGAAGCTTGGATCCATCTCGACGGTTATGTGAACAGTCGAAACTGTCGAATTTGGGCGGTTGAAAATCCTAACGCTTTACAAGACAAATCTTTGCATCCTGAAAAAATTGGTGTGTGGTGTGCGATATCCCGTCATCGTTATAGTCGGACCCGTATTCTTCGAACAGACAGTAAACGGTGAAGTATACGGGAATATTGTGCCCCAATTTGTGTTTCTCCTGGAACCTCAATAACGGTATTGCTGGTTTCAGCAAGACGGCGCTACATGCCACACGTCTCGAGAAACCGTGGATTTTCTGCAAGAGTTTTTGATGATCGAATAATAAGCAAGGGCTTATGGCCTCCAAGGTCCCCAGACCTCACATCTCCTGACTACTTTTTGTGGGCTATATTAAGTCCGAGGCCTTCAAAAACAATCCTCACGCTATCGATGAACTTAAAGTTAATATTACAGACTTAATCACGAATATTTCCAATCCGACTCTTAAAAAGGTTTCTGCTAATATGCTGAAAAGAGTGTCCCCCTTAGTGTATAACCGCAAGGGGTGGGCATTTTGAGCATATTCTTTAAAAATTATGTAAGTGATAGCTTTTTATTAAATCTCTTTTGTATGTACCAAATACATTTTTTTATTCCACCTACATTTCCCTTTCTTAAATTACATTTAAAATTGGGTAACAGCTCTAAAGAATCACTCTGTATATTGTTTTTTTTTTAAAGATAATTTATGAAGTATTTATTGAAGTGCAACTTTAGTTATATTCTTTCATTTGTCAGACTATCCTTAATTTGAATTATTGATTTTGTAAATTTTAATTACAATCAATTTATTTTATTTCAGTTAAAATGATCTTACTATATTTTATTTAATGTTTATTATTTTATGTACTTTTTTTATTACTTTATTTTGAACTATATAATTACTGTTTATAAAAATATGAAATATCAGAGTATATTGCGTGATAAAGAGCGTTTATTATCGTTTAGATTAAGGTGATGAAAAGGTTCTTTACAAGCGGATAACGAGTTTTTGTTAGAAATATCAATTAGATAAATGGATCTAATATTAATCAATTTTCTATCCGTCTTAACACGTAAAGAAAATCAGTTTAAAAGTTATTATGAAATGTAAATATAAAATAAATTTATATACGTAATATCGAAATTGATTTTTTTTATTTATTTATTATTTTTTTTTTTTTTACTTAATTATATTGCTTTTTAGCAAAATGTTTATATAAAATTAATTTACGTTAGATATTTCTCACATCAGTTGAACTCATCTTTAATATAAAATTTATTCAATGATATTAAAATAAAACTAATAAAATGTTGATATCCGTAACGGAATAATAGTATCTCGGCCATTTATCTGGAAGTCCGGGGTTCGAATCCAAATCAGGCACAGAATTTTCATTTGCTAAAAAATTTTCCATTTTCATATTTCCATATATACAAGATTCTATGGTGAATTAATTCTTCAGCGAAACAAAAAATAATTTTGAAATATCTTCCAATCCGGTTTTCCGTAGAGACCTAAAACTTAATATAATTAAAATCTTATGAACAGAATTATTGTGACCGAATTTTAAGCTTAATGGTTTTGCCGGTTTAGAAATATTAGGCAAAAAAGAAAAAACACAATAATTTGAGATACGTTCTTTTCTGCCGGGCAAATAATTAACAGAAATAATAACTTATTTCATGAATTAAACTTTATGATGATATTTTCCTAGGAAATGGTAGCTGAATGTATTTAAAAGTTAATATCTCGTTTAAAGATCTCTTAAAAGGAAACATCATGAAGTTCGTTAGAAATTCGCCGGTAAGAGTCCGAAGAACTGGATGGCACGGCGAAGTCAATAAACTATTTTTGCAGTTATAAATATGATCTAACCTAAAAGTGAAATAAAAATGTGAAAATAAATTAAAAAATAAGCGTGAAAACATTATATTTCAGTTAAAATTAGATTTTTAATAAAGAATACTTTCAAAAAATACCTCGAATTTTGTTTTTTTTTTTTTTTTTACTCGAATACCTCGAAAACAACGGTTTTGTCTTCCATTTGATGAACCGCGGGACTCGAATATGTCATTTCTTCCTGAAAAAGGTGTGTTTACGAATCGCTCCACTAGGTAGCAGTACTTGATAGCGCTAGGTATCGTACAAAACTTGATAATGTAATAAATAAATAATAAAATTTAAAAGAAATATACTACAGCTTGTTTTAATAGTAAATGCTGTTACGTAAATGAAAGTACTGAAGATGATACAATTTTTTTAATTCCCATCACTTCATTAAAAAAAAAAAAATATTTTACAAGAGATTACAGCCTCTCCATCGGTTTTAAGGGCAACGGGAGCCCAAGTGCTCTCCAACCATGTAAATTTAAACCAATATTTGTTTCGATTCCACCTGGCAGCTGATGAGCTGTGCGTCTGCGGGAGGTCCAGTCAAGTGAACATCTGATGTTCGACTGCCCAGCCCTTGGAGGGCCAGAACTCAGGCCACCCTTAGGAACTTAGAGGTCAAGGGAAAATTTGGCCACTCACAAGCGGGGAGTCATTGTGGCGAAAGCCGCATTGGGAGTTCCTTGTTGCGGTTGTTTTGTTCAACCGACATCAATAATTTACCTAAGGGGAAAGACTCCTACTGCGCTGCTGTAAGAAGCTAATCGTGAGATATGGCTGGCTATCAGCCAGTCAGCCAGATTAAGGCTCCAAGCGCTTTAATAGTGGACAGGAACTTTCTGTCATTCAGCGGCCTAGGCGGGGCAGCGAATTACTTTCTTGACGAGATAATTTAATTATCGATAGTCATATATGTTTTAATAGTTGTCGGGGTGCGCCTACCCATTTTAGTGATATATGACAACTGGGCGGTGGGACACGCAAACGATTGTTGTATGACGTCACGCTTATTCCGCTCACGCTTTTAGGTTAGATCTAGGAGCTAATCAGGAAACTGGTAGCTAAACTGTTTCACGGCTCAGTAGCCGTTTGCGGCACAGACATTCGGTCTTATGCTTTAGAGGGGTGGTGGCGGGAGAAATTCTAAGCAAACCAAAAGATTATAGGCGTCAATAAAACAAAAAAACACAAACATTACGAAAGAGTTGCAAATGTGGCAACAGAGATTTGTTACATAAAGCAGAAATAAATTTGATCGGTAAAACTTTTATTCTACAATTGGAACTATTTGAACTAATCGTTGGAGAAATAAAAAAAAGGTCATTTAATAATAATAATATAAAAAGTCTGTTCACGGATACGATAAAAATCAAAGGTTACACTTACAAATAATAAGTGTAATATTATATCACAGATCTTCGATTAGTGAAAGTCATTATACTAGTTTTATTAAAAAAGGAAAAATACGGTATGAAGTGAATGATATAACTATCAACAAAAAAAAATTGGCCGAGAAGTTCAAAATTATTTGTTTGTTCGAGGAAGGCAATAAATTTTAATAATAAATCCATAAGATAACAATCAGTAATTTATAAAAAAATAAAAGAATAATCTAACAAAACGCAGTGATATCCAAAAAAATTACAATAAAATTGTAAACAGTACGGTAAGAGACTCGTAGATATAATTTCTTCCGCTCAAAAAATAAAATTTTCTGTAATATAAATAAAACTGTTTTTAACAAAATAATACTGATATCAAAAAAAAAGACTACATTTCTGTCAAAACACTAGTTAAGTATACGTAATAGATAATTGTTATACAATAATAGATAATAAACATTGTTTTAGATAATAAGCATAAAATAGAGAAATTTGTTACAAAACTCTTACCGGCCCGATTTCGTTGTTTAATAAACGATATCGCGCCGGTAAGTGTTGTGTAACAATTTTTTTTCTTATTATGCGGAACGCTTAAACATTGTTTATTATCTATTATTGTCTATTACATATATTTAACGTGTATTTAATTCTGAATTAATAACAGATTTTGATAATAGAAATGTAGTGTCTTACCTTTTTTGATATCAGTGTCGTTTTATAAATTTTTGATCGGAAGAAATGATATCTGCGAAACTCTTACCGTACGGTTTACAATTTGTTTTTTTTTTTACGTTAATTTAAAATCACTTTAATGATATTAAAAAAAATAGAATGAAATCTGTAGTCGGGGCCTGCATTATTCACTTCTCTTTAGGAGGTCTAAAACTTAATTCAATTAAGATCTCATGCCTAGAAATACTTTGGTACTTAATGGTTAAGCCAGTTTAAGAATATTAAGCAAATTTAAAAAAAAAAAAAAAAAATTATTATTTTAGATACAGCCCCATCCCGTGGCAGCTATAAATTAACACAAGTTAGAACTTACGTATAGGAATATTATTTCCAAGTTTCATACGTTTTTAAGAATCTGTTTTGGAAATGTATAATAAAACCTTTAAAATAGTTAAGTTACTCCCATCTCCGATCCTTTTAAATTTTAGTACTAAACTCGATATTATTATACCGGTGTACTATAAATTTAAAAGATATGTTTTTATAAAACAATGTTTAGGTCCGAAAAACCTTTAAGCAGGAGAAACACTTAAAATAATCGAAAATAAAAAACTTGAAATATTAGAAATGATTTAAAGGAGAATTCTGACAAAAATACTAAAAACCGAAACGTTGTAATAAATCGCAATTCAAATTATGATCTGATGAAGAATTACATTCAAAAGTTGGAAATGTAACAGATTGTATTAGGAGAAAAATATTACCATTATTCTATGGAAATATACAACGGATGGGTGATAATAACAGATTAACTAAACAAATATTTGACTTGCTAAGAAATTATAAATCCAACCCTCAAAATTTCGGAAAATAGAAAAAGATATGAAAAAAATTTGACTAAACCCTAGGAGACATTAAACAATAGGACGCATTTTAGAGGAAAAAAAATCGGGTGAAGCTGATTGATAAAATTTCTACGATAACATAAGTGGTACTTATTTTCATTCGTTCCCGAGTTATAACCAAATAAAATTTTAATTAATGAAATATTTGGATCTTACAAGGGGAAGGAATATCAGTTCGAATTAGATTTCATCTCCTTTTTTTAACTTTTTTTTTATTTATTGGAAGGACAGGTAGAAGGGAAAAATTGTGTAGGCAGGCCACGTTTGGAATATGTAAAACAAATTGTTAGGGATGTAGGATGTAGAGGGTATACTGAAATGAAACGACTACTACTAGATAGGGAATCTTGGAGAGATGCATCAAACCTGTCAAATGACTGAAGACAAAAAAAAAATTGATTTATTAATAACTAGGAGACTCGGCAATGCTTATTGCTAGATTTGAATATATATATATATATATATAGATTAAATGAACACAATTGAAAATTTGATAAAACATTAACAAAATGAACTTTACGGAACTTCACAAAATTTAATCTTTTCCTTCCCCTTTCCCTATCATCTCTCTATTTCTATTTCTCACCTTCCTCTTTCCTTCCTCTTTTCTTCTCCTTTCCATTTCTTTTCCCGGTTTTCCATTTTTTCTTTTTTCTATTTTCCCTTTCTTCCCTTTTCGATTTTCCCTTTTCCAATTTTTCCCTCTTTCACTTTTCCGATTTTTCGCTTTCTCCCTTTTTTCCCCGCGAGTAAATCGGTCCAGTAGTTTTTTAGCCTGTTGCGGACACACATATCGAAAACGGTGAAGTGGAATCGTAAAATATTTAGTATACCCTGTGTTGCTTTTACGTCCAACAGATAGCACTGTTTTACAAAAAAAGCTTATTTTTACGTGTCAAAGATGTGACATCTTAGGTATATAAATAGTAGATATATAAAAACACGCGCGTATTCGAATGTAATGATGTGTCAAAATTTCAAAGCAATCGGTGAAAAACTTTCCGAGATTTAAAATGTTGAACAAACGAACATTTTTATTTTTATTTATATAGATTAACATCTGATTGTAAAAAAATTTTGTTAATAAATAATAATTCAATTATAAAAATTAAAAAAAAAAGAAAAATTATCAGATGTTATAAATTGTTATATACTTTACATTAAAAAAATAAAAATGTAAAAGAAATCACGTGGTGTCCACATCAGATTTTTTTAATTTTTTTATGAAACATTTCTCAGTATTATTCAATCATTTTTAGTACTTAGTTTTTTAATTATAATAAAATTATTGTTTTATTATCTTCACATGGTCAAAATTATTTTTCCTTTAATTTAAAGGTAACCTATTTTGAGTTCATGTGAAAGAGAACGTATAAACTCTTATAATTTTTTTTTCTAATTTTGATAATTTTGTTTTGAAATGAAATTTAATAAAATTCGATATCATATCAGTAAGATGGCTCTTTTTTAGTCTTAATCAATATCTAAAATTGTAGATTAAAATGCGAAACTTCTACGCTAAACAAAACTATTGTAGTCTAACTACAGATAGTCTAACAAAGTTATGTGTTTTCTAACTCATAAAATTTCATAAATAATGGTAACAAATGATTTAAATTTAAAGAATCGGGTAATGTCTGAACGTATGGTAAGAATGTATCTCATATAACTAAAAAACGATTAGCCATATGATGTTAAAATTTATGACTGTTGTAATATCTAGTTGTGCACTTCCCATTTTGATTGCAATCGACTGAACCAAAAGTGTCCAAAAAAGACCAAAATAAATAAAAAATCTGGATTTTGGACTTTTTTTTAACTACAGTAATCAGACTTCATTGAGAAATTTTCAACGATATATCATAAAGTGTTAATTATATTTATTGGTTCCAGAGTTATAGTAAAGTAAAATTTTAATTAATGAAATATTTGGATCGTACTAGGAGAACGTACATCGGATCGAATCCGACTTCATTTCCCTGTTTTTTTACTTTTTTTAAATTTAAGTATATTGATTTATTAATAATTATTAACCTCTGATTTAAAAAAAAAATTGTATATGTAATTTAATAGGCGTACAAGGAAGCCATGTGATGTCCACATCAGATTTTTTGGCCAAATAATTAATCATGCCATTTTTTATAGAATATTTTCAGGGAGGTTTGTCAATTTGGTTGTCATGGCAACGAGCGTTGTCCATTATGTCATCAAATTTAGTTACTTTCCGTTAATCATCTATAAAAATTTATGCTATTGATTTTTCCGTGATAATTTCCAACTCTAGTGTCTGCTATAATATTACTTCGCTTTCATTTACGAATCCTTCTCGTTCTTCAATATTAGCCACGATCTAACGATTAGTAGTCCTAATAATTCCCACAACTCTCACTATTCCAATATCAGGTTAGATATTAGGTAGGCGCATCCTGTCAACTACTAAAAATATATATCTCATCCATAAATTAAAAGTTAATTCGTCTAGATAGCAATTTACTGCTACGCCTAGGTCGCTGAATGCCAGCAAATATCTGTCCGCAATTTTATAGCGCTTGGAGCCGTAATAACTGGCTGATGTTCAGCCGTAATCAGGGTTAGCTTTCAACGGCAATGGTTAAGAGTCTTTCCCGTAAGCAAACTACGGATGCCGGTTTAACAACGTATAACGATCAATAATGGACAAGAGAAACAATTTTATCGCTCAGATTAGTATTAGAATGATCGGTTTGCTTGGCATTTCTCCCGCCACCCACCATTCGGTTACCACAAAGCATAAAACCGAATATCTGTGCCACAAACGGCTATTGAGCTTTGAAACATTTTATTAACAATTTTTTGTAATTAGCTGCTAGAGCTAACCTAAAAGCGTGAGCAGAATAAACGTGATACCATACATCACACGTTTCCGTGTCTCCCACGGCCCACTTTTCATATATCACTGAAATGGATAGGCGCAAACCCCCCCCCCCCCCCCGTCAACTACTAAACATATATGACTATCAATAATTAAATGTATCTCGACAAAGAGTGCAATTCGCTGCCGCGCCTAGGCCGCTGAATGCCAGCAAGTACCTCTCCACCATATTAAAGCGCTTGGAGCTTTAATTGGTAGATGTCCAGCCCTATCTCTCGGGTAGCTTCCCACAGCAGCGAGGTAGGAGTCTTTCCCTTAGGTAAACTGCTGATGTCGGTTGAACAAAGCAATCGCATCAAGGAACTGCCACACGGACCAACAATGCGGCTCGCGCCACATTGACTCGCTGCTTATGAGTGGCCAATTTTCCCCTTGATCTCTAAGTTCCGGGGTGGCCCGAGTCCTGAACCCCCCCCCCCCCCAAGAGTACGGCACTCAAACATTATATGTTCGTTCGACTGGACCTCCCCGCAGACGCACAGCTCATTAGCTGCCAGGCGGAACCGAAAGAGATAATGGTTCAAGTTCGCGTGGTTGGAGAGCACCTGGGCACCCGTTGCCCTTAAAAACTATGAAGTGGTATACCATCCCCCCAAATCTTGTATAAAACTAT
This sequence comes from Lycorma delicatula, assembly GCF_047948215.1. Lineage (NCBI taxonomy): Eukaryota > Metazoa > Arthropoda > Insecta > Hemiptera > Fulgoridae > Lycorma > Lycorma delicatula. The sequence continues at coordinate 394,962,036 of NC_134455.1, forward strand.
CCAAGGACCTTCCCTTAGCCGTGGTGTGTGCCGTTCTTGCCGCCATGTATCCATCACGAAGTTGTAAAGCCTTCTCCGCAGGCGAGAGATGGCTTTAGAGAACGAAATTTAGAACCTTAGTTATAATGATAAAATAACATCTTGCAAATATGAAATATTTTGTAACTTAAACGAATATTTTTACTTCTTTTTACGAAGTATAGCAAGTATTATAATCGCGGTAAATTTCGGTTTTAAGATTTCAACGGAAGTATATTCATTTTGACTACCCCTGAATAAATTTTGATTAACTTCAGCGTGACGTCTGTACACGTACGTACGTATGAATATATCTCGCTTAACTCATAAACGATTGGCCGTAGGCTGTTGAAATTTTTTATTTAGAACTGTTGTAACATCTAGTTATTCACCTTTTCTTTTGATTGCTATCGACTGAACCAGAAGTGTTCAAAAGAGCCCGAAATCTTAAAAAAAAATTTGATTTTTGACTTTTTCTTAACTGCTTTATTAAGCCCTTATTGAGTGCTTTTCAACGATATATCATACGTGATATTTATTTTCATTGGTTCCACAGTTATAGCCAATTAAAAGTTTAATTAATAAAATATTTGGGTCTTACAAGGAGAAAGCACATCGGTTCTAACTCTTTTTTTAAAAAAATACCAGTAGTTTCACCTGTGGATCCATGAATGAAAGAAGATTCGAATTAAAAGATTTTTTTATAAAGGATTAATATACATTAAAAACATATTTTAAATTGGTTTTTAAGAAACAATATCTTACTAATAATCTGAATTAATTAATTTATAAGATGAATGAAATTTTATTATAAAAATTTGTTTTAATACAAAAGATAAACTATTCTGTAATCCATTGTACATTAATCTAGCTGCATTACCTTACAGTAAAATCTGAACATTAATGAAAAAAAAATCTAAGGTGGACACCACATGACTTCGTTGTTCTCCTATTAAATTGCATATACACATTTTTTTTTTTTTTTTTAATGAAAAGTACATAAAATTCTATTTCATTATTAACTTTTGATATTTTTTCATATTTTTTTAATTCCTTGTATAAAGTAAAGGAAATATTGTGATCGAGAAAAATTTCGGTTTTCAGATTTCAGCAGAAATACCCATTTTGACCATCCCTGAATACAATTTGTGTAGTTTCGTCGTAACGTCTGTATGTACGTATTTCGCATAACTCAAAAACGATTAGCCGTAGTTTGTTGAAATTTTGGATTTGAGACTGCGGTAACATCTAGGTACGCAGTTCCCCTTTTGATTGCAATCGACTGAACCAAAAGTGTTCAAAAAAAGGCCAAAATCCCCAAAAATTTGGGTTTTGGACTTTTTATTAACCGCAATAAAAAGTTGTCATTGAAGGCTTTTCAACGATGTATCGTCATAAGTGGTACTTATTTTAATCGGTACCAGAGTTACAGCCCAAATAAATTTTATTAATTTTAATTAAAATTTTTATTAAATGTTTGTTCTTACAAGGGGAAGGCATCGGTTCAAATCCGACTTTATATAATTTTTTTTCCTGTTTCTTTTTAATTTAAATATATTGATTTTTTAGTAATTATTAACCTCTGATTGTAAAATATGTTTACGATAAATAATAATTCAATAATAACGATAAATAAAAAAAATGAAAAAGTATCAGAAGTTATTAATGAAATAAAACTTTATGTACTTTTCATTTAAAAAAATATATATATATATATGTAATGTAATTTAATAGGCGAACAAGGAAGTCACGTGGTTTCCACATCCGATTTTTATATTTTACGTATTTTGAGATTTTAGTTTGATGAAAGTTTTTCTAAGATTTCTTTAAATCCATCCAGGAAAATGTTGAATCGGCTCCTTTCTTCATTCTTTGAGTAGTATATCATTTCAGCCCACGTCTGCAGTCGAACACGACGTGTTCCGTTGTATCGAGCTCTCCGTAAGAGAGGTAAAACGGGTCGTCAGCTCTACTTCTGGCATGTAAGTACACCCGAAACACGCCGTGGCCAGATAAAAATGTTGACCTACGCCGTTAGGGTATGCACAGCGATGTCGGAGTATCGTGGCAGTTGACTGCCCCCCCGTCTTGGCCGGTCCTTTGGGCGTCCCATCGGGGTCTCTCCAGCTTTATTTAGACATGTTGACCTCTCTTCTGGACAGCCAGCGAACCTCTCTGCTGGAGAGCTACTCTTCCCATCCGTACTCTATTCAGCCTCAGATATGCGTTTCATACATCCTTTGCTCTCCCCGTGGCCCTCTCAAAACTTAGGGTACCCGATGCCATCATCGGATAGTTCTGACCCTTCTACTCTTGTATGTGGGCGAGCCAGAGCGTCCTAGGCATCAGGGATGACTCCCTGGCCCTACATGGTGACCACGATTCACCCCCAGATGTCATGATTTTTCGCACCTTTGTTTTTCTTTTTTATATTATATGGAGGGAAAGGAACACTCCATGTTCCTTTCCCTCCCGTCGATTTTGGCTAATCGTTTTTGATCTGATTTGTATAAGTTGTTATTGTTATATACCAATCAGTTTAAAAATTGTTTTAATTAATACATCGTTAGAACACACGTAGAATTATTTGAAACCAGATTAATAAGAAAAAATAATTATTTATCGTAAAAAAAAGAAAAAATAATAAAAATTTTGTAACATCTTAATTAAGATTTTTGTTATAAATTTTAATTTTGCTTTAAGTCAAATCATATTACGGATCCAATTCAGAAACAGAAATATTTTCACTGCACGGATTATTCGATGTAATAAAGCAGAAAGCGGAATACTACTCCAACATTTGTCGTGAATTTTTTTCTCCCACTTAAGCTTTAACGTGTAGCCACTCACGCTTTTAGTCGGTTTACCTTTCTTTTCTATCTCACTTACCCACCCTGTCACCTACGCTCTCTTTCTCATACAGTTCTCTTTCTCTCTAACAGATTTTTTTTCTCTCTCTGTCACTCAGATTGTTAGTCAGTATGGGACACAGTTGAGCCGTACTAATCAGTTCAGTAAGCATCACGCCCGTGTTAACAGTTTTTTTTTAACGATTCATTTTTATTAAACCGAATATAAAGTAATCCTGTGAAATTCGAATCGTTTAAATCAATCTAGAATTTATGCCAAACTTTAGCGGAAAATCGGCTTTATATAGTATTACAACAACTTTTAGATTTTCCTGGAAATCCGTTCATCTGCAATGTTAGGAATATTTATCGTATCAAAGCTTTTATTATTTCAATTTTTTTTTAATATTATAATAATAAATGATTTTTTTTTAATTATTTAAATATATATATATATATATATACACACAATTACAATATATTTAATAATTTATTTTTTTAGCTGAAGAACTAATTTTTTTGTCTTCAGTCATTTGACTGGTTTGATGCAGCTGTCCAAGATTCCCTATCTAGTGCTAGTCGTTTCATTTCAGTATACCCTCTACATCCTACATCCCTAACAATTTGTTTTACATATTACAAACGTGGCCTGCCTACACAATTTTTTCCTTCTACCTTTCCCTCCAGAATTAAAGCGACTATTCCAGGATGCCTTAATATATGGCCTATAAGTCTGTCTCTTCTTTTAATTATATTTTTCCAAATGCTTCTTTCTTCATCTATTTGCCGCAATACCTCTTCATTTGTCAATTTATCCACCCGTCTGATTTTTATCATTCTCCTATAGCACCGCATTTCAAAAGCTCTTAATCTTTTCTTCTCAGATATTCCGATCGTCCAAGTTTCACTTCCGTTTAAAGTGACGCTCCAAACATATACTTCCAAAAATTTTTTGCTTGACATTTAAATTGATTTTTGATGTAAACAAATTATATTTATGATTTAAGCCTCATTTCGCCTGTGCTATTTGACATTTTATATCGCTCTTGCTACGTCCATCTTTAGTAATTCTACTTCCCAAATAAAAAAATTCTTCTACCTCCATAATCTTTTCTCCTCCTATTTTCACATTCAGTGGTCCATCTTTGTTATTTCTACTACATTTTTTTTTTTAAATAAAAAACATTCTAAAAATTATCAAATTAAAATTAAATTATAAAATTCTAAATAATAAATATTTAAATTAAAGTCAAATAAAAGGATAAGCCTTTTATTCAGACTAGTTTATATTAATTCATATATAAATAGGTAGATATGTTACCTGTAATATAATCATAATAGATACATACGCCACGGTTATAAAGAGGAGCTCCCTAGAGATTTGCGTGGATAGATCAAGGGAAACTAGCGTCAGAAGCAACATTAAAAAATATATAAAATACATTATTAAAAAGAATAAAAAAATTATTAAAATCCATATTAATTCTTTTAAAAACATAAAAATCTGTTGTGGACACCATATGACTTCCTTGTACGCCTATCTAATTACATATACACATTTTTTGCTGCACTTCATTTAAACTTATATCATTTGAAAGTGAGATAAGATCCTCCAATTCTGTAATAAAGTGGACAGTTACACAGTTTTTATTAACATCAAATATTTATACAATTATTGATTCATGAAATATTAGGATAGAGTAAAAGTCCCTTACTCTTTTTTTACTCTTTAAATAAATGTAAGTCATATCTATCTAATACTTGTTTTTTGAATTATTATAATGTAACCGTCTAAAAAATGAAAACATAAACGAAACAGGAGTATACTAAATTTTATAACGATATCTATTATCAAGTAGACTGAAACAAATGTATAAATAAAAATAATACGATTCTAAATTGTAATATTCAATTAATATAAATAATCAGATGTTTCACCAAAACTTATATATACCACATGACTTCTTTGTAAGCCTATTAAATTACATATAAATTTTTTTTCAAACGTAGAAAATTTTATTTCACTAATAATTTCTAATCTTTTTTATATATATATATATTTTATTTGTTATTATTGAATGCAAAAATCTTTTATAATCAGAGGTTGATAATTATTAATAAATCAATATATTTAAATTTAAAAAAAAAGTTAAAAAAAAAATATATGTATATGAAATCGGATTCGAACCGATGGTCCTTCCATTGTAAGATTCAAATATTTCATTAATTAAAATTTTATTTGACTATAACTCTGGAATCGATGAAAATAAGTACCACTTATGATATATCATTGAAAAGCTCTCATTGAGAGCTTATTATTGCAGTTAAGAAAACGTCGAAAAATCCAATTGTTTTGGCCTTTTTTGGTTCAGTCGATTGGAGTTAAAAAGGGAGGTATACAACTCTAGATGTTATAACAAGCTTATATCTAAAATGTCAACATTCTACGGCTAATTTTTTTTTAATTATGCGAGATAAATGCATAATATTATCTCGCATTTAAAACTGCACTGGTATTGTTTTATAAAAAGTTAAAAATTCATAATGCAAATATAAAGTTTCCAATTCATTAAACGAATTAAAATAATAAATTTTTTCATGAAAATTGTTAGACTGTTGCAGTCTGATGAACGTTTTATAATTTACGTCATTCTACAGTTAATTAATTAAATCGTTTTTATTTATTTATAAAATCCAAGGTATCAAAACTGAAAGTATATCGTACAGATTTTTTGTTCAACTTTTATATATTATTTAGCTATAAAAAAATAAAAGCTTAAATTTTTTTTCTTTTATAATTGCTTCTTAATTATTAGTATTAATAATGCATTACGGAATGATTTCTAATAAAAAAAATCTGATATGGACACCACATGACTTCCTTTTACGCCTATTAAATTACATTTATACATTTTTTTAAAATGAAAAAGCATTTGGAAAAATATAGTTAAAAGAAGAGAGAGACTTATAGGCCACATACTAAGACATCCTGGAATAGTCGCTTTAATATTGGAAGGACAAGTAGAAGGGAAAAATTGTGTAGGCAGGCCACGTTTGGAGTATGTAAAACAAATTGTTGGGGATGTAGGATGTAGAGGGTATACTGAAATGAAACGACTAGCACTAGATAGGGAATCTTGGAGAGCTGCATCAAACCAGTCAAATGACTGAAGACAAAAAAAAAAAAAATGAAAAATAAAAAAAATTATTTCATTAAAAACATCTGATATTTTTTTCTTTTTTTGTTGTTGTCATTATTGAATTATTATTAATCGTAAAACTTCTTTTTACATTGAGAGGTTAATAATTATTGATAAATCAATATATTTAATTTAAAAAAAGGAGAAAAAGTCGGATTCGAACCGATGTGCCTTCTCCTAAAATCCAAATATTTCATTAATTAAAGTTTTATGTGGCTGTTCGCTCTGGAACTAATGAAAATAAGTACCATTAATGATACATCGTTGAAAGACTCTCAATGAGGGCTTATTTCTGCAGTTAAGAAAAAGTCCAAAATCCGAATCGTTTTGGGCTTTTTTTAACACCTTTGGTTCGGTTGACAGCAATCAAAATGGGAAGTGCACAACTAAATGTTATAAAAGTGGTAAATCTAAAATTTCAATATCCTACGGCTAATCGTTTTTGAGTTATGCGAGATACGTACGTACAGACGTCGCGCCGAAACTAGTCAAAATGGATATTTCCGTTGAAATCTGAAAACCGAAATCTTTCGTGATTACAATATTTCGTACAAGGAAGTAAAAAATACGTGAAATAATGTTCGTACAACAAAGGAAAATTATAAATATATAAAATAATCCACAATTGATAACGCACTTAATTTTTTTGCCTCAAAATAAATTTACAATCGGTAAAATATTAATGAAATCACAAACGATCACGCAATAACATGCAGAGAGTCTTCCATCAAAGTTTCTATAATTACATACAAATATTCCTATAATATAAATGCGGTGCAAGTCCACTCGTAAAGTCAGAGAACAGTACTCTTGCTGGCTTCACACAAAAAAAAAATCAAAGGATTAATAAACAGGAGAAACGATGAAATACTGAAAGAAAAAAATCGGTTAGGACTGTGTCAGGGCGAACGGATGTTGGCTTAACGTGAAACGTTACAGATCTTGGAGCGACGGGAGAGCCACCGTCGTATCTTTTTTTGAACTAAACTGAAAGTCTTCATCGGAGAATTTACATTTTTGCCGCCTCATTTTTTTCCGGGGAATTTAGTCTGAAGAAGAGAAATGTTGCTGGTTATCGCCCGCTTTAAATCTCAGTCGGACCAAAGTCGATCACAAACGCTTCAAGTTAGATCAAACAGATTATTTTCAAATACCGTTTTGAAGCGTTTGTCCGATACACGCTAATGGTCCTGTATCCCATCAGTTCGGCTGATGTTGATATCCATTAGTCCGAAATCGTCCTCGAAAGATGTACGGGTGTTATCTTCACTCGTTATGTCCATTAGTACAGCAGCGGTAGAGGTGATCGCGCCGTCGACGTCGTTCACTGAGCGCACCGTAATAGCTTCTCGATGCTCACGAAATAGTCTCGGAAGCACCGGACACCGGAAATCGAGTTACATGTGCGTAAACCATAACCTCCCCTTTCTAACGATATGTGTAATTTATACTTCCGGCTGAATTTTTCGTGGGCTGAGACTGACATATTGAATTTTTATATGTTATTTTACATTTTTATTCATAAATATTGTTCAAATACATTTATCATTACTAAAATCGATCTATTTCGTAAAACTCTAATCACAAACACACGAAACACCGCGCTATCTCCCGTCGAAGTCGTGAGCTACCACCGAATGGAAATGAGCGTGAGTATTAGTTTTGACCGACCTGCTCTGAGCCTTCTCCTCGACAACCTGCACGCCAGTGACGTAAACTCAAAGTTGTATTGGCGACTTATTTTGTTGTAAAACCCCAGATAACTTGTGTCTGTGTCTCTGTGTAAGTGTAAATATATATATATATATATATATATATATATTGTTGTCTTTTACATGCTGTTCTTCATATCGGCGAGCCTGACGCTAGCCGTTAAGAAGTCAGTGGGAGAACAGTATACCTACGCGCCTTCATAAGTACCCCTTGCAATCAAGTTAGCTGACCGTGAAACTCTCCCACCACAGCGGTTCGCCTGCCTCACTACTCACAGGCGAGAATATAACAAGCGAACGCCGCGAGAGTTTATTCCGTCGCCAACCACCACCTGGAGAAGAATATGGATGAAGAAAGAAGTTCCCTGGCCAGCCCAAAATGAGTTTTCCCGCACCAGTAGGTCTAGCCGGCTCGTCTAGAGAAACGCTGGGATCGAACCTTTCTTTCCGCCCCAGCTTGTCGGGCTTCCTCTGGTCGGCGAGCACACCAGCAGGAGCCGGCTGGTGGGCCTGCTTCGAGAGAACCACCTCGACCGCGCTGACGGAAGACGACTAATGCCGATCCGACTTCGCTACGTTGTAGCGAGAACTCAACAGCAGTTGTGGGGAAGTTCATTCCGATTTCAACGGATAAGACGAAACTCCCGACTACAGCTGTGCCTACATCGTCGGAGTCCAACTTCCGGACCTAACAACACTTCTCGCAAAACACACAAATTGCCCTTTTTAGAGCCACCACACCCAAAACCTCAAACATCCCTTTTTAGGGCTACCATATATATTGCCACGTGTCGTCGAAACAATTCGGCAACAATAAGTATGCGTGTATGTGTTAAAATAAAAAATGTTACTCTAATGTTTTGTCGGATTTTTTTTTTTGTCTTCAGTCATTTGACTGGTTTGATGCAGCTCTCCAAGATTCCCTATCTAGTGCTAGTCGTTTCATTTCCGTATACCCTCTACATCCTAGATCCCCAACAATTTGTTTTACATACTCCAAACGTGGCCTGCCTACACAATTTTTCCCTTCTATCTGTCCTTCCAATATTAAAGCGACTATTCCAGGATGCCTTAGTATGTGGCCTATAAGTCTGTCTCTTCTTTTAACTATATTTTTCCAAACGCTTCTTTCTTCATCTATTTGCCGCAATACATCTTCATTTGTCACTTTATCCACCCGTCTGATTTTTAACATTCTCCTATAGCACCGCATTTCAAAAGCTTCTAATCTTTTCTTCTCAGATACTCCGATCGTCCAAGTTTCACTTCCATATAAAGCGACACTCCAAACATACACTTTCAAAAATCTTTTCCTGACATTTAAATTAATTTTTGATGTAAACAAATTATATTTCTTACTGAAGGCTCGTTTAGCTTGTGCTATTCGGCATTTTATATCGCTCCTGCTTCGTCCATCTTTAGTAATTTTACTTCCCAAATAACAAAATTCTTCTACCTCCATAATCTTTTCTCCTCCTATTTTCACATTCAGCGGTCCATCTTTGTTATTTCTACTACATTTCATTACTTTTGTTTTGTTCTTGTTTATTTTCACGCGATAGTTTTTGCGTAGGACTTCATCTATGCCGTTCATTGTTTCTTCTAAATCCTTTTAATCTTCCTTCTACTATTAATCTGAGGCCTAAAATTGCTTCCCTTGTCCCTATACTTTTCCTGAAACCAAATTGGTCTTCTCCTAACACTTCTTCCACTCTCCTCTCAATTCTTCTGTATAAAATTCTAGTTAAGATTTTTGATGCATGACTAGTTAAACTAATTGTTCTGTATTCTTCACATTTATCTGCCCCTGCTTTCTTTGGTATCATAACTATAACTCTTTTTTTGAAATCTGATGGAAATTCCCCTTTTTCATAAATATTACACACCAGTTTGTATAATCTATCAATCGCTTCCTCACCTGCACTGCGGAGTAATTCTACAGGTATTCCGTCTATTCCAGGAGCCTTTCTGCCATTCAAATCTTTTAATGCTCTCTTAAATTCAGATCTCAGTATTGTTTCTCCCATTTCATCCTCCTCAACTTCCTCTTCTTCCTCTATAACACCATTTTCTAATTCATTTCCTCCGTATAACTCTTCAATATATTCCACCCATCTATCGACTGTTGACAGGCAGTTCAAATATATATATTTCACTTGCTTGTGGACACGATAACTGCCGTAATTTTGCGCCAGTCACTTAAAAATTGTAACGTAAAATATAACGACCCAAAATCTCGGTCGAATTCGTTAATAGGTGAAATCGGACCATTGAGGCGGAAACAGGGGGTTTTTCGAAAAAAATATATCACTATAACTTTCTTATTAATTAAAATATCAAGTCGTTTAAAGTTCCTACTATTTTTTGGATAAGGGCCTAAAACTTATCTAAGTAATGTTTTTTTGAATTCACCTACTATTGACCCACTGGGATGAAAAAAATGAGGTTTCGAACACAAAAAAATTCATACCTCCCTTAACAGGCCCAGTATCGAATCGGTTTAAAGTGATCATTAGTCCTCTAAACAATACCTAAAACTTTTGTAGGAAACAATTTTTGGTATGACCAATCCTTACGGCAAGGCATGACCAAAATGTTGCTGGAATTGTAAATAGATGGAGCTTGTGTCATATGCTAAACACGTGAAACTTTTTTTCAATGCTACCATTGTCGTATCGAGTAAATTTGATGTTTTTCTTAAATTTAAGGTGGAAATCTTTTTTATCCCCCTACTTAGCACCGGTGAAATCTACCTCCATCTTCCGGCCTGCCAAAAAATATGTTTTTTACGGCAAGATCTTCCTGACGCATTCAAAAAAAGTAAAATTTTGTAATATGTATCTTGTTCAAACGGGTAATTTTCTGTCTTCTATCTAGAAAAAACCCTATTTGTGGATTTGTTTTATGTTTTTCGTAAATATCTCAACCCTAGCGCCACTTAGCGCGTCGATGTTTTGCAAAAATATTTATTTTCACGTAACCGTTATACAATCTGAATATGACTCAAATCGGACTATAAATGCAATTTTTCCAAATATTTAAACTCCAGCGCTATCTAGCGGGCCCATTGTTTTCAGAGGCATTTCTTTCCTTGTAAGTAACACGTATTCTGAATATGAACCAAGTCGAACCATAAATACAATTTTTCGAATTATCTCGACCCCAGCGCCACCTAGCGGATCAAAACTAATTCAGAAACCTTCGCGGGCGTGCGCACAATAATTCACCAAAATTTCATCGCAGTCAGATGAATGGTATAGGAACGCATACGGGACAAACATTCATTTATATATATATATATATATATATATATATATATATAGATTTAAGATCTTTTTACATTCTGTGATGAACCATCTCTTATTAAGGTTTCCTTTTTTTTTTAAATGTAATCTTTCATAGCCTCCACCACCACCGTTTTATATTTTTTCAGAGGATGAAATAAATACCGATTTTTTTTTTAGCGTGCCTAACCGGGATTCCAACCCAGGACCTCCGGTTGAAATGGCAAGACTCTATCCTTCCCGCCAGTTTCCTTTTTTTCTAAAATCTATTTTCATGCATTCTGTCTTAGTGACCGTAAAAATTGAGCCTTCCTTTACTAATTGTATGATCTATTTTTATAAAATTTTGGTAAAATTCTTCTTTATTATCTTCGAATTTTGGGTAGTGAATTTAAAAAACCATTATTTTTTAAAATTTTTAATTCAATTTTTTTCTGAAAAATTCAAAAAGTCTTTCGCTTTTTACAACGTTTTAGGTAACAGCTCAGTTTTAATGCGAGTAAATTTTTCATTTTTGGATAAGATTTTTTATTGTAAATATTACTTGCACGATAAGCCATTTCTATTTTCTATTTTTTGACTTAATTTTATTTACATATTTTCATATACGTATTAATAATAATAATAATGTGTTAATAATAATAATATTAATGTGAAAACCTGCCCAAAGGCAGGTTTTCACATTTGCCGCCTTTCATTCTGCTCGATTCTGTGTCATCCATTTCATTTTATAGTAACGTTCTCCCCTTTTTATATTGTCTATCATTTTCATTCGTCTCCGATTTCTTGCTTTCCTCCCCGTTAAAAATCCTTTCAATGCCGTCACCAACAGGCAGTCACGTCTCAGCCAATGTCCCGACCGACTGCATTTTCTTCTTTTTATTATTTCAATAATCGCCCTTTCTTCGAAGCACTTCCTCATTCCGAACTCTCTCCGTCCGGCTGATCTTTTGCATCTTCCTCCAAACCCGCATTTCAAACTCGCATTTCTCCAGTCTTCTCTCCTCTCCTTTCCTAATAGTCCATATCTCTGCCCCGTAAAGGGCCACACTTCACACAAAACATTTCACTAGTTTTTTCCTTAGTCGCAGATCTAGTTTGCTACATAGCACTCTCCTCATTTTGCCGAGTGCTTCCTTTTCCCTAGCGTTTCGCACTTTAACGTCCTCATCGCACTTCATATCTTCCTTAACGATGCACCCTAGGGACTTGAAGGATGCTAGTCGCTCAACTTTATTTCCCCCGGTCTTAATCGTTGACCTTTTTGTTGATTTGGTAATTATCATGCTTTTTGTCTTCTTTGTATTTATCTTTATCACATGTTTGAATTATTCTTCTCGATATTTCATTCATCATGTACTCACTTTCTGCCGACACTACCATGTCATCAGCGAATCTAACGCACTCTAACCTCCTTGCTCCATAGTTACACTCTTATTACCAGTTAGACATTTTTCAATTATCGCTTCCAGGTAACAGTGGTAGCGTCTCGGCCTTTCACCCGGAGATCCTGGGTTCGAATCCCGGTCAGGCATGGCATTTTTCACACACGCTGCAAAACATTCATCTCATTCCTGTCGCACCCTTCTCACAGGTCTGCTTTCCTCCGATAATTCATTTCCAATCTTTATTTTTACCTTTTGTGTAAAGTACAGATTTCTTATTAATCTCCTTTACTTCCATATGCGTATTAGTTGTTATATTTTTCTAACATATTTGGGGAAATTAATTATTTCAAATAAGTATTTGAAATCTTTACGACTGTTTTGATCGATTCTTTTTCAAATTCTTATTGTTTGTATTATTTTAAATCCATTTTTTTTTTTTTTTTTTTTATGAAATTTATAAAACTATTTTCTTTGCACATTTTTTCTCAATTTTTTAATTTTGATTTTCCTCGTTGTAATCCGTTTTTTCTTACTGATAACATTAGTATATTTTATTTATAACAAGATATAGAAATATTTTAACATTTTTTATCAATAAATCATACTTTTATCGCTTCTAAAAATGACGTCAAGTACATATATATTGAGTTTATTCAAATTTATTAAAACGAAGTGATATTACGTCCTGATATTTAACAATCATGGCGGCCTATTTCGGCATGAGACATGAGAGCAAATGAATTGTGGTAAACACCACTGTCTATATATCTTCTTGGTTAACAAAAATTTACTATTTGCTATACTTCTGCCGATTCTGTTCGTATATATATTGAACGGTTTTTCACAAACCAACACGCGCTGTATCGCTAATTCTGCTAACAACTTGTTACAGTTGTTTTCCGTATGCCAATAATAATGATTTCTGTCTTTTCAATAAGATTTATTTTTTCTTTTTGTTTATGTAAATTGGAAAAATAAATAAATAAAATTATTTTTCTTTTGTTTTAATTGAAAAAATTAATAAAAATCCGAATTAAAAAAAATTAAATGGAGGCGTTTCGATTTATGAATAGGCTTTAAAGAGATAAGTATTAATTTAAAACTAATCGGTATAAAAATTAAAAGAGAACATTCAAAATAATTTAAAAAAAAAAACATTTTATTAAAATACCGAATGACCTGATTGAGCTTTTAAGGCATTTAAAATTTAAATGTATCACCTTCACATATTTTAAATCTTAATATTGGTTAAATATTAAGATTTAAATAAAATAAAATAATTTTTTTTTAAATAACCAGTTTTATTCTTACGCTACTAAACGGCATTTGTATGTATATGTATGTGCATCCCCCCTTAGCTTACACCGGAATGTACCGACCGCTAGCGGAAAATCCCGATTCGTTAGTACGTGTCTCGTGGTGGTCAGGTGTACACTTATTATATTATTATATATCTATCGAAATATATATTTCAAAGTTTTGAGAAAATTTAGTATTTTTTAACCGGATCCGAATTTTTGGAAGAAAATCGTAAAAAAAAAAACGGTCTGTCCTAGCGTTCTGAAAAATTTTTTCGGTCTCCCCGTGAGGACACCGTATCCGTTTCCAGTGGTACCCGTCGGATGATAAATATTTCAAGTACCCCGGGAAGCCGTTCGGAAATCGTGTAAGGAGTGCGATGGAATTCTACCGTAATATCTCGGCAACGGCTCGTTCGATTTTCTATATTCAAACGGCGTATGGATGATCAGGTCGAGCGCTAATTGTTTGACTCATCGGGTACACTCTTGATCGACCGGATCTTTGTTATCCGGAAATTCAATTGTTTAACTCTATGATTTGATTGAAACTCACCCGCCGTAAAACATACCGATCTGATTTTCGCTAAATATGCTCAAATCAGTCCGCTAGTGCAGCTATAAAGTATAAAGTTTTAAAGACTAAAAAATATAAAATAAAAAATATATTAAAAAAAACTTTTTTAAAAACCACTCTTTTATTAAATTCACTAAATGTTTGAAACACCACTTTTAATTAAACGCACTAAAATGTAAATAAAAATTTTAGAATGGTATCGATGAATGGATTTGACAACTACAGGGTGTCCCATATAAAACGCAACCCATCAATCACTCATCCATGAAATTTCAAAAGTTAAGCTTTTGAATTTGCAATCATAACGTTCAGTGTATCGCTAGAGACAAGATGGTGTTTTCGCTAGACGAACGTGTTTTCATTGTTGAGTCGTACTTCAGTACGAAATCAGCGGTTGCAGTGCAAGATTTGTTTCGCCATAAGTACCCGGATAAACCGGCTCCTAACAAAACATCAGTATTAAGGTTAGTCGCAAAATTTAGAGACATCGGTTCTGTTAATAACAAGGAACACAAAAGATCTGCGTCGGTCTTGAATACAGATACAGTCGCTGAAATCAAAGACCGATTACTCGCCTCGCCAAATAAATCGATCAGACGTTTGTCTGCTGAAATTAATTTGTCTAAATCGACTGTTCATCGGGCGACCAAACGATTACAATTACGACCTTATCGCATTCAAACGGTTCATCGACTTCTTGAGCCCGACAAAGAAAATCGGGGCTACAATATTATCAACGGTTCCGTCGATTTCTGCGCGAGTTATGGATTCGTTATTTTTCAGAGATGAAGCACGGTTTCATTTGGACGGCTACATAAACAGCCAAAACAGTAGAATTTGGAGCGCTGAAAATCCTCACGTTTATCACAAAAAACAATTAACCGCAGAAATCGGGCGTGTGATGCGTGATATCACGGAAGAAAATAATCGGTCCAATTTTTTCGAGTACACCATTAAAGCAGAACGATATCAGGATATTTTATTTCGGTTCATCGCACTCTTGGAAGAGGAAGACAGACACTGCCGGCTACAACATGACGGTGCGACATCGCACTACGCAGGTTCAACTTCTGATTTCGTCGAGGAATTCTTTGGTAATCGTGTTATCGGTCGAGGCTTGTGGCCACCAAGATCTCCAGATTTGACTGCGGCGGATTTTTTTCTACGGGGTTACCTTAAAGAAAAAGACTAGCGTACACCGTCGCGACTTCGCCTACAATTTAGATGTAGCTTCACTCGCAATGCTTTTTTAATATAAAATTTATTACAATATCAAATGTAGCATCCCCAACGCGGCTTCGCCCGTGCTCTATTACTAGCACTTCCCTTCACGATCAGAGGGTCATGGCTCGCATCGCTCTCCCTTCCCTTTTTCTCCCGTTTCCCTTTCCTTCTCCCGTTTCTTTCTCCTTCCTCTTCTCTCATTTTCCTTACCCCCTTCCTGTTTCCTCTTTCCTTTTTTATCTTTTTCCGTTTTCCTTTACCCGTTTTCCCTTTTTTCTATTTTCCTCCTCTTCCTTTTTTCCATTCTTCCCTATTTTCCTTTCCCGATTTTTCCCTTTCTCCCTTCTTCTTCGGTTTTCGATGAATTTCGTTATAGGTTCATTTTGCTGCTAAGCAGAAATCACGGTAAAATTCTTTATTATTCATAATTTAACAACAAGGCCTTTTCCGGACTCATGTTTATTATGAACTTTTTTTTCATTATTTTAAAACGAAAAATACAGCTGTAAAATTTAACGTTATTCTTCTGGAGCAGACACACACACACACATACACACACTCATTCTGTCGCTCTGCGCGTGCGCACACGATATATTAATATTACTTATTTAACATATGTAATGAATTATTTCATTTCCGTGCTTTAGCTACGCTTTTAATCTCAACCATTTTTTTTTTTGTATCTGACATCTTCAGTTATTTGCTTTATATATTCTAATTTTTTAATTCCATTTTAATTTAATTATTTTAAATTTTATTTAAAATAATTTATTTAATCTGCTTCCTCTTCCCCCATTTCCCAGTTTCCCTTCCTCTTTTCCAGTTTTTCCTTTTCTCCGTTTTCCCCCTTTTCATTTTCCCCTTCTTCCCTTTTACTTTTTTCCATTTTTCCCTTGTTCCTCGCGCGTAAATCAGTCCAGTAGTTTTTTAGTCTATAGCGGACACACATATCGGAAACATTGCAATGGAATCGTAAAATATTTAGTATAGCGTATGTTGCTTTTACGTCCAACAGATAGCGCTGTTAACAGGAAATTTAGTTTTTTATCGATTTGAACCCCTTAAAATCAAAATTTCGCAAAATCCTTTCTTATTCCAAGCCTACATAAAGATACGAAGGTACCCTGAAAATTTCAAGTCTCTATCTATAATAGTTTTAGTTGTACGTTAATTATGAGTCAATAAATCAGTCAGGACATTCTTTTATATAAGAGATATAAATATTACTATTACTTAAATGTCGATCAAATTAATTATAAAATACAACATGGAAAACGATTTTGAAAATAAATTTTAAATAATCTTATTAAACGAATTTAGATATTGATTTTCGTAGGATTTTCTAATTTTTTGAGATATTTCATTCGGTAATAGAGGGCGCCGAATGTAGCAATATTTACCTTACGTAATTTCTGTTATTATCTTGACTTCAAAATAAGATCAAAAATGTTTTACGAAAAATATAAATCTTTTTATATTAGGAAATTAAAAATATTATTAATTATAATAAAAAATAAAAGTCTGTTAAATATTCCGTTTTGTTATTTTAAATCTGTTATTAGATGTAACATTGTATGAAGTACATTGATTGTAATAGTTTGCAGACTACGAAGAGGTAAGAAACTTGAGTATCCTCAGATGTTTAAGGAAGCCTAATTTCAGTGTGTCCTTAATAAAGCAGGATCTGCAAACAATGAGACAGGGTACAAAATTAGTTCCGGATTAGACACCTTATTGTTTGCACAGTAAACTGACGGGATATAAACAAACTTTATTTATATTATTTGAGAGAAACGTTTGTTAACGTTTACGTAATAATGTAATATTATTAAAATAAAAATTTCGCTAACAGTAGCTCAATAAAAACCCGATAACGATTTACGATAAATCATTCGAAGAAATCGATCTTTTAATCCAACGATTACAAGAACGAATTTGTGTTTTAAAGTTTACTAATAATATAGAGTAACTATCATTTATAGTGACATCGGATATAGTGACCAAAGACTCGTCTCTTGGTTTGTTTGGTATCCCGTTAATGCATAAATACATGGTTTATAATGACATCGGTTATCCGGTTTTATGACTTATTTTTCCTACCGCAATGCAACATTTTATCGCTTATAATGACGGACGGAAGTGACTCGTCATTATCTACACTGTAGCCACAGAAATATTTTGACGGTTAAAATGAGTCACCTTTCCCTTTTTACCTGCATATGTTCTTTTTTTATTCTTCTTCCTGTACCAGATTATTGTAAATTGTACCAACCACATTCAGTTGTTATTAATCTTTTACTGTGAGCATATCACATCGTGCGGGTACAGTATTTTATTTTACGTATCCTGTGTAATTCATTTAATAGTAATTTAAATATGACTTCACGAAAAAGGTTCACGATAGAGGTAAAGGTGTACATTATCTGGCGGGTAGAGAACGGTGAAACTAATAAGAACATTGCCCGAGAATTAGAAGTAGGTCATTCAACAATATCGGTGATATGACGAACCGTGAAAAAATTAAAAAAAATTTTGAAATAGATTCTATGAAATCAAAATAATTACTGCCTAGTCGACAAAATTATTTAGACCTTTCTTTTTTCTGTTTAGCCTCCGGTAACCACCGTTTAGATAATACTTCAGAGGATGATATGTATGTATATATATCCTTGGGCCTATACTGTGGAATATTTTTATGACAAAAAAAATTTTTAGATTGGATTATCCCGAGGAGGTTTTTGTTGTTGGATATGCTGATGACATTGCTATCCTAGTGGAAGACAGAGAAGTTAATAACCTAGAGGATAAAGCAAATCAGGCGTAACAAATAATTGCTGAATGGCTGGTAGGAAGCATGCTACAGATATCCCCTAACAAATCCTGTTGTTTGGTGTTTTCAGGTAGAAGACCTATCAGAAACCTCAATATAAACATTAGAGGAGAGAGAATTAAGGAGGTCAAAGAAGCAAAGTATTTAGGGTTTTTTTTTGGATAAAAGCCTAAGATTTAGCAAACACGTACAGATGATTTGTAAGAAGGTCACTCCTTTGATTAAGGCATTGAGGACTCTTTTCCAGAACCATGGTACACCGAAAATGGTAATAAGGAGACTGATAACTGCGGCTACTACGTCAGCAATTTTATATGCGGCCCCGATATGGGGAGATACAATGAATATTCAGAGAAACAAAACAAAACTGAAAAGAGTACACAGGCTTGCTTTACTGGGTGTAGCCGCGGGATACAGAACAGTGTCATATGACGCGTTGTGTATACTAACGAAGGTTATACCCATTGGTTTACAAATTAAAGGAAGAACACTTACCCCACAATGTGTGTACTGCCCAGAGAGTGATGATGCGGAACACACTGTGTTTGTATGCTCAAGATGGGCTCCAAATAGAAGAGAAATTTCGGACAACGGACTTACACCTGAAAACCTCTTAAATTGGATGGTCTATAGTGACGATAACCGGGATCGGTTCCGTAGGTTTGCCGGGAAAATCTTACGCACCAAGGAAGAAGAGGACAGAAGAACGGGTTTGTGAAATTAGGGTAGGGAGGACAGTCCCTCCGTGGAGGGCCCGTACGCCGTGGTGTGCGGGTTCCTGAGAAGGGGGGGAACTCCTGGGGAGTGTGGGACAAATAAAAGACCGAGTCCCGGTTGGCGGTGCCGATCCTGCGGGTGCCTCGGCGCTTAGTGGGGTCGGTGCCGCTGATTAGAGGCAAAGGCATAATGACCGAGACCCGGTTCCCTGCTGAGGGAATGGGAGGTGCCGTAGACATACCCCGTCACCGAGGCAGGGGATTAGAGGCAGGCGAATAAAATAAAATTAAAGATCCGAGACCGGGGGAGCTAACCTGCCGTGCCGGGTGTACAACCGGTAGGCAGGGGACGTCCCGTTAGAGTAAAAGGACACTCTCCCCGACTGAGTATACTTAAATGGATATCCGGTCGGGGAGAGTAGGGGGGGGAAAAAAAAAGGATGATATGTATGAGTGTAAATGAAGTGTAGTCTTGTACATTCTCAGTTCGACCGTTCCAGAGATGAGTGGTAAATTAAAACCGAACCACCAAAGAACACCGGTATCCACGATCTAGTATTCAAATCAGTGTAAAAATAACTGTCTATACTAGGACTTGAACGCCGGAACTCTCGACTTCCAGATCAACTGATTTGGGAAGACGCGTTCATCACTAGGCCAACCCGGTGGGTTAAAATGTTGAAGACCAAGCGCTGTTAAAACGGTTTAAATACCAGAGGACTAGTGATATCCCTATTAGCGGCCGTATTGTGTCGAGTACAATAAGCGGCGTGTGGCCGCAGTAGCTCCAATTGGTGCGTCAGAAAAATGGCTAGAAACCGTCTGGCCAAAATTGAAAGAAGGTTATTCGGACAAAAAAGTCTATAATGCTAATGAATCCGGTTTTTTTAAGCTGATGCCAGAAAGAACTCTTCCGGTTAAAGGCGAAACGTTTTCGGGTGGAAAATTATCAAAAGAAAAACTAACAGTACTAATTGCTACAAATACGACTCGAAGTGACAAAAAAAAATTCTGGTTATAAGGAAAAGTGCTAAACCCCGATATTTTAAAAATTTGAAATCTCTTCCTGTTATGGACGAAAGTAACAAGAAAGCGTAGATGATAACTGATATCTTTACGTCTTGGTTACGAAAATGGGATCGTGAATTAAAGGTTGAATATGACAAAATACTGCGCTAATTGACATAAGTCCGGTTCATCCACATGTTGAAAATCTTTCGTGTAATAAGTTGGTGTTCTTACCACCGAAAAAAACAGCAGTATTACAGCCCTGTGATGAAGTCGGTAAGATTCCACTACAAAAAATACCTATCATTTTATAAATGTCATTTTATGAATGATACAGGATTTAAATACAAAAAATGAAACGTAAAAACATTTTCTGGATACTAGAATTATGTTAGAAAGATTATGTTGGACATGGGTTTCTCCGACGACTGTAAAAAATTTCATTTCGAAGTTCAGGATTTTTACCACAGGCATGGTTGGTGATATCAAAAAACTTTACTTAAATAAATTTTACGTCCTTATTAATCGAGACTTCCAGCGTTCAAGTCCTAGAAAAGTCAATTATTTTTTTACGGATTAGAATACTAGATCGTGGATACCGGTGTTCTTTGGTGGTTGGATTTCAATTAATCACACATCTCAGGAATGACGGAACTGACACTGTACAAGACTGCACTTGATTTTAACCCATACATATCATTCTCTGAAGTAATATCTGAACGGTAATACCTGGAGGCTGAACAGGAAAAAGGAAAGAAATAGATTATACGTTATACTAGTTTTATTAAAAAAGGAAAAATACGGTTTGAAGTGAATGACGACTTCACCAAAACATTTGGCCGAGAATTCCAAAAAATATATATTTGTTTTAGATAGTCAATAAATTTTAATAATAAATGCTTAACATAACAATCAGTAATTCATAAAAAAAATAAAATAATAATGTAATAAAACGCAGTGATATCCAAAAAAATGACAATGAAATTGTAAACCATACGGTAAGAGTTTCGCAAATAACGAATTTTTTATTATTTTTTTAAAATTTCTAGCCTAATATGTAAACCTTCATCAGGATTAACAGTAATAACCCACCGGGTTGGTCTAGTGGAGAACGCGTCTTCCCAAATCAGCTGGTTGGGAAGTCGGGAGTTTCAGCGTTCAAGTCCTAGTAAAGACAATTATTTTAGAAGGATTTGAATACTAGATCCTGGATACCGGTGTTCTTTGGCGGTTGGGTTTCAATTAATTACACATCTCGGGAATGTTAGAACTGAGACTGTACAAGACTACACTTCATTTACACTTATACATATCATCCTCATTCATCCTCTGAAGTATTATCTGAAAGGTAATTACCGGAGGCTAAACAGGAAAAAGAAGAAGATAAGTTTTAGGACCTTATCCAAAGAATAATAAGGATTTTAAACGATTTCAATATTTTACTTAATAAGAAAAGTCTTCCAATTCTAGCAACATTTTGGTCATCCCTTGCCGTAAGGGTTGATCATATCAAAGTGTTTTTAGAAAAATGTTTTAGTAATGTTTAGATAACAAACAACCACTTTAAACCGATTCGATACTGTGCTTATTAAGGAAAATATGATCATTTTTGTCTTCGAAACCCCATTATTTCCACCCCCCTTTTGATATGACCAACTTTTGATATTGGGTTGATCATATCAAAAAACCTTACTTAGATATGTTTTAGGCCCTTATCCAAAGAATAGTACGAACTTTAAACGAATTAGATATTTTATTTAAGAAAGTTATATCGATATTTTGTTTTCCCGAAAAAGCCCCTCATTTCACCGGTGCTACGTAGGGGATAAAAAGGATTTCCACCTTAAATTTAAGAAAAACTTAAAATATACTCAATACGACAATGTTTACATGTTTAGCGTACGACAAACCCCCATCTTCTAACAATTCCAGCGATATTTTTATCATCCTTTGCCGTAAGGGTTGGTCATATCAAAAATTGTTTCAGTTAAAAGCTTTAGGTTATGACCACTCTAAACTGAATCGATACTGTCCTTATTAAGGAAGGTATTATCTTTTGTCTTCGAAACCCCATTTTTTACAATACCTTGGCAAATGGTTGGTGATATAAAAAAAACTATCCTTAAATAAATTTTAGGCCCTTATTCAAAGAATAGTAGGAACTTTAAACGAATTCGATATTTTACTTAATAAGAGCATTATAGCTATTTGTTTTTAGAAAAATCCCCATTTCCATTCCCACGTTCCAATTTTGCTCATTAACGAACTCGACCGAGATTTTGGGTTGTTATATTTCAGGTATCAATTTGAAAATGATTGGGGCAAAATTATGGCAGTTGTCTTGTCCATAAGAAAGTGAAATATATATATATACACTTTTTAACTGACGGTGGTTTTGGGGTCTGGGGGATATGAACGCGAAAATATGTCGAAATTTTCCGGAAGTCGAATCATGGTACCCGGTAAAATAGGTAGCATTCTTATGTGATCAACCATAAAACTACAAATTAAGATCCAGCGGTTGGATGAAAAAAAAAAGAAATGTTAAACTGATATGTTGAAGGAATAATAGAAGATAAAGCAAAATAACAGAATATGTTGAAATAAAAGCTGTAACGCCGTCCATGTAGGATAAATAAAAAAAAAATGATAAAAAAATGATTCGCATTTAAGAAATAATAAAAATAAAATAATAGACTTACAATGTAAGTGTTTCTTTTATGTACACACATACACACATACACACACATACACACACACACACACACACACACACACACACACACACACACATACATACACACACACACACACACACACACACACATATTTCTCTGTATTACAGTTTGTTGATATATATTTTTTCAATTGTCACATTTACTAACTAGATAAGTTACTAATTCTTAATGGAAGACACGCGTGGTAGAAATCTATAAAAACGTTTGTTTTGTTCTAAAAAAAGAAAGAAAACATCGAACAGATGTTGTCGATAGTTGTTTCATATCTCTTAAAAATAGAAATTTCCTTTATCGTTCCATATGTTTTTTTTTTAGTACTTTGATTTATAGTCGCATCAACAATTAAAGTCATTAGCGATTTATCAGTGTAATATAACTGTACCAGTAAATTTTTAGTCTTAAATAGACTCAGGTCGACTACTCCTAAGAAATGTGATTAATTGAAACCCAACCACCAAAGAACACTGGTATCCACGATCTAGAATTTAAATCCAAATAAAAGTAACTAACTACGTTTATTAGGAATTGAACCTGAGAACTTAGATTTCAAAATTAGTTGATTTACCACTAGACCAACACGGTTTATTTTTCATATGTTTCGATTCTTAAAGTAAAAATATATATAACAAATGTTAAAATCGATATTTGAATTACTAATAATATTAGAAGTTAAAGGGAGTAAAAATTTAGTCTTTTTTTTTTTTTGTCTTCAGTCATTTGACTGGTTTGATGCAGCTCTCCAAGATTCCCTATCTAGTGCTAGTCGTTTCATTTCGGTATACCCTCTACATCCTACATCCCTAACAATTTGTTTTACATATTCCAAACGTGGCCTGCCTACACAATTTTTTCCTTCTACCTGTCCTTCCAATATTAAAGCGACTATTCCAGGATGGCTTAATATGTGGCCTATAAGTCTGTCTCTTCTTTTAACCATATTTTTCCAAATGCTTCTTTCTTCAAAAGCTTCTAATCTTTTCTTCTCAGATACTCCGATTGTCCAAGTTTCACTTCCGTATAAAGCGACACTCCAAACATACACTTTCAAAAATCTTTTCCTGACATTTAAATTAATTTTTGATGTAAACAAATTATATTTCTTACTGGAGGCTCGTTTCGCTTGTGCTATTCGGCATTTTATATCGCTCCTGCTTCGTCCATCTTTAGTAATTGTACTTCCCAAATAACAAATTTTTTTTTACATTTCTTTTTTCTTTACTTTTTTAGCATTTTTACATATTTTACAGTTCTTTTTTTTTACATTTTAATAATTATAGAAAATCACTTTCGGCACACCAGAAGGCGGAGGTAGATTTTACCGATGCTAAGTAGAGGATAAAAAAGTTTTCCACCTTAAATTTAGAAAAATGTGTAATTTACGCAATACGACAATTGTTGCATGTGAAAAAACTTCACGTTTAGCATACGACAAGTCCCATTTGCTTAAAATTCCAGCAACATTTTGGTCATCCCTTGCCGTAAGGGTTGATCATATCAAAACTTGTTTCAGAAAAAAGTTTTAGGTAATGTTTACGGTACTAACGACTACTTTAAACCGACTCAGTACTGTGCCTATTAAGGGTGGTATGATTTTTTTTTGTCTTCGAAAACCAATTTTTCAACCATATGGGCCACTGGTTGGTGATATAAAAAAAATTTACTTTAATAAATTTTAATTCCTTATCCAAAGAATAGTAGGAACTTCAAAAAAAATCCATATTTTACTTAATAAGAAAGTTATAGGTATTTTTTTTCGATAAAGTCCCCCATTTCCATCTCCATGGTCCGATTTTGCCCATTACCGAATTCGATCGAGATTTTGGGTCGTTATGTTTTATGTATCAATTTGAAAGTGATTGGCCCAAAATTACGGCGGTGTTCGTGCCCACAAGAAAGTTAAATCTATATATATATATTTAAACTACCGTAGGTATGAAACGCGTAGATATGTCGAAATTTTTTTAAATTGGAATCACGGTTCCCATTACAATTGGTAGCTTTCTTCTGAAATCAACCTAAAAACCTGGCGAAGGTTTAAATGATATGTCCACTATTGACCTTGATATATTTTTATTTCAAATATACCGTAAGGTTTTTAATTATTAATCACTCACTTATGAAATATTTAGAGAATAAATTATAAAATGAGACCATTGTAAAAACCCTTTTCAAAAACTATCTAAATTAATTCCTTTTATTTAAACTACATTCGTTTTGAAAATGAAATAATATTATGTAACGATAAATGAAAAGTAAAAAAAAAAAAAATTGATTGTCTTAAATATATTTATTTATTTTTATTGTTGTTACAGCTAAGTATCTATAATTTGCTCCCTCGGAACAATGAATTGGTGTGATTAATGACTCCATAATCGACATTTCTTTCTTTATTTTCTCCCCGCCTCCCAGAGCCGGACTCACATCTAAGCAGAAACAGGGCCCCGGGAAGTGCCTTAGCCTCAAACTACCAGGAAGAAGCGGCGCCAGGCCCAACTATGATTTCCTAGCCAGCCGCCTTAACCCAATAGCCGGGACTCGGCTACTGGGTCAAGGCTTCTTTTATTCATTGCTTCTAACTCAGGTAACTCCCCAGAAGAGGGACTCCCGCCGGGACAGAGTTTTTTTGTTTGAAGATCAGGAGACTGTTTCTCACTCCTCTACTTCCCGGTCCTTTATCTACAATTCCTGTTACAAATCAAGCGACCGCGACCGCATTGAAATTCAATCACTTGCAAGCACGGTATCTTTTCAACGTTGTTCAACCCAGTGACTACAGAACATTCACGCCGTTCTACTTCCCATATTGGGCACTGGTATACGATATGCTTCGGCGTATGAATGTCGCCTTCCCAACCCCGTAGAAGAAAGCACCCACCTTGTCACGTTACCGGTCGCCACACCACCCCCTCCGTTCCGAGCCCTGAGGGATTTTACCGGATATCGTCTTTAGATCCTCTAACTGATTACATCTCAGTCATCAGCCAGTCCTCGGCCGATGTGAATGCCTCGGCAGACATTTGCATCAGCAAAATACAAATCAAATCGAAGTCACCACAATATGGAAGTAAGGATCCTCCACCCTTCTTCCTCCTACATTTAAGTCTGGAAATTCCCTTGACCGATCACGAATTGTGTGAACCAAACGTTCAACTCACCAAACCTCTTCACGACTCACCTCTCGATTTGTGTTATCAGACGGTGCGTCCATCTGCCGTTGGTGGACGCATCCCATCTGATCTGCCAGTCTCTAAGCACGGTTTTATAAACGCATACAAACTGCATAATCGACTTAAAGGAGAGTAAGCCTAGTTACATTCCGACTGGGTACCTATAACATAACACCTGCCGATGAATGATAATGAAATTTTTTAAATTGACAAAAAAATGCGAGTTTTGTCCAGGATTCGAACCCCCAGAACCTCCGGATAAAAGATAGAGAAGTTATTACTCTGATTTTGAGATCGATAAATGTAGATTAGTAAAAATTATTTTTATATTAATAGGAGGAGAAAAGATTATGGAGGTAGAAGGATTTTGTTATTTGGGAAGTAAAATTACTAAAGATGGACGAAGCAGGAGCGATATAAAATGCCGAATAGCACAAGCTAAACGAGTCTTCAGTAAGAAATATAATTTGTTTACATCAAAAATGAATTTAAATGTCAGGAAAAGATTTTTGAAAGTGTATGTTTGGAGTGTCGCTTTATATGGAAGTGAAACTTGGACAATCGGAGTATCTGAGAAGAAAAGATTAGAAGCTTTTGAAATGTGGTGCTATAGGAGAATGTTAAAAATCAGATGGGTGGATAAAGTGACAAATGAAGAGGTATTGCGGCAAATAGATGAAGAAAGTAGTATTTGGAAAAATATAGCTAAAAGAAGAGACAGACTTATAGGCCACATATTAAGGCATCCTGGAATAGTCGCTTTAATATTGGAAGGACAGGTAGAAGGGAAAAATTGTGTAGGCAGGCCACGTTTGGAGTATGTAAAACAAATTGTTAGGGATGTAGGATGTAGAGGGTATACTGAAATGAAACGACTAGCACTAGATAGGGAATCTTGGAGAGCTGCATCAAACCAGTCAAATGACTGAAGACAAAAAAAAAAAAAAATTTATTAATATATCTAGTTGATAGTTGGTTGAAAAACATATATTTATTAACTATAACATGGGTTGAGAAAAAGATTCTTTATATTTTCCCAGACGAAAGCTGTAGGATTCATAACACTGATAATATTTATCTAATTTGTCAACTCTTCCGTGCTTTTGAAATGTAATATATCACTGAGTATTTGTAGAAAGTGTATAATTATATTAGTTTGTCGATTTAAACGTTATTGCAGTTTTGAAAATGAGTGAAAAATATAAAATAATTCAATACATTTAGAAATTTTATTACAAAACAAAAAGGAAGAATCGACTTGAGCAGTTAAAAAATATTTTATACGAAAAAACATTTTCTCCATCCCCCAATATTAAGCGTTTAATTGTAAACAAAATAACAAATTATTTATTAAAATCGGTGGATAAATGATCGAGTTATTACGGAAACTTTATGACGTAATTTTTAGCCGGATTTCATCTTCATCTAAAATTTATGGAATCCTTTTGTTTTTCCAGTAGTCAAATTTAAAATTTAATATTGGTGTTTTTCTTTTTTCGTCGTCAGTCATTTGACTGGTTTGATGAAGCTCTCCAAGATTCCCTATTTAGTGCTAGTCGTTTCATTTCTGTATACCCCCTACATCCTACATCCCTAACAATTTGTTTTACATATTCCAAACGTTGCCTGCCTGCAGAATTATTTTTCCTTCTACTAGTCCCTCCAATATTAAAGTGACTATTCCAGGATGCCTTAGTATGTGGCCTCTCTACTTTTAACTATATTTTGCAAAATGCTTCTCTCTTCATCGATTTGCCGCAATACAATGTCATTTGTCACTTTATCCACCCGTCTGATTTTTAACATTCTCCTATAGCACCGCATTTCAAAAGCTTCTAATCTTTTCTTCTCAGATACTCCGATCGTCCAAGTTTCACTTCCATATAAAGCGAGACTCCAAACATATACTTTCAAAAATCTTTTTCTGACATTTAAATTAATTTTTGATCTAAACAAATTATATTTCTTACTGAAGGCTCGTTTAGCTTGTGCTATTCGGCATTTTATATCGCTTTTGCTTCGTCCATCTTTAGTAATTCTACTTCCTAAATAACAAAATTCTTCTACCTCCGTAATCTTTTCTCTTCCTATTTTTACATTCGGTGATCCATCTTCGTTATTTCTACTACATTTCATTACTTTCGTTTTATTTTTGTATATTTTCATGCGGTAGTTCTTGCGTAGGACTTCATCTATGCCGTTCATTGTTCCTTCTAAATCCTTTTTAGTCTCAGCTGGAATTACTATATCATCAGCAAATCGTAGCATCTTTATCTTTTCACCTTGTACTGTTACTCCGAATCTAAATTGTTCTTTAACATCATTAACTGCTAGTTCCATGTAAAGATTAAAAAGTAACGGAGATAGGGAACATCCTTGTCGGACTCCCTTGCTTATTACGGCTTCTTTCTTATGTTCTTCAATTATTACTGTTGCTGTTTGGTTCCTGTACATGTTAGCAATCGTTCTTCTATCTCTGTATTTGAACCCTAATTTTTTAAATTCTGAACATTTAATTCCAGTCTACACTTATTGAATGCCTTTTTTAGGTCTATAAATGCCAAGTATGTCGGTATGTTTTTCTTTAATTTTTCATCTACTATTAATCTGAGGCCTAAAATTGCTTCCCTTGTCCCTATAAGTTTCCTGAAACCAAATCGGTCTTCTCCTAACACTTGTTCCACTCTCCTCTCAATTCTTCTGTATAGAATTTTAGTTAAGATTTTTGATTTATGGCTTGTTAAGCTATTTGTTCTGTATTCTTCATATTTATCTGCTCCTGCTATCTTTGGTATCATGATTATAACTATATTGATGTATCGAAATATAAAAAATTGATGGGACCATCATTTTGAAATTTGTAACCTTATTTTTTAGATAATTTTTATTTATTGCAGAAAATTGTATAATGACGTGTATGAAATGATCTTGTGATAGAAAATTTTCTTTAAAAATGAAAAGCATAAAATGTAGGAAGAAAAACTTTTTACATAGAATATTTTTTGTTCATTTTAATACATATAGTAGAATCTAAAAATGAATATCCAAGTATAATTTTTTGTTACACGTTGTATATGAATAAAACTTTAATTAATTAACTGTAAAATTCTAACTCTTTCATTCAAAATTCTTTTTGAATATCAGATTTACGCAATTTTTTTTTTTTCAATGAAAGAAAGTTTAATCTTTATTTTATGTAATTTGAAAACAAGCCTTAACATCAGTAAAACAGGAGTATGTTTCTTGTCTGTTTTTTTTTTTTTTAATATATTTGTAATTTATAATTTTTAAGGTATGATCTTTGTTTATAAAAATATATCTTTCTATTCTACAAATTTAGTAAACAAAATAATATAAAAGAAACTGATATATTTCTAAAATTCCAAGATTAATTTTTGTTCATTTATAAAGAGCTTATTCTATTATATAAATGTAAAGGAAGGTTTATTAAAAGTTATAAAGAAACGTAAGTAAATCAAAGAGAGAAGAAATAAGTTACGGTCGGCATCAAGATATAAAGGAATCACTTTGAAGCTAAGGGAATGTCGGTGAAAAAGAAAGTACGGAGAAGGAAGGGAAGGAAATAAAAAGAAAGGGTTAGAGACGGTAGGAAGTAAGAGAAGAGACCTTATTTGTTGGGGAACTCAAAGAAAAGAAACGAGTGGAAGAAGTCTATTGTAACTGGCGCCTTTGTTCGCACCGCTGGACAACTCTAGAAACGATCTGGTGTCTCGATGCGACCCCTTGCGTTCGACGATACGTGGGATGACAAATGTTTTTAGTACGATGTAAAATGAAGTAGTAGTTATAGAAGGGACGGTTCTATATTAAGTGTATCGCCTCATATACCGTATACTACTAGCGTAAAATGTCGTATTATATATTATTATTATTTTATCATATAGTCAATAGGAGTAGTACGCAGTATCTCTCGCCACGCGGTGCGCGCGAGGTTAGCGTGCTTTAACCTCGGTCCAATGTATCTTCATTAACCCCTTGCGGGTGGTTACTATAACGTGCTCAGCATAACCACTAATATCTCTTATTACCTAAATACACGCATTTACACTATTCCTTACATGTACTACAATTCCCTTCGGATACATAATCATACTTACTCGACGAATTTTTAATTTATGGAAACCCCTTCTCTTCCCTTAATTTACCGTAACAACTTTAACATTATAATTTTCTAAAATTCATTCACGTATAAAATTATATATATATATATATATATATATATATATATATATTATTCTTTATAAATAATTAACATTCATAACCATTATTTTATTCCACAAACATCTTGAGAACATAAAGATATGTTATATCATAACTGATTTACAGGAAACTCGTATATTTTTTTATCCAAAAAAAAAATTACAATGAAATTGTAAACGAGTCTCACAGATAAAAAAATTATAAAGATATCAAAAATGAAACCTTTGGTTACGCCGGAAGGTCGAAGTAAATTCACCGGTGCTAAGTAGAGGTTAAAAAATATTTCAACCTTAAAATTAAGAAAAACTTCAAATTTATTCAATACGACAATGGTTTAATATATAAAAAAGTTTCATTCGCATGTTTAGTATACCAGCCCCATCTTCTTAAAATTCCAGCAATATTTTGGTCATCCCTTGCCGTAAGGGTTGGTTATATCAAATATTTTTTTCAGGCAAAAAGTTATAGGTAATGTTTAGAGGACTAACGACCACTTTAGACCTATTTTATACTGTGCCTATTAAGGGAAGTATGACGTTTGTTTTTCGAAACCTTATTTTTTCCACCCCCTGGGCCAATGGTCGGTTGATATGAAAAAAACTTAGATATGTTTTAGGCCTTTAACAAAAATTGAATAGAAGAACTTTAAACGAATTCGATGTTTTACTTAATAAGAAAAATCTTCCTATTCCAGCAACAATTTGGTCATCCCTTGCCGTAAGGGTTGATCATATCATAGTGTTTTTAGACAAATGTTTGAGTAATGTTTAGATAACAAACAACCACTTTAAACCGATTTGATACTGAGCCTATTAAGGAAGGTATGATTTTTTTATTGTATCCGTAACACAATTTTTTCCTACTCCTGGGCCAATGGTTGTTTATCAAAAAACTTTACTTTGATAACTTTTAAGCCCTTATCCAAAGAATAGTAAGAACTTTAAAGGGAATTTGATATTTTATTAATAGGAAAGTTATAGCGATATATTTTTTTTCCAAAAAGCCCTCTCATTTCCACCCCAGTTGTTCGATTTCGCACATTAACAAACTCGACTAAGATTTTGGGTTATTATATTATAGGTATAAATTTGAAAATGATTGGCGGAAAATTCCGACAGTTTTAGTGTCCACAAGAAATTGAAATATATATATATATAAATTTATATATGAACTTTTGAACTGACGGCGGTTTTAAGGTCTGGGAAATGTAAAACGCGATGATATATAGAAATTTTCCGGAAGTCGAATCATGGTACTGATTACAACAGGTATTTTCTTTTAAAATTACATAAAAGGTGAGAGACTAGATTCCTATTATCAGAATCTGTTATTAATTTAAAATTTTGTTTAAAAAAAATACACGTTAAATATATAGACAATAGATATACAATAATAAATAATAAAAAATGTTTAAACGTTCAATACAATAAGCAAAAAATAGAAATATTTATTACAAAACTCTTACCGGCCCGATTTCATTTATTAAACAATGAATAATCATAAGTAATGTCCTTTGCTATAAGGGTTGGTCATATCAAAACTTGTTTCAGAAATAAGTTTTAGTAATGTTTAAGGTACTAACGACCACTTTAAACCGATTCAATACTGTTCCTATTAAGGGTGGTATGATTTTTTTTTTGTCTTTGAAGTGCAATTTTTCCACCCTTTCGGCCAATAGTTGGTGATATCAAAAACCTCTACATCATGCATTTTAGGCCCTTATCCAAAGTATAGTAGAAACTTTAAACGAATTCGATATTTTGGTAAATAGGAAAGTAATAGCGATATTTTTTTTCGATAAAGCTCTTCAATTTCTACCCTCATTGTCCAAATTTTCTCATTAACGAACTCGACCGAGATTTTAGTTCGTTAAATTTTACGTATAAATTTGTGATCGGCGGAAAATTACGGCAGTTATCGTGTTCACAAAAAAGTGAAATATATATAAACGTATACATAAAGTTTTGAACTGACGGTGGTTTTAAGGTGTGAAACGCGTAGATATGTCGAAATTTTCAAGAGGTCGAATCATGATACCATTTAAATCATGGATTTTATTTATTAAACAAACCGATGTGATTATCAGGGGTAATATAAAGTTATTACCACAGTTTTGGTTAAATTTGATAATTATAAATTTGCTGCCGCAAATTTATCATCGATTAACGTTTCTATTGCATGTTTACTTATTAGTGATTTAATATT
The DNA here is from genome assembly GCF_047948215.1 of Lycorma delicatula. Lineage (NCBI taxonomy): Eukaryota > Metazoa > Arthropoda > Insecta > Hemiptera > Fulgoridae > Lycorma > Lycorma delicatula. The sequence goes on from NC_134455.1 coordinate 394,994,471, forward strand.
TTTTTTTCAATTACACAATTGTTTTGAAATTGATTTTCATTTTATACTTCACTACGACTCGTATTCTCTTTTTAAGTTTTTATCTTTTCAACGTGACGAAAATTCTGGTTTTTTTTAAATGTATGTTTTAACGCATTATTTTTACTAAAGGATATAAATAGAGAAATAATCAAGTAAATGCGTTTTGCATTACTTAATTTCATATTCTAATCTTTTTATTTTAGCCAGAGATGTTATGATATTTATTTAAGTAGTCTTACTTCGTTAATTACCGTATTTTTTATATATAAAAATACAATTTATCGTAATTTCTTTGACGTTCTGAATATGTTCTGGTAAAGAAAATCACATATCCAGAAATAATACAATTCTTATGATTATTCGTTGTTTAATAAATGAACTCGGGCCGGGCAGAGTTTTGTAACAATTTTTTTCTATTTCTTGCTTATTATATGGAACGCTTAAACATTGTTTATTATTTATTATTGTATATCTATTGTGTATTTCATATATTTAACGTGTATTTAATTCTAAATTAATAACAGATTTTGATAATATAGATGTAGTGTCTACCACTTAGATATCAGTATCATTGTTTTATCTCTTTCTTTTCTTTTCCTGTTTAGCCTCTTATACATTCATACACTGTTATAGTACGAACTTACACTTACATACTAAATACTCCGTAAACACTACAGAAAAAAATAATAATAAAAGATTACTGGGTAAAAGTGTTAAAATTACGGATTGTCTTTTGTCAATGGAACCAAATTCTGCTTTTTATAATTTAACTACCTGTGAATAATCCTGTCGATTACTTTAAATTCTCTTTTTTACGTCATTACTGTCTTTTATTATTATTGTTATTGCTGTTTTTTTTCTTTCCGTAGCGGAGGAAAAAGCTCTGCCAGCCGCCGTCAGGCCCGCACTGACGGCAGTGCGGGGCTCTCACCCGCTAAAAAACCTCCCCTTCTACCATGCAGGGGCCGGATCTAAGCCATATGGTATGTACAGCCCCTGCATGATCACCCAGGCACTCCACTATCCGAATCCGTGTGACCGGAAGACGTCCCCAGGGGGCGATAGACGAGCGACGACTCCGAGGAGCCCCCGCCGCCCACCCTCAGAAGCTGGCCTCCCTTGATCACCCGTCAACGAAATCCAAGCCCCCATAGATTCGCATCAACTCAGCCTGCCGTCGCCTCTCTTCATTGGCCTTCTCTCGTATCATTGATGCGATCGTAGTCGAGACACACTCCCACTTGTTGCCGTTGCTAAGCATTACCTCGATTATATTGTTGGCCCCCTCCACACCCTGACCCTCGAGCACTACGCAGAAGTTGCGCCATCTAGGGCAAAATATACTACATGCTCTGCTGTATCCAGTCTGCCGCAATCGTGACAGCGACTTGTATGGCATCTGTCCATCCTGTACAGGTAGTCTCTAAAACATCCATGTCCAAACAGGAACTGGGTGAATTCGTAGCCTGTATTTCCGTGTTTTCGCTCCATCCAGTTCCAGACGTCTCGTATGAACCCATAGGTCCACCTTCCTTTGTCCGAATCTCGCCATCTGTCACGCCAAGCCATGTAGAGACCGTCAATTGCCTCCTCTCCATTCACTATTGCAGCTCTCATTTGCGCTTGTAAGTCTATGGGCGGTACTCCAGCTATAACCGAAGCCGCCTCGGCTGTGATCGTACGATACCCTGCGATGACACGTATGTTCAGCCTACGTTGTTGCATAAACAAACGCCTCACGTTCCTTGCCCTCGACAACGCTCCCAGCCGTACAGGAACTCCATATAACACCACAGAAGAGTACACACTGGCCAACAGTTTCCTCTTACCCGTCTGAGGACCGCCCTTATTTCTCATCATGTTGCTCAGCGCCTTCACCACATTTTTGCCCTTTCTCGCCACCTCCTCAACATGTATAGTAAAGGATCGGTTCTTGTCCAGCCACACGCCTAAATACTTCGCGGCTGGACTAGCATGGACTATCGTGTGTCCCACTCTAAAACGCAATCAATGCGGTCTGCGTCTTCCAGCCGTAACAATCACTTTCACTTTGTCTTCAGCGAGCCGTAGACCATGAGCTATTAGCCACCTCTTAACCACGTCAGCCGCTTCTTCACCGGCCACCATCAGTTCTTCTTCCGTTTGACGCACAATCACAAGTGCCAAATCATCAGCAAACGCCACTGGGGTGACGCCCGCCGGATAACGCTGCCTTAGAACATTATCGAAAGCAATGCTCCACAAGGCTGTCCCAACACCGAACCCTGAGGGACACCCCTCTCCTCAGGAAATTTAGTTTCACCACCTTCCGACCTGCCCACCACGAATCTGTCCTTAAAATATTGGTGCAACACCCTTCGCAGGTATGCCGGAATTCGTCTTAATTCTAGTTCACGAAATACAACTTCCCATGGCAGCTCATTAAACGCATTGCGTATATCTAACAGCATGACCGCTCCTATCCCTCTCGACCTCCGTGTGTCCTCCGTAGCTGATCGAATAATATTTATCACTCGACCGATCGCATAAATCGCTGAGCGTCCAGGCCGAAAACCAAATTGGTCCTCATGAAGTCCCCCTGCCATCTCTACGCTGTCGTTTAGTCTTCGAAGAACAAGTCTTTCAAACAACTTCGCAAAGCAATTCAATAAACAAAGTGGTCGAAACGAAACCTGTGCCCCCGTAGGACCAGCAGTCTTCCTTAGCATCACTAACCTTGCACCTCTCCACCGTTCAGGTATCCATTCCATCTCCAATACCATATTCATTGCACGCAATACCACACCAGACACCGTCTCAGCCACAGTTTTTACGACCTCCGGGGGGATTCCATCCGGCCCAGGACTCTTGCCGCCTTTAATCAACTTAGTCGCCTCACTCAGGTCTTGCAGCGAGAATGGAACCATTGATTCCACCACAATTTCCTCCCTTTGAAAGTCCACTCCTTTTGGAGACAGTTCATCAACGCCTTTCCTCAACTCATCATCGGTGAGGAGTGGCAGCCGTCTTCTAAACTTCTTTGTGACCATACGATAGGCATCACCCCACGGATCAATTTTCACAGCATCACACAATTGCTGCCACTTGCATTTTTTGGACGCAGCAATTGCTCCACGAAAGTTCCATCTAGCAAGCCGTAACCTTCCGAGCTCCTCTTCGATGTTCTCACCCCGCCTCTGCGTTCGTTTGAGGCAGCGCCTACTCACCACACATCTTCTTCTCAATTCGGCGAGTTCGGGAGTCCACCAATATACCCTTGCACGTCCTGCAGTCACTTCCTTAATTACACCCGTTTCCATTCCCACCCTGAAACTGTGTCTGCCAGCTCATTCAAATCCGTGTCTTCGCTACAGCTAAGTTCAAAATCAATACCCGCTCTGAACTGCGCGACACTTGTTTTTCTTCCCTTTTTCCTGTTTAGCCTCCGGTAACTACCGTTTAGATAATTCTTCAGAGGATGAATGAGGATGATATGTATGAGTGTAAATGAAGTGTAGTCTTGTACATTCTCAGTTCAACCATTCCTGAGATGTGTGATTAATTAAAACCCAACCACCAAAGAACACCGGTATCCACGATCTAGTATTCAAATCCGTGTAAAAAAAAACTGACTTTACTAGGACTTGAACGCTGTAACTCTCGACTTCCAAATCAGCTGATTTGGGATTTGGGAAGACGCGTTAACCACTAGACCAACCCGGTGGGTGAACTGCGCGACTCTGCCTGAATGAAACCTCACGCTCCTGGTGCCTGCCCGTTCTTCCTGGATAATATCGCTAATTTCAAAAGTTATTAGCCTGTGGTCACTGAGGGTCTCCTCCCCCAACACTTCCCATTCCAACAACCTCTGCAAGCCTCTCATGTTCACAAATGTCAGATCTGGGACAGAAATCCCCACTCCTCCTCTCTCGAACGTCATTTCGCTCCTTCGATTGACGCACTGAAGGTCCACTAAAGCCATAGCGTCCTCAAGAAGTCTGCCTCTTCGACCATCGTTGGCTGATCCCCAACTCCGAACCTTAACATTAAAATCTCCGCCCACCACGACGATTTTTGACCGCCATCTTGCAATTTCCTCCACCAAATCATCAACCATTCTCGCATAAACTAAAAAGTCATAGTTAGGCGACAGATATACACTAAACATCACCACCCTTTCCAGTTCCACCCATACATAGCCGGGTCCTGCATCCTTATTATGTACTGCTGCTGTACCACAGGAGACCAGTATAGCCGCACCGGAATCAGCCGACACCACTCATCTGTCATCGACGATTGTTCTTCGATCCAGCCCACTCAGTAATATAATCCCTCAACCCCGGCGGACAGCTATTTCCCAGCAGGCATCCATAGCCCTGCTACTCCTGTTCGCATTAAATTGAAAAACTCGCATTAATATGCGGATTTCCCACAACTGCAGCCCTCACCTTCCCCTCCGACACGTAGTTTTCCTTTCCGTTTCCCTTGACCTCTGTATTAACTGGCCGCTGCCGACATCCACTACTCTTATGGCCCTCTCCATTACACCTAAAACATAGTCTAGACCGGTCTGGCCCTCCGCACTTCGCAGCCATATGACCATTCTCTCCACACCTGAAACACCTCAATGTTTCCTCGCTCCTGCACACTCTGCAATTAATCCAGTCTATCTGTATCCTCTGAACATCGTATAACCTAAACGCCACAAACCCAGACACCATTATCGTAGCATTCTGCGATCCTCCGTAAGCCGCAAGGATGAAACTCTCAAATCCGCCGCCATGCAGCCAGCATATGCCGCCACCGACTTGACCACCTCAGCAGCTGTCGCGTCATGCTCCAAATCTTTTATATAATAGTATGCAGGGCGAGCTCGTCAACCGACCTCTCTGACCGCAACCCCATCCCCATGTTGCCTGATGGACTGCTCTAATAGACCCGCCTGTTTCGCCTTGACACGTATTTGTACTTCATCGGCGTTCCGTTTCCTAACCGACAGCACTTCAGCCACGCTATTGTCCACTCCTTCCTTTACACATTTGAACAGTTCAGCGAAGCTCTGCCCCTCAGCTCTGATCGACATTGTATGTGACGGCTCACCCTGTCGAGTAGCCTTCCGGTCTCCAGTAGACTCATCGATGTATAACATCCGCTCCTTACCATCTACCATCGCACTCCAGCAATCGTTTCAAAACGGCTCCAATTCTACCAGTCGGGGACACAAAAGGAGCTTCCACACCCATATCTCATAGTTTTCTGATGCTCCTGAAGCAGTCGGCTATCATCCCATCTACATCCTCTGAGTTCACTACTATCGTATAGATAGTACCTCCCACATCTATTTCCTCACCACCGAATACATCCTTGGCCCCTCGACTGTCAACCAATAATAGTCCACTCCTAACTTCCGACTTGTCCTCCAATCTTCTGACACTTGGCGCCATCCGATAAGCCCTACTCGTCCGCTTAGCTGAAATTGGTCGCAAATCATGTATTAATACAACGTCTCGTCCTTCCCTGTCTGTGAATGATGTATCAGCCATTTTCATCATCTTGAAAACTTCCTCACCACAGTGTTGGGCAACAAGCAGAGGAACCTCGTCATCAGTGCCTTCCTCCAGTTCCTGATGATATCGTCAGATCCGATTCTTTTGAGCGTCTGGGTGGCCTTATAAGACCCTGGCCTTATTCTCGCTCTACAACCGCTACATAACCTCTGATTCTCAGACCCCTCTGCCTGTGCGGTCGCTTCGATCTTTCGAGGTAGTTCATTCAGTTAACCGGTTGAAATAATCAGCCTAACCCGCTGCATCAAGCCAACTAGGGCCGTAGACGTCGACTTAACATCCTGCTTAACTTCAGAACACGGTTTGACGAGAGAATCCAACAGCTCAGCTCGGGAACATTGATCTTCCAGGACAGTCGCAAATCCCGTGGTTAGCAGCTCCGGGCACACCTCCTGGGCCCCACAGTTCTGGAGATCAGGACCAGAATCACCACCGGACTCAGCAGTCAAAGTCATAGAACTTCCATCATCTGGACACGATCTCCGCTTGATGGCAGGCGAGGACGTTGCCGGTGGAGACAGCGATTTCTGTCGCTTAAGGCTAGATTTTCCTCCCACTACAAAACACTCTTCCATTTCAACTACACAACGGTTCGTGAGATCGGGACTGCCATCCCCCGAAGAAGAGTCTGAACCAGCGTACTCTCCTACAACAATCCGGCGGGTTTCCAACTGAGTAACCTATCTTCCTTCCGCTTACAACGCGTCTTCCGACCGGTATCCTCCGATACCACCTTCAACGGGCTTGAGAGGTGACCCTTCCTAGAAGGTAAACCGGTGCCTGTCACTGAGAGACCAGACTCAGAGTCACCAGACGAACATTTGCGTGGTCTACAACCCCGCAACGGCCTTCACGCTCATCTCGAAACCGGACGGCAGTCCTCTTCACTTTTCGGATCCTCAAAATCGGACATCAGAAGAAACGAACAGTATAATCCTCCAACGCCAACAATAAAGAAATAACAAACAGTTGTTGTAAACAAACTATGCAAATATATAGTTTTACAAACTAAAGTTGGCGTAAAACGCCAGAAAATGTATATATATATGTATAATATAATCTATTATAAATGTACGTAAATAATAAATAACACCGTACACAACAAAATATAAAGATCAGAAAAAGAAATAGTCACTGTTAACCTACGTTGCTATGGTAAACAACTCAGATGTAAACAAAGTTTAATTAAATTAATAAAACAATAAAAACGGGAACAAAAGCAGAAAACTGAACTCAAATCAATCCAGCAAAAAATAATAACAAGCACAGTACACCGAAAGAACGTAAAAACGAACACTAGCACGGAGTTAAAAGAAACACGCCTAATCACCATGTTGTTGTGGTTATGATTCCTACGACTAATTATTTATTTAGTATTGTTTTTGCTGTTGCAATTATTGTTATTATTCTAATTATTATTATTGTGAATTGTTTATTATTGTCGGTTATTATAATTATTACTGCTGTTGTTATTATTATTATTATTGATTTGTCTTGTTTAAATTATGTTCTTTAAATAAAAATTGTAATTATATAAGTAATTTTCAATCTCTTAATACCCTGATCGAGTCGCGAAAACGCAACAATATATATATATATTGCTTATAATGTAACATTTTTCTAATTACTTATGAATATTGATTTATTATATCACTTTATATTACGGAATAAATATTTGAATATCATTAACTGTAAGCATTATACGTATCAGTAACTTCAAATCTCATTATGAAACAGTATTTAGTAAAAGCCATAATCGTGCTGGTAGGTGAGGTTTTCATATTCAATCGGATTAAATATTCACATGATACGTTGTTTGTTGCTTCTAACTTCAAATATTGCCAGAAATACAGTAATCTGAAATTAAATTTTCATAAAATAACGATGATCTGTATATTGTACTTTAAAAAAAAAAATAATAAAATAAGGTATCATACATACACAATTTATTTTCATAAATTATTATGAAATTATTTTGTAATATTGTAATAAAAGCTTTAAAATAATTACTACACGAGAATCTTCTGCTACTAAAACCGTTGAAACATTTCTAGTAAATAATTAAAAATAAATCCATTTTAATTTTTTTAAATTAAACAGAGAAATCTTTTTTTATTCTGATCGTACGTATAAAAATATCAGAAATAGATAAATATTCTATTATATGGATAAAAAATTTCAATGCCATTTACCAGAATGATAAAGGTAAATTATATGTGTACACTACGTGATTTCCTTGTACGCCTATTAAATTACATATACATATTTTAGGTAGATATCATAAGAATCCTACTTATTTTAATGGGTACTATTAGTCGACCTCCGGAAAATTTCGACATATTTTCGTGTTTCACACCCCCAAGAACACAAAACCAGCGTCGGTCCAAAAGTTTATATATATATTTCACTTTCTTGTGGACACGATAACTGCCGTAATTTTCCGCCTATCATTTTCAAATTTATACATAAAATATAATGACCCAAAATCTCGGTCGAGTTCGTTAATGAGCAAACTCGGACCGTGGGCGTGGGAATGGAGGGCGTTTTTTGAAAAACAAAATATCCTTATAATTTTCCTATTAAGTAAAATATCGAATTTATTCATATTATTTTTTGGATAAGTGCCTAAAACGTACGACGTGAAGATTTTTGATATCACCAACCATTGGTTCAGGGGGTGAAAAAAAAAAGGTTTAGAAGACAAAAAAAATCATACCGTCCTTAATAGGCACAGTATCGAATCGGTTTAAACTGTTCGTTGGTCCTCTAAACATTACCTAAAACGTTTGTCTGAAAACCTTTAGATATGACTAGCCCTTACGTCATGGGATGTCCAAAATATTGCTGGAATTATAAAATATTTCCTATTAACTAAAGCATCGAATTCGTTTTAAGTTCCTATTATTCTTTGGATAAGGACCTAAAACTTATGATGTAACGGTTTTTGATATCACCAACCACTGGTCCAGGGAGTGCAAAAAATGGGGTTTCGAACACAAAAAAAAATCATATCTCCCTTAATAGGCACAGTATCGAATAGATTTAACGTGGTCATTAATCCTATAAACATTACCTAAAAGTATATCTAAATAATGTTTATATGACCAACCCTTACGGTAAGGGATGACTAAAATGTTGGTGTAATTGTAGAAAGATGGGGCTTATCGTATCCTAAACATTTGAATTTTAATTCACATGCAACCATTATCGCATATAGTAAATTTGACGTTTTTCTTAACTTTAAAGTGGAAATCTTTTTTTTCCCCAATTTACCACCGGTGATTCTTTTCGGAAAATCAAACTCTTGCTATAACTTTCTATTAAATGAAATAACGTGTTTAAAGTTCCTACTATTTTTTGGATAAGGGCCTAAAACTTATGTAAGTAAAGTTTTTTGATATGACCAAAAATTGGCCCAGCGGGTGGAAAAAATGAGGTTTCTAATACAAAGAAAAATCATACCTCCGTTAATAGACATAGTATCGAGTCGGTTTAAAATGGTCGTTAGTCCTTTAAACATTACCTAACACTTTTGTCTGAAAATGTTTTGATATGACCAACCCTTACGGCAAGGGATGACCAAAATGATGCTAGAATTGTAAGAAGATGGTACTTAACGTATGCTAAACATACATTTTTGACATGCAATCGTTGTCGTATCGAGTAAATTTGAAGTTTTTCTTAACATTAAGGTGGAAATCTTTTTTGTCCCCTAGTTAGCACCGGTGAAATCTACCTCCGCCTTCCGGCATGCCGAAAGGGATTTTTTTATTATATTTTCCTAAATTCGGTATATTTTTTTGATATTTATATAATTTTTTTATTTTTATTGGTTGATGAAAATTAATTTAAATATCAGGAAAAGATTTTTTAAAGTGTATGTTTGTAGTGTCGCTTTATATGGAAGTGAAACTTGGACGATCGGAGTATCTGAGAAGAAAAGATTAGAAGCTTTTGAAATGCGGTGCTATAGGAGAATGTTAAAAATCAGACGGGTGGATAAAGTGACAAATGAAGAGGTATTGCGGCAAATAGATGAAGAAAGAAGCATTTGGAAAAATATAGTTAAAAGAAGAGACAGACTTATAGGCCATATACTAAGGCATCCAGGAATAGTCACTTTAATATTGGAAGGACAGGTAGAAGGAAAAAATTGTGTAGGCAGGGACGTTTGCAATATGTAAAACAAATTGTTAGGGATGTAGGATGTAGAGGGTATACTGAAATGAAACGACTAGCACTAGATAGGGAATCTTGGAGAGCTGCATCAAACCAGTCAAATGACTGAAGACAAAAAAAAAGTTAACTTAAAGGTTGAAATCTTTTTATCCCCTACTTAGCACCGGTAAAATCTACCTCCGCCTTCCGGCGTGAGGGATTTTTTTATTATATTTTACTAAATTCGGTAATTTTTTTGATATTTATATAATTTTTTATTTTTATTGGTTGATGAATGAATTCACCGCAGAAGGTGAAATGCATTTATTGTTTTATATTTTCTTATTTTTATTAAATGCGATTACTTATGTTAGAAAATCTATTACCTGAGATAAACGGTTATAATTTTCCAGATATATGAATTCGGTTGTGCAAAAGTCAATCAAGATAATTGACTACATATAATTTCAGTTTTTGGAAGAATTTTACATATAAAGGGAATCTTTAAATATTTTTTTCCCTTAAGTCAGCTTTCTAAAATATATAGCTGTACCAAAAATTAAATATAATAATATGGAAGCAGTTTAATTATAATTCTCTTAAAATATATGAATATTCTCTTTAAAAATACTAAGTCTTTTTATATTTCTATTGTATTAACAAATAATCATTTAATTTTAATTAACTACCGATTAGAGTCATTAATAGGTAACTGCATAAACGCTAAGAAACTACGTATCTATCATGATAATACCAAAGTGCTTATGTGTAGCATATTGCTACCTACTAAGAGATTATCTCTGCAAACACAACCAAAACACTTACAGTATATATATTCGTGTGTGGGTGTGTGTGTGTGTGTGTGTATATATATATATATATATATATATACAATCTGTGTTTCTCCGTTTCTCTCTTTGTACACAAAACATTACGGAACTTCACAAAATTTAACTTTTCACGTTGTAAAAGTTAGAATGTAAATAAATTCAATTGTCGTAACAGCACTATCTATCGGTTTTAATTAAAACTACTTGCTTAACACAGTAGTCGGTTAAAAATACCTATAACTTTCTTTCTACCGGTCAGATCGATGATTTCTATAGCCTTAAACTTTTTTCGGAGAACGTAGACCATATTGCAAATACCCGGGAGTAAATCGGTCCTGCAGTTTTTTAGTCTACAGCGGACACACACACATGAACATTGCGTTTCATATATATATATATAGAAAAAGAAAGGCTGTTTTTATATTTGTTTAGTAAATATTTCAACACCGGTGACACATAGCGGGTATACCTTTTGCAGAATTTTTCCTTTCCACTATACTAATATATATTCTGAATATGAGCTAAATCAGACCGTAAATGCATTTTTTCCAAATATCTCAACCCCAGCGCTATTTTACGAGTCCATTTTTTGCAGAGGAATTTCTTTCAATGTATGTTAAGTAACACATATTCTGAATACGAGCCAAATCGGATAATAAATACAATTTTTCGAAATATCTCGATCCCAGCACCACCTAGGAAGTCCAAACTAATTCAGAAACCTTCGCGGGTGGGAGCGCAACAATTCACCAAAGCTTGTTCGCACTCGGATGAATTGTATAGGAACGCATACGGGACAAAAAAACATTCATTTTTACTTTCTTGTACGAAGTAAAGGAAATATAGTGATCGCGAAAAAATTCGGATTTCAACGGAAATATCCATTTTCACCATCCCTAATCTATCCGTACGTAGGTATGTGTATGTAACTCGCTTAACTCAAAACCGATTAGTCGTACGATATTGTAATTTCGGATTTAGGACTGTTGTAACATCTAGTTGTGCAACTCCCCTTTTGATTTCAATTGACCCGACCAAAAGTGTCCAAAACAGCCCTAAATCCAAAAAAAACTTTTGAATATGGACTTTTTCTTAACTGCAGTAATAAGCCCATCTTGAGAAATTTTCAACGATATATCATAAGTGGTACTTAATTTCATCGGTTCCAGAGTTGTAACTAAATAGAATTGTAATTAATAAAATATTTGGTTCTTACAAGGGGAAGACACATCGGTTCGAATCAGACATCATCTCCTTTTTTTAAATTTAAATATATTGATTTATTTATAACTATTAATCTCTGATTGTAAAGACGTTTTTACGATAAATAATAATTCAATAATGACAATAATATATATATATATATATATATATATATCATTTTTTTAAAAATGTGTAAATGTTATTTAGTAGGCGTACATGTAATTAATGTGGTTTCACATCAGATTTTTTGTAGTTAATATTACTAATTAAATCGTTTTTTTGTTTTTTTTTTCTAAAGTAATATATCGATATATTTATTTTGTTTAGAATTTTTTTTAATAATTTTACATTTAATTATACATGAAAAAAATACATTAATTTTATTTTTTAAATTTGATTTACAAAATACTATTTATAGTAAACAAATGCTACTTAAATACGTCACTAACAAAAAAAAATTCTTGTAACTAATACTGACAGTCCAGACAATTTACATTTTTCTCCTTTTTTATAGACAAACAAACAAGGAGAGCGCGCTCTAAGATTAATGAACTGTGGCTTACTTACATTAATAAATACACCAACCGCGTGAAAATGAGCGAGAGACTTTACATTAATAAAACAATAGATTTTCTACTATGCATATGTCAGTTAACTCTTAAATTTAAATGAGTAATTAATCTTCATTAATTGGTTACTAAATTTTATTCTTATTATAATATTTTAACTTTTTTCCTAAGACTATCTCACTATCCAAAACTAAAATCAAATTGTTAACGCTTTAGCGTATTACATATCGCTTAAAAAACACAGTAAAAATGTCAACGGTTTAATAAAAAATAAAATTCTGATAATAGTATTTTTCATTTTTACTTCCTTGTACGAAGTAAAGGAAGTATTGTGATGGCGAAAAATTTCGGTTTTCAGATTTCAACGGAAATGTTTCTTTTGACCATCCCTGAATCCATTTTGACTAGTGTCGGCGTGACGTAAGTACGTACTATACGGTTTTAAATACATAACACGCGGTTTTTACGCACATTGGGCTTAATAAACGTATTCGGTTTAACCGAATAAATAATAAAATGTCAATACGTATAATCCTTTTATTATTATTAGTTAACTTAATCGGACGGCCATACGCTTCAAGACACCAGAGGTGATAAATACCTGGGCGTACGGCTGGATAAATCAAGAAGCTTCAGCCTCCATGTTAAAGAAGTGACACTGAAAGCGGTGAAGTACTGGCAGACTTGGGGAAGATAAGGGCAGAAAAGACGGGACTACGGGCGAGTAGGAGAAGGGCGATAATGTCCGTGGCCATCTCCATAATGTCGTACGCGGTCCCAGTACGGTACGATTCGACGGGGGTGAAGTGTAATGCAACGAAGATGGCTTCCCTACAGCGCCGCGCAAACGTGTGAATTATCTCAGCCTATCGGACCGTATCGGGTATAGCGACGGAGGTGATCGCCAGAGTTCCACCGATTCACCTCCGGGCGGCGGAACTCAAACGAGTGTATGACGGGTATGTTGAAAGCGATGGCCAGAAAGAAGAGAACAAATGAATGGCAGGCAGAACGTATGGAAATAGAAAGGGAGCTTCGGCGAGGAGGATAATTCCACGTCTGGAGCCGTGGGTCGGGAGGGGGTTCGGGGAAGTGAATTACTTTATCGCGGAAGTGATACCCCGGAACATGTAATTTGTTACTGTAGACCATGGGAAGGAGTCAGGAGATTCCTGGGACTATCATGGATTACCCCTGATAACTTAGTAAATTACACGCTTCGGGGAAGACGGCAACGGGCAGAGATTGCATCTCTTTTTTTTTCTCTCAGCTCCCCTGGGCCGGACCGACTTGCTGGTATTACGCCGCCCAGGGGAGTGTCTTTAAACTCAAATAGGTCTCCCCACCTACCGGCTATATACCGGCAAGGCAGGTCGGCCTACCGGTTAGCTCTTTTTGAGAGTTCTTTATCAATATTGCCCCCTTGGGGACCCAAAAGGGCAATACTAATACACCACGCCAGACCCAGTTCAGTATTCAGTGTGCTGTTGCCTGACTGTTACCCGTGGTGTCCTTGGTGGCTCATCAGTGCCAACACACCGCAGCATGCTGGACCTCACCAGCAAGGCTGTCCACCCAGTTCTATTCTAGCCAACACCTTGTCTTCTCTCATCGGAGTATTTCTCTAGAACAACTTGTCTAAAAAAACTAGCAAAATTATTCCGGTTTGACTCGCTTCTTAGCATGTAGTCTATTGTTGTCTCTGGAGTTATACCTGTGAGTGCCTTACTATGTCTAAGTGTGTCCCACCTATTGCACTCAAAAAAGGTGCGCTCAGCATCATCTATCTCGTTGCAGTAGTTGCAAATTGGCTCTTCTCTCTTGCCTATTTTGTGCAGGTAGTTATTGAAGGAACCGTGTCCTGTAAAAAACTGCGATAGGTGATGATCAACCTCACCAAATCTTCTCGACAACCGTGGCTTGATGTTGGGGATGAGGGTTCTCGTCCATCGAGATTCCTGCGACACAGATTCCTGCGACCATCTTTCCTGCCAGATATTATAAACGGCATCCCTGACCTCTTGTTCTGGCTTGCCTTGTGCCCTCTCCACCCTCTTTTTTGCGATTAGGTCAATAGGAGGTGTACCCGATAACACGCACAGGGCGGCATAGGACACTGTCCTGTATGCGGACACAACACCTAGGAGCACACACCTGTGCGTCCTCGCCAGTCAGAGGCCAGAGATTGCATCTCTGGCCTCTCGCATCTTGACTTCGAAAGCGAGAGAGGCAGACTGACAGGTAGAACATCTGACTGCAAGACAACCTTCAAGTCAGCCAGGTACTCGGAAAAGGAAATTTGTAAATACGTAGATTAACTTGTAAATACTGACTTCGTCTATGTGTATTTTATAATTTTGTATACCGACTGGATCTAATAAAACTATACTGTGTGGATGTCAAGCTCCACTAATGTGAATTGAAAAAAAAATTTCCAATCAGAAGGGGCGGAGGTGCACAACTAGATGTTATAATAGTTCTAAATTCAAAATTTCAACATTCTACGGTTAATCGTATTTGAATTTCGATAGATACGAACGTACAGACGTCACGCCAAAACTAGACAAAATGCATTCAGGGATGTCAAAATAGATATTTCCGTTGAAATCTGGTAACCGAAATTTTTCGCAATTACAATACATCCTTTACTTCGTACTAGGAAATAAAAAAAGTTGAGGTGAACATCATCCAACAAGCAGATAAAGCAAAGAATGCATTTTTTTTCTCCGTGGAAAAGGTGAATTCAGTAGTTTTATATCACGATTATAAAATGGTTATAATTCCAGTTATAATTAAACTCATTTTATTACTTTTAATTATCGTCAGTATATATTCATTTGAAAATTGAAAATTTATTTAAATAATATAATTGAATTAAATCACTATCCGTCTGAACACTAGAGTAGAGAGAACCCCAGCGTGTTCATCGGATCCACTGTAAAAAACAAAACAAACACAAAACATGCTAGGAATAATAAAAGGAATATTATCATTAATTAGCCCCAGCGTTCACAAATAACAAAAACATCTACACTGACATCAAGAGATAGAATAACAGACTCCAGTTCATTTACTTTTTTTTAATGGAATTAAAATAAGTCAAGAAATATTTACTTTTTTTGTTTTTTGAATGTCAAAGTAAATAAAATAGTTTTTTCTTTTTTAATTTTGTAAGAGCAAGCATTTGCAAATATTATTATAAACAACAGATATTCAATTTTCAGATTTCATTTTTATTTTTTATATATATTTTTAGTTTATATATATATATATATATATATATATATATATATATATATATTATATATATTTATATATTGTTATATAGGCACGACGGTCATTACCCCTCATAACATTATTTAAAATAGCAATTAAATCACCATCAGGTTCGTCATATGTAAGGTGTAAAGGGCCCTTACATTTTATTTTTTTTAAAAATACACAAGATAGAACACAAACACTGAAAACACTTTCAGGGTGTAAAGGACCCCGTTATTAAAGTTTAAAAAAAATAAATAAATATAAATGAAAAATAACGACTTCACAATATCCTTTTTTTTCTCCCTTGTTTTGTTTATGCACCCCGAGGTCAACCAGAACCCCGGCAAGCGGAACTTGCTAAGCAGCAAATCAATCGCCCTAGGATGCCGTGGGAGTTGACTCTCCCCTATTAATTGTCTCGTATATACGTAACCCATCGGAATATCCCCCGCGTAATAGGAGCGATGTTCAGCACAACTGAAGGACCAGTGTGCTCCGCGCTAGAGTTAGGTCCGCTAGGAGAAGATACCAGCGTCGCCTCCTAACGGAGATTATCATTGATGAGTGCGCGCTGAGGGTCTGCGGATCTACCGGCGCGCCCGTAATGAGTATGTTCATGCCATCAAGAAAGCCAAATTCAAGTTTTGGCAAGACTCTATGCGCGAGTTGCAGCGCAATTCCTGGCAGCTCGGGAAAGTTATGTTACTGACCAAAGCCATTGCACCTGCTGTCCACTCTTCGATGCGGGTTTGGTGGTCGTTACCACACTTTAACATCTGTGGCGACTTACCAGGCGTTTCTGGATACTCTGTTTCCAGATACTCCGGAGGGTTAAGCAGAAGTCGGCGTTAGGGCGGGTGAGACACCGTTCCCTGACGTACGGACTGTGGTACCCGTAGATATAGATCGAGTGGATTCTCGAATGGCACTGTGAAAGGAACCGGGGATTGACCGACTTCACCCGGATATTTTCTATCATCTGCTGTCTGTCATAAGAGAGCCGCTATTAGCCTGACATTAGGTTAACGTATTGAACATCCACAATTTGCCTCAAAGTAAAAAATATTGTCTACAGCTCTTTTACACTTTAATATATTTACATTTATTTCGTTCACTATCGCTGTTACTCATATTGCTGAAAATATAAAACCAAAATTATTTACTGAAAATGAAACAGAAAACAAATTGTATAAAATAAAAACAAAAAATGTATAAAACAAAAAGAAAAATAGCATGTTTTCACAATAAAGCAATTAAACTAACCACAAACATCGATGTTCAACTGATTCTAAACCGTTTATGAATATTTTGTTTATGAATAGTATCAATTAGTTCATCAATAGTTCACGAATTAGTTCATCTATAGTTAATCAATTAGCTCAATAGATCGGGTCACTGATAAGCATCCAAAACAATTTTACCACTATGAACCTTTAAAACAATTTCTGTGTTGTTTTTAATTCTATGAACTTTCAAGGTAAAGTTATTGGTAACAAATATTTTTTGTACAAAATCCACGACTCTTTTTGACGTGAAAAATCTTTAAAATTACCCCGAAATATACGGACGGGTACCTGTTAAGACGCAGGGTTATTTAAATGAGGAACTTTTTTAATTTTATTTAAAGAAGGCCTTTTAATTTTTAAAAATCCTTCGGACTGATATGCACACAGCTCTATACGATTCACACAGCTCCTGGCGGCTCACTCGGCTCCATCCGCGTTAAAAGCAAAGCTTTACACTTGCTCCCACTAGAATAGTCAGTCTAGTTTTATCCTCCAAAGACTAAACGAGTGTGTTTGTTATGACTCCCGTTAAAGCCCATCAGGGCTAGAACGTGGGGTGGTGTGGCGACCGGAAGCGTCACAAGGTGGGTGTCTTCCCCTACGGGGTTGGGATGTGTATGTTATGAATTTATAGTTAATTGATTTAATAATGTTTTATATAAGAGTACAAAGTTACAAGTACAAAGTATAATACAAATAATTTATATTATAAAATAAATAAAGAATTTTATTTATTTGATAGAATAATGCAATATTTAACTAGTAATTAAACCTAATTACTACTTTGGTATTGAGCCAAAGTAGCAAATTATTCGAAATTACCAGAAAAGAAATTTGTAGCGTAACGAAAAGGTCTATATCGTCTTCCCTTAATAACTCCCTAACTATTAGTTTCAGAGACGTAAATATGATGTTATTTTATAACTTACATGGTCAGCTCGCCGATACAACTTTGAGTTTGCGTCACTAGAGAGCGGGTTGGTGGGGAGTGGTTGCAGTACAGATCGGCCAAAACTGGTGCTCTGGTTCATTACCATTCTGTGTAGATCACGACTTAGACACGATAGCGGGGTGATTTATGTGGTTATGTTTACAGTTTGTCGAGATGGATTGATTTAACTAATAATAACTGTATTTTGGCCAATATTTATGTGTAAAAAATTAATTTAAACGTGTAAAAAGCATAAAAATTCAATGTGTCAGCCTTATCTCGCGGAAAAGTCGGCCGGAAATGTAAATTTCGCATATAGTTAGAAAGAGAAGGTTATGGGCTACCTACAGGTATTCCGATGTCCGAGCGAGCGAAACTGTTTCGGGAGCGTCGCAAAGCTGGCACGGCACGCTTAGTGTACGACGCCGTCGGCGCAAGCACCTCTACTGCTGCTTATTATGTCTTATATCTCTTACTTTTCATACGAGGTGTGTGAAAAAAGTAATGAGATTGGTAACACTGCAAGCGATATAGCAACGCTGTGTCAACCGGTCTGTGCTAGACCGGTTTGTGCATCCCTTCCACATGCTCAATACGAGTTTCAACTCCGTTCAGCCAACACATTATTTTTGACAGCGCCATCAGTGAAGTTGTGTTTTTATTATGTATTACGAAAATGGAGCATTAGAATTTAAAGAAACGTTGTGTAATCAAGTTTTGTGTTAAACTTGGGGAGTCCACTAGTGTGACCTTTGAAAAGTAAATACAGACCTATCGGGAACATTGCTTATCAAGAACACAAGTTTTCTGCCGGCACAAATCATTTTTGGAAGGCCGAGAACACGTTGAAGATCAACTTCACTCAGCGAGGCCTTAGACTTCAAAATCTGACGAAAACGTTGAGCGTGTGAGGGTTCTTGTGAGATCAGACCGTCGTTTAACAATAAGGATGATGAGTGAACAGTTAATTTTGAACATTTTCACCGTACATCAAATTTTGACAGACGATTTGGACATGCGAAAGATTTGTGCGAAATCGGTGCCGAAAAAACAGACAACGGAACAGAAGGACCATCGGAGAAACGTGTGCGTTGATCTTCTTGAGAGGATTGGCAACGGCCAAGAATTCTTCAATCGTGTGATCCCAGGTGATGAATCCTGGATATTTGAGTACGATCCTGTAACAAAGCGGCAAAGGGAAGAGTGGCACACTCCGTCATCTGGTCGACCGAAAAAATGTCGAATGAGCAAATCAAAGATCAAAACCGTGCCGATTTGCTTTTTTGACAGTAGGGGTATCGTGCATCAAGAATTTGTTCCTCCAGGACAAACTGTCAACCAAGCGTTTTACAAAGGTTTCCTTGAGGTTTAGGAAAAGAGTGATTCGCGAGAGACCAGACATTGCAGACAACTGGATGCTTTATCATGACAATGCCCCGTGTCACACGGCCATTTTCATCAGGGAATTTTTAACCTCAAAACGCATTCCTACGGTTCCTCAACCTCCCTATTCATCTGATTTGAGTCCTTATGACTTTTTCCTTTTCCCGAAATTGAAACACGTCTTAAAAGACGTCATTTTGGAACTCTGGAGAACATTCAAAAGACTGTGACCGACCAGTTAAAAGCCCTAATGGTTGAATCCTTCCAGCGCTGCTACCAGGAGTGGGAACAACGATTCCAGCGGTGTATAGCTCCCCAAGGGAACTACTTTGAAGGGGATAATATTGTTGTTTTAAAAATATAAAAAATAAACAAGAACAAAACAAAAGTAATGAAATGTAGTAGAAATAACAAAGATGGACCGCTGAATGTGAAAATAGGAGGAGAAAAGATTACGGAGGTAGAAGAATTTTGTTATTTGGGAAGTAAAATTACTAAAGATGGACGAAGCAGGAGCGATATAAAGTGCCGAATAGCACAAGCGAAACGAGCCTTCAGTAAGAAATATAATTTGTTTACATCAAAAATTAATTTAAATGTCAGGAAAAGATTTTTGAAAGTATATGTTTGGAGTCTCGCTTTCTATGGAAGTGAAACTTGGACGATCGGAGTATCTGAGAAGAAAATATTAGAAGCATTTGAAATGCGGTGCTATAGGAGAATGTTAAAAATCAGACGGGTGGATAAAGTGACAAATGAAGAGGTATTGCGGTAAATAGATGAAGAAAGAAGCATTTGGAAAAATATAGTTAAAAGAAGAGACAGACTTATAGGCCACATACTAAGGCATCCTGCAATAGTCGCTTTAATATTGGAAGGACAGGTAGAAGGGAAAAATTGTGTAGGCAGGCCACGTTTGGAATATGTAAAACAAATTGTTAGGGATGTAGGATGTAGAGGGTATACTGAAATGAAACGAGTAGCACTAGATAGGGAATCTTGGAGAGCTGCATCAAACCAGTCAAATGACTGAAGACAAAAAAAAAAAAGAAAAATATAAAAACTTTGGTAAGTAAAAAGTCAGTCTCCTTACTTTTCTCACAGACCGATGTTGAACAAAATTATCGTCGAATATTAGTCGAAATAAATATTATGTACCACTTGGTGTCTGTTTTATATTAAAACTAAATTTAATATGCAGTCAATGTATCTTTTTTTCGATCTCATACACTGAAAATGATTCGGTTAGATACAGACCGATTAATTTATCTGTCGAATTGGCCAAATGAATGAACTAAAATTGTCCACTGGAGACTAAGTTTTTCCAAAAAAAAAAAACTACGATTGTGGCTGTCCCATTTAACCGTACAGATAAGTTGGTCGGTCTGTAGCTCGGAGGAACTTCATCCAAGGTAACGTTTCATATTAAACCAACGGTTCGTTTCCCATGACACAGCCCCACCCGATTTTTAATTTACGAATAATTTTATCATTATTTAACGTTTACTAACGAATATCTAACAGCCTGTTTCAATTTTAATTTATTAAAAATAATTTTTTTTAATTTTCCAATCATAAATAATTTAAAGTTACGTTTGGTCTGGAAATGTTTTTATAGGCGGGGATATTTCATCGATTTGCTTAAGATCGTCGATAAGTTTATTTTTCTTGAAATTATTTTCTTTTTCAATCTATAGGAAAAGTTTCCATTATGACGTAACGGGAAGTATAAAATAGAGGTTTAATAAGTCAACATTTTTTCCAACCCTTTCAAAGGTTGAAACGATAACAATTATTTCTATTTTTGTAATTTTATTCTTCTTCTAAAAATATTAATTTTTACGGTTAAGTCGCGTAGTTGGTAACACTGTTTTATATCTTTAGAGATAAATTTTAGGATACGTAAAGAAAACTAAAAAACAGATTAAAACTAAAATAAAAAAGGATTTAAATCCTTATAAATATAAAAATCGGCTGTATACCAGAATTTCGCACAATATGGTCCCAAAATTAGTTTTAAAAAATGTATGTAATAAACAGGTATTAGATAAGTTGGGTGTCTTATTTTACGAACTGTGATATAAAAGGTTCATTGTTGAACAACAATAGGGGTCAAGATAGCCTTTTGTAATCTATTAAATATCCTTTAAAAAAATAATATAGATTACGTAAAAGGTTTTTGAAGTTATTTTATTTCTACAGATACAAAATTCTACTTATTGAAAATCGACTACAGAATACTTTGAATTTTTTGACGTAAAATGTATAAAAGTAACTATTCTGCTAATCGTTAAATCGTAAACCTTTATTCAGATAAAAATATTTTTCACGCGATACCAAATTTTAAAGGGTAATAGTTCATTTTTATTTTTTGAAAGAGCGGGAATATCAACAACTATCGTCAAGAAATTCTAGCGAAATTATGAAAAGATGGTATACCTGACCGGGATTCGAACTCGGGAACTCCGCACGAAATCCCGAGACGTTAGCTATTCAACCATGGAGGTCTACGAATTTTAAACATGTTGTTTTACTCAGAATTAAATACTCTATAAGTTTTGTTTTAAAATGTTTATATGTTAAGTTTGCCCAAAATATAAATTAGTATTCTTCCATCCGAACTGCGCAGTAATTCTACAGGTATTCCGTCTATTCCAGGAGCCTTTCTGCCATTTAAATCTTTTAATGCTCTCTTAAATTCAGATCTCAGTATTGTTTCTCCCATTTCATCCTCCTCAACTTCCTCTTCTTCCTCTATAACACCATTTTATAATTCATTTCCTCCGTATAACTCTTCAATATATTCCACCCATCTATCGACTTTACCTTTCGTATTATATATTGGTGTACCATCTTTGTTTAACACATTATTAGATTTTAATTTATGTACCCCAAAATTTTCCTTAACTTTCCTGTATGCTCCGTCTATTTTACCAATGTTCATTTCTCTTTCCACTTCTGAACACTTTTCTTTAATCCACTCTTCTTTCGCCAGTTTGCACTTCCTGTTTATAGCATTTCTTAATTTCCGATAGTTCCTTTTACTTTCTTCATCACTATCATTCTTATATTTTCTACGTTCATCCATCAGCTGCAATATATCGTCTGAAACCCAAGGTTTTCTACCGGTTCTCTTTATTCCGCCTAAGTTTGCTTCTGCTGATTTAAGAATTTCCTTTTTAACATTCTCCCATTCTTCTTCTACATTTTCTATCTTATCTTTTTTACTCAGACCTTTAGCGATGTCCTCCTCAAAAATCTTCTTTACCTCCTCTTCCTCAAGCTTCTCTAAATTCCACCGATTCATCTGACACCTTTTCTTCAGGTTTTTAAACCCCAATCTACATTTCATTATCACCAAATTATGGTCGCTATCAATGTCTGCTCCAGGGTAAGTTTTGCAGTCAACGAGTTGATTTCTAAATCTTTGCTTAACCATGATATAATCTATCTGATACCTTCCAGTATCGCCTGGCTTTTTCCAAGTGTATATTCTTCTATTATGATTTTTACATTGGGTGTTGGCAATTACTAAATTATACTTCGTGCAAAATTCTATAAGTCGGTCCCCTCTTTCATTCCTTTTGCCCAGCCCGTATTCACCCACTATATTTCCTTCCTTGCCTTTTCCAATGCTCGCATTCCAATCTCCAACTATTATTAAATTTTCATCTCCTTTTACGTGTTTAATTGCTTCATCAATCTCTTCGTATACACACTCTACCTCATCATCATCATGGGCGCTTGTAGGCATATAGACGTTAACAATCGTTGTCGGTTTAGGTTTTGATTTTATCCTTATTACAATGATTCTATCGCTATGCGTTTTGAAATACTCCACTCTCCTCCCTATCTTCTTGTTCATCACGAAACCTACTCCTGCCTGCCCATTATTTGACGCTGAGTTAATTACTCTAAAATCACCTGACCAAAAGTCGCCTTCCTCTTCCCATCGAACCTCACTAATTCCTACTATATCCACATTTGTCCTACCCATTTCCCTTTTTAAATTTTCTAGCCTACCAACCTTTTTCAAGCTTCTAACATTCCACGCTCCGACTCGTAGAATGTAATTTTTTAATTTTCTGGTGACCCCTTCCTTAGTAGTCCCCACCCGGAGATCCGAACGGGGGACTATTTTACCTCCGGAATATTTTACCAAGGAAGGCACCTCCATTATTTCTATGTGAAAATGCAGAGAGCCACATTTTCTTGGAAAAAAAGCAGCTGTAGTTTTCCATTGCTTTCAGCTGCGCAGTACTCAGAGGACTGAGTGATGTTGATACGGCCGTTTAAGTCGTCCTGACTCACGCCCCTAACAACTACTGAAAGAGCTGCTGCCCTCTTTCAGGAATCATTCCTTAGTCTGGCTCTCAACAGATACCTCTCCGATATGGTTGCACGTTCGGTCCAGCTACTCTGTATCCCTGAGCACTCAAGCCCCCTCACCAACGGCAAGGTCTCATGATTCATAGAGGAGGGAGCCATTCATATTTTTAACTATTTATTTCCCGTATTTGACATCTTTACTTCCTTGTACGAAGTAAAGGAAGTACTGTGATCGCGAAAAATTTCGATTTCTAGATTTCAAAGGAAATATCCATTTTGACCATTCCTGAATCAATTTTGATTAGTTTCGGCGTGACAACTGTACGTATGAA
Organism: Lycorma delicatula; assembly: GCF_047948215.1. NCBI lineage: Eukaryota > Metazoa > Arthropoda > Insecta > Hemiptera > Fulgoridae > Lycorma > Lycorma delicatula. Next base: position 395,018,320 of record NC_134455.1, read on the forward strand.
TTTATATCGCATAACATAAAAACAATTAGCCGTAGGATGTTGAAATTTTGAACTAAGGACTGGTTGTAATATCTAGTTGTGCATCTTCTCTTTTGATTGCAGTCAACTAAACCAAACGTGTCCAAAAAAGTCTAAAATCTAAAACAAATTGTATTTTGGACTGTTTGAGAGCTATTCCATGATATATTATTAGCGGTAGTTATTTTCATCTGGTCCATAGTTGTAGCCAATTTTATTTTTTTGCCTTCAGTCATTTGACTGGTTTGATGCAGCTCTCCAAGATACCATATCTAGTGCTAGTCGTTTCATTTCAGTATACCCTCTACATCCTACATCCCTAACAATTTGTTTTATATATTTCAAACGTCTGCCAAAATTTTTCCATGTACATGTCCCTCCAATATTAAAGCGATTATTCCAGGATGCCTTAATATGTGGCCTCTCTTCTTTTAACTATATATTTCCAAATGCTTCTCTCTTCTTCAGTTTACCGCAACACCGATTTATTGTCGCTTTATCCACCCGTATAATTTTTAACATTCTCCTATAGCACCGCATTTCAAAAGCTTCTAATCTTTTCTTCTCAGATACTCCGATCGTCCAAGTTTCACTTCGATATAAAGCTACACTCGAAACATATATTTACAAAAATCTTTTCCTGACGTATAAATTAATTTTTACGTTAGCGAATTATATTTCTGACTGAAGACTCGTTTCGCTTGTGCTATTCGACATTTTATATCAGTCGTGCTTCGTCCATCTTTAGTAATTCAACTTCCCAAATAACAAAATTCTTCTACCTCCATAATCTTTTTTTCTCTTCCTATTTTTACATTCAGCGGTTCATCTTCATTATTTCTATTATATTTCATTACTTTCGTTTTGTTCTTGTTTATTTTCATGCGGTAGTTCTTGCGTAGGACTTCATCTATGCCGTTCATTGTTTCTTCTAAATCCTTTTTACTCTCGGCTAGAATTACTATATCATCAGCAAATTGTAGTATCTTTATCTTTTCACCTTGTACTATTACTCCGGATCTAAATTGTTCTTTAACATCATTAACTGCTAGTTCTATGTAAAGATTAAAAAGTAACGGAGATAGGGAACATCCTTGTCGGACTCCCTTTTTTATTACGGCTTCTTTCTTATGTTCTTCAATTACTACTGTTGCTGTTTGGTTCTTCTATCTCTGTATTTGAACCTTATTTTTTTTAAATGCTGAACATTTTATTCCAGTCTACGTTATCAAATGCCTTTTTTAAGTCTATAAATGCTATGTATGTTTTTTGATTTTCTTTTATTTTCCTTCTACTATTAATCTGAGGCCTAAAATTACTTCCCTTGTCCCTATACTTTTCCTGAAACCAAATTGGTCTTCTCCTAACACTTCTTCCACTCTCCTCTCAATTCTTCTGTATAGAATTCTAGTTAAGATTTTTGATGCACGACTAGTTAAGCTAATTGTTCTGTATTCCTCACATTTATCTGCTCCTGCTTTCTTTGGTATCATGACTATAACACTTTTTTTGAAGTCTGACGGAACTTCTCCTTTTTCATAAATATTACACACCAGTTTGTATAATATATCGATCGCTTCCTCACCTGCACTGCGCAGTAATTCTGCAGGTATTCCGTCTATTCCAGAAGTCTTTCTGTCGTTCAAATCTTTTAATGCTCTCTTAAATTCAGATCTCAGTATTGTTTCTTCCCTTCCATCCTCTTCGACTTCCTCTTCTTCCTCTATTACACCATTTTCTGATATATTTCCTCCGTATAACTCTTTAATATACGTATTCACCCACCTATAGACCTTTCCTTTCGTATTATAAATCGATGTACCATCTTTTTTTAACATATTATTTCATTTTAATTCATCTACTACAAAATTTTCCCTAACTTTTCGGTTTGCTCCGTTTATATTACCAATTTTCATTTTTCTTTCAGTGTTAATAAATAATAATTATTAACGTCTGATTGTGAAAATAGGTATATATCTAATTTAATAGGTGTAAAAGGAAGTCATGCGGTGTACACATCAGATTTTTTTTATTTTGTTTACTATACTAAGCTAAATATGTCAAATCAGTTATAGAGTAATATTTTGTGGAATTATTATATACCCTAATATTATATACCGCCATATAAAGATTTGTCTGCAATGTTACAAAAAATGTATACTGATCCTGAAAATACTTTTAAAGGATCGTCTTTCTATTTTATATTTTATCTTCTCTTTGTATTTTAATTTATAAAATATAACTTTTGTTAATTCTAATTAAAAAACTCCGTTCATTGTATCCAATATGCATACATAACGTAAAAGAAAAACTTGTAATTTGATTTATACAATACAAATTTTATACTAAAATCCATTAACAAATTAAATTATACAGTTAAGTAAAAAATAATTTTTTGTTGAAGCTCTTTGATTATCTACTTTTATAAAATAAATAACAAACTTTATTTATTTATGAAAGAAAAACAGATCCCTGAAATGAATTTAAAACTAATCTATTTAGTTCCTTCTCCTCCTTTAAATTAATTAATATCCAAATTACCTGGGAAAATTAACTTTATTAATTTTATTTGTTCTTTTATATATTTTTAATTTAAATTATTAATTTTTTTATAAATTTTATATTTATACATAATTCAACTGATTAAGGAAAACGGGAAATTTGGAAAAATTAAATTAGTTTGAAAAATTAATATTAAATAAACTTATGTATTTAACTTATACAGTTATGCAAACTTATACATTTAAATGGAAAAACCTGCCATAAATACAAACACAAAATTTATTTTTGACGTGAAACATCAATAATAAACTTTTAACATCAAAACCAACGGGGGTACCGGAATAGAAATTTATAGCGTAACGAAAATCCTGCCTTAATAGCTCCCTAACACAGAGACGGTATATTTTAATACGGTGTCATTTTATAACCTAAATGATCAGCTCACCGATACGACTTTAAGTTTACGTCACCGGTAACCGGGAAGGAGGCACAGGGAAGATAGGCCAAAGGGACTCTCCCTCATTTGTAATCAGATTATCTCACGACTTAAGATATTATTACGCGGTAAATAATGTGTTTATGTTTAGATTTTAAGTAACAAATATTGACCACTGAATGTGAGAATAGGAGGTGAAATGATTACGGACGTAGAAGAATTTTGTTATTTGGGAAGTAGAATTACTAAAGATGGACGAAGCAGGAGCGATATAAAATGCCGAATAGCACAAGCTAAACGAGCCTTCAGTAAGAAATATAATTTGTTTACATCAAAAATTAATTCAAATGTCAGGAAAAGATTTTTGAAAGTATATGTTTGGAGTCTCGCTTTATATGGAAGTGAAACTTGGACAATCGGAGTATCTGAGAAGAAAAGATTAGAAGCTTTTGAAATGCGGTGCTATAGGAGAATGTTAAAAATCAGACGGGTGGATAAAGTGACAAATGAAGAGGTATTGCGGCAAATAGATGAAGAAAGAAGCATTTGGAAAAATATACTTAAAAGAAGAGACAGACTTATAGGCCACATATTAAGGCATCCTGGAATAGTCGCTTTAATATTGGAAGGGAAAAATTGTGTAGGCAGGCCACGTTTGGAATATGTAAAACAAATTGTTAGGGATGTAGGATGTAGAGGGTATACCGCAATGAAACGATTAGCACTAGATAGGTAATCTTGGAGAGCTGCATCAAACCAGTCAAATGACTGAAGACAAAAAATATAGTTTAGATTTTATCGTGATATATCGATAAAAATAATAATAAATGTATTTTGGACAATATTTATGTGTGTAAAAAGTTAACGTAAACATGTAAAAAAAAGGATAAAAATTCAATATATCAGCTTCAGCCCGCGAAAAACCGGCCGGAAATATAAATTACGGATATAGTTTGAAAAATGGAACCTATGGGCTACGTAAATGTATCCAGAATATCCGGTACCGAGCGAGCGAGACTGTTTTGGGAGCGTCGCGAAGCTGGTACGGTGCGCTCTATGAACGACGTTGACGGTGCGAGAACCTCTCTACCACTGCTTATTATGCCTTATACCTCTTACTTGTCTAATCACAGCGTAATTTTGAACTAAATTTTCATGGAATATTAGTCGAAAAATATCATGTGTCTAAAAAATATTTAGTATCTGTTTTATGTTAAAATTAAATTTATTACGCAGTCAATGTTTCGTTTTTATTTCAATCTAATACACTAAAAGTTACTCGTTAATATACAGACCGTCCAATTTTTGTGTAGTTTGTCAAATGAAGGAACTAAAATTTCCTATTGGAGACTCAGGTTTGTTCAAAAAAAATTTAACGGTGGCTCTCTCATTTAACTCTACAGATAAGTATTTCGGTCTGTAGCTCGGAGGGACTTTATACAACGTCTGTAACGTATCACGTTAAACCAACGTCTGTGCGCTTTGATAACAGCCCCACCTGACTTTTTGATGATCATACCTTACAGGTGATCCCGTCTGTGTATAGATATACCTGCAGTTTAAAAGTGAATTTGCCCACCATTTGACGCAGCATTTAAAAAGGAATTTTAGAAATTTCTATTTGAGCTTGGTTTTATAGTTCTTCTATCATAACAGGTCGACAGTTGATTATTATGTACTTTGCCTTTAATGTGATTCTACAGGAAAAAATTTCGCACCGACAATCAGAAGAAGCAGAAGACCGCGGAATATCTCACCGTTTCTCGAAATTTTCTTGTTGCCAAAAAATTGAAGTACTCTAGCTATTAATATTTGTGCAGTTTGTAATATCATCGATTCATCTTGTTAAAACCAAGATTGTTAATAATTTGTAGAAATGTCTGTAGTATTTGCGCAACAATGGTTTTCTAAAAGACAATGTGTCGATCTACTGTGACTGTGTAAACTTGAGACCAACATCGTTTTAAAAAATACAAGACCCTATGATAAAGAAATATATTATTAATATTTATTTTGCATAAATAACGTTATATATATATGTGTGATTTTTTTTTTTTCGTCTTCAGTCATTTGACTGGTTTGATGCAGCTCTCAAAGATTCCCTATCTAGTGCTAGTCGTTTCATTTCAGTATACCCTCTACATCCTACATCCCCAACAATTTGTTTTACATATTCCAAACGTGGCCTGCCTACACAATTTTTCCCTTCTACCTATCGATATAATATAACAAGTATGGGAATGGAATGGAATGCAAAGTTGGCGGGAGTTTATTACTCCCTACTTTATCGCAGATCCTGGACAGAGTCCCTTGCTGCTGGATCATTCTAATCGGGCTTGTTTTTTTTTTTAAAAGGGTTAATTTTAAATAGCGGGTCTAATTTTTCAAGTTTTGGTAATTTTTATTTAGTTAATTTAAGACGGATTTAATTGCATTCCAATCCGTTGTTGAACCAGCGTTATCGAACCCATTTTATGGGCCGACCGCGGCAGGCTAGGCTTATGAAGCCTGTCCTCCCGACGCAATTCCCCTTCAGACCGTCTACTGAAGTCCTTTCAGTGGTAACGCTTAATAGGCTACCAGGAATACGCCACAACGGGGCACTAACTATAAGGAGGGAGCAATGCGACCCCTACTCCGGAGGAGTCGCAATTGCTGGTTTGTTTTACTCTACTTGTAAGTTTTAAAGGAGAGGTGGTGTAGAAGCTCTTCGTCCGCTTCTGTTGTGGCTGCCCTTCAGGTCGCATCTCTGCTGGGCTCTGTTCCGGACTCCAGTCCGCGATGTTGAGATGAGTAGAGGGTCTTCCTTCTTCTTCATCTTCTTCTTCTCCCTCTTCTTCTTCCGAAGACCTCTTCGTTCTTCTTTGGCTGCACTTTCCAAGAATTGGTAGTAACCGAAGTTACATACCATTAACCTTGAAATTCCCGAGGCCCCGAAGGGCTGAACGGGGGAAAGTGCAGGTTTCTTCGTTCTTCCGTGCTATCAGTGGTAGCTGGGCAGGTGACTGCTGGGCAGGTGGCTGCTGGGCTTGTGACTGCTGGGCTGATGGCTGCTGGGCTCGTTCCCTCTTTCTTCTTTCTTGAAAGGAAAGGAAGGTAATAGGAAACTTACAGAATGGTGATACCTATTCGCGATCGCGGTTTTGGGGCGGCGATTTTCTTAGAAGAAGTAAACAGAAATTATTCACTCCACGTAATTATTAACCTTCAGACACACGTGTGTCTGAGAAGGGGTTGGGGGTACCGCGTGGCCGCAGTGAAGGAACAATTTGTTTTTGTGGTGGCTGTTGGTATCTGCAACAAAAGAAGCAGAACACACACACACGAAAAAAAAGGAAAAAATAAATAAATAAAAATTAAAATTAAAACTATAAAAATAAAAATTTGATTTTTACTTTCCTTTGGACTGGCTGGATGAGAGGAAGGAAAGGCCGTTTCCCAAGACGGCACAAGTCGCTCCACATCTACGTTTCTCCCGTTTCTGAAACAAGAGAAACAGAACAAAATACCCGCGGAAAAAAAATAAAAAAATAAAAAATTTTGACCGCGTTTTTGTTTTATGCGCGACTTACCGTATTTTGCTGTATTTTCTTCAGACTATATAACTCGCGGAAATTAAGCACTCGCGACCCCGGAAACGCCTCTGACGCGCTATTCCGTTTATGGCTCATGCGATATGGAGGCCCCTAAGCCTGGTTTGTCGATTCTCGGCTCCCGCACCGCACCATCACGGTGGTTCGTCCAGTACGGCGTGAGACCGCTTCCTTACAACTGTCGGGGTTGGGTCCTCTCGGCAGATGTCCCGAAGATGACTGTGTTCGGACACAGCCGCTCTCCCGAACAGTCTGCGCGCCTGCGCCACCCCCACCTCGGACACGGATTGAAATCTCGCATCAGATCGGAGAGTGGCGTTCCTGACGAACCACGGAGCTCCAAAGATCGTCCGCAACGCGATGTTTTGGACGGCCTCGATCTTCTTTTGAAGCGAGGAGCTCAACACTGCCCCCCATGCCGGGTAAGCATATGTTAGAATCGGCAGTACGTACAGCCGAAAAATGAGAAGCTTAGTTGCCAGTGGGTACGGGCTGGCACTGTTCAGCAAGCGAGGATCTGGCAGCCTTAGCCCTCCGGGTCGCATAATTTACATGTTCGCCGAAGGTAAGCCGCCTGTCCAACACCACCCCCAGGTACTTAACTGTTTTCTCAAAAGGGATTTTCTCCCCTGAGATTTCCAGCTGTCTGGTCGGTTTTCGTGTCTTGCATGTGAACATCACGGCCACCGATTTTTCACCGTTGACCCTGATTCTCCACATGTCGAGCCACGGTTCCACTAAGTCCAGCTGCCTTTGGAGCCTCCGGACCGCGTAATCCACATTTGCGGATTCGTAGAAATATGCCGTGTCGTCTGCGTAAAGGGCCGTTTTGACCCCTTCCGACAGCGGCATATCGTTCACGTACAAAGTGTACAAGAACAACAAGTATACACCTGACCACCACGAGATATATACTAACGAATCGGTATTTTCCGTTAGTGATCGGTACATTCCGATGCTAAGCAGAGAGGGACGTACACAGAGATACATAAAAATGCCCTTTAGTAGGGTAGGGTAATGGGTATCATTTATAAAAGAAAAACTAATTATCCAGGTTAAAATATTGAATAAAAATCCGTTAAATATTTTTCTTTTTTTTTGCAAAATAATTTTTAAAAAACTGAAAGTAAAAATTTATTTGTCAATTTCAATATTTATACAATTAAAAAATTAAAAAAATTGTTGAATGAGCACTGCAAAAAAAATTTTAACTTTAGAGAATTTAATGTGTTAAAAAATTTTGAAAACTTTGATCACAATTTTTTTAATTACATTGATAAACAAAAAAAAGAATTTTAATGTTTCTCTAAGTGGAATACCATTTTATGAAATCCTTTTTTGCGTACATTACAGATCTGGAAATACAATTTTTCTATCAGCCTTAGTTTTAAATAAATTACTCTTCAAAAAAATTAAGGGAAAAATGTAGTTAAAATCTGCAATATATATAATTTTCCACGGCCATACCTGTGATAGAATGATTTTGCTGATGCTTTTCTTTTACAAATAGCCTCAAGCACATCCCGAATTAATGTCCAATAGTAATCGGCTAGCATATTAGTATTCCATTTCCCTTTATAGCGGCTTTCCATCGCCGAAACGTCTTGGTGGAAACGTTCACCGTGTTCGTCATTTACGTCTCTGAGGTTGTCCGGAAACAATCCAGATTTGAGTGGGGGAAATGTATTTTCAAAGACATATAACATCCCATAGCTGTGTATGAAGTAAGAAGTTGATTAACAATATCGTTGTAATTGACGGATTTTTGTTTGCCGAGAAAAATTTTGCAAACGTCTTTAAATGAAGCCCAAGCTGAACTTTCTACATAATTTAACATCGAGTTAAATACATCATCTTTGATCGACTCTCTTATTTGAGGACCAACAAATATTCCTTCTTTAATTTTTCCTTCATTTACATTCGGAAATTTATGCCTCACGTACAAAAATCCGGGACCAAAAATAAAAAAAAATTATCATTAGTCATAACGTAATATTGAGAGGGGGTAAAAATATTTTTTTGGGTTCAAGTAAGGACTTGTGAATAATATTTTTCCTTTTTCGAGTTAAGTTGTCTCGTTTCTTCTACTCTTTGGTAACATAATTTTTATCCGTAGCTCGGCTGTCCCATTCGCAAACAAAACACATGTACTGAGATAGTCTAACCGCATGCCTAACAAAATAGCTATAACTTTCAAATCACCACATATGTTCCAGCTATATTTTTTATAATTTATTTTTTCTAGAACATCATCACATCGTATGTCTCTTTCAAATTAATATCATAAGCTATCGGTATCGAAGGATATTTGTTACCGTTGTGTTGTAGAACAACCTTTTTAAACTATATTTGGACGAATCTATGAAACGGCGCCAGTCCTCAGGTTTATGAACTTGTCCTAAGTGCAACATAAGTTCATCAATATTTCTGCGATAAATCAGATTAATTTCATCGATAAAGTTCTTTTTGTCGGCTTCGAAAGCCCGAAATTTTTGCATTTTTAAAAAATAAATTTCAACTTTGTAATCTTGATCGTAACACTTCAGCTTGAGTTTTTGATAAATTTAAATCCCTAATCGAGTCATTTAATTCACCTTGTGATATAAAATGTGGCTTATCGGAAGATAATTCAAAATCAAGTTCATTGTTGTCTTCTTCAGTACTATCCCCTGCTTTCGAAACATACATTCACAGGTGGCTCAGGAACTAGAGTAATTTCACTGTGAGGTGCAGGCCTGATTGCAGATTGCAATTAAGGATATTTTACAGTATGTTTAGATTTTTTAGAAATTCCAGCCGTGATTGTTAAACAAAAGTAACAGTCGGTTACATATTCTATTGTTTCACGCCAAAACATAGGTACGTATATCATAATATGTGACTACGATATGATTTAATTCTTTGTTTAGTATCGTTTATTTATAGCTTAAAATTAAGAAATTTTATTAATTAAGAAATAAAAAATGAGCTAACAGAATACAATATAGGAGCTTAAAATGTTAACTATACGTTGAAAAATGAAAAAAAATCCTTTAATTAAAATTTAAAAACTTTTCAAAAATGGTGGACGGTAGAAAGATCCTGAGTTCATATTCGTTTTCAGCCTCAAAAAGCAGATTAAAATCATGTATCGTTTGTTAGGAAACAAAAATTATGTTTATCAGTCTTATCAATAAAATATATAAAATTGAAAATAATTAAATTAAATAATAAATTCAAGACATTCTATTCTTAAAAAAATCAATAAATAACAAAACAAAAAGTCAATGTGTCAAAAAATAATAGGGTTTCAAGAAAATTACTGTAAAAAATAAATTTATTTATGCACGACTAAAAAGAAAAGCGTAGAGGGCGCTCAATTTATTCAGTTGCAATACTTATGCAACTGTATTTTCAGGGTTAACCCATTCTTGCCGTTACATTAATCGCTTTCAAGAATCCTTCAAACAGATTTTTATGAACATATAAACGAGACTGAAAATTCTCTTTCGAAAGCATGAAAATATATCTGGTTAAAATTTTATTTTTAAAAAATATCGATTAAAAATCTGATGTGTATGCCACATGACTTTCTTGTACGCCTATTAAATTACATTTACACATTATCTTTTTTAAATTAAAAGTACATAAAATTTTATTTCATTAACTTGTGATATTCTTTAATTTTTTTTTTATTGTTATTGAATTATTATTCGTTGTAATTTTTTGTTCAATCAGAGGTTAATAATTATTAATAAATCAGTATATTTAAATATACTGATACTGAAAAGGCATTCGATAACGTAGACTGGAATAAAATGTTCAGCATTTTAAAAAAATTAGGGTTCAAATACAGAGATAGAAGAACAATTGCTAACATGTACAGGAACCAAACAGCAACAGTAGCAATTGAAGAACATAAGAAAGAAGCCATAATAAGAAAGGGAGTCCGACAAGGATGTTCCCTATCTCCGCTACTTTTTAATCTTTACATGGAACTAGCAGTTAATGATGTTAAAGAACAATTTAGATTCGGAGTAACAGTACAAGGTGAAAAGATAAAGATGCTACGATTTGCTGATGATATAGTAATTCTAGCCGAGAGTAAAAAGGATTTAGAAGAAACAATGAACGGCATAGATGAAGTCCTACGCAAGAACTATCGCATGAAAATAAACAAGAACAAAACAAAAGTAATGAAATGCAATAGAAATAACAAAGATGAACCGCTGAATGTGAAAATAGGAGGAGAAAAGATTATGGAGGTAGAAGAATTTTGTTATTTGGGAAGTAGAATTACTAAAGATGGACGAAGCAGGAGCGATATAAAATGCCGAATAGCACAAGCTAAACGAGCCTTCAGTAAGAAATATAATTTGTTTACATCAAAAATTAATTTAAATGTCAGGAAAAGATTTTTGAAAGTGTATGTTTGGAGCGTCGCTTTATATGGAAGTGAAACTTGGACGATCGGAGTATCTGAGAAGAAAAGGTTAGAAGCTTTTGAAATGTGGTGCTATAGGAGAATGTTAAAAATCAGATGGGTGGATAAAGTGACAAATGAGGAGGTATTGCGGCAAATAGATGAAAGAAGCATTTGGAAAAATATAGTTAAAAGAAGAGACAGACTTATAGGCCACATACTAAGGCATCCTGGAATAGTCGCTTTAATTTTGGAAGAACAGGTAGAAGCGAAAAATTGTGTAGGCAGGCCACGTTTGGAATATGTAAAACAAATTGTTAGGGATGTAGGATGTAGAGGGTATACTGAAATGAAACGACTAGCACTAGATAGGGAATCTTGGAGAGCTGCATCAAACCAGTCAAATGACTGAAGACAAAAAAAAAAAAAATATTTAAATAAAAAAAAAAAAGATGAAGTCTGATTCGAACCGATGTGCCTTCCCCTTGCAAGATTCAAATATTTCATTAATTAAAATTGTATTTGGGTATAACTCTGGAACCGATGAAAATAAGTACCACTTATGATATATCGTTGAAAGGTTCTCAATGAGGGCTTATTACTGCAGTCAAGAAAAGGTCCAAAACCCAAATTATCTTGAATTTTTGTCTTTTTTAGATACTTTTGATCCAGTCGACTGTTATTAAAAGGGGAAGTGCACTACTAGATGTTATAACCTTCCTAAATCCAAAATTTAACATCCTACGGTTAATCGTTTTAGAGATATGGGACACACATACAGACGTCACGGCGAAACTAGTAAAATAGATTCAGGGATGATCAAAATGGATATTTCTACTGAAATCTTCCTGAAATCTATTGAAAACCAAAATTTTTCGCGATCACAATAAAGGTATTGTGATCGGAAGTAAAAAAAAAAAAAAAACAATCTTTAAGTCCAAAATCCAAAAAAATTGGATTTTGGACTTTCTTGAACCTTTTTGATTTCTATTCATTGCAATTAAAACAGGTGGTGCATAACTAGATGTTAGAACAGTCCTAGATCCAAAATGTCTAACCATTTTTGAGTTATGCGAGATACATTCATACGTACGTGCGTACAAACGTCACGCCGAAACTAGTGAAAATTGTCCAGGGATGGTCAAAATGGATATTTCCGTTGAAATCTAAAAACCGCAATTTTTCGATTGCGATCACAATACTTCCTTTACTTTGTACTTCATCATCATCATTCACTTAAAGCTAGCTTGTCGATTTAGATACGTCACTCTCATCACCGCTTCTCTCTTCAAGTCATTATATGAATCAAGTCAATCTCTTCTTTAATATTATTGATGATGTTTGCTTTCGGTCTACCTCAAGGTTTTTTACCCAAAACCTTGCCCTCAAATATATTCGTTAAGAACCGGTCATCTCGCAGTACACGTCCTATCAATTTCGCTCTTCATCTTCGTATAATATTTAGCAAGGACCTCCTCAGTCACTTCTGCTAACACTTGAACATTTCTTTTCCTATCCATCCAGATTGTTCTTGTTATTCTCCTCCAAATCTACATTTCCATTGCTTCCAGTATTCTTCTTTCTGCTTTCCCAAGCATCCGTGTTTCACCCCTATATGTTAGAACATTCCAGATATAAGTTTTAGCGAACTGTTTCCTTATCGTAATCTTTGTCTTCTCCTTATTAATTTTCAGTTTAAGTTTTATTGGCGTTTCTAACATAATCTCTATTTCGCTTTCTAATTCCGCCAGTAACACAATATCATCTACAAAGCGGATACACTGTATGGATTTTCCATTAATTCTGATTCCTTTTGTTTATTTGTTTTTATTTCTTGACGGCTTTTTCAATAAACAAATTAAACAAAAACAGTGGGCAACCTTGCCTGATTCCTCTTCTTATTTTGGTCTCTTTAAATTACAACCGTTGATTTCAATCTCCGTTTTCTGTATTTTATACAGATTCAGAATTAATCTTCTATCCCTCCAGTCGAACTTTATTTCCCTCGTTCTTTGAAATAGCAATTCCCAATCCACCTGGTCAAAAGTTTTTTCTAAGTCTTTAAAAGTAAAAAACGTCCTCCTATTAACCCCAATTCTTCTCTCCAATAACACTCTCAGCGGTAGTATCGCTTCTTTAGTTCCCTTCTCAGACCTAAAACCGAATCGTTCTTCTCCCAAATTTGCCTGAATTTTTCCTTGTACTTCGTACAAGGAAGTAGAAATTCTGGTGTTTGATTTACGTGAGTAAATGTCTTCTTATAATTATTTTGAAAATAAAATTCTTATCAAAATTTATGTAGAAATGATTGTTCTTGCAAGATAAAAGGTAATTTTTTGTTTTATATAAAATTGTTTTAGGTAAGGAAATTATTAAATACTCATTTCCAAAAATACGGTGAAATATTTAAAATTTTGAACAGAATAATAAATTAAAATTGTGCCTGCAAGTGCAATTAATTAGAAGGAAAGATAATTTACTCAATTATTCAGAAGTACTGTATTCACTCTACTTATATGAAGCACTCGATTAACTTGAACAGTTAATGAACTTCTACCGTAGTACACTTACAGCACCTCAACACTGTATAGGAAAACACACACACACACCCACACACACATCTTTCTTCTGAACAATTCTACATATCTAATGACTATATTTCTAATATTTTGAACAAGTTATATAGCAATTTGTTACTTCTAAAATTACATTTCTTTACAAATCATACATTTACTTGAATCAAAACCACAAGAAATCAAAATAAAAAAGGATTGAAGTTAATGATTAATTAAAAACATCGAAATAAATATTTATTAACTTATCATTATTATTTATTAATTATATATTTTTTAATCATACACGTTATATATCCTTTACGGTAAAAGTTAATGATGTTAAAAAACAATTTAAATTCGGAGTAACAGTACAAGGTGAAAAGATAAAGATGCTAAGATTTGCTGATAATATAGTAATTCTAGCCGAGAGTAAAAAGGATTTAGAAGAAACAACGAACGGCATAGATGAAGTCCTACGCAAGAACTATCGCATGAAAATAAACAAGAACAAAACGAAAGTAATGAAGTGTAGTAGAAGTTACAAAGATGGACCACTGAATATGGAAACAGGATGAGAAAAAATTATGGAGGTAGAAGAATTTTGTTATTTGGGAAGTAGAATTACTAATGACGGACGAAGCAGGAGCGATATAAAATGCCGAATAGCACAAGCTAAACGAGCCTTCAGTAAGAAATATAATTTGTTTACATCAAAAATTAATTTAAATGTCAGGAAAAGATTTTTGAAAGTGTATGTTTGGAGTGTCGCTTTATATGGAAGTGAAACTTGGACGATCGGAGTACTTGAGAAGAAAAGATTAGAAGCTTCTGAAATGCGGTGCTATAGGAGAATGTTAAAAATCAGATGGGTGGATAAAGTGACAAATGAAGTAATATTGCGGCAAATAGATGAAGAAAGAAGCATTTGGAAAAATATAGCTTAAAAGAAGAGACAGACTTATAGGCCACATATTAAGGCATCCTGGAATAGTCGCTTTGATATTGGAAGGACAGGTACAAGGAAAAAATTGTATAGGCAGGCCACGTTTGGAATATGTAAAACAAATTGTTAGGGATGTAGGATGTAGGGGGTATACCGAAATGAAACGACTAGCACTAGATAGGGAATCTTGGAGAGCTGCATCAAACCAGTCAAATGACTGAAGACAAAAAAAAATACGGTAAAAGGAAAGTATATATTTCCCAATTATTAATAAGTAAACTGTAAATAAAAGAAAAACAAATCTGATGTCGGCACCGCATTACTTCCTTTACGCCTATTAAATTACATATACACAGTTTTAAAAATTTAACTTTTTTAATATTAATCTATTAATTTTTTTTTTAATAAACCTTTATTTAGCTACTTAACTTTTGATAATAAATAAAAATATTTATATATAAAATGAATTTGAAATTATGTTTAATACTTTATTTTAGCAGGTGGTTTTAAATAGACATTGAGTGTATCTATCAGAATGCGCGCACATGTGTATAAGTATTTGATAATAATACCGTAAGCTATACCTTAATCTATATTGTATAAAGCAGTCTTGTAATCATACACCGAAGGTCTCCGATTGTACACGGAGGTTGACGATCATACAATGTTATTCAGTCGACATCAGTCGCTTACTGTTGACGGACGATAAGGTTTAAATTTACGTATCGTTAGTATGTGTTGTTTTATATATATATATATATATATAGTTATCGTCTTCATTTTAACATTTTGGTATGTTTTTCTACGTATTTATTTAATTTGTAATTGTTAATTTATGTTTCTTTTTATTGATAAATTTAACATAGAATATAGTGTATTACCTTTTTGTATTATATTATAAAAAAATAGTATTGAATAACTAGTTTCAAACTTGGTTGTAGTATGCGTGTAAAATAAAATAAAATAGAATTTTATTTTATTACATTTTTAAACTTCTGATATTTTTTCATATTAGGTAGATTTCATAAGAAAGCTGCTTATTGTAATGGGTACCATGATTCGACTTCCGGAAAATTTCGACATATCTTTGCATTTCACATCCACCTGACCCCAAAACCACCGTCAGTTCAAAATTTTATTTATATATATTTATTTTCTTCTTGTAGACACGATAACTGCCGTAATTTTGCGCCAATCACATTCAAATTTATACACCAATAATCTCTATTGAGTTCGTTAATGGACAAAATAGGACCAAGGTGTTGGAAATAAGAGGGGTTTTTCGAAAAAACAAAATATCACTATAACTTTCTTATTAAGTAAAATATCGAGTTCGTTTAAAATTCCTACTATTCTTTGGATAAGGGCCTAAAAATTATGATAAAGGTTTTTGATATCACCAACCGTGGGTCCAGTGGTCGAAAAAAATGTGTTTTCGAAGACAAAATATATCATACCTCCCTTAATAGGCACAATATTGAATAGGTTTAACTGGTCGTTAGTTCCGTAAACATCACCTAAAACTTTTATCTGTAACAAGTTTTGATATGATCAACCCTTACGGCAAGGGATGACCAAAATATTGCTGGAATTGTTAGAAGATAGGGCTTGTATGCTAAACGTGTGAAATATTCTTTCATATGCAACTACTGTCGTATTGAGTAAATTTGAAGTTTTTCTTAACTTTTAGTTGAAAACTTTTTTATCCCCTGTTTAGCACCGGTGAAATCTACCTCCGCGTTTCGTCGTGCCGAAAGGGATTTTTTTATTATATTTTACTTTTCTTTTTTTTTTGTTTTCATTCATTTGACTGGTTTGATGCAGCTCTCCAAGATTCCCTATCTAGAGCTAGTCGTTTCATTTCAGTATACCCTCTACATCCTACATCCCTAACAATTTGTTTTACATATTCCAAACGTGGCCTGCCTACACAATTTTTTCCTTCTTTATTTAAGCGACTATTCCAGGATGCCTTAATATGTGGCCTATAAGTCTGTCTCTTCTTTTAAGCTATATTTTTCCAAATTCTTCTTTCTTCATCTATTTGCCGCAATACCTCTTCATTTGTCACTTTATCCAACCGTCTGATTTTTAACATTCTCCTATAGCACCGCATTTCAAAAGCTTCTAACCTTTTCTTCTCAGATACTCCGATCGTCCAAGTTTCACTTCCATACAAAGCGACACTCCAAACATACACTTTCAAAAATCTTTTCCTGACATTTAAATTAATTTTTGATGTAAACAAATTATTTTTCTTACTGAAGGCTCGTTTAGCTTGTGCTATTCGGCATTTTATATCGCTCCTGCTTCGTCCATCTTTAGTAATTCTACTTCCCAAATAACAAAATTCTTCTTCCTCCATAATCTTTTCTCTTCATATTTTTACATTCAATGGTCCATCTTCGTTATTTTTACTACATTTCATTACTTTCGTATTGTTCTTTTTTATTTTCATGCGGTAGTTCTTGTGTAGGACTTCATCCGTGCCGTTCATTGTTTCTTCTAAATCCTTTTTACTCTCGGCTAGAATTACTATATCATCAGCAATATATTTTACTAAAATCTTTTTAATATTATATTTCTAATATATTATAAATATATATATATATATATATATATATAT
This sequence comes from Lycorma delicatula, assembly GCF_047948215.1. Lineage (NCBI taxonomy): Eukaryota > Metazoa > Arthropoda > Insecta > Hemiptera > Fulgoridae > Lycorma > Lycorma delicatula. The sequence continues at coordinate 395,035,395 of NC_134455.1, forward strand.
ATATATATATATATATATTTATAATAAATATAATTAATAAATTAATATAATATAATAAATTAATAATTAATAAATATAATTTATAATAAATATAAATATATATTATAAATATATTATATTTCTAATATCTTTTTAATATTTATTTATTTTTTTAAATTTTTATTGGTTGATGAATGTATTCACCGCAGAAGCTTACAGAGAAGCTTGTACGCAGTGGATGCGTGAGGAGATGGAAATGAAATTTTGTAGCCACAGAGGTTTTCATTTTACTGAAGTACATTTATTGTTTTATATATTCTTATTTTTATTAAGTGTGATTACTACATAATGTTAATTGTTTTTATTAATTAATTATACTGATAGACAAAAAAAATTTGTTTAATGTTTCTCTATGTGTGATACCATTTTTTGAATTGCTTTTTCGCGTACATTACTATACTTTTTCGGATTCTATTTGTAAAGGTAAACAAAAAGTATCCTTAGGAAAAATTTCAATTTTTCCTTCATTTTCTCACTGTCCGCCATTTTGTTATTTTTATATAAAAATCTGTATCTTAAGTTCGGATAGATGGATCATATTAATATTTGATAAGCGGCTTGGTAATAAAGTTTTAATATTCAGAAATTAAATAATACCTTCGCAAATTACAAAATGGTCGTGTTTATTTTTCAATCCTTATATCTCCATAAATATAAGTTTTATCAAAATTTATGTTATTGCAAAAATATTATGCTTTTTATTTTGAACAAAATGATTTTTTACTTTTTAAAACCGGTTCACAAATAGCCGAGTTATGGCAGAAAATTTATGTTGTAATTTTGTGTCTGTTTTCATGTCATCCGCTTTACGTTTGATTCGATTAAATATTAATTGTTTTTATTTAATGTTAATTCTGGTAATGTAAATTAATATCAAATTAAGTAATAATTTGCTCACAATAACACTGATAGACAAAAAAAAATTTTTAATGTTTCTTTAAGTGTGACCATTTCTTGAATTGCTTTTCTTCGTACATTACAGATCTGTAAATACAATTTTTCTATCACCCTTAGTTTTGAATAAATTACGCTTCAAAAAAAAAATTAAGGGAAAATATAGTTAAAATCTGTTAAATTTATAATTTTCCACGGCCATACATGTGTTAGAATGATTTCGGTGATGTTTTTCTTTTATAAATAGCCTCAGGCACATCCCGAATTAATGTCCGTCAGTAATCGGCTAGCATATTAGTATTCCATTTCCTTTTATAGCGGCTTTCCATCACCGAAATGTCTTGGTGGAAACGTTCACAGTGTTCGTCATTTACGTCTCCGAGATTGTCCACGAAAAATCCAGATGCGAGTGGAGGAAATATATTTTCAAAGACATATTACATACCGTAGCTCTGTATGAAGTAAGAAGTCGATTAACAATATCGTGGTAATTGTCGTGTGGATTTTTGTTTGCCGAGAAAATTTTTGCAAACGTCTTTAAATGAAGCCCAAGCTGCACTTTCTACATTATCTAGATCGAGTTAAATACATCATCTTTGTCCGAATCTCTTATTTGAGGACCACCAAATATTTCTTCTTTAATTTTTCCTTCGCATACATTCCGAAATTGCTGCCTGATATACAAAAATCCGAGAGTATCCTTCTTTATTGCTTTTTCAAACTTTTTCTTTAGTTCTAGCTTGGTAGGAAGAGCGGACAAAAATATTTTTTGCGTTCCACTAAGTGCTCGTGAATAATATTTTTCCCGTTTGGAGTTAAGTTGTCTCGTTTCTTCCACTCTTTGGTAACATAATGTTTATTCCTAGTTCGGCTGTCCTATTCGCAAAGAAAATACATCTACTTATTACAGCCTAACTGCATGCCTAAGAAAATACGTATAACTTTCAAATCAAACATGTTCCAGCTATTTTTTTTATAATTTAGTTTTTCAAGAATATCTTTCATAACATCGTATGGCTCTTACAAGTTAATACCGTAAGCTATCGGTATCGAAGAATAACTGTTACCGTCGTGTAGTAGAACCGCTTTTAAACTATACTTGGACGAATCTATGAAAAGGCGCCAGTCCTCAGGTTTATGAACTTTGTTCTAAGCGCAACATAAGCTCATCAATATTTGTGCGATAAACCAAATTATTTTCATCAATTAAGTCCTGAAAAAAGTTCTTTTCGTCGGCTACAAAAGCCCGAAGTTTTTGTATACTTTTTTAAAGTAAATTCCGACCTTGCAGTCTTTATTGAAACAGTTCATCTTAATTTTTTTGATAAATTTAAATCCTTAATCAAGTCATGTAATTCACCTTATGATATAAGATGCGGCTTATCGGAAGATAATTAAAAATCAAAATCATTGTTGTCTTCTTTAGTACTGCCTGATTCTTCATCTCTGCTTTCGAACGTACATTTACAGTTGGCTTAGGAAATAGAATAATTTCACTGTGAGGTGCATGTGTACTATTTATAGCTTACAAGTTGTGTTAACAAAGTTATCAATAAAAAAATGAGCTAAAAATTACAATATAAGAGCTTAAAATGCTAGCTATACGTTGAAAAATGCAAAAAAAATCTTTTAATTAAAATTTAAAAATTTTTCAAAAACGATAGGTGATAGAAAAATTATGAGATCAGATTCGTTTTTAGTTTCAAAACCAGATTTAAATCATGTATTGCATGTTAAGAAACAAAAGTTATGTTGAGCGGTGTTATTTATCGTACATTTTGTTTCACAATCAGAGGTTAATAATTATTAAAAATAATATATTTAAATTAACAAAAAAAGGAGATGAAATCTGATTCGAACCGAAAACATTTCGTTAATTAAAATTTTATTTAGCTATAACTCTGAAACCAATAAAAATAAGTACCTCTTACGTATCGTTGAAAAGATCTCAATGAGGGCATATTACTGCAGTTAGAAATTTTTCGCAATCGCAATACTTGTTTTCTTCGTACAAGGAAGTAACAATCCTTCTATATTTATTGTTATTAGAAACAGCAGAAGCAGTATACTCAATTGAATAGCGACTTGACCGTCGGTAATTTTTTTTTTTTTTTTTTTTTTTTTTTTTGACTCTGCTCCCCTGGGCCGGGCCGACTGGTTGGTATTACGCCACCCAGGGGAGTGCCTGTTATACTCTAATGGGCCTTCCCACCTACCGGCTGTATGTCCGGCAAGGCAGGTCGCCCCACCGGTCAGGTCTTTTGAGTCTGATTTACCCTTCTGAATCGCTACGCCATACCTTGGAAAGTCGTGACGCATCGACGGGTCTTTTACACTTGTATAGACCTATTCTCCCTCGGAGTCCCCAGTGGATCCTTGTAACTGACACACCTAAGCATGTCAGCCCTCACCACTGGGGCTATCCACCCTACCCTAATCTATTCACTCAGAAGCCCAGTTTCCTCTCGTCTTCGTTTTTTACTGTTAAGATATTCCTGATAGTTCCTTCAATTCTTTTCCGATTGTCCTCGCTATGTAGCATGTTACTCGTAATCTCCTCGGGTCTCATCGTTGATAAATTTGTGTCCCGTCTATTTTGTTTCCATCTGATGCATTCCTTGAAGGTATGGTCTGCATCGTCCTCAATGCCGCAGTACATACAGGCCGGCGTTTGTCTTCTCCCAACTCTGTGAAGGTAATAATTAAAATTACCGTGGCCCGTGATGTACTGCGACAAAAAGAAGTCCACCTCCCCGTGTTTCCTATTGATCCAACTCTCAAGGTCAGGGATTAGCTGTTTTGTTCTGCTAGCAGGTCCTACCTCTCTCCACCTTTCTTTCCACCTGGTTATCAGCCTACGCTTAGCCTCCTGAGTTTCCAGTCCTTGGGATATCTCTACCCTGTAATGGGCCATTAAGTCGATTGGAGGTACTGCTGCCAAAACGCAAAGACCGTCGGTATTACAGTGTTGGATCGGCACTTTATTTCATTTACTTACTGGAACGCCAGATGGCGTTGAATTTGGTCAAATTTTTTGTCGGACGATCATACCTACCGATATAAATATTTTTACCCTCCTGAAAAAATGTTTTTTTTTTTTTTTTTTTACTAAAAAGTGTCCTATGTCCTTCGCAATACCTTTGAGAATATGTGTACGAAGTTTCATGATGATCGGTTGAGTAATTTCTGCGTGAAAGCTTAACAATTAAACAAATTCACATTCGCATTTATAATATCAGTAAGGATAATGTTTTTTTTCTTACCTATATATTTGTGTGTTATGATTTTGATGTATATTATGTATTTATGATGACTTTCTGATCTTGGGCTAATTCCCTTTTTCTTGCGGCCTTGTTGTAGTATGAGTATTTTGTATTTTCTATATTCTGTGTGATTTTGCTGTTTGGTTGCAGGATTTTTTTTTCTGCTATTCGATGTATACATTTTTAGCGTTTTGTTTTTGCACCGATCGTGTAATATTATTGAATGTCTCTTTATACAGGCGTATTTTTATGTTCTTGCTGTATCGATTTTGATGATTTTTATTTGATATTTATATTGTTGCGAGACTTGTTTTCTTGAGTTTTTTTCTCTTGTATTTGTATCTATTGCGTGACTTTTTTCTTTGTATCTTGTTTGCTGTAACTGATATGTTTTTGTTGATATTCCTATTACGATGCTATTACACGCTTTGACGTATGAGTGTGTGAGTGGGCGTGTAATCCCCCTTACAGAAGGAATGCTTCGTTAGCGGTTCTAAGAAGAGTGGTAGCCAGGGGTGGTGGTTTAGTCGGTAGTGCGCAGGTTTACGTACGCATATTAATAACATCTTGCGGTACCTGTTAGCGAGCCAGACATTGCCTAGGCGTCCCCGTAAATGGAATTCCCCACCTCATTAAAAAAAAAGTGAATCCGGTAATCGATCTTTAATTAACTTTGCTATTTACTTTAAGAAAGTGAATTTTTTGAAATAAGTATATTCCATAATGGTTTAAACCATTACTTGTTACAGCTAATTTTGTTGTTGTTTTTTTTAGTTTTTTTATTTAATTTTTATAATATTTTTTGCAATATTTTATAAATTTTCTTTAAAAAACAACGTAAAATAGTTAATATACAGCTGTTTTATGTTATATATTTTAATATTTTGCACCTTAAATATACACAGTTTTTTTAAAATGTTTTTATTAAAGCGGTGAAAAAGGAAAAAACCACATTTTCCCATAGAATAAGAATTTTTTAATATTTCTTCAATAAAATTGTATCGAGAACTGTTAAATTAATGCTATTTACGGTAAATCACATGAAAGGAAAAAACAAATTAAAAAGAAATAATGTCTGGTTGGTTTTTACTCTTTTACTGAAAGATTCTGTTTTAATATTTGTTTTATTTCATATATATATATATTATATATTCTTAAACAAGTAATGATGCGGTCTCCGTATTTTCAATGAATTTTATCTAACTAAATAATAAAGATATTTCATACCGTATAAATTATGAAGTGAATTAACTTAGTCTATGCGGCCGTCTACTCTACGTGAAAATATGCTAATTAATAAAGGGGAGAAATAAAAAAGCTCGGGAATATATTTTACGATTTGTTATATTCTGCTAGTAAGTTCAGCCGGTTCGTGAATGTATTTACTCAGTGCATGTTTAGAAACCAGAACAGAAGCTGCAGGTATGTAATTTGGGTTGAATCTCATGAATATTCCTTACACGGTCTTTTAACGAGAGGGAAACCCATTAAGAGCGTTTCTCATCTTTTTATAATATTAGTCAAGCGTTTCATTGTATAGGAATAAGATATCTTATTTCTTTGTACATGTAAGTATACACTACTTATGAATGTGTTTTGTGTGTGTGTGTGTGTGTGTGTGTGTATGTGTATGTGTGTGCGCGCGCGTATACCACTCTTAATTGGGTAAACAGGGGAACAAAGCAATTAACTAGCGATTAAATTCATTCCATCTTTTCTAACTTAAAAATATTTCTACTTTTCCAAAATATCAATAAAATATTCCACATTTAAAAACGTTTTCCCCGAAAGAATTCCTTCTGTGAAAAAATTAAAGACCAATCAAAAAAAAGTTTTCAAATTTTAAATCGTTATACATGTTTTAAAAAAATCTCTAATGATTTTTTTAAATTTCGTCAGTTACAAATAAAATAAATATTTAATTCTAATAAGTACGTAGTCTGTACTATTATATAAAGATGAGGGTTTTTGTTTGTTCGGGATAAACAAAAAAACGAGAATCGATCAATCGCAACGAAATTTTTACCCATGTTTCTTAGCATAGCTGTGGTTTTTAGATATATTTCATATCGAAAAATCTCGAAAGAAAAAAAAAAAATATATATAAATAAAAATGTAAATGTTCCTTTGTTCAAACTCTTAAATCTCCAAAAGTTCTTCACCGATTGCTTTGAAATTTTGACACAACATTGCATTCGGATACCCGCGTGTTTTTATACACGCGGGTATATCTACTATTTATATATCTAAGATGTCACACCTGTGATATATAAAAATATTCTTTTTTTTAAAAACAGAGCTATGTGTTGGATGTAAAAGCAAAACACGCGATACAAAATATTTTACGATTCTATTTCATTGTTTCCGATATGTGTGTTCGTTATAGACTAAAAAACTACTGGACCGATTTACGCGTGAGGAGAAAGGGAAAAATCGGAAAAGGGATATAGGGAAAATCGAGAAAGGTAAAAGAGTAGGTAAAAAGGGAAGCAGGGGAAAATGGAAAAAGAAAAAGGGGAAAACGTGTAAAGGAAATGGAAACGTGTAAAGGGGGGAAAGTTGAAGAGGAAAGGGGGTTAAGGGAAAGGGAAATGGGGGAAGGAACGGGATAGAAGAAGGAAAATGTAGAAATGGGGAAAGAAAAGGAAATATGATAAAAATTAAAACGGGGAAAGTAAAATGGTGAGAAGAGGGAAAAGGAAAAGGGGGAGAAGAAAATGAGAAAAAGGAAAAAACGGAAAGTTTTTTTGTCCCATATGTGTCTTATACGATCCATCCGATTACGATGAAACTTTGGTGAATTGTTGTGCGCACGCTCGTGAAGGTTTCTGAGTTAGTTTGGACCCGCTAGATTGCGCTGGGGTTGATTTATTTCGAAAAATTGTTTTTACGGTCCAATTTGGTTAACATTATGAATATGTGTTACTTACATGGAAAGAAATACTTCCGCAAAAAATGGACCGGCTAGATAGATGGCGCTGAGGTCGAGATATTTTGAAAAATTGCATTTATTTACCGATTTAGATCATATTCAGGTATTTAGTTACGTGAAAATAAAAATTTGTGCGTAACCGTACCCGCTAGGTGGCGTCGGTATCGAGATATTTACGAAACAAATAAATATAATATAAACAAATATAATAGACCTTCTGCTTCTATATATATGTATATATATATGTCGGAGAGGCGAGGAGATTTGTCAGGGATTCAACGTTTTGTGTTTCACTCATCTTCACCATTACAAGTGGAGAATATATAAGATTATAATAGAGTTCAATTAATAAAAATGAGTAGATAACTCGTACAATGAAACAATTACAAATGATAACCATCACTTATCAATAACTCAGTAGTACACGAATTATAATATAAGATTAATTTAATTTAGAATTCAAATAATATTAAAACAACTTGCGATAGACCGAGGCTCAGGGAAATAACGAATTCGCGATCACCAGGACGTCTGTTCGATCTGGGTTCCAAAGCAAGACTCTCGTTTCTCCATATTCTCAAATAATATACCTACTGCATATTTCCTTTTCCTTATTAATTTTATGATACCCCTATCGTCCTGGGATCCCGACTACGTTGACAACCATGTGCCTATCTAGGCCTAAGCCTACCGCAATAAAACAATTTAAACCTTATTTTACAAAATATTACAAGTAATAGTACATTTCTTAAAACTACTAAAAATACAGATATTCTAAAGAATATTCTCATCGTTTTGTCGGAAGATACTCCACTGTACTTTATTCTCCGACATATATATAAAAGCAGTGTTCATATGTGTCCGCTATAGACAAAAAAACTACTGGACCGATTTACGCGCGGGTTTTTTACAAAATGGTTCGCATTTCCGGAGAGGGTTTAAAGCTATTGAAATCCTCAATCTGACCAGTAGAAAGAAAGTATTTTGAACCTACTATTGTGTTTAGAAAGTAGTTTGAATTAAATCTAATAGTTAGTGTTATTTTGCCGGTTGCATTTATTTACATTCTGACTTTTACAAAGTGAAAGGTTAAATTTTGTGAAGTTCTGTAATGTTCATTTTGTTAATGCTTTATCAAACTTTCAATTGTGTTCATTTAATCTGGATATATATATATATTCAAATCTTGCAACAACGAAGCATTGCCGTGTCTGATAAAAAAAAATATATATATATATGTAGAAAGAGAGAGAGAGTGAGAGAGTAAGTATCGTTTATAGTGACATCGGATATAGTGACCAAAATCTAGTTTCTTGGTTAGTTTGGTATCCTGTTAATGCATAAATACAATAAGTATATTGTTTATCGGTGATCGGTTATGACTTTTTTTTTCTACTACAGTGCAACATTTTATCGCTTATAATGACGGACGGAAGTGACTGGTCATTATCTACATTGTACCTACAGAAATATTTTGACGGTTAAAATGAGTCACCTTTTCCTTTTTACCTGCATATGTATTATTTTTCTTGTTTTTCTTATTTTCTTCCTGTAAGCAGATTCTTGTAATCTGAAGCAGCCACACTCAGTTGTTATTAATCTTTTGCTGTAAGCGTATCATATCTTGCGGGTACAGTATTTTATGTTACGTATCCTGTGTAATTCATTTAATTATGACTTCGCGAAAAACATTCACGATAGAGAAAAAGGCGCACATTATCTGGCGAATAGAAAATGGTCAAGAATAAGGCGTAGGTCATTCGACAATGTCGGTGATATGGAAGAACCGTAAAAAAATTAAGAAAAATTTGAAACAAATTCTATGATATCAAAAAAGTTATAGCCTATTCAACACAATTATACGTAAGCCAAGTGCTGTTAGATGGTTTATATACCAGAGGGCTAGTGATATCTCTATTAGCAGCCTTATATTGCACACTTAGGCGAACGATTTTTCTGAAAAATTCGGTATACCACGTTACTTAGAAAGGACCTTCAAAAACTGTTTTACAACACGAAATGTTCGAAACAAATCAAAATAACCGACTTTTTGCAGGAAAAATAATTTTTACAATTTCCTTTATCTTCTTTTTTTCTACCATATTTGTACTCATTATTGCATACATTTTTTTTCTATATTATTTTATTGCGGAAATAAATAATTATTATTATTATTATTACAATTATATATGTATTACAATATTCGTGTAGATGGCATATTAAAGTAGTACCACTAAGCTACCTAAACATCGGTTATAATGACCTAAAATCGTCGGTCACTTGGATGTCACTATAAACGATATTTACTTTATATATACGAGGTGTGATCAAAAATACGGTGAATAATTTTTTATTAAAAAGAGTAATAAGGTTACATAGAATTCGATTTAATCTCCTTCAAAGTACTGTCCTTGGCTAGCAATGCACTTATCCCAACGTTGACTCCATGACTAGAGGCGTCTTTCGGAAGGGCTTTCAGCTGCTCGGTCGTGGCCCTCTCAATGTCAGCAGTGGTGTCAAAACGTTTTCCTTTAAGCACAGTTTTAATTTTTGGGTAGAGCCAAAAGTCGCATGGTGCTAAATCCGGTGAGTATGGCGGCTGTGGACAGACAGGAACACTTTTTTCGGCCAAAAACTCGCGAATGAGAAGCGAGGTGTGACACGGCGCGTTGTCGTGGTGAAGAAGGAAGCCATCGGTCCATTTTTCTGGTCGCTTTCTTCGTACGTCGTTTCGTAAACGTTGCAGTACACCCTTATAAAATTCAGAGTTTACAGTTGTTCCCCTTGGAACTAACTCTGATCGCACTATGCCCTCACTATCGAAAAAAACAACGAGCATGACCTTGCTGTTGGATTTTGACTGACGTGCCTTTTTAGGGCGAGGAGATGAACCGGTTTTCCATTGGGAAATCTGGATTTCGGTCTCAGGGTCATAGCCGTAGACCTAACTTTCATCTCCAGTTACAATTTTGGCCATGAAGTCCGGATTTGCTAGAAGACGCCCTTCAACTCCGTGTAAATTGACACACGATTTTCCTTCTGTTCATCACTCAAATGTCTGGGAACAAATTTTGCACTCGCTCGTCTCATTTCCAATTCATTAGTTAAAATGCTTTGAACGGATACGTACGAGATGTTAAGGTCTTCCGATAGCTCTCGAATAGTCATTCGCCTGTTTGAACGAACCATTGTTTCCACTTTTTGCACATTTTCAACTATTTTTGAGGTTACTGGATGTCCCGCACGCTGCTCGTCTTCAACAGACTCATTTCCGTTTTTAAATCGGTCATACCACTTGTATAGTCTTCAAAGTTACCGCATTATCGGCGTACACCGATTCTAACATTTCGTGAGCTTCTTTGGCACTCTTTTGCAAGTTAAAACAAAACTTAATATTAATGCGCATTCAATAAGATTTGACGGTTGAAGCACAAACTTTAACGAATTGAATTAATGAACTGTGAATCTTTATTACTCTGCGAGAGCTGGATTTGAACTGAATGATTCGAATCAATCGAATGAATAATATTACAAAAATAATATAAATAAATTTACGTTAAATAAAATAATATTAAATAAATTAAAAAAAAATTGTTTAACAATAATGGACTTCCAGTGGGTACTGCATATGAAGCTGCAGTTCAAAATATATATATATTTTTTTTATCGCATCACTGCAGAACCAACCGACCGACTCCAGGAGGATACATTTGTTTTATCCGAGGGAAAGTTTTAAGTTATGGACTAAGGCTGTAGCTCCGTTGAAGGTTAAGATATTATAAATATTCATTATTTCTTCGCCCCCAAAGGAGGCTAAACATATGAATTAAAAATATTCCTTAAGGAAAAAAAATTAATTCTTTTATTGCATTATTATATTTCTGCTACCATGGCAAACAAACAAGTTATGAATTTTTCGTCGTCAAAGGTGTGTGCACTTCACTTGCTATAATTACTATTATTCTAGATTTTGTATTTTAGGTTGTTTTTCACGTTTCTTTGAAGCCTGAATACTATAATTATTATTCAGTATTATTCTCATAACCATGAGGATAACATACAGTGCGGGGGGTCCAGTGGGTCAAGCAGCCCTCTGAGTAGATGGGAATGGCAACCGAAGCAAGCTTTGTGATTGTCCAGGGTGCCGGTCCCCCTGCCAGATTATGAATGGCGAGCGAAGCGAGCTCTACGGCTATGGGATAGCCTCCTTAGTCTCGGGAGACCACGAGGAGTCCCTTAATTGGCTTCGGGATTTGCTTGGACTGATCTGAGCTTGCGGAAACAAGTTCTGACTAGACGGGCCGGCTAGTATTACATTATATAGCTAATACATGAATAAAATAAGGAACTGTTCCAGTATTTTCCTGTGTAGATTAGGAGAAGTAGTGATAAAGTTGTAAAATCTGATGTGGGTATCACATGACTTCATTGTACGTCTATTAAATTACATATACACATTTTTAAAAGTACATAAAATTTTATTTCATTAATAACATCTGATTTTAAAAAAAAAAAATTTTTTTAAAAATCAGACAGGATTGCAATCGACAGGACACTTTTGGTCCTGTCGATTGCAATCAAAAGGGAAGATGCACAACTAGATGTTACATCAGTTCTAAATCCAAAATTTCAACATCCTACAACTAATAGTTTTTTGAGTTATGTGAGATACATACGTAAAGACGTAAGCCGAAACTACTTAAAATGGATTCAGGGATGTTCAAAATGGATATTTCCGTTGAAATTTTTCGCGATCACAAACTTTCTTTATTTCATACAAGGAAGTAAAAGCAAAAGAATTTAAAAAAAAAGCAAACAAACAAAAACAATGAAACTAACTTATAAATAATTAAATATAGGGTGTTCAAAATCACGCTATAAATAATAAACATTAAACATAAATTAAAATAAAATAAAAAAATAAAATTACTTGCGAAAAATGCAATAAAATCAGGCTTCTTTGCCCCGTAAAACATATAATTTAAACGAAAGATATGTTATTGGTTTTGGTGTGCTTGGCATTTCTCCCGCTGCCGGCCCATTCGGTCGCCCTAAAGCATGAGACTGAATGTCTGCGCCACAAACGGCTACTGAGCTTCGAGCAGTTTAGCGACCGGAATCCTAAATAGCTCCTACAGCTTACCTAACAGCATGAGCGGAGTAAGCGCGGTGCAATACACCACCGGCTTACGTTTCCCAACCGTTCACTTATTATATACTTACTAAAATGAGTAGGCGCATCCCGTTAACTACTAAAAATATATATTACTATAATATATAAATTAAATTCTTCTGGGCAATTCGCTGCAGACCTAGGTCGTTCAATGCCAGCTAGTACCTGTCCACCATATTAAAGCGCTTGGGGTCTTAATTGGCTGGTGGTCATCCATATATATATATATATATATCTAGGTATATATCTCTAGGTTAGCTTCCCACAGCAGTGCGGTAGGAGTCTTTTCCCTTACGTAAACTACTGATGTCGCCTGAACAAAGCAACCGCTTCAAGGAACTCCCACACGGTCCGACAATGCGGCTCTTGCCACATTCACTCGCCGCTTATGATTGAACAATTTTCCCCTTGACCTCTAACTTACAGGGTGGCCCGGTCTCTGGACCTCCCCGCAGACGCATAACTCATCAGCTGTCAGGCGGAACCGAAACACATTGGTTTAAATTAACACGGTTGGTAATTAAGCAGCTGGGCACTCGTTGCCCTTAAAAACGAGTTCGAAGTACACCATCCCCCCGGATCCCGTATAAACGTTTACAGGGATCTTCCTTTAGTCGTGGTGTCTCATTCCAGCTGCCATGCATCCATCGCAAGGCTCTTCAGCCTCTTCTGCAGAGCGGGAGATGGGCAACTGAAAGAAATTTAGATCCGGTGCATTGTGATCACCGTTCCGCTCCGGTACCGGCCCGGCTCGAAACCGCATCCCAAATACCTAGGCCTCCCCGCCTCTTCATAGCTTCCACATGACCGCCCGAACTTTCACCACTAAATCGATTGGGAGAGCCTTTCCCAATACGGTGGTAGCCTCGTAGGAGGTTATTTTAAAAACACCTTTTTATACAGTTAAAGCTCTGCGCTGGGCAATCCTTAAATTTTGAATAAGTGCTGATTTCTTTCCAATCTATGCGCCCAAACGGACGCCGCGTAACAGGTCATGCTTTCAAAGTTACCTCGGTACACCGTGTACAAATGACAACCTTACAGCCTGTAATCCTTCCGAGCAATCCTCCTAAGCTTCTGCATCACAGAGGCGGCGTCCGGTGCTATTTGCGTAATGTGGTTGCTAAACAGCAACTTCTCATCAAACAAAACCATAAGTACTGACAGCGGTGTGAAATGTTAACAAAATTATATCTCATAAAAATAAATGATTACTCGCGATTTCCCGCAAGTCAGAAATGCAAAACTTGCTTATCGAATTCAAAACATGCGAAGACATTTAGACGGCGTTCCAAGCATCTTCAAAAATGTTCAAGTTCTTTTGCCGGATTCAGTTAGGCGTGGAAAAGTTGATGAACTAAATATCTTAGCTATGTATTTTGATAATAAATGTTCTGAATCTGTCCTCCAAGCGGAGTATCTTATTTGGTGCGAGGAGATAAAGTAATTAAATTTAAAATGCGTTCTAGAAGTTATTCAAGTATTGGATCGCTGCAATAATTTTCCGAATATCCATTATCTCTTACAAGTTTTAGCGACTCTTCCGGTAAGAGCATATACTAATGAACGTTCTCCACAATGAAGAGAGTCAAAATGATTGCGTGTAATAAGTCGGGGGATGGAAGATTAAGTTCGTTAGTTTCTTTGTCAGTGCAATTAGCTATTACTGTTAATCCTTTTTCTTGTTCCTGTTAGCCTCCGGGAATTACAGTTCAGGTATTACTTCAGAGGATGATATGTATGAGTGTAAATGAAGTGTAGTCTTGTACATTCTCAGTTCGACCATTCCTGAGATGTATGGTTAATTAAAACCTAACCGCCAAAGAACATCGGTATCCAGGATCTATTATTCAAATCCGTGTAAAAATAACTGACTTTACTAGGATTTGAACGCTGGAACTCTCTACTTCCAAACCAACTGATTTGGGAAGACGCGTTCACCGCTAGACCAACCCGGTGGATTATTACTGTTGGAATGGAATGGAATGCAAAGTTGGCAGGAGTCTATTACTCCCTACTTTATCGCAGAACCTGGACAGAGTCCCTTGCTGCTGGATCTTTCTAATCGGGCTTGTTTTTTAAAAGGGTTATTTTTTTTTTAATCTCGGATCTAATTTTTCAAGTTTTGTCTATTATTATTTTAGTGAATTTAAGACGGATTTAATTGCATTCCAATCCGTTGTTAAACCAGCGTTATCGAACCCATTTCATGGGCCGACCGCGGAAGGCTAGGCTTATAAAGCCTGTCCTCCCGACGTAATTCCCCTTCAGACCGTCCACTGAAGTCCTTTCGGTGCTAACTCTTTAATAGGCTAGCAGGAATACGCCACAACGGGGCACTAGCTATAAGGAGGGAGCAATGTGTCCCCTTTTCCGGAGGAGTCGCAATTGCTGGGTTATTTTATCTTACTGTAAGTTTAACTTACAGATGGTGATACCTATTCGCGATCGCGGTTTTGGGGCGGCGATTTTCTGGAAAGAAGTAAACAGTAATTATTCTTTCCACGTAATTATTAACCTTCAGACACGCGTGTGTCTGAGAAGGGGTTGGGGGGACCGCGTGGCCGCAGTGAAGAAACCATTTGTTTTTGTGGTGGCTGTTGGCATCTGCAACAAAAGAAGCAGAACACACACACGAGAAAAAAAAAAAAAAAAAAAAAAAAAAAAAAAAAAAAAAAAAAAAAAAATTTAATTTTTACTTTCCTTTCGACTGGCAGGATGAGACGGCACGACGCGTCGTTCCACATCCACGTTTCTCCCGTTTCTGAAACTAGAGAAATAGAACAAAACACACGCGAGAAAAAAAAAAAAAAAAAAAAAAAAAAAAAAAAAAAAAAAAACCGCGTTTTTTCTTTTTTTTTAGACCGCGTTTTTGTTTTGTGCGCGACTTACCGTATTTGAAGTCTTCAAACTATATAACTCGCGAGAAAAAAAAAAAAAAAAAAAAAAAAAATATTCACTCGCGACCCCGGAAACGCGTCTGACGCACTATTCCGTTTATGGCTCATGCGATATGGAGGCCCCTAAGCCTGGTTTGTCGATTTTCGGCTACCGCACCGCACCATCACGGTGGTTCGTCCAGTACGGCGTGAGGCCGCTTCCTTACAACTGTCGGAGTTGGGTCCTCTCTGCAGATGTCCCGAAGATGACTATGTTCGGACACAGCCGCTCTCCCGAACAGTCTGCGCGCCTGCGCCACCCCCACCTCGGACACGGATTGAAATCTCGCATCAGATCGGAGAGTGGCGTTCCTGACGAACCACGGAGCTCCAAAGATCGTCCGCAACGCGATGTTTTGGACGGCCTCGATCTTCTTTTGAAGCGAGGAGCTCAACATTGCCCCCCATGCCGGGTAAGCATATGTTAGAATCGGCAGTACGTACAGCCGAAAAATGAGAAGCTTAGTTGCCAGTGGGTATGGGCTGGCACTGTTCAGCACTGGGTATAGTGAGGCTCTGGCGGCCTTAGCCCTCCGGGTCGCATAATTTACATGTTCGCCGAAGGTAAGCCGCCTGTCCAACACCACCCCCAGGTACTTAACTGTTTTCTCAAAAGGGATTTTCTCCCCTGAGATTTCCAGCTCTCTGGTCGGTTTTCGTGTCTTGCATGTGAACATCACGGCCACCGATTTTTCACCGTTGACCCTGATTCTCCACATGTCGAGCCACGGTTCCACTAAGTCCAGCTGCCTTTGGAGCCTCCGGACCGCGTAATCCACATTTGCGGATTCGTAGAAATATGCCGTGTCGTCTGCGTAAAGGGCGGTTTTGACCCCTTCCGACAGCGGCATATCGTTCACGTACAAAGTGTACAAGAACGGGGAAAGTACTGCTCCTTGGGGAACCCCAGCGGCTATTTCTCTGGTGGAGGAAATCGTTTCCCCTACGCGCACGACAAAATGTCGGTCTAGCAGATATGACCGCATCAGTCTGACATAGCGGTAGGGGATCGCCGATCGCGCTAGCTTATAAAGCAGCCCGCTATGCCAAACTTTGTCAAAGGCCTTGGCCACATCCAGAAAAACGGCTGCAGTCACCCGTTTCCTGTTCAGGCCTCCGACAAGGTCGTCTATTATTTTTACCAGTTGGAGGGTGGTTGAGTGACCCTCCCTGAACCCAAATTGCTCGGGCCGCACTTCTCCCTCCATGTATCGCCTCAGTTTTTCAAGAAAAATCCTCTCGAACAACTTAGACAATACCGGTAACAGGGAGATTGGCCTATAATTCCGTGGGAAAAGTAAACTTTTCCCCGGTTTGGGTAAACATACGACTTTGGCCGTTTTCCAACAATTCGGGAAATATCCAACGTACAAAATGGACGTGAATATCACCGAAATTGCTGTAATCACGGAGGCCGGTATGTTCCGGAATGCACGGGCGCTGATCCCGTCGACACCCGGGGCCTTGTCGGGGCTTGTGGCCTTAATGGCTGCGGAAACTTCCGCTTCAGTGACTTGGTCAATCTCTAGAGGGGCATCCTCCACCTGTGAGAAATAATCTACAAGAAAGGATTCCACCTCGGTTGTGTGCTCGTCGTTCGGGGAGGGAGGGGGGTTTGGAGTGAACTGCTCCTCCAAGGTATCGGCGAATACCTCGGCCCTCTCCGCCTCCGAGTATGCAAGAAAACCTCGCTGCCCCACAACCGGATGGCGAGGCTTCTTCCCTTCTCGCAGTCTCCTGTTCAACCTGAACACCGAGGAGATGTCGTCAGAGACCGAGGCGAGGTATTCGTTCCACGAATCCTCTCGATGGCTTGTCAGCAGTTGTTTTACCCTGTCCGTTTGATTATAAAAGGCCCGCTTATCAGCGGGGGACAGGGTGATTCGATATCTCCTCCTCAGTCGTCGTTTCTCCGTTATGGCTTCGGAGATATGAGGAGGGAGGTCGTTTTGAACAACTGCTCGAGTTTTGGCCGATGAGCTGCCTGCCAGGGCCTCAGTCATTGACGACGTGACGCGCCCGACAGTGTCGTCGATTTCCTCCGGGGTGTTCAGGAGCTCAGGATTTACCGGCCTGTACTCCCGCTGGAGGGTCTCGTAGAACCTTTTCCAGTTGACTGACCTTCGGGGTATAGGCGGGGGATCTCGGCCACCCTCTGCCTGACCTAGTTCCAACAGGACAGGGGAATGGTCCGAGCTGAGGTCTTCTATCGTTTCAATCATGAATGGGAGGGTACCCCCCTTCATGACTGCGATATCCAGCACGTCAGGCCTAGATCTGCCTGAGCGATGCACGAACGTGGGCACCTCAGGGCCTACGACGACCAAGCGGCGGGCTCTCGCCCTTTCGTACAGCAATCTGCCATTCGGATTTGTCAGAATGCTGTTCCATGACACGTGTTTGGCATTGAGGTCGCCCATGAGTATCATGGGCCCATCCCAATTTTCCAGCACGGCATCCAGATCTGCGCCGGTTACCGCGTCGTTCGGCTTGCTATAAGCCGAAACCAGCCGATACACCGTGCCCAGATGCTCCACATGCACACACGTTTGCTCCATCACGTTTGTATGAAGAACAACGCGCGTATGCATGTGGCGTCTGTGGACTAAAACCGCAGTTCCACCAGAGGTGCGAGATCCGGGTCGAACTGGCCTATCCGTCCTATATGTAAAATAGTTCCGAAGGGTCAGTTGCTTGGTTGGGTTCAACCACGTCTCAGACAACAGTATCACGTCTATCAGTAGATCCTCGGCCAGACGGCATAGTTCCTCCGTCCGGCCTACTACTGAGTTGGCGTTCCACTGCAAGAGTCTGAGGGTGGGCCTAACCATACCTGGACAGTACAGCCATGAGGCACTCTATTAAGGACTGAATACAGTCCTTGAGAGATTTTGCCTGGAGCAGGCGTGGCAAAACCATCATGATATGTGGCAGGATATCCTTCACTGTCATCTGCGACAGGAAGTCCATGCCAGTGGTCTCCAACGGGGTAGCCGGTTTCGGATTGCCGCTGGAGGTGCCTTTTGGCGCGGCCGCCCTTTTGGTGGGGCGCGGGGTCACAGGGGCCGCGGTGTTTTTAACAGCCTGCTTGGCCTTCCCAGCCGGAGCAGGCTTTGCCTTTCCCGTCGAGGAAGGCTTGGCCTTCTTCGCCGGGGCCGGCTTTGTCGCCGCCTTTTGTTTCACCACCTTCTTGGTGGTCGCCGCCGGTTTTGGCTTGGCGGGTGTTGGGGAGGGTACCTCCCCTTTTTTCACTACCGCCTTGGCCACAGGTGCCGGCACCTCCGGTTTGGGGGCTGATTTTCCCCCACCGGCAACACGGGCCCAGCTGCGGCCGTCAACAGTCGCGGGCTTTTTAATGCCCTTGACCTTATTGACTTGCTCCTTATAATAGGGGCAACCCCGGTAATTAGCCGGATGAGGCCCCTTGCAGTTAACGCATGAGGCTGGTTCCTCACGCGGCTTAACGCATGTGGCAGTGTCGTGGTCCCCACCACACTTGACACATTGCTGGGCCCTCTGGCAGTAATTGGACGAGTGTCCAAATTTCTGGCATCTGTGGCACTGGGGTGGCCCCCCTCGTGACACAAACGCAGTCACTGCGACCTTGCAGTAAAAAATACTGCCAAGGTCATAAATGGTCCGGGCCGAAGGGGTCCTCTTAAGGGCCACTAGGCAGGTCGGGGTTTCCCGACCGTCCCTTGTGAGGAGCTTCTTAACCGAAACCACCTCATAGCCAAGGGAGGTCAGTTCCTCCCTTACTTCCTCCGGGGCAGCCCCATAGGGGATTCCCCGTATAACCACCTTCAGCTCCCTGTCCTTCGGGAGCTGAAAGGAGTGAAAGGCGATTCCCTTCGAGTGCAGAAAACTCTGCACCGCCCGGTAATCCGCCTCGCTGCCCAGCTGCAGCCTTATCGAGAGCCCGGTGCTTTTAGCCACCAGGCGCCCCCCGATCCGCGACTTAATGTCGCGCGCTAATGCTGGCCACTCCTTCGGGCAGTCCAGCATTATTGGCGGGATTTTCTCCCGCCTGACGGTAGCAGGCTGTGATGGGGCCCCATCATCAGCCTGCGGGTTGGCGGCTGCTGCAGCCTTGCTGCAGCCCGCTACGGGCTCCGTCTCCATAGGAGGCGCGGAGTCCCGGCGTTTCTGGCGCTTCCTAGCGCCAGACCCGCTTTCCTCTCCACCGACGGACAGTTCCGGGGTGGGAGAACGGGGCGGGGCAGGCCTTACTTTTCCTTCCATTGAGGAAAAATAAAGAATAAAATTTAAAAATTAAACTTAATTAAACACTTCTTAATGTACACTTGCTGCAAAATAAAATCACTGACAAGAAAAATCAAAACAAGATATAACCTGTAGACCTAAATAGGTACAGATTATATCAAACAATTTAAAATAAAATTATTTTAAAATCAGCACAATAGTCGTATAATAATAGGCTATTAACTTAATGTGTTCGTAATGACTACAAGAGTTCACTTTACATTATTATAGAAATTTGAATAGAATAGAAATAAAATTAAGAAAAGGATTATCCTTTTCTTAATGTAACTGGCCTGTAATCCAGGTAGCTGGCCGCCCGGCTGATGTCCTAGCAGACCCTTCTCACATTGTCTGGTGACGCAGGTAGAAGAACTGTTGAACACCTGGCTGGACTGGTTACAACTCACAATCACAGAGCACAATAAGACACAACCTTTCACTACAAGAGCCAAGGATGGAATCTATTACTGTTAATCCTAATGAAGGTTTAACATTATTCTACAAAGAAAAATCAACGACAAGCTCTCTAATAATTAAAAACTTTTATTGAAATGTAACTGTGTATAAGTTTGAAGTATAAATGTAGGTTATGAAAAAAAAATCATATAACACATTATGATTCTTATTTGCGTAGTTAAATCTAAGCATGTGTTTTATATTTTTTAAATGAAATAAAGTATAAAAAAAATGTTTCAATGTAAAATGATTTTCATTATTACTATTTTATCATCATCAGCCCCCTTAGATCCCCCCCCCCATAAAAACTGCCTACTTGAGGTGATCGTACAAAAATAACGGTATTTTATACATTCTTTTTTTCTTATTATTTTTTTATTGAAACTGTTAACAAGCACTTTCCTGTAGTAACATAAGTTAATGTAAATCAAATGGGCATCGATTAAATAAAGACTAACAACTAAATGAATTATCAAGCCCTATTTATTATTATTATTAGCCCTATTTGTGAACTAAATAATGATGCAGCATATGAGAATTAAAGTTTCTAGTTCCAATTCTAGTTCCAAAAAAATATAGTTGTTAAAAGATGAGACAGACTTATAGGCCACATACTAAGGCATTCTGGAATAGTCGCTTTAATATTGGAAGGACAGGTAGAAGGGAAAAATTGTGTAGGCAGGCCACGTTTGGAATATGTAAAACAAATTGTTAGGGATGTAGGATGTAGAGGGTATACTGAAATGAAACGACTAGCACTAGATAGGGAATCTTGGAGAGCTGCATCTTACCCCTGTCCCGTCAGTTAGAGGCTAATGACGGTAAAAGATCCAGAACCGGTGGGCCGACCTGCCGTACCGGATAAACTACCGATGCGTGGATAGCACATTAGTCAGAAGACACTCCTCTGGGTTGAGTTAGTATCCACATGCTTGATTACAGGACCAACCCGAGGGAGCAGAGAAAAAAAAAGACTTTTAATAACAGCAAAAACTTTAACATAGCTAAAAGATTAGACATTATAAAAAATTAAATCATTTTTCTTTATTCTTAAGTCGTGTTCAATCGGACTCAATTGGCAGGTTTGCAATTCATCTACAATTATATTACCTACCGAAGAATTTTCAGTCTTGAAAAGTAACGTTGAAAATACATTAATATTCTACTTACAACTCTCGTTCAGCCGGTTGTCTTTGTTTGGATTAAAATTTAATCTATTTGAGTAATTTGACCTAATTTGGTGCAACGTTATTGAAAAGAGATAAAAAAATAAACTTAAAAATACTACCTAATGCCTGTTTTCCGATGAGTTCAAAAAACAGGGTGAAGTTAGGATTTATTGTATATATATTATATATACAATTTTGTATAACAACTGTGAAATATTAACTATTATTTTCGAGATATGAGCCAAGAACAGTTAAAAAATAATGTTGATTATTCTCCATCCCTGAATTCAGTCGATTTAAATTTTAAAATTAATAATAAAAATATTAATCCGTTTCATCAATTTTATGTTTTAAGATTCTAGTTTTCTGCGATCGCTAAATGAAGTGTAAAAAAGATTTAAAATGATTAATAGCCCCTCAATACTTTTTAATTTTGTCCAATATTTATTACCTTCAATGATTCATAAATAAAAATTGTTTGATCTATTTACAAAGAATTTATGTTGAACCGATACATGGAAATTTATTAAAATACAATTCAATAAACGTACGTACATATATTTTTTCTGAAAATTTCTATATATAGATATATATATTTTTTTTTTTGACGTGAAACGTGTTTAAATAACCCCCGAAACGTACGGTAGCAGAACACCAATTTGTAGCGTAACCAAAAAGGTCTATATCGTCCTGTCTTAATAACTCCCTGACTATTTGTCTCATGCGGTATCATTTTATAATTTACTCGGTCAACTCGCCGATACAACTTTGAGTTTGCGTTACTTTCGACCGGTTGGTGAGGAGGGGACACAGCCCAAATCGGTCAAAACTGGTGCTCTCGCTCATTTTCATTCAGTGTAGCTCACGACTTAGACGTGATTGCGCGGTAATTCTTGTGTTTTTGTTTAGAGTTTTTGAAGATAGATCGATTTAAGCAATAATAAGTGTATTTTAGAAAATATTTATCTGTAAACGTGTAAAAAAGTATAAAAGTTCAATATGTCAGCCCCGGCCCGTACAAAATCCAGACGGAAATATAAAATATGCATGTCGTTGGAAAGGGTAGGTTATGACCCGCACATAAGTACTCCAATATCCGGTCCCGATCGAGCGTGACTGTTTCGGGAGCATCACAAACTGGTACGCCGCGCTCAGTAAACCACGCCGACGGTGCTAGGACCTCTACCGTATTGCCTTATATTGCAGACCGATGTTGAACTAAATTGTCGTCGATTATTAATCGAAATAATTATCACGTACCATTTAGTATCTGTTTTATATTAAAATTAAATTTAGTACTGTCAAATCCTCGTTTTTATTTCAATCCAAGACACCAAAAGCGACTCCGTGACATACAAATCGGGCAATTTATTGTAGTGTTGGCCAAATGAAGGAACTAAAATTTTCCATTGGAGATTTTCAGTTTTGTTAAAAAATAAACGACGGTGGCTCTCCCGTTTAACTCTTAGTCGGTCTGTAGCTCGGAGAAACTTCATACAAGGTCTTTAACTTTTCTTCACGTTAAATCAACGCCCGTGCGCCCCGACACAGTCCACCCGATTTTTTTTTGTTGAGGATTTTAGGGTCTTGAATCATTGCTATTTTAAAAAAAAAAATAACGGATACCCATAATTTTAGCCTGTCATTAACATTTCTCTGTACGCATCAAAAATAGAGATATATGTAAGGCAAGTAAAAAAAAACTATTAAGGAAAACTTTCAAGAAATTATTTGTATCTGTTTGTTATATAAAATATTAGAAAAATTTCCAAAACATGGATTTACTACTTTGAACGTACAGTACTTTATATAAGGAATATACGTATGAATTATCTTAAACTTATTTTATTTATAATATATTGAACTATATCTTGCGTAGTCTAAATTTTCGGTTGTATTACTAAGCACACAGGTAGTTCTGTAAGAATCATTAATTAGTAATGTACTTAATGTTGAATCCTTCTCCCATTTACTTCAGGATCTCTATTGCATAAATAAAATTCAACTGAGAATACTGCAGTTAAATATTTTAATTAATAATTTTCATAGCTTAAACCACTGTTAATAGACAAATTTTAATTACCTATAACTTTGGTAAAATATACTAATACTAGCAGACCCGGCAATGCTTCGCTGTTGCTAGATTTAAGTGTGTGTGTGTGTATATATATATATATATATATATATATATAAATAGAAAGATTAAATGAACACAATTGAAAGTTTGATAAAACTTTAAAAAAACTAATTATTACAGCAATTCTGAAAATTTAAATTTCCATTTTTCCCCTTTTCCCTTATCCTCATTTTACTTTTTCCCCATTCCACCTTTCCACCTCCCCTTTCCAATTTTTCTTTTCTCATTTTCTATTTTCCCTCTTTTGCTTTACTTTTTTCCATTTTCCCATTTTCCCTATTTCCTCCTTTTACTTTCCCATTTCCACCTTTCCTCTTCGCGGTTGCCAAATTTTCTTTCCCCCTTTTCCCTATTTCCCTATTTCCATATTTTATTTTTTTATTTTTTCTCTTCTTCCCGCGCGTAAATCGGCCCAGTAATTTTTTAGTCTAAAGTGGACACACATACAAACATTGCCTTTTATACGAGTATATATATATATATATATATATATATATATATATATATATATATATAAAAAGTTTGTTTGTTTCATAAATATCTTGACACCAGCGTCACCTAGCAGGTATAGTTCTTGAAAAACTTTTTCTTTTCTTTGTAACTACTATATATTCTGAATATGAACCAAATCGGACCTTGAATTCAATTTTTTATATATCTTGACCCCAGCGAAACCTAGCGGGTCCAAAGTAATTCAGAAATCTTTGCGGGCGTGCGCACAACAACGCACCAAAATTTCATCGCAATCGGATAAATGCTATAGGACTACCGGATAAACAAAAAAACATTCAATTTTATTTGTATATAAGATTACAGACATTAAAACTATAAAATGGATTAATCAATTCAATTAAATCAACAAAATATAATATCTATCATTTTAAACAGCAGAGGTATAATTTAAGGAACGGAACGCAAGAATGGCGGGAGTTTCAATATTTCTCCCTAAAGATCGCAGAGCCTGAACAATGTCCATAGCTGATGTATCTTTCTATTATGACGCTGGTTTCACCGATTATTTACTGTCGGTTATAAATTTTAAGTTTTATTTATGGACGGATTTGGTAATTTGCGTTCCTATCCGTATGGACCATGGTGTTAATTTATTTACCGGTTCTGACCGTGATAGACTAAGCTTTTGAGCCTAGTAATCCCGCCATGATTTCCCTTCAGTCCATCTGCTGAAGTTCTTTCGGTACCAGCAGCTATGGGCTTGCAAGAATACGCCTACTAAGCCCTAGTTATTTGGAGGGAGAAATGCGCCCCGTTCTTCGAAGGGAGTTGCATATGCTGATTAAATGAAATTGTGGTCTCTTCGTCGGACGGTGTCGTGTGTTGTCTACGTTTTTGTAGTTTTAACAAAATTTAATTGTGAAAACGGTCACTTTCGCGGTCGGAAGTTTCGCGCGGTTTCCATTTATAGGTTACGCAATACAGAGGCTCCTATACCTGGTTTGTCATTTTTTGACTCTCGTACCGCCTCTTCACGGTGGTTCGTTTAATACGGCATGAGGCCGTTTTCTTATACCCTGTGGAGTACGGTCCTCTCGGCAGATGTAACGGAGATGGCCGTGTTCGGACACGGCCACTCTCCCGAACAGTCTGCGTGCCTTTGCCACCCTCATCTCCGATACGGTGTGTATTCTCGCATCGTAGCGAAGAGTGACGTTTCTGACGAACCACGGTGCTCCAAATTTCGTCCGTAACGCTATGCTTTAGACGGCCTCTAATTTCTTTTGAAGCGTGGAGTTCAACAAAGCTCCCCGTACCGGGTAAGCATATGTTAGAATCGGCAGGACGTATACCCGAGAAATCAGCAATTTGGTCGCCAGTGGATATGGGCTGGCACTGTTCAGTACTGGGTATAATGAGGCCCTGACGGCCTTTGCCCTTTCGCTCACATATTTAACATGTTCTACTAAGGTAAGCCGTTTATCCAGGATTACTCCCAGGTACTTGACTGCTTTCCCAAAGGGGATTTTCTCTCCTGAGATTTCCAATCGCCTGACTGGAGCACGTGTCTTGTATATGAACATCACTGCCACCGATTTTTCACCGTTGACCTTGAGTCTCCACATATCGAGCAACGGCTCTACTTGATCCAACCGCCTTTGGAGTCTCTCGATTGCGTAATCTACACTTCCGGATTCATAATAATATGCCGCGTCGTCTGCGTTTGACTCCTTCCGATAGCGGCATATCGTTGACTGTATAATATTGTATCCAATTTATACAGTGAGTAAATTAAACTGAACAGTTAGAGACCACAGACAGTTCGCACATACAAAATTTGCCTTGACATAATACGGAAAACCAAAGTAAAACGTTGATCAGATAAAGGAATATCACAAAGTATGCAATTAATTATGAAAGAAATAAAAAAAGAAAAAAAAAGCTGATCTCCGTGGTAGAGTGGTATCATCTCCTCCTTTTATCAGGAGGTTTGAATCCTGATCAGGAATGGTATTCTTAATGTACTAAAAATTTTCATTATCATACTCCTCTGTACAAGCTTCTTTGTTCAGTTTCTATACAAACTTTTTTTCTTTTTAATAGCAAAAAACAAAGGATTTAACCCCAAATTAATTATTTAAAATATAAAAATATAAAATAATGAATACATATAAGATATTAATTATCAGTGACGGCTCACGTATAGGCACTGTGAAAATGCAGCACTTCCTATTTCCACTTGATATTATAGATAAAATTTAATATATTAGTATTTTTTCTTATACTTTATAATTTATAATTTCTTTCTTTATACTTGTACAATATATAATCCTTAAACTTCAAGTCAGAAGCCATCCCTCAGTTTATGAAAAAAACAAAAATCTTTGTATGGAACTATGCGTTTCACAGTTCCAGCGGCGTGGTGTTTGGATTTTGTACGCATGCGTACATAGGAATCGTGCCTGCAAGGGAGAGAGAGCAGTGTCGCTCCCGCAATGCCGACCCTGGCGTGCTGATTGAAGATAGTTATTTTTACTCCGCGCAGCACTTCCTATTTCCACTTGATATTATAGATAAAATTTAATATATTAGTATTTTTTCTTATACTTTATAATTTATAATTTCTTTCTTTATACTTGTACAATATATAATCCTTAAACTTCAAGTCAGAAGCCATCCCTCAGTTTATGAAAAAAACAAAAATCTTTGTAAGGAACTATGCGTTTCACAGTTCCAGCGGCGTGGTGTTTGGATTTTGTACGCATGCGTACATAGGAATCGTGCCTGCAAGGGAGAGAGAGCAGTGTCGCTCCCGCAATGCCGACCCTGGCGTGCTGATTGAAGATAGTTATTTTTACTCCGCGTGTGTACGGAACGTTCCTTGTTCGTTCCCTTTTCTAGTTAAGTCGGTGGAAGTATATGAAAGCGGTTTAGTTGCTTTTTCAGCAGTGATTAGAAGATAGCAGAAAGCAAGGGTTTTTTTGATCTCGAAATCTTTCCAAAAATACGCTGGGAGAGCGAAAGAGAAGGTAATTAGTAAAAACTAATTATGTGTTTGTTTCTGTATACATAGAAATTTATACCTCTTTTGTGCACCTCCTGTTTTGATTGCAATCGTCTGCAGCAAAAGTGTCCAAAAAAGCCCAAAGTCCAATTCTTTTGGATTTTTTTACTTTTTCTTAACTGCAGTAATAAGCCCTCATTGAGAGCTTTTCAACGGTATATCAAAAGTTGTACTTAATTCATTGATTCCAGAGTTATAGCCAAATCAGATTGTAATTAATGAAATATTTGGATCTTACAAGGGCAATGCACATCGATTCATATCCGACTACATTTCCTTTTTTTTAATTTCAATATATTGATTTATTATTATATTGATATTATTTTACTAATAGTTTTTTTATAATATAATAAGTTAACAATAATAATTGAAGAATATAAGAAAGAAACCGTAATAAAAAAGGGAGTCCGTCAAGGATGTTCACTATCCCCGTTAGTTTTTAATTTTTACATGGAACTAGCAGTTAATGATGTTAAAGAACAATTTAGATTCGGAGTAACAGTACAAGGTGAATAAATAAAGATGATACGATTTGCTGACGATATAGTAATTCTAGCCGAGAATAAAAAGGATTTAGAAGAAACAATGAACGGAATGGATGAAGTCCTACGCAAGAAATACCGCATGAAAATAAACAAGAACAAAACGAAAGTAGTAGAAATAATGAAGATGGACCACTGAATGTAAAATTAGGAAGAGTAAAGATTATGGAGGTAGAAGAATTTTATTATTTGGGACGTAGAATTACTAAAGATGAACGAAGCAGGACCGATATAAAATGCCGAATAGCACAGGCGAAAAGAGCCTTCAATCAGAAATATAATTTGTTTACATCAAAAATTAATTTAAACGTCACACAAAAATTTTTGAAAGAATATGTTTGGAGTGTCGCTTTATATGGAAGTGAAACTTGGACGATCTGAGTATCTGAGAAGAAAAGATTAGAAGCTTTTGAAATGCGGTGCTATAGGAGAATGTTAAAAATCAGATGGGTGGATAAAGTGACAAATGAAGAGGTATTACGGCAAATAGATGAAGAAACAATCTTTTGGATAAATATAATTAAGAGAAAAGACAGTTTATTGGTTAATTTTTGAAAGAATATGTTTGGAGTGTCGCTTTATATGGAAGTGAAACTTGGACGATCGGAGTATCTGAGAAGAAAAGATTAGAAGCTTTTGATATGCGGTGCTATAGGAGAATGTTAAAAATCAGACGGGTGGATAAAGTGACAAATGAAGAGGTATAT
This sequence comes from Lycorma delicatula, assembly GCF_047948215.1. Lineage (NCBI taxonomy): Eukaryota > Metazoa > Arthropoda > Insecta > Hemiptera > Fulgoridae > Lycorma > Lycorma delicatula. Next base: position 395,063,426 of record NC_134455.1, read on the forward strand.
CGGCAAATAGATGAAGAAAGAAGCGTTTGGAAAAATATAGTTAAAAGAAGAGACAGACTTATAGGCCACATACTAAGGCATCCTGGAATAGTCGCTTGAATATTGGAGAAACATGTAGAAGGGAAAACTTGTGCCGGCTGGCAACGTTTGGAATATGTTAAACAAATTGTTAGGGATGTAGGATGTTAGGGGTATACTGAAATGAAATGACTAGCACTAGATAGGGAATCTTGGAGAGCTGCATCAAACCAGTCAAATGACTGAAGAAAAAAAAAGAATTTTTTATTAAATTTGAAAAAAAAAGATTAAAATATCTATTTTTTCGACAAATTAAATTCATCGTTGAAAATCAGTATGTTAGATTATCTTTTAATAAAGTAAATACAGATGTATAGGAAAACTTTTATTACATTTTTATTTATTTTTTAAATTAAGAAATAAGCAGGTAAAACGATAGATTGTTGAAGTAATATCGATTAGTGTAAGTCAATGTTTGAGTATAACAATTTATTTATTGTGTAAGGCATTTTATGTACGTCACATCTAAATTAACGGTGGATAAATTCAGTTGCAAAATTATTAATTAAATTATTTTCTTTTAGAAAGAGTTATGGAGCGTGTTAAGAGAAATTTAAGATAATACAAGTTAGTTGAGTGGTTCATGAGTTGTCTTTAAAAATAATATCTTCTATTAAATAATATATAAAGTAAATTTTGATAGGTTATTTATTTTTAATTGAGTTTTTATAAAAATAACAAATTTTTATCTTTAAAACGAAGAAAATATTTTTATTTCGCCAATTAAGTGGAGAACCGTGAGGTATTTTTATATTATTATCATTTCATTGTTGTAATCTTATATAAACATTTATCGATTAAATAAACTGGAAAACGAAATAAAGCTTAAAATTTGTTTTTAAAGAATTTACTCAAAATTTGTACACTAAATGGAAATTTCAATTAAATAGTAATCGTAACTAGACAATGAGCAAAAAAAACCGATATGGACACCACATGACTTCTTTGAACCCCTATTAAATTACATATACAAATTCTTTAAAATGAAAAGTACATAAAATTTTATTTTACTAATAACTTCTGATTTTTATAATTATTATTTATTGTAAAATTTTGTTTAAAATCAGATGTTAATAATTATTAATAAATCAATATATTTAAATAAATAAAAAAATTTTAAAGATAAAAAAGAGGATAAACTCTGATTTGAAGAAATATTCCTTCCCCTTGTAAAATCCAAATATTTCATTAATTAAATATTTATTTGATGTAACTCTGGAACCACTTATGATATATCATTGAAAATCACTCAATGAGAACTTATTACTACAGTTAAGAAAAAATCCCAAAAAATTGGATTTTAGGCTTTTTTGGAACTTTTTGATCCAATCGATTGCAATCAAAACGGGAGGTGCGCAACTACATGTTACAACAGTCCTAAAATCAAAATTTCAAAAATCCTATAGTTAACCGTTTTTGAGTTATACGAGATACATTCATACGTACGTACGTACAGACGTCACGCCGAAACTAGTCAATATTGATTCAGGTATGGTCAAAATGGATATTTCCATTGAGATCTGAAAACCGAAATTTTTCACCATCACAATACTTCCTTTATTTCGTACATCATCATCATTCACTAAAGGCTATACCTTCTCAATTTAGCTACGTCACTCTCATATCCGCGTCACTCTTCAAGTCTTTATATGAACCAAGGTCTATCACTTTAAAATTATCGATGATGTTGCTCTAGGTCTACCTGTAGGTTTTTTACCCAAAACCTTGTCCTCAAATACATTCGTCAAGAACCGGTCGTGTCGTATTACTTGTCCTATCGCCTTCTTCTTCGTATAATATTTAGCAAGGACCTCCTCAGTCACTTCTGCTAACACTTGATCATTTCTTTTCCTTTTTTTTTTTTTGTCTTCAGTCATTTGACTGGTTTGATGCAGCTCTCCAAGATTCCCTATCTAGTGCTAGTCGTTTCATTTCAGTATACCCTCTACATCCTACATCGCTAACAATTTGTTTTACATATTCCAAACGTGACCTGCCTACACAATTTTTTCCTTCTACCTGTCCTTCCAATATTAAAGCGACTATTCCAGGATGCCTTAGTATGTGGCCTATAAGTCTGTCTCTTCTTTTAACTATATTTTTCCAAACGCTTCTTTCTTCATCTATTTGCCGATATACCTCTTCATTTGTCACTTTATCCACCCATCTGATTTTTAACATTCTCCTATAGCACCACATTTGGAAAGCTTTTAATCTTTTCTTCTCAGGTACTCCGATCGTCCAAGTATCACTTCCATATAAAGCGACACTCTAAACATATACTTTCAAAAATCTTTTCCTGACATTTAAATTAATTTTTGATATAAACAAATTATATTTCTGAATGGAGGCTCGTTTAGCTTGTGCTATTCGGCATTTTATATCGCTCCTGCTTCGTCCATCTTTAGTAATTTTACTTCCCAAATAATAAAATTCTTCTACCTCCATAATCTTTTCTCCTCCTATTTTCACATTCAGTGCTCCATCTTTGTTATTTCTACTACATTTCATTACTTTTGTTTTGTTCTTGTTAATTTCATGCGATAGTTCTTGCGTAGGACTTCATCTATGCCGTTCATTGTTTCTTCTGAATCCTTTTTACTCTCGGCTAGAATTACTATATCATCAGCAAATCGTAGCATCTTTATTTTTTCACCTTGTACTGTTACTCCGAATCTAAATTGTTCTTTAACATCATTAACTGCTAGTTCTATGTAAAGATTAAAAAGTAACGGCGATAGGGAACATCCTTGTCGGACTCCCTTTCTTATTACGGCTTCTTTCTTATGTTCTTCAATTGTTATTGTTGCTGTTTGGTTCCTGTACATGTTAGCAATTGTTCTTCTATCTCTATATTTGAACCCTAATTTTTTTTAAATGCTGAACATTTTATTCCAATCTACGTTATCGAAAGCCTTTTCTAGGTCTATAAACGCCAAGTATGTCGGTTTGTTTTTTTTAATCTTCCTTCTACTATTAATCTGAGGCCTAAAATTGCTTCCCTTGTCCCTATACTTTTCCTGAAACCATTCTTTTCCTATCCATCCAGATTGTTCTTGTTATTCTCCTCCAAATCCACATTTCTATTGCTTTCAGTCTTCTTCTTTCTGCTTTCTCAAGCATCCACGTTTCACACCCGTAAGTTAGAACATTCCAGACATAAGTTTTAGCGAACTGTTTTCTTATTTGCATATTCATATGATAATGACTCAGTAAATTCTTTTTATCCTGGAAAGATCGTTTTTCCAGCTCTGTTCTTCTTTTACTTCTGTGACACATTTATTATCGCTAGTGACTGTGATTCCCAAATAACAAAAATTATCTCCGTCTAATTTAATATCGACTTTGTGCTTTCCTTTGTTTTTCCTACGAACGTAATCTTTATATTCTCTTTATTAATTTTCGGTCTAAGTTTTTTTAGTGTTTTTAACATAATCTCCATTCCCGTTGCTGATTCCGCCAGTAACATAATATCATCTGAAAAGCGGATACAGTGTATGGATTTTTCATTAATTCTGATTACTTTTGTTTTTTCTTTCATTTCTATAATAGCTTTTTCAATAAACAAATTACACAGAAACGGTAACAGTGGGCAACCTTGCCTGATTCCTCTTCTTATTTTGGCCTCTTAAAATTTCAGCCGTTGATTTCAATATCCGTTTTTTGTATTTTATACAGATTCAGAATTAATCTTCTATCCCCTCCAGTCGAGCTTTATTTCCCTCGTTATTTGATATAGCAATTCCCTATCCACCTGGTGAAAGGCTTTTTCAAAGTCTTTAAAAGTCAAAAAGATCTTCTTATTAACCCCAATTCTTCTCTCTAATAACACTCTCAGCGCTAGTATCGCTTCTCTAGTTCCTTTCCCAGATCTGAAATCGAACTAGTCTTCTCGTAAATTTGTCTCAATTTTTCCTTTTATTCGGCTTTTAACAATGTTTAGTATTATCTTTGAAGTGTTGGATAACAAAGAGATCGTTCTGAAATTTGTGCAATCGATTGCATTTCCCTTCTTAGGATTTATTACAACAGTTTTACTATTCGTAAAATCTAATGGCAGTATCGTTCCCTCTACGTAGGAACGTTTTTTCCCTACTCTCCCCGACCGGATATCCATTTAAGTATACTCAGTCGGGGAGAGTGTCCTTTTACTCTAAGGGAGCGTCCCCCGCCCACCGGTTGTACACCCGGCACGGCAGGTTAGCTCCCCCGGTCTCGGATCTTTAATTTTATTTTATTCGCCTGCCTCTAATCCCCCGCCTCGGAGACGGGGTACGTAGGAACGTTTGATAAACCTTACTTACAAACACTCCTTGTTGACTCTACTAATTCTTTTAATATTTCTGCCGGGATGTTATCTACGCCTGCTGCTTTGCTTATAATTCAGGTTATTATAAATCAATATATATATATTTATTTGATGAAGAATAAGTTAAGAAAAGAAGGAAATAAAGTGGGATTTGAACCGATTTGCCTTCCTATTATAAGAGCCAATATTTCATTAATTAAAATTTTATTTGGCTATAACTCTGGAACCGATGAAAATAATTACTGCCTATGATATATCGTTGAAAACTCTCGATGAAAGCTTATTACTGCATTTAAGAAAAAGTCCAACATGTGGACAAAAGTGGACATTTCAAGTTACTTCTAATCAACGGAGGAGGTGCACAATTAGATGTTACAACAGTCCTAAATCCAAAATTTCAACATTCTACGGCTATTCGTTTTTGAGTTATGCGAAATACATACATACTTACGTACTGACGTCACCCCAAAACTAGTTAAAATGGCTTCAGGAATGGTCAAAATGTATACTTCAGTTGAAATTTGAAAACCAAAATTATTCGTGATTATAATACTTTCTTGTACTTCGTACAAGGAAGTAAAAACTGTATGAAGAAATTAAGTAAATGAAAAGAAAAAATAAAGAAATACTGTACAACGAATATTTTTATAAGGGTTTGTAAAATACAATTAAAAAATCTGAATATTTATTGTTTCAAGCAATAACACATGTATTTATCAACCCTTCTTCTTTTTCATGTTTAGCCTCCGGTAATTACCTTTCAGATATTACTTCAGAAGATGAATGTGGATGATATGTATGATTGTAAATTAATTGTTGTCTTGCGCAGTTTCAGTTCGACCGTTCTTGAGATGTGTGGTTAATTGAAACCCAACCACTAAAGAACACCGGTAATCCACGATCTAGTATTCAAATCCGTATAAAATTAACTGCCTTTACTAGGACTTGATTGCTGGAACTGTCGACCTCAATATCAGCTGATTTGGGAAGATGCCTTCACCATTAGACTAACCCGTTAGGTTGTATTTTTCAACCCAAATCTTTGTGTTTTACCCTAGATTTCTCAAAAACTACTAAAAGTGCCATTCTGGGATATTTTATTTTCAATTTATTAGGATTCATTTAATGTACAACCACTATATTTATCTGTGGTTCTCTTTTCATATTTTACTTATCTATAGGTTGGTGTACATGAAACTTATTTTGATGGAGAATTGTTGGCAATTGAAATTGCTTTTAAACTTCTGTCGGCTAGGATTTGAAATTTCCAAGATAGTAGTATTGTTTTATGAATCCAAATCAGCCTTTTATATAACCCACTGGATTGGTTTAGTGGTGAAAGGTCTTCCCAAATCAGCTAATTTAGAAGTCGAAAGTTCCATTGTCAAGTTCTAGTAAACGCAGTTACTTTTATACAGATTTGAATACTAGATCGTGGATAGCAGTGTTCTTTAGTGGTTTTTTTTTCTCTCACCTCCCCTGGGTTGCACCGACTTGTTTTTTATTACGCCACTCAGAGGAGTGTCTTTAAACTCAAATAGGCCTTCCCACCTACCGGCTATATACCGGCATGGCAGGTCGGCCTACCGGTTAGCTCTTTTTGAGTGTATTGCCCTTTTGGACACCACGCCATACCTAGTGTGTCGTGACGTGGTGCCGGGTCTTTTCGGTATTCAGTGTGCTGTTGCCTGACTGTTACCCGTGGAGTCCTTGGTGGCTCATCAGTGCCAACACACCGCAGCATGTTGGACCTCACCAGCAAGGCTGTCCACCCAGTCCTATTCTAGCCAACACCTTGTCGTCTTCTCTCATCGGAGTATTTCTGTAGTACGACTTGTCTAACAAAACTAGCTATATTATTCCAGTTTAACTCTCTTCTTAGCATGTATTCAATTGTTGTCCTGTGAGTGCCTTACTATGTCTAAGTGTGTCCCACCTATTGCACTCAAAAAAGGTGTGCACAGCATCATCTATCTCGTTGCAATAGTTGCAAATTGGCTCTTCTCTCTTGCCTATTTTGTACAGGTTTGAAGGAACCAAAAATAGAAAAAAAACCTCATATGATTTTTGGCGGGAAGTTATGTTCAGACGGCGTTATTTAAATGAGGTTATTTTTTGCCGGCCTCTGTGGCGCGAGTAATAGCGTCTCGGTCTTTAATCCGGTGGTCCCGGGTTCAAATCCCGGTCAGGCATGGCATTTTCACACACGCTACAAATTATTCATCTCATCCTCTGAAGCGAATACGTAACACTGGTCCCGGAGGTTGAACAAAAAAATGAGATTATTCATTTTTTAAATGAAGGTTGGCTTCCCTGCTAAATTTTCACTTTTTTGTTACTTGTTAGGTCAGGTTGAAGTTCCTGCCAAATTTTCACTTTTTTTAGGACTCCTTTTTAAATGAGGAACTTTAAATTTTATTTAAAGAAGTACTTTTAATTTTACAGATGCAATACTGTTTTATTGACTGATAAAACAGTGTGCGGAGCATATGAAGATTACATGAATTTTGTACTCACCTAAAATTTATTTTTCTGGATTTTCTACTGTAATTTTCTGTAGGTAGATCCCTCATTATATTGCAACAGTTATCGGCCAAAGTTTTTGTGTTCCATTATCCCTGGTATTGTGTTTCCATTGTAAATCTCCTGGTGAAAGCGTTCTCCATGTTCATCACTGATAGCACTGAAATTGTTAGGGAAAACATCTAAATGTGATTGTAAGAAATGAATTTTTTTGTTACAACCAAGTTCTTTGAAGAATGTTGTTAGTCAGGCATTAGTAAAACCAGAAAAAGTTTAATTTCCATCACTATACATTAAGGTTGGTTTATTCAATTTTGTTTTAAAACAATGGATCATAATGGTGCAGTGTTTCAGTTTCTAAAAAACAAATTCCCTAATATAAGCGACGCTAAAATAAAGTCAAGTTTCATATTTTCATGAGACTCCTTTATGTGAACAGCGTAGCCGATTGGTATTGACCGGTTTTATTTCCGATGTAAAGTAGACCGGTTTCAAACTAAGCTTTGACGAGTCAATAAAAAGTCACCGTTCGTTTGGATAGTATACATGTCCCAAAGCTTCCAGTAAAGAATCATCATCATTACAGTATACTAAGTTTTCGTGCTGAGAGAAGAAATATTCAAATTCTAACTCTGTGTCATCGAACGAACTTATTTTAGTGTTTGGTTGTAAAAAATGCACATCCTTTTAGTCTTGATGCCAGTATTTCTGCTTGACTCTGATTTAGATCAAAAACTAGATTATTTAATTCGGATTGATTAATTAAATCGTGTTTAGTATTTTTTTTTTAATTTGGGTCTCTTTCTTCATCGCCTTTTATGTCAGGACTACATTCGACATTTTCATTTTCATTTAATTTTTATGTTTCTGGTGGTACTAGAACGGGAAACTCTCGGATATGTGGCACTGGTCCAATGGCAGAGGGAATATTTGTGAACGTATTTACGTTCACAAAATTTATGCTTATGGAGTTCACGTATTATACTACCTGAAAATAAGAATGGTAGTTACAAAAAAAACTAATCCTGATAGAAGAATTCTGATTTCATATTTGAAATCAATAAAAATCAGTTATTCGTATTTAACAAAATCATCGTTGATCGGTGTTATAAATCGGTATAATTTTTGTTATAGAATAAACGTATATAGTTTTCTTTCTCGATGTAGCAAATGAAATGAAAATTGTTTCTTTGTAATTCAAAATATTTGAGTAAATCACTTTACATAGTCGGCGACCATGAAAAAATAAAAAATTCATACATCTTTAAACACCGACATCAAAACTTGAAATACCCTATGTTTACACGAAGTGTTTTCATTAAAGAGCATTCTTTGAACGAGTAGATACGAATTTTTTACATAAATTATTGATAAGTTAAGAAGCGGTTGCTTTATTCATATAGACAACGGAATAAGGTTTGTAACAAGTTTTTCAAAGAGCAGTTTCCGATGTAATGACGAAGGGTGTGTTTCCTTCACCTCTTACTTTTCACCATTCTCTCGCTCACCCCTTCGTTTTCACTCCCCCTATTCTTTTGCTCTCTCTTTTTTTTCAGACTTACAGTGAATGTAGTCTACTTATTTCTACAGCGAGTTGCTCACCTACTAATTCTATTGCAAAAGCTTTCTACCGAACCTGAATACCAATATGAAACAGCCAACTCCCCCACAGTGACCTCTTCTTCTGATCTCAGCCGAATACCCGTTCTATCCGACCACCCAATTTCTACTGCTGAATTTCGTTCACAATAAATACGCTTTTCTTTACCGCATTTTTACCGAGTAATTCTTAATGTGATAAAGTTGTATTAAATGCCTGATTTGAATTATTTAAAAGTTTAACAACTCGTTTAAAAAAACGTTTTAACATTTTTATTTTGTTATTATTTTTATTAAATCGGTTTTCTATTCCAATGTATTCAGCGAAATAAGTATATTAATTCGTGTAAAATACGTCTTAAATATCGCTGATATTATTTTTTTTTTTAAATTCAAATTAACGGAATTAGTTTGTCGTAAAAACAACTTTGCTATTTAGCATCCAACATTATGTTATAAAAATCTACAAATGTATTCCTTCATTTTTTTTATTAGCAATAAAAGAATTTGTAAATTTTACTTGTAATGAAACCTATAAAGTTGTTTTCATGGAAAACAAATAATTTTTTAATATTTGAATTAGAAAGCGGTGTTATAGAGGAAGAAGAGGAAGTTGAAGAGGATGAAAAGGGAGAGATAATACTGAAATCTGAATTTCAGAGAGCATTAAAAGACGTAAATAGCAGTAAGGCTTCTGGAATAGACGGAATACCTGAAGAATTACTACGCAATGCAGGTGAGGAAACGATAGATAGATTATGCAAACCGGTATATAATATTTACGAAAAAGGGAAAGTTCCGTCAAACATCAAAAAGAGTGTTACTGAAGAATGCAGGAGCAGATAAATGTGAAGAATACACAATAATTAAATTAACTAGTCACATGCATCTAAAATCTTAACTAGAATTCTGTACAGTAGAATTGAGAAGAGATTGGAAGAAATGTTACGATAACACCAGTTTGGTGTCAGGAAAGGTATAGGAACAAGGGAAGCAATTTTAGGCCTCAGAATAATAATAGAAGGAAGATTAAAGAAAAACAAACCGACATACTTGGCGTTTATATACCTAGAAAAGGCATTCGATAACGTAGACTGGAATAAAATGTTCAGCATTTTTAAAAAATTAGGGTTCAAATACAGAGATAGAAGAACAATTGCTAACATGTACAGGAACCAAACAGCAACAGTAATAATTGAAGAACATAAGAAAGAAGCCGTAATAAGAAAGGGAGTCCGACAAAGATGTTCCCTATTCCCGTTACTTTTTAATCTTTACATAGAACTAGCGGTTAATGATGTTAAAGAACAATTTAGATCGGGAATAACAGTACAAGGTGAAAAGATAAAGATGCTATGATTTTCTAATGATGTAGTAATTCTAGCCGAGTGTAAAAAGGATTTAGAAGGATTTACAATGAACGGTATGAATAAAGTCCTACGCAAGAACTACCGCAAGAAAATAAAGAAGAACAAACGAAAGTAATGAAATGTACTAGAAATAATGTAGATAAACCACTGAATAAAAAAATAGCAAGAGTTTATTCAGAAATATAATTTGTTTACGTCAATAATTAATTTAAACGTCAGGAAAACAATTGTTGAAAATGTGTTTTTGGAGCTTAGCTTTAAATGGAAGTGAAACTTGGACGATCGGAGTACCTTAGAAGAAAAAATTAGAAGCTTTTGATATGCGGTTCTATAGGAGAATATTAAAAATCGGTGGATAAAGTGATAAATGAGTTGTTGCGGCAAATTGATGAAAAAAAAGCATTTTGAAAAATATAGTTAAAAGACGAGACAGTCTTATAGACCATATATTAAGGCATCCTGGAAACGTTTTGCAGGCAGGCAACGTTTGGAATATGTAAAACAAATTGTTAGGGTGTATACCGAAATGAAACGACTAGCACTAGATAGGGAATCCTGGCGAGCTGCATCAAACCTGTCAAATGAGTGAAGAAAAAAAAAAACGTAATTATTAGTGAAGAATTTTCAAACAATATAAACAAAAAAAGGTTGATTTATAACATATCCTTTATTATTACAAAAGGATTATAAAAGAAAATTGTAAAATTTACACTTTATAAAAAAAAAATAAAAATATTAGTTTACAAAAGATTATAGCTGCTAATAAAACACAAAAAAAACACGAACAGTAGAGAAGTGTTGCATATGTAGCTGCAAAGATTTATTACATAAAACATAAATAAATTCGATGGGTAAAATTTTTATTCTACAATTAAAACTATTTGAACTAATCGTTGGAGAAATAAAAAAAAGGTCATTTAATAATAATAATATAAAAAGTGTGTCCACGGACACACTTTTTATAAAATTGAGTGTTACACTTACAAAGTAATAATTGCCATATTACATCACGGATCTTCAATTCGTGAAGGTCATCATTATACATGTACTAGTTTTATTAAAAAAGGAAAAATATGGTATGAAGGTTTCATTTATTAACAACGAATAATCATAAGAATTGTATTATTTCTGTAAATGTGATATTACATACAAATGAAATCGGCCCGGTAAGAGTTTTATAATAATTTTTTTATATTTCTTGCTTATTAAATAGAACGCTTAAACATTTTTTGTTATCTGTTTTTTTTCCGCTGGGGGAGGAAAAAGCTCTGTCAGCCGCTATCAGGAACGCACTGATGGCAATGCGGGTCTCTCACTCGCTAAAAAACCTCCCCTTTTATCATGCAGGGGCCGGATCTAAGCCATATGGTATGTACAGCCCCTGCATGATCACCCAGGTACTCTACTAACCGAATCTGGATGACCGGAAGGCGTTCCCAGGGGGCGATCGACGAGCGACGACTCCGAGGAGCCCCCGCCGCCCATCTCCAGAAGATGGTCCCTGTTGATCACCCGTCATCGAATTCCATATCTTTATCAATCCACATCTCCTCAGCCTGTCATCACCTCTCTTCATTGGCCTTCTCTCCTTTTATTGATGCGATCGTAGTCGAAATACATTCCCATTTGTGATCGCTGATCGTCATCTCGTTTATATTGTTGGCCCCCTCCACAGCCTGATATTTGAACACTACTCTTAAGACGCGCCATCTTTTTCTTGTTTAGCCTCCGGTAACTACCTTTCAGTTAATTCTTTAGAGGATGATGTGTATGAGTGTAAATGAAGTAGTCTTGTACATTCTCAGTTCGACCGTCCCTGAGATGTGTGGTTAATTGAAACACAACCACCAAAGAACACCGTTATCCAAGATCTAGTATTCAAATCCGTGCAAAAATAACCGACTTTACTAGGACTTCAACGCTGGAGCTCTTGACTTCCAAATCAGCTGATTTGGAAAGACGCGTTCACCACTAGACCAAGCCGATGGGTTAAGTCGCGCCTTCTAGGGCAAAAGAACACCACATGCTCTGCTGTATCCAGTCCTTCGCAATCATGACAACGACTTGTATGGCATCTGCCCATCCTGTACAGATAGTCCCGGAAATATTCATATCCAGACAGAAAGTGGGTGAATTCGTAGCCTGTGTTACTACGCTTTCGCTCCACCCAGTTCCTGACGTCGCTGATGAGGACATAGGTACACCTTCCTTTGCCCAAATCCCGCCATCTCTCATGCCAAGCCATGTAGAGACCGTCAGTTTTTTCCTGTTTGTCGTGTCCAGCCACTATTATGTGTTATTGTATATCTATTGTCCATTACATATATTTAACATTTATTTTATTTTAAAATATTCTAAATTAATAACAGATTTCGATAATAGAAATGTAGTGTCTTACCTTTATTGATAAAAGTATCATTTTGTTAAAAACCGTTTTATTCATATTACAGAAATTTTTAATTTTTGAGCTAAAGAACTATCTATGAGACTCTTACCGTACGCTTTACAATTTCATTGTAATTTTGTTTGGATATTTATTACTTATTGTTGAGATTTACAAGTTTTATACAAAATTTTGGATTTCCAGTTGTTCCTCCAAGTTTTAAAAATGATGAAAACATATGCCTTTTTTTTCAAGGAAAGTTTAAATACTAATCTTCATGATTGCTACATCTTCGGCTTCAAGTATTTTCATGAAAATCTTTACATCCTGAAATTTGATTTTTTAAAAATGGTAAAAATATATCAATTTTTTTTAAACAAGGCTGAAATACCAATTTTTACGATTGTAAAACTTTTGATTCTATTGATGTTGATTTTTCATTAAAAACCTTGGCCATTCCAGAAATTGGATTTTTTTAAAATTGGAGGTACACGTGTCATTGTTTTTAAAGAAGAATCTAAAATCGATTATCTTAAATCTAACATCTTTAATTTCTAAGATATAGAATTTCATTAAAACATTTTCTCCTCTTTCCACCCCTTTATGGACATAGGTTTTTCAAAATTTTATCTTAGTTCAGGTGCTAACATTATAGAAACAAAGTAATTTTCAAAATTCATGTAACTAGGTTAGACAGTTTGAGTTATACTTTTAGGAATCGGTCAGTCAGTATATTTTATGAATGAAGAATATAATATTAAATGTGAGTTATGTTTACCAACATTTTATTACAGGAATTTAGGAGATTGGAAATGCTAGGGACATGTCTAAGGACAAATAATTATGATGACGTACGTACGTATACGTTTTTATGTCTTGAATTTTTGATTTTTGGTATTTAATTTTAACACAGTCTTTTTTTGTTTTTTTTTAATTAAAATCTATGGATATTTTACAGTCCTTTGAATGAACTTCTATTTTATATTCATAGCGTTACATCCATTTGTATTTATTCGCAAATATTGAATTTATACCCTTACCTAAACGAATGTCTTGGTATAAAAAGAAATACTTATCAATCCTTCTTTTATTCATCTGTTCTTAAATGAATTATACTCTGTGAGAAAACTGATTAATATTACTTCCGGTTTTTCAATGTTCACTTTTTTTATAGTCATTCATTTTTTCTTTACTTCATTTAACATCATCTTTTCTGTTATACATTTCTCTTACTTCTGTAGTTTATTTAAAAGTTTTTTTTCATTTACGTGTACCGATTTTAATAACTTTTATCGAAAAAATACGTTTTTTTTTTGTTTTAAAGTTGTGGTAGTGATATTAATGTAAAGATTAGTAACACGATTGGTAATAATACAGGGTGTACCATATAAAACGCAACCCATCAATCACTCATCCATGAAATTTCAAAAGTCAAGCTTACACCACTACTCGTCACTGAAATGAACTCGTCCAACATCTGAACATCGCGGCGACGCAATAGAACACTACATATGGTAACAACAATGCAATCATAATGTTCAGTGTATTGCTAGAGACAAGATGGTGTTTTCGCTAGAAGAACGTGTTTTCATTGTTGAGTCGTACTTCAGTACGAAATCAGCGGTTTTAGTGCAAGATTTGTTTCGCCATAAGTACCCAGATAAACCGGCTCCTAACAATACATCACTATTAAGGTTAGTCGCAAAATTTAGAGAGACCGGGATTTAGTTAATAACAAGGAACACAAAAGATCTGCGTCAGTGTTGAATACAGACACAGTGGCTGAAATCAAAGACCGATTACTCGCCTCGCCAAATAAATCGATCAGACGTTTGTCTGCTGAAATTAATTTGTCTAAATCGACTGTTTATCGGGCGACCAAACGATTGGAATTACGATCTTATCGCATTCAAACGGTACATCGACTTCTTGAGCCCGACAAAGAAAAACGGCTACAATATTGTCAACGGTTCCGTCGATTTCTGCGTGAGGGAATTGTTATAGATTTGTTATTTTTCACAGATGAAGCACGGTTTAATTTGGACGGCTACGTAAACAGCCAAAACAGTAGAATTTGGAGCGCTGAAAATCCCCACGTTTATCACGAAAAACAATTACATCCGCAGAAGTCGGGCGTGTGGTGCGCGATATCGCGGAAGAAAATAATCGGTCCTATTTTTTTCGAGTACAACATTAATGCAGAACGATATCAGGATATTTTATTTCAGTTCATGGCACTCCTGGAAGAGGAGACAGACACTGCCGGCTACAATATGATGGTGCGACGTCGCACTACGCCAGTTCAACTTCTGATTTCGTCGAAGAATTCTTTGGTAATCGTGTTATCGGTCGAGGCTTGTGGCCAGATTTGACTGCGGCGCATTTTTTTCTACGGGGTTACCTCAAAGAAAAAGCCTAGAGCAAGAAACCACGAACACTTGAACGATTGAAAGTCAATATTTAGCAAGCTGTATTAAATATCCAGCCAAAACGTTTAAAAAAGTTGCAAGAAACGCTGTAAAAAGAATTGTAGCTTGTATTCAAGAAGATGGCGGCCACTTCCAACATTTATTCTAAATGTAAGGTAATGGATGGTAATAATAAAAAATTACATTTACATTTGCACATGCCTTTTTATTATTTCAATACCTACCGATATAAGGTTGGGTTGCGTTTTATATGGGACACTCTGTATTTCTTTGTTATTAACAATTTTTTTTAAATTAATTTTTTTGTGACGAGGGGGAATACCAGTTACGTACGCCCCATAAGGGTCAGTGTCGGTTTCGGCACAGATTCCGCAAAATGTTAATTAAAATGCGTATGTGTTCCTGCGCACTACCGACTAAACCTGAACTCCCTCACAAATTTCCCCCGTCCAAGGCCAGTCCGGCATTGAAGCATTTCCACGGCCCCGGCGGGAGCCTTTAGACTCAGGGGATGCAGAGCCCCGTGCGTCATCACCGTCGCTGATCCACGCAAGCGCGGACCGTCGGACAGTTTAGCAGGGGGCTGTCCTTCACCCCTTTTTCCTCTGGTCATACTCTTCTGCCTTTCAGAGAACTACCCAGAAACTACCATTCCGCTGGCGGCACTATAGAAATCCTACCGATACCCCAGCTTAGTCAGCCAGTATTCAAGTTCTCTCTAATTTTCTTTTGTACTGAGAATATTTATTACCATACTTTATACCAGTTCCCATTGTCTAGTTTCTTTCAACATAAATTCTATCACATTTTTTGGTGTTAAGCTGGCTAGTTTAAGCGAGACCCTAAAAGCATTCCATATGTCACAAAGAACACATGTTCCGCAGTATCTTTCGTTCCATAATATATATAGTCAGATGAGGATCTTCTTTTGAATCTGTTTAAGTATGATGTCCCAAATCCTTCATGGCCCGAGAAGAACTACGTGAGGAAGTATGACACCCTTTCTCTCCCTCCTGACACAGAGTTCAAATAGAGGAATCAGACGCCTGGTCCTTGCTCCTTTACGTGAGGCTTCCCAGGATTCCTGCCATTCTTCCAGCATTATTTGGTTTGCCTGTTTCTTGGGTACCCCATTGTAAATTCTGCAAATCAAATTAATTCTGAGGCTGATCGGTGTCCCACAGATCAGCCTCAGAATTACTCCGTTCGCTGCCTCTTTAAAATTACTTTTACTTATTTATAAAAGTTTGAATTTTAAAGATTATTCCTGAATACAAAATTATATGTTATTTACTAACTTTTTATTTCCTTGTACGAAGTAAAAGAAATATTGCGGTCGCGAAAAAATTCGATTTTCAGATTTTAACGGAAATATCCATTTTGATCATCCCTGAAATCATTTTGACTAGTTTTGGTGTGATGGTTGTACGTACGTACATATGTATCTCGCATAACTCAAAAACGATTAGACGTAGAATGTTGAAATTTTGGATTTGGGATTGCTGTAACATCTAATTGTGCACCTCCCCTTTTGATTGAAATTGACTGGACTTTAAGTGTCCAAAAAAGCCTAAAATCAAACAAATTTTGGATTTTGGACTTTTTAATTGCAGTAATTTATTTATTTAATTTTACCGCTCACTGTGATGTCATAACATAGCAGACGACTACAATGCCATTTTTTAGGGTGGGGGTGCGATTTTGCAAACTTTTTTTGGCACATATTGTTATTTTTACGTTCTTGTACGAAGTAAAGGTGTTATGAAAGCAAAAAATTTCGGTTTTTAAATTTCAACCCATATATCCTTTTTGATCATCGCTGAATTCATTTTGACTATTTTCGGTGTGACGTCTGTACGAACATACGTACGTATGTATCGCGCGTAACTTAAAAACAGTTAGCCGTAGGATGTTAATATTTTCGATTTATGACTGTTGTAACATCTAGTTGTGCACCTCCCCTTTTTATTGTAATCAACTGAACCAAAAGTGTCCAAAAAAGCTCAAACGACTTGGAATTTGGATTTTTTCTTCACGGCAGTAATAAGATCGTATTGAGAGCTTTTCAATGATATACATAAGCGGTACTTATTTTGATTGGTTCCAGAGTTATAACCGAATGAAATTTTAATTAATGAAATATTTAGATCTTATAAGGGTAAGGCACATCGGTTCGAATCAGATTTCATCTCATTTTGTTTTTTAAGTTTTTTTTTTTTAATTTAAATATATTGATTTATTAATAATTAATTATTAACCCTGACTGTAAACAAATCTTTACGATAATTAGTAATTCAATATTTTTCAACAAAAAAACTGGAAAAAATATCAAAGTTGTTAATGAAATAAAATTTTATGTACTTTTCTTTTAAAAAAAAACTGTGTATATATAATTTAATAGGCGTAAAAGGAAGTCATGTGGTGTCCACATCAGATTTTATCTTTTAATGCTAAGATAAACATGTACCAATGTACTGAGCTTAATATAAACTGGGGTTATATTTGCTAAATTTAAAAAAAATGTTCCCCAAATAAACCCTCTGAAGATATTGATACCAAACATTTACCAACAAATTTCCCCATATAGACGAATCTCTGTGACAAATTTCATCAAAATCCGTTTACCCAGTCAAAAATTGTTATGTTTCAAACACGCCAACATACGTAGATACGTCTGTAAACTTTTACAAACTGTCGTGTACTTCTGTGAGAATTTTGTTAAAAGAAAAGGCTTCCTGTCAAAAATCGGATCATTAAGTCAAACGTTATAAAATTCCAAATATGTAAACACATGTATGTACGTAATGTACATATGTACCATCATAACCCCATAGGAGAAGACACCTGCCTTGTGACGCTTCCGGTCGTCACATCCCCGCCACCCTTTATGAGGTGTCAATCAGATTTTTTTCATAACAACTTATAATTTTGCAACAGAATAATTATGAGATTATTTTAACATTTTCCTTATACAAAGCAAATAATATATTGGATTTTGATCTTGTGAACTATGCCGATACATGTTAAAAATACTATTAATGAGCTGCTGTGGTTTTTACCACATAGTAAAATGTAATTAATAATCAATAGAAATACAACACTTACTCAGTAGTTCAATAAATACCGGATATAAAAAGTTTAACAAAGAAATAATTAAAAGCCATTATACTTTTGTTTATTATATCTAGTTTTGGCCACTTATTAACATTATAAACACTCCTCCGGGAACAATAGAGGATAGAAACCGTGAAAAGACTGGGAAAGATTTTTTAAAAATTGATGTGGACCCCACATGACTTCATTGTACGATTATTAAATTACATTTATACATTTTTTTCTACACTTCAGTTAAACTTATTTCATTTGAAAGTGAGATACGATTCTCCTATAATTTAATAAAGTGGTCAGTTACACAATTGCTGAAATAATAGTTTTTATTAAGATCAAATATTTATACAGAGCGTTTCATAATGTTCTTATGAGTTACAAAGATTCAGTACAAAAAAAAAGTATTTCACTTACCTAAATGAAAGTTCTACAAGGTGATGCAGGGACTCAGTTTTTGTTAAAATTTATAAATGTTGAATATGTGCTCCTCTGGTGACACGGCACACATCAACACGAAAGTTTAGCTCTTGCCAAACTCGTTCTAACATTTCATTTTCGATAGAGTTGATCGTATCGATTATGCGATCCTTTAGCTGAGCGATATCGTTGGGCATCGGTGGGATAAACACCTTATCTTTCGCGTAACCTCAGAGAAAGAAATCACATGGCGTGAGGTCTGGTGATCTTGGTGGCCGCAACATAATGTGTTGGTCTTCTTCAGACGCGCGTCCTATCCGGCGCCGAGTTAATGTTGTGTTAAGGTACTGTCGAACCTCGTTATGAAAACGGGCAGGACAACCATCTTGCTGGAAAATGAAGTCGTTGAGTAGCTGATGCGTAAGCCGTAATTGTAACATATCCAGGTATATCAAAAAAGAACGGCCCATACAGTGCTTCACGAGAGATCGCACAAAAAACGTTTACTTTCGGAGAATCCCGAATATGTTCCACATAAGCGTGGTGGGTTTTCAATTCCCAAAACTCGCACGTTATGACGGTTTACTTTGCCGCTAATACGGAAAGTAACTTCATCGCTGAAAATTATCTTGTTTAGAAAACCTTCATCTAACAACATCTTTTCCTGTAACTGTAAACAAAAATCGAGCTTACGTGTTTTATCTTCATCAGAAAGACGCTGGATTAATTGAAGACGGTTTGCATAATAAACGTTTACGGAGAACTCTACACACTGTTGTTTTCGGAATTCTTAATTCTCTGCCTGCAGCCGCAGTCGATTTTGACGGGCTGCGAATGAAACTTGCACGCACACGTTTGACATTGACTTCTGAGGTCGATGGACGACCGGTTGATTTTCGCTTGCACAAGCGACCGGTTTCACTGAATTGTTTATACCGTGCACGAATTGAATTGGCGCTTGGTGGCTTCTTATAAAATTTCAACCGAAACGCACGTCGCACTTTGACGAGTGAAATTCTAACACACAAAATTACTTCTCGCTTCCCGTGACAGCAATTTTCTCTACTGTCGACGCCTAGCGAGCAAATGATTTGCTAGTTGCCTAGTATACGTGGAAAAAAACTATTTGAAGTATTCTTTCGTACAGTACTTGTTTTATTCTTATGAGTGAAGTAGTTTTTTGTTAATGAATTTTCGAAACTCCGAAGAACATTATGAAACGCCCTGTACAATTATTAATTCATGAAATATTAGGATAGAATAAAAATCCCTTTTATTGCTCTTTAAATAAATGTAAGTTATATATTCTAACACATGGTTTTTAAACTATTATAATGTTTTTTTTTTGTCTTCAATCATTTGAGCTCTCCAAGATTCCCTATCTAGTGCTAGTCGTTTCATTTCAGTATACCCTCTACATCCTACATCCGTAACAATTTGTTTTATATACTCCAAACGTGGCCTGCCTACACAATTTTTCCCTTCTACCTGTCCTTCAAATATTAAAGCGACTATTCCAGGATGCCTTAGTATGTGGCCCATAAGTCTGTCTCTTCTTTTAACTATATTTTTCCAAATGCTTCTTTTTTCATCTATTTGCCCCAATACCTCTTCATTTGTCGCTTTATCCACCCGTCTGATTTTTAACATTCTCCTATAGCACCGCATTTCAAAAGCTTCTAATCTTTTCTTCTCAGATACTTCGATCGTCCAAGTTTCACTTCCATATAAAGCGACACTCCAAACATACACTTTCAAAAATCTTTTCCTGACATTTAAATTAATTTTTGCAGTAAACAAATTATATTTCTTACTGAAGGCTCGTTTAGCTTGTGCTATTCGGCATTTTATATCGCTCCTGCTTCGTCCATCTTTAGTAATTTAACTTCCCAAATAACAAAATTCTTCTACCTCCATAATCTTTTCTCCTCTTATTTTCACATTCAGCGGTCCATCTTTGTTATTTCTACTACATTTCATTACTTTTGTTTTGTTCTTGTTTATTTTCACGCGATAGTTCTTGCGTAGGACTTCATCTATGCCGTTCATTTTTTCTTCTAAATCCTTTTTACTCTCGGCTAGAATTACTATATCATCGGCAAATCGTAGCATCTTTATCTTTTCACCTTGTACTGTTACTCCGAATCTAAATTGTTCTTTAACATCATTAACTGCTAGTTCCATGTAAAGATTAAAAAGTAACGGAGATAGGGAACATCCTTGTCGGACTCCCTTTCTTATTATGGCTTCTTTCTTATGTTCTTCAATTGTTATTGTTGCTGTTTGGTTCCTGTACATGTTAGCAATTGTTCTTCTATCTCTGTATTTGAACCCTAATTTTTTTAAAATGCTGAACATTTTATTCCAGTCTACGTTATAGAAAGCCTTTTCTAGGTCTATAAACGCCAAGTATGTTGGTTTGTTTTTCTTTAATCTTCCTTCTACTATTAATCTGAGGCCTAAAATTGCTTCCCTTGTCCCTATACTTTTCCTGAAACCAAATTGGTCTTCTCCTAACACTTCTTCCACTCTCCTCTCAATTCTTCTGTATAAAATTCTAGTTAAGATTTTTGATGCATGACTAGTTAAACTAATTGTTCTGTTTTCTTCACATTTTTCTGCCCCTGCTTTCCTTGGTATCATAACTATAACACTTTTTTTGAAATTCCCCATTTTCATTATAATGTAACCATTAGAAAAATGAAACAAAAACGAAATAGGAGAAGATTACTAAATTTTATAAGTATATTTATTATCAAATAGACTGAAACAAATGCATAAATAAAACTGGTTTGATGCAGCACCCCAAGATTATTATTCCCTATCTAGTGCTAGTCGTTCATTTCGGTATATCCCCTACATCATACATTCCTAACAATTTGTTTTACATATTCCAAACGTGGCCTGCCTACACAATTTTTTCCTTCCAATATTAAAGCGACTATTCCAGGATGCCTTAATATGTGGCGTATAAGTCTGTCTGTTCTTTTAACTATATTTTTCCAAATGCTTCTTTCTTCAACACCTCTTCATTTGTCACTTTATCCACCCATCTGATTTTTAACATTCTCCTATAGCACCGCATTTCAAAAGCTTCTAATCTTTTCTTCTCAGATACTCCGATCGTCCAAGTTTCACTTCTATATAAAGCGACGCTCCAAACATATACTTTCAAAAATCTTTTCCTTAATTTAAATTAATTTTGATGTAAACAAATTATATTTCTGGTTGAACGCTCGTTTCACCTCCTGATTTATATCGCTCCTGTTTCGACCATCTTTAGTAATTCTACTACCCAAATAACAAAATTCTTCTACCTCCATAATCTTTTTTCTTCTTATTTTCACATTCAGTGGTCCATCTTCATTATTTCATTACTTTCGTTTTGTTCTTGTCTATTTTCATACGTTTAGACTTCATCCATGCTGTTCATTTTTATATATTATTATAACATATTAATTTTAATTTATTAATATTATTTTTAATGAACAAAATAGAATAGATGACGGTACATGTTATTATTCGTAAAAGTATAACGCAAAGTCAATATTATATAAAAAAATATAATTCTGACTGCAAGCAAACAAAAAAATCGATACATTATAAAAAATTTTATTTCACATATCGGTTAATGCTTTTAATTTCTCATATAATTATTACAGAACTATTGTATACAATTATATGTTTCCAACTAACTCGTTCACATTAAAAACTCAACAAAGTCAGATTAAATTGAGAGCAGAAATGATATAATTTAATATGATAAAAAAAAATTAAAATTTCATTTTTGAATAACTGCATTTTTCTATTAAAAAGAAAATTCCTGTAGATCTGATTATTCCTTTTTTTGTTTTACAATGAATGTAACATTTTATTGAAAATTGCAAATAAAGATTCAGTAATAAACTACTGTACAAAATGTAGGAAATCTATAGGGAGTAACTCATGCGCTGCCCGTATCATATTTTATAACTCAATAATATATAGTGACGTATGCCGGGTTCTTGGGAATTTCAAAAGAAACGAAACAAGGATTTTATGAATCATTCATAAATAACAAACTTCAATAACTGAAATAATTAAAATGCGGTATTTAATTCATATTTTACACAAAAATATATAATGTTACTAGAATTATATTACTTTTTTTACAAAAAAAAAATTAATTAAACTATTAAAAAAATTCTGTCATTACTAATTACACTAAAATAGTTTTTTCTTCGTAGGGGGAGGAAAAAGTTCTGCCAGTCGCCGTCAAGCCCGCACAGACGGCAGTGCGGGGCTCTTACTCTTTAAAACTCTCCCCCTATCATCATCCAGGGGCCCGTATATTTCTTTTGTTTTTCCTGTTAAGCATCCGGTAACTACCGTTCAGGTACTACTTCAAAGGATGATATGTATGAGTATAAATGAAGTATAGTCTTGTACAGTCTCAGGTCGACCGTTCCTGAGATGTGTGGTTAATTGAAATACAACCACCAAAGAACACCGGTATTCAAAATCTAGCTGCAGGGGGTGCCTAAGGCACGCTTCCGCAGCTAGGCCCTCCGAGCGGGTTGACCTGGCGAGCGGCGTCTCGGAATGGGATTATTGCGTATCCAATTGATTACCTATTGTGTAAAAATGTTTTGTTTTGAGTGATGAAATTTGATATAATGAAACTTAAATTACAAATTTATCTCTAGAAATTGATACTAACGAACCCGGATTTTCCGCTAGCGATCGGTACATTTCGGTGCCTACTGTTTGGTTATTCATTATTTTATGAACAAAAACAATCACCTAAATAAATAAAAAATGTTTGAAAAAAATTTAAAACCCCACTCTTAGATTAAACCTACTAAAATTTAAAAATTAATTACAGGACGGTATCTCAGAACGGATATGACAACAAGCTTTGACGGTGATATGTAAGATGGTGTGAAAGTCATAGTTTTAAATTAAACATTTGATGTTTTAGCCAATTCTTTCTTATGCGTGTTTGCACCCCTTTCTTTAGGTTATTAACCACGGATTTGAAAAAATGAGCAAATACATCAGATTTTTAATTTGAAGCTATGACTTTCACATAATCTTACATATCACTATCAAAGCTTGTTGTCATATCCGTTCTGAAATACCTTAATAAAATTATTTTTATCTTATAGTGCGTTTAATTTAAGAGTGGCATTTTAACAAATTTTTTTACATATATATATATATATTATGTGATTATTTTTTTCATAAAATAATAACTATAACAAAGAAATAGGTATCGTAATGTACCGAACACTAGCGGAGAATCCCGAATCGTTAGTATCAATTTATACAGTTGAATTTCTAATTTAACTCTCGTTATATCAGTTTTCATCATTTAAAATAAATAGAAAATACTTTTATACATGAGATAATCAATTTTGGACACCTAATAATCTCATTCAGAGACGCCGCCTGCCTGGAGTGTCTAGCTCTCTCTCTCGAATTTCCCCCCGAGGGGAGAAGATCCCACCTCGTAGCGTGTCCGGTCGCTACACCACCCCCTCCGTTCGTAGCCAGTAGTGGCTTTAACGGTGGACATGTTCTCGCCCTCAAACTGATTGTGCCACACAGCCTTCAGGTCAGGCCCCGCAGAGATGCCACCGATGCAGATGCCCCGAGGGACATCTACATCGGTAAAAATTCACCCCGAGATAGATTTACGTGTTTATGCCTTCAGAATGAAGACAACAGACACCTGCAGCTACCACGTCGCCCTCAGGAACTAAGCTAGAAACCTACCCGCGGAACGAAGACCCCGCGCCTAGATCCAGCTATTAAAGAGCCACCTTCTGAACGTCTCAGATCCGTACTAACAACCTCAACAGTAAACTTTCCCACTAAAGTTTTGTACATCGAAATTTAGACCTAGTTCCCTTAAGAACCCCGCTTAAGGTGTCTAGCTGGGGAGGCGTGCCGAACGCACGCCCTACAGATAGTATTAATGATAAACGGGTATAGATTTTAAATATTAGTATAAATTTACAGCAGCCGAAACTCTTACATATATTTAGGAACGAATAAATATACTAGTCGCACCCATTAGGTGAAATAGAACCTTTTGAAAAACGTTTTGTTGTGAGCGGTTACCTTGTGCCGAATTATTCAAATTCAAATGATTTATGTCCATCAAAATTCACATTTACGATTGTTATATATTATTCTGTAACAATTAATGTTCGTAAATAAAAATATACAATGTAATGCTAAAAATTTACTATTTAAATATTAAAAAAATCCCTTTCGGCACGCCGGAAGGCGGAGGAAGATTTCACTGGTGTTAAGTAGGAGATAAAAAAAGATTTCCATCTTAAAGTGAAGAAAGAATTCAAATTTACTAAATACAACGGTTGCATGTTTAGCATACGACAAGCCCCATCTACTTACAATTCCAGCAATATTTTGGTCATCCCTTGCCGTAAGGGTTGATCACATCAAAAATTGCTTTATACAAAGCTTTTAATAATTTTTTGAGGACTAACGAAGGCGTTAAACCGATTCCATACTGTGCCTATTAAGGGAGGTATGATTTTCTTGTCTTCAAAATCCCATTTTTGTACCCTCTGGGCCAACGGTTGGTGATATTAGTTAGGTAGGTTTTAGATCCTTATCCAAAGAATAGTAGGGACTTGAAACTAATTCGATATTTTACTTAATAAGAAAGTTTTAGCGATTTTTTTTAAAAAGCCCTTTAAAATTTCCACCCCCAGGGTCCGATTTTGCCCATTAAAGAACTGTACTGAGATTTTGAGTCCTTATATTTTATATATCAATTTCAAAGTATTGGCGCAAAATTACGGCAGTTATCGTGTCCACAAGAAAGTGAAATAAATATATAAACTTTTGAACTGACGGTGGTTTTGAGGTCAGGAGAATGTGAACCATGAAGAAATGTCAAAATTTTCCGGAAATCGAATCGTGGTATCCATTACAATAGGTAGCTTTCTTATGAAATCTACCTAAAAATACTTTTGAACATTCAAATTATGAGCTAATAATAGAACATTCTACAAGAATAAGATTTTCATGTATCTGTTTTAAAATATTTATATTACGTTTATTTTTATACTAGTATTTATACATTTTTTATGTCTCTAACGGTAGATTAGATACAGACTTTATCAAATTTGTCAATAAATACATAATTTTAGGGTAAATTTAATAAAAATAGGTAAAAAATATCAAATCTGGTAGGCAAATCCTTTCTGTATAAAGGAAGTATTTTAATCGCGAAAAATCTAGATTTTCAGATTTCAACAGAAATATCCATTTTGACCATCCCTGAAAATATTTTAACTAGTTTTGGCGTGATGTCTGTGCGTACGTATTTATCTCGCATAACTCAAAAACGATTAGCCGTAATATGTTGAAATTTT
The DNA here is from genome assembly GCF_047948215.1 of Lycorma delicatula. NCBI lineage: Eukaryota > Metazoa > Arthropoda > Insecta > Hemiptera > Fulgoridae > Lycorma > Lycorma delicatula. The sequence continues at coordinate 395,089,033 of NC_134455.1, forward strand.
GTATTTAGGACTGTTGTAAAATCTAGTTGTGCAGCTGCCCTTTTCATTTAAATCGATTGGGTCAAAAATGTGTATACAGTGAGACCTCTAAATAAAGCGGGGTTTCAATTTTTAAATATTTTGATTTTCGACTTAATTTCAGTAATAAGCTCTCGTCGCGTGATTTTAAATTATATTTCATAAGTGGTATTTATTTTCAATGGTTCCACAGTTATAGCCAAATGCAATTTTAATTGATGAAATATTTGGATCTTACAAAGGGAAGGTACATCGGTCAGAATCCAACTTTATATATATATATATATATATATATATATATATATATATATATCTGTTTTGTTTTTTTTTTTTTTTGTTTAGTTTTAGTATATTGAGATTTATTAACAAATTATTAATCTCTGATTGTAAAAAAAAACAATAAATAATATTTCAGTAATAACAATACAAAAAAATATATAAAAAAAAACAAAAGTTATTAGTGAAATAATCTTTTATGTACTTTTCATTTTAATTAAAAAATTATTAGAATCAGAGGTTAATAATTATTAATAAATCAATATATTTAAATTATAATAAAAAAGTTAAAAAAAATATATGTATATGAAGTCGGATTCGAAGTGATGTGTCCATGGTTATCCGACGCGTTCTCAATTCCACCACATAAATCCGACGTGAAACAATCGACGTTTGAAACAAACGTCGATTTATGTAGACGTGAAACGTCGACATAAATGCGACGTGAAACAAAATTAATATATAAACTAATATAAAATGCTAAGGAAATTTTTAGGTCCATTATTCTTGAGTCTAATTGAATATTTTGTGATGAAGATACGTAAACTGTGTACTATTCACACACGCAATATGGTTCAAATCGGTTTCCCGAAGGTCGTGCCTTCCCATTGTTAGCTACAGTAATACGGTGCCGTATGCTGAACCCACCGGGTTGGTCTAATGGTGAATGCGGCTTCCCAAATCAGCTGATTTCAAAGTCGAGAGTTCCAGCGTTTAGTAAAGTCAGTTATTTTTACACGGATTTGAATATTAGATCGTGGATACCGGTGTTCTTTGGTGGTTGGATTTCATTTAACCACACATGTCAGGAACGGTCGAACTGAGAATGTACAAGACTACACTTCATTTACCCTCATACATATCATCCTCTGAATTATTGTCTGAACGGTAATTACCGGAGGCTAAACAGTAAAAAGAAAAAAACAGTAAGGTTCCTTATACTGATTTAAATTTTTGTAGAAAAAGGTAACTTTAGTTATTTTCTTTCAGAATTAGAAATAATTTGTTCGCGAGACACTATTTTTTTTTTTAAACATTAAGCTTGACGTAAGTATATTATGATAGTTTTATTTCCAAAGCCTATCTTGTTTTACCTTTTACACAGTTTCAGAAACGATTAGTCGTAGAATATTGAAATTTTGTGTGTACGACTGTTGTAACATATAGTTGTGAACACTTCCTTAATATATAATTTTTTTTTTTTCATTTGTTTCAGTCTACTTGATAATAAATATCGCTATAAAATTTAGTAACGTTCTCCTGTCTCGTTTTTGTTTTAATTTTGTTGATGGTTACATCATAATAATTAAAAAAAAAAATAGTATTAGATATATATAAGCCTTATATTTATTTAAAGAGTAATAAAAGGACTTTTATTTTATCCTAATATTTCATGAATTAATACTTGTATAAATATTTGATGTTAATAAAAACTAATGTCAATTTCAGTAATTGTGTAACTGTCAATTAGCTCCGGGCGGGTTGCCCTGGTGGGCGGCCTTCCGGAATGGGATTACTAGGTGTCCAAAATTGATTACCTCTTGTGTAAAAATATTTTTTTTGAATGATGGTGAAAATTAAACGAGAAATTTAACTCTAGAAATCGATATTAACGAATCGGTATTTTCCGTTAGCGATCGGTAAATTCCGGTGCGTACCTTTTGGTTAGAGTTAATTATTTTACGAAGAAAAACAATCGCATAAATATAACAAGTATACATCTGACCACCGCGAGACATGTACTAACTAACGAATCGGGATTTTCCGCTAGCGATCGGTACATTCCGGTTCTAAGCTTAGAGGGACGAACTAAGACGCAGAACTACATACAAATGTGATTTAGTAGAATAGGTTTGGACGATCGTATCTCACTTTGAATTGAAATAAGTTAAATGAAGTGCAGCAAAAATGCGTAGATATAATTTAATAGGAGTACAAGGAAGTCATGTAGTGTTCATATCAGATTTTTTATGTCCAATTTATTGATTAATTTGGTTTAATTTTTGGTTTATATTATTTAAAATTATTATTTTATAACAAGTAAAATTTGTTACTACGTAACGTATTTTTATGCTCTTTCGTGCTATTTGTAAAATCCTCTTAAAAGCTGCACCTTATGTTGTAAGATATTACTTTCTTAGCATCATACGTCTAGAGCTATATGCAAGAAGGAAAGTATCATAATCTTTTACAAATGGGGTACGGTTTTTTTTCCATTTCTGTACGTTTCATAACCAAGGGATTCAAAAACACGAAAAAACTTGGGCGGGGGTAATTTCCTTTTTATATAAATGAATTGGCATGCTTGAAACTTAAAAACCTTTGACCGGATAAACTATTTTGATGAAATTTGGCAAAGTAATCGCAGAGTAATTAGTTGAGAATCAATTTTCTCAAAATTTTACAAACACAACCTTACTTTATGTCAAGCTCAGTAGATGAGAGTATAGTCTCTATTAAAAAAAAAAAAATTGCTCCAAAATTTCCCTCTTCTCCAAAAATTGAAAAAAGCTATCATTTTATTTATTGGATATTTTGTAACAGACTTTTTTCTGTCTTTCTAAGCTTAGTAGTCGTGAAAATGGTGAAAGAAAACATATTTTGGGGCAATACTGATGATGGGAGTAGAGATCAAAGTTTTAAAATATCGATTTTTATTAACATTTCCATGCATCATTATTTTTCAACTATTTTTTTTTTGTCTTCAATCATTTGATTGATTTGATGCAGCTCTCCAAGATTCCCTATCTAGTGCTAGTCGTTTCATTTCAGTATACCCTCTACATCCTACATCCCTAACAATTTGTTTTACATATTCCAAACGTGGCCTGCCTACACAATTTTTCCCTTCTACCTGTCCTTCTAATATTAAAGCGACTATTCCAGGATGCCTTAGTATGTGGCCTATAAGTCTGTCTCTTCTTTTAACTATTTTTTTCCAAATGCTTCTTTCTTCATCTATTTGCCGCAATACCTCTTCATTTGTCACTTTATCCACCCATCTGATTTTTAGCATTCTCTTATAGCACCACATTTCAAAAGATTGTAATCTTTTCTTTTCAGGTACTCCGATCGTCCAAGTTTCACTTCCATATAAAGCGACACTCTAAACATATACTTTCAAAAATCTTTTCCTGACATTTAAATTAATTTTTGATATAAACAAATTATATTTCTGAATGGAGGCTCTTTTCGCCTGTGCTATTCGGCATTTTATATCGCTCCTGCTTCGTCCATCTTTAGTAATTCTACTTCCCAAATAACTAAATTCTTCTACCTTCATAATCTTTTCTCTTCCTATTTTTATATACAGTGGTTCATCTACATTATTTCTACTATATTTCATTACTTTCGTTTTGTTCTTTTTTATTTTCATGCGATAGTTCTTGCGTAGGACTTCATCTATGCCGTTCATTGTTCCTTCTAAATCTTTTTTACTCTCGGCTGGAATTACTATATCATCAGCAAATCGTAGCATCTTTATCTTTTCACTTTGTACTGTTACTCCGAATCTAAATTGTTCTTTAACATCATTAACTGCTAGTTCCATGTAAAGATTAAAAAGTAACGGAGATAGGGAACATCCTTGTCGGACTCCCTTTCTTATTAGGGCTTCTTTCTTATGATCTTCAATTGTTATTGTTGCTGTTTGGTTCCTGTACATGTTAGCAATTGTTCTTCTATCTCTGTATTTGAACCCTAATTTTTTTAAAATGTTGAACATTTTATTCCAGTCTACGTTATCGAAAGCCTTTTCTAGGTCTATAAACGCCAAGTATGTTGGTTTGTTTTTCTTTAATCTTCCTTCTACTATTAATCTGAGGCCTAAAATTGCTTCCCTTGTCGCTATACTTTTCCTGAAACCAAATCGGTCTTCTCCTAACACTTTTTCTACTCTCCTCTCAATTCTTCTGTATAAAATTCTAGTTAAGATTTTTGATCCATGACTAGTTAAACTAATTGTTCTGTATTCTTCACATTTATCTGCCCCTGCTTTCTTTGGTATCATAACTATAATACTTTTTTTGAAGTCTGATGGAAATTCCCCATTTTCATAAATATTACACACCAGTTTGTATAATCTATCAATCGCTTCCTCACCTGCACTGCTCAGTAATTCTACCGGTATTCCGTCTATTCCAGGAGCCTTTCTGACATTTAAATCTTTTAATGCTGTCTTAAATTTAGATCTCAGTATTTTTTCTCCCATTTCATCCTCTTCAACTTCCTCTTCTTCCTCTATAACACCATTTTCTAATTCATTTCCTCCAATATAACTCTTCAATATATTCCACTCACCTATCGACTTTGCCTTTCGTATTTTAAATCTTCGTATCATCTTTGTTTAACACATTATTAGATTATAATTTATGTACCCCAAAATTTTTCTTAACTTTCCTGTATTCTTCGTCTATTTTACTAATGTTCATTTTCCTTTCCACTTCCGAATACTCTTCTTTCGCTAGTTTTTCATTATAAAACAGTAAATAATCAATGCCAGGAAAGTATACCAAATTTTTTGTCAGCTTTGTTTATATATATAAAACAGTCTTATTAAAAAGAAAAGAAATAAATATTTTAAAAATAAATGCATTAGATAAAATAATATCGGAAATAAAGCCATTTGCAGGCGATTTTTGATTTTTTTTTACGGACAACAACAGATTTCTGAAAGCATTGTATTTTGACTAACGATGCAATATTTTACTTAAATGATTTTATTTTCAATGTTGTGTGCGATAAATTCAGAAAATGTAGGCTTTTTTTATTTCTTTTAAACATTTTACAGGTTTTAAGTACTTATCTTTTTACCAGAGCAGCTTTATCTTTTTGGTCCATACTTTAGTTTAGAAACAAACGACAGAACGATTTATATCGTATCGTTGTTATCACATTTTCTCTCGATCCTTTCACAACGACAATCGCTCTCAGTAACCATCCGACCGTTCATCAGCCGTGTGTGGTTTATATATGAACAATAGAAACGTCAACGCTTAAATAATCCACTAAAATTGTTGCCTCAATAAATTTTATCACTTTTTTAACTGTCACTTCCTTCTATTTAATATTATTGAAACCACCTGCATCAATTTTTTTTTTTTTAATATTCTAAAAATAATCTGAAATATATATCGGATATGGAATTTAATCAATTAAATTTATAGTACATACAGGTAAATATCAAATATTAAGTTAAAAATTCCAAAAAAAGTGATTGATATTATTTTATTTTATAAATTTATCCTCCGAATTAATTTTAAAGAAAAAAAACCTATAAAATTTATAGGTTATATTAGGTTAAATTATAAATTATTAGGTTAATTTATAGGTTAAATTATAATTAAAAAAAATATATATATATCAAATTAATATTAAAATAATCAAATTATGATTTATAAATAAATACTCTATTTGTGTGTGATGCAATTTATGAAATACAGAATTTTTTTTTGTCTTCAGTCATTTGACTGGTTTGATGCAGCACTCCAAGATTCCCTATCTAGTGCTAGTCGTTTCATTTCAGTATACATCCTACATCCCTAACAATTTGTTTTACATATTCCAAACGTGGCCTGCCTACACAATTTTTCCCTTCTACCTGTCCCTCCAATATTAAAGCGACTATTCCAGGATGCCTTAGTTTGTGTCCTATAAGTCTGTCTCTTCTTTTAACTATATTTTTCCAAACGCTTCTTTCTTCATCTATTTGCTGCAACACCTCTTCATTTGTCAAAAAATACAGAATAAGGATGTTAATTAGTTTCATTTTTAGAAGGCAGGCTTTTGATTTTTTTTTTGAAATTTGATTTTATTTCTATCTTAGTTTAAATTTTATGTAAATTTAATCATTTATCAAATCTATGTAAATAAATTTTATTTAATTTCTATTTACATAATTAAATATCTACAATTTGTTCAATCGGAATAATGAATAAAAAAGATAAATTTTTATTTGCTTTTCTTTAATTCACTATGTTGTTTTTTCATTTTCATGTTTATCCTCAAATCATCTTAATTTAACATACTTCCTGACATTGCTTATCGATTAAATTTTGCATAGTTACTAAGGTCGGAGGACAATACAATATTTCACCATTACTTTTGCAAACATACCCCTGCACAGGGGTAAATTAAGAGTGCAGGAGTTATAATTTAACATACTTCCTTACATTGCCTATTGAAGAAATTTTGCAGTTACTAAGGTCGGGTAACAATACAATATTCATCGCTAGGTTTACGGCCTCGCGATAGAAGCATGACAGAAAGAATGGCACCTCACGATTAAGGGAAGGTTATTTTATAGAGTTATACAGAATCTGGGGTGATGATATGCCTCTCCTTCGTTTTTAAGGGTAACGGAAGCCCGAGTGCTCTCCGACAATGTAAATTTAAACCAATATTTGTTTCTGTTCCACCTGGTAACTGATGAGCTATGCGTCTGCGGGAGGTCCAGTCAAGTTAAAATCTGATGTCTGACTGTCCTGCTCTTGGGAGGAGGGTCAGAGACCGACCTACCCTGGAACTTAAAGGTCAAGGGAAAAATTGGCCGCTCACAAGCGGCGAGTCAACGGAGCGAGGGCCGAATTGTCGGACCGTGTGGGAGTCCCTTGATGCGGTTGCTTTATTCAACCGACATCAGCAGTTTATCTAAGGGAAAAGACTCCTACCGCACCACTGTGGGAAGCTAACCTAGTGATACATATATCTGACCACTAGCCAATTAAGGCTCCAAGCCCTTTAATATGGTGGACTGATACTTGCTGGCATTCAGTGACCCGGGCGTGGCAGCGAATTGCTGTCTAGACAAAGTAAATTTTAATTTATGGATGTCATATATATTTCTAGTAGTTGACAGGATGCGCCTTTTTTGCAAATATATGTCAAGTGTGCGGTTGGGACACGTAAGTCGGTGGTGCATGGCAATGCGCTTAGTCCGCTTACGCTGTCAGGTAAGCTCTAGGAGCTATTTAGGACACTGGTCGCTAACCTATTTCGAGGATCAATAGCCGTTTATGGCACAGTCATTCGGTCTTATGCTTTAGGGCGACCGAATTGGATGCGGGCGTGAGAAATTCTAAGCAAACCAATCAACCATTACTTTTGCAAACATCCTTCCGTACGGGAGTAAATTAAGGGTGCAAGTGTAATAATTTATCATAGTTCCTGACATTGCTTATCGACAAAAATGTTGCACAGTAACTAAGGTCGGATGATATGTATTCCACCATTACCTTTGATAAACATCCCCCCGTAAATTAAGGGTGGAAATTAATAATGCAGTTAATTCACGCATCAATAATGATGATCAATACAGATGGATCGAATGAAAATTCTTTTATAAAAACTCATAAAAATGTGTGTCGAAAATTTTGATAGGTAATTAAGTAAATGAGGTAAAAACTTCGCTATTACGTTACTTTGTATAATAAATGTTTGATTGAAAATTTATTTGATATTTTATAAATATATGATGTTATCTTTTGAAATCCAAATTGATCTGCTAATTAAACACATGAAATGTATGATAATAATTTGATTAAAAAGTATAAAGCAAGTTTTAAAACAATTTGAAATATTTTTGTAATATTATTATAATTAATTTTGAAAGAGAAAAGTCCAATAGCAGTTAATAATATTAATAATTAATATTTCTTTATTCCGTTAATTTTGGCCGAGCACCCGATAAGAATAGCTTCTAATAGATTATAATTATTATTTCTAATATATACGTTACAATTTGTTAAACTACTGAACAATAAGCAACCCCCCACGACAAAAATGAGATGAGGATGAAACATAAATCCAGTTTGTACAGACACATTTGGAAGTCGAGAGTTACAGCGTTCAAGTCCTAGTAAAGCCAGTTATTTTTACACGGATTTGAATACTAGATCGTGGATCCGGTGTTCTTTGGTGGTTGGGTTTCAATTAACCACACATCTCAGGAACGGTCGAACTGAGAATGTACAAGATTACACTTCATTTACACTCATACATATCATCCTCATTCATCCTCTGAAGAATTATCTAAACGGTAGTTACCGGAGGCTAAACAGGAAAAAGAAAGAAAGTTTGTACAGACACAGGCCGGCAATTCCTAAGATATATGGTTAAATGAACGGTAAATACTAAACTGCACCACTATCAACTGTGGGTATTCAAATACAGGTGGGCTGAAGTTCCTTTACGTGTTAGTAGCATAGTACAGGTAGAAATGTAAATAAACACTATTATGAATATAAAATAAAACAAAAAACTATATATTTTTAATATTGTTGAGCAGGTTAACTATTTACTATTATTTTCTGCCTTAAGCTGAGTCCTGCGCATGTCACTTCGGTTAGTGTGGGAACCACGTGACAGTCTCGAGTTAAACCATGGCGGATACGAGAGCGTTCACTGTTATTTGAGTTATGCGAGGTACATTGGTACATACGTATTTTTTTTTTGTCTTCAGTCATTTGACTGGTTTGATGCAGCTCTCCAAGAGGGAATCTTGGATATCTCTTTCGAAAAAACTGAACTAATGGCCATAGATCCTCTGGTAATAGAGCACATTACGGTAAACAATCAGAAAATTAAAATAGTAAAACGATTTAAATATCTAGGGGAAATAATAACTTATAATTTAAATGAAAAAGTGACATGGCAAAACAGGACAAATAAAATGATTAAATCCCAAAAATTAACTCGGTCAACATATAACAAAAAATGCCTTTCGACTAAAACAAAACTTAAACATTATAAAACTGTAGTACAGCCAGAAGTCACCTACGGAAGCGAGACCCTTTTCAAAATCACTCAGAAAAACCGAATCGAAAAAATTCTGAAAATAGAGAGGAGAATTGTCAGAACGTGTATCGATAAAAAACACCAAAAAGAAGGCCGATGGTGGATTATGCCAAACGAGGTGGTGTATCGAGAAATAGAGCCTGTTACTGATACTATGCGGAAAAAAAGAATCTCTTTTTTCGGTCATCTCATAAGGACACCGGAAACAAGACCGTCAAGAAATATCATTGAAAAGCTCTGGTTCCAAAAGCTAGAAGTAGGATGGATCAAAGAAATTAGAGAAGATATGAAAGAATTGGGAATTTCCCTGACCGACCTACAGAATAAAACTGGAAAAATTACAAAGCTAAAAGATAAAAGCATTAGATTTAAACAAAAGACAGACAAACGACAAAATACAACGAAGAGGGTGTTTACGGATGAAGAAAAGAAAGCAAGATCAGAACGGATGAAGAAATACTGGGCGGCTCGAAAGAGTAAAATAACACGCTTTTCTCAGAAAAGATCCAACTAAAATTGACTTAAGTGGTCCCATGTTGGCCGTAAAAGCATAATAATAATAATAATATATATATATATATATACTGAATAACGTCATTAAAAAATAAATCAAAAAATAAAATTAGAATCAACAAACTAATGCCTCGATAAAATTAATGTTTACCAATTTGTTTATATTTACTAAGTTTTGACGAGAAATAGAAAAAAGAAAATATAAAAACAGCATTTATCTAATTAAAATTGTCGTTAAATGGTAGCAATTAATATTCTGAATGAAAAAATTGTTGAATTATTAAAAAAATAAGTATAATTATACGTTAAATTGATTAATATAAAAACAATTAAAAAAAAAAAATGAGAATAATAATAAAAAATCCAAAAATAATAAAAAAAATTAATGTGGATTTCCTAGTTGACGCCACAAAATAGTTTTTATCGCCAAAATTATATTTCTTTAAATATCTATTACAATGAAGCTATAAGTCGTACAGCTGTCCATCAATTGAAAGAGACCCATCCAATGATAATCTTCAAGTAATACAAATCAATAGCATAATATAAATAATATAACATATGATAGTGACTTTGAATGTTCTTTCTTTTTTTTTTTTGTCTTCAGTCCTTTGACTGGTTTGATGCAGCTCTCCAAGATTACCTATCTAGTGCTAGTCGTTTCATTTCGGTATTCCCCCTACATCCTACATCCGTAACAATTTGTTTTACATATTCCAAACGTTGCCTGCCTGCATAATTTTTCCCTTTTACCTGTCCTTCCAATATTAAAGCGATTATTCCAGGATGCCTAAATATGTGGCCTCTCTTCTTTTAACTATATTTTTCCAAATGCTTCTTTCTTCATCGATTTATTGTAACACCTCTTCATTTCTCATTTTATCCACCCGTCTGATTTTTAACATTCTCCTATAACAGCATATTTCAAAAAGATTATAATCTTTTCTTCTTCAATTTTGTCCATTTTGATTGTCCAAGTTTCACTTCCGTATAAAGCGACACTCCAAATATACACTTTCAAAAATCTTTTCCTGACATTTAAATTAATTTTTGATGTAAACAAATTATATATATCACGCCGAAACTAGTCAAAATGAATTCAGGGACGGTCAAAATGGATATTGAAATCTGAAAACCGAAATTTTTCGCAATTACAATACTACCTTTACTTCGTACAAGGAAGGAATTAAAACAAATAATTGGAATCGGCTGTTAGTTGTGAAATAATTATTTCAAACAAATTTAGATACAATTCATTTTAATTAGCTTTAAAGATGTCTAAATTGTTTTTGAATTTGTATTTTTAGTTATTAAATTTTGATTGTTCTTTTTTCTAAAATATATAATTTTGTTTTGAAATATTGAAAATTTTGTTTCGTATGATAACTTAAAATTTATAACATTTTATTGTCTTATGTATATATAAATGTAATATTTTTATATTTCTTTAGTTTATGCGGAATTTATTCACATCATAGTGCTCAGAATCAGATTATTCTACGAGTTTTGTGTAAAACCATTTTACGTGTTTATTACCCGTACTAGCTGCAGGACGTGCCTAAGGCACTCCTCCGCAGCTAGGTCCTCCAGACGGATTGCCCTAGCAGGCGGCGTCTCTGAATGCTATTATTAGGTGTGCATAATTGATTACCTCTTGTGTAAAAATGTTTTTTTTTTTTTGTTTTTGATGAAAATTGATCAAAGAAAAGCGACAAAATCTTCCCAATTAAATTTGGGTTTAGGCATCTTTTAAAGATTGCACACTTTCAACATTTTCATCAAGATCCATAATATGTATATACAAATTCATTAATACGAGAACTGGAAGCTTATATATAAATTAAATTAATTAATTTATTATTATATTCAATTTACGAAACAAATTATCGTAATACGAATTAACCTTCCTTGACACGATAACAAAAGAGGAGTTGGTTTCAAAATCAATAAATCGCTAAGGAGAATATATAGGATTCAAAATAATTATATTTTTCACCTGTATTGTTTAACATTTGATTGGACCCACGTGTTTTACTTATATATGTTTATTTGTAACTATAAGGGCAAAAAAATAATCATATATACCATTCGAAATAGATAGTCGATAATATTTTCAGTATCGATTTATTTGTATCGAAAATAGTTGTTTTAAGATCTGCTACCGTTCAGTTTTTGATCAAGGTCGCAGACGCAACGTTGTTTGAGAGCCGCAGTTCAGTCGATGTCGCAATACCGGGCTAGAATGTATCAACAAACTAGTGAATTTTGTTATCAACAACATACCAGCGAAATTACATCATCGACGTAACACAATATTATTTATTACTATTAGAATACTGTTCAGAGTGGGAAGTGACGATGTGAGCTAATGTAAAGATATAATTTAATTCTTACTTATTGTTCGCGGCTCTTGCTGGATTGTCGGAACAATATAATCAAAAAGGCTAAAATTAGATTATTTATATGAAATGCTTTTCTTATTTCTTTCTTTTTCCTGTTTAGCCTCCGGTAACTACCGTTTAGATAATACTTCAGAGGATGATGTGTATGAGTGTAAATGAAGTGTAGTCTTGTTCATTCTCAGTTCGACCATTCCTGAGATGTGTGATTATTTGAAACCCGACCACCAAAGAACACCGGTATCCACGATCTAGTATTCAAGTCCGTATAAAAATAACTGGCTTTACTAGGACTTGAACGCTGTAACTCTCGACTTCCAAATCAGCTGATTTGGGAAGACGCGTTCACCACTAGACCAACCCGGTAGGTTATATAAAATGCTGTGCTCGTAAATCTGATGTTGTGCCGTTCATTAATTATCTGTGTGAATTCCTGTAATTTTTATTTGCGAGTAATGTTTTCCGTTCAGACCGTATTATTTTCGGTTTAGTTTTCTTTTCTTGTAGCGTAAATATCATTTGTAGTATTATTCCTTTAGTTTAGTTTAATCGATGCACAAACTATTCTTGCGATTCTGGTATAATTATAAACTTATCAAATTTTAATAGCGTTGATGTGATTTATTATTTTTCTTTTCTCTTTCGTAATCACAACCCGATCCAGACTATCAAATCCTCAAAGAACAGCTACAATATTAAATAAATTAATTACGGTAGTAAAATTTATTAATTCATTTTATAATTATTACATGACTTACTAATAATAGAGAGTAAACTAATTCATTTAAATCGAGTAACAAAAAAAAGTGAGAATATATAAAGCGTAAAATGAAAGAGTGAAAATTTATAGAGTAAGAAAAAAAGTGAAAAAGTTTTATTTTTACATATAAAAAAAGAGGAAATGAAATCTGGATCTTAATATAAATATCGATTTTATGAAAAAACAATCGAGTAAATAAAAAATACAAATTATTGTTATATATATCGATATATAATAACATAATGAATATACACCTGACCACTTCAAGACATGTACTAACGAATCGACATTTTCCGGTAATGATCGGTACATTCCGGTGCTAAGCTAATACACATACAGCTAGTACACATATCCAAATGCCGTTTAGTAGGCTAGGATAATAATCTTATTTTACGCAACACAAAAGTCAGTATATTTTTCGACCACAATTTTTGTTTTTACGCCAACTTTCTAGAAAATTAATTTCATTTCTTCAGTTCAGATTTCACATAATATCACGACATTAATACTTTAATTATAGTACAAAAAATTACAGTCTGACTCAATTTTATGTATGGATGAAATCTTTGCCAGCCGACACTCGTTAAGGAAGTATTTCCGAACTATGTTTATTTGAAATTTCGTTTTTATTTTCACCGGTATAGCGTGTCTTTTGTCTTTTTCGGTTTAGCCTCCAGAACCACAGTCAGAGAGTGAATGAGAATGATATATGAATGTAAATGAAGTATAGTCTTGTACTGTCTCAGGCCGACCGTTCCTGAGATGTGTGGTTAATTGAAACCCAACCACCAAAGAACATCAGTATGCACGATCTAGTATTCAAATCCGTATAAAAGTAATCGCTTTAAGTAGAATTTGGATCTCAGAATTCTCAACTTCGAAATCAGTTGATTTGAGATGACGAGTTCATCGCTAGAATAACCCGGTGGGTTAGTAAAACATGTCCTGAAAGTTTATTATATTCTTCCTGAATCGTCTGTGATGTATTGTAACAAGGCCGGTATAATGAACGCGAGTAACGGATTTCTGCCGATTAAGAATAAATCTGTAGAAAATATAATAATGATAAAAATCCAGAAAGGGGCTAAAAGAAGCCCTTTTAGTAAAGGTAGCAGGTCCGTTTAATAATCTTCTTTTGTATTATCGCCCGCTTATACATTAAACCGATGTTTGTTCATTGAGAAAAGTTTCCGGAGATGCGTGGAAACGAAAGGGGCTCAGTTGATCGATTTCACGCTTCGAGTCGGATCCGGTCGGGCAGGTAAAAAGGTTAGGAGTATAAATACTCTGAGGAAGAACGGTTAAAAATTAGTTTCGTGAGGAGAGTTTGCAGTGGCAGGAGCGGTGTGATCGGATTACGAAGGGTAGGTGGACCCATTGCCTTATTGGGGACATCAGAGGGTGGTGCCGGAGGACCCATGGTACGCTGAGTTTTCAGTTAACACAATTATTGGCGGATCATGAGGGATTCAGGTCTTATTTGTACAGATTCGGTCTCAACCTATCTAAAAATTGCTCGGAATGCGAGGTGGAAGAGACCCCCAGCATGTATTCTTTCTGTGCCCGCGATTCGCTACAGAGCGTAGAGAGATTCTCGGCAACCTGAGATGTAAGCACACGTTTCGCTCTGAAGATATCCTGCGAATCTATTACAAGGTGAGACACAGTGGAACACTGTGGAAAGATTCGTCAGAACGGTCATGAGGTAGCTGCATTTATATGAGGAATCTCGCAGAGGAGAATGACGCCGGTGGGCGTGGGGGCGGACAGGTTCCCGGCTGAATGTCTAGGGGATCCTTCGTACGTGTAGGGGTCGCCTGGATGCGATGAGGCCGGGGACACTCTGCGTCTGATGGTGGTTACTGGTAAACGGTTTGACTGTGAGATTTCTGTGTTGACTGCTGTGTGAGTGTGTAACACGCGGATGTTAGAAGCTTTGTCCTGTTTTCTTCACGGTTCTTGTGCGATGTTGTTGTCGGTGTTTGTATTTGACGTTCTGTGTATGTTGTTTCCAGTGGCGTTGTTTGTGTGGTGTGTGACATCCTGTTGATTTGTTGTGACTGTGTGTGGAGGGGATTCCTCCTTCTTCTGATGAAATAATTTTACAAGGAGTACCGGGAAGGGAGAAACCATGGATGGAGGTTTACTCGGTAGTGCCAGGTACATATACGTCCTTGGTTATAACTGGAGGACCTGTTAGCGAGCCCGACACTGCCCGTCAATTGTCGCCGTAAATTGGGTTCCTACACCTCTTTAAAAAAAAAAGGAAAGAACTTTATTCTTGTCAAATCTATTGTACTAGTGTTGTTAACAAGATTAGTGGTTAAAAGTGTTAATAATAATTGCGGTCATGCTAATGATCTTTATGATACTAAATTCTGGTTTTCATTATTTATCGACTTTTGAATAAATCTTGACGATTACTTTAAATTATGTTTTATATGTAATCTCTATTTGTTACTGTTATTGAAATTTACGATTGTTTGTTTGTGACATTATTATTGATTTGTCTTCTTTTACTTATGTTTTTAAACCAATAAATTGTAATTATATAAACATTTTCAGTTGTCAATATCTCAATATCCTGATCGAGCCGCGAACACGCGAAAATATATATATTTCAGATATAATGTGTACAGATTATATTTAAGTGCATAAGAATATAATTTGTTTCCTACAATTACAGAAAATATAACAAATTTTAACGTTAATTAAAATACACAGCGATTGATTAACTTTGTGACGTATTTATTTTTAAACAAATATTATAATTATCTGTATTTTGGTACTTTTTGTAAAAACTAATATTTAAATACAAATAAAAATTTCATTATAATAAAGTTTTGTTTATATTCTCTATTAAAAAATTTTCTTAATGTTTCTAGTGCGTGTTTTTCCGAGGTTCGCTAGTTTGACTAATTTTTCTTTTTATTAATATCTTCTTAATTCTAAAACACATGCGATTAAGCTACGATATGATTATTAACAAAATACATTTCATTACCCGTACATATCTATGCTTTTATATTTACCTCAACTATTGTAGATCAGTTAAAGATTAATAATGGAAATTTTAAATCGCTAAAAAGAAAGAAATATAAAATGAAAAGAAATTTATTTAACGATAAATAAAGAAATGAGGATAATTTATAATTAAAATCCTAATTATATATAGGTTAGGTATAAAAGAAAATTGTGAATGATTCATAATCAACACCCACAAAAAACTATTCAAGATAATTTTTTTTCTTTTGTCTTCAGTCATTTGACTGGTTTGATGCAGCTCTCCAAGATTCCCTATCTGGTGCTAGTCGTTTCATTTCAGTATACCCTCTACATCCTACATCCCTAACAATTTGTTTTACATATTCCAAACGTGGCCTGCCTACACAATATTTTCCTTCTACCTGTCCTTCCAATATTAAAGCGACTATATTTTTGGTTCAATCGATTGTAATCAAAATGGGAGGTGCACAACTAGATGTTACAACAGTCCTAAATCCAAAATTTCAACGACTTACGACTAATCCTTTTTGAGTTATGCGAGATACATATGTACGAACAGACGTCACGCTGAAACTGGTCAAAATGGATACAGGGATGATCAAACTTTATATTTCCGTTGAAATCTGAAAACCAAAAACTTTTCCGATCACAACATTTTCTTTCACTTCGTACAAGGAAATAAAAATACAAAGTAATATTAATAAAGTTTCGACATTATACATCCAAAATGCCAGTGCATAATATCGTTCCGAACGCTCTGTGAAGTATAGTCTTGTACCGTTTCAGTTCGACCATTCCCGAGATGTGTAGTTAACTGAACCCCGACCACCAAAGAACACCGGTATCCACGATCTAGTATTCAAATCCGTGTAAAAATAACTGACTTTACCAGAACTCAAACGCTGGAACTCTCGACTTCCAGATCAGCTAATTTGGCAAGACGCGTTCACCATTATACCAACCCGGTGGGTTTGCGTCGCCTTGTTAGGTGATCTAATCTGGTCAACTTATTTGGTTGTAGGTCTGAATTTCTATGTTGCGTAAAACATAATTTTTATTGGTATGAGTGTAGCACTGATTTAACTTTAAACTCGTTCGTTTTCTGAGGCATTCACAGACACGAACGGTGTTGCCAAATCTGTACTTGGTGTGAACTTCGCGCTTCCGCAGTTTCGGTAAATTAGTTTGAGGGAATCATGTTAGGTTGGATGTGAAGATGTCCGTCTGAGGCGTACGTAAAGGCGAAATTTGATATGTAATTTCCTGATGCAAATGTCTGCCCAGGCATTTACATCAGTGGCATCCCGACCGAAGCCTGGCTGATGACTTTAAGATGTAATCTGTTAGAGGGTCTAAAGATGACCTCCGGTAAAACCCCTCAGGGCTTGGAACGGAGGGGGTGGTGTTGTGACCGGTAACGTCATAAGGTGGGGTGTCTTCCCCCTACGAGGTTGGAATGTTGATCCCCGCTCTTCCATAAAAAAAATTAAAAAAAGTTAAAGTTATATAAATGTATTTTTTTTTTTTGTCTTCATTTGACTGGTTTGATGCAGCTCTCCAAGATTCCCTATCTAGTGCTAGTCGTTTCATTTCGGTATTCCCCCTACATCCTACATCCCTAACAATTTGTTTTACATATTCCAAACGTGGCCTGCCTACACAATTTTTCCCTTCTAGCTATCCTTCCAATATTAAAGCGACTATTCCAGGATGCCTTAGTATGTGGCCTATAAGTCTGTCTCTTCTTTTAACTATATTTTTCCAAATGCTTCTTTCTTCATATATTTGCCGCAATACCTCTTCATTTGTCACTTTATCCACCCGTCTGATTTTTAACATTCTCCTATAGCAGCACCGCATTTCAAAAGCTTCTAATCTTTTCTTCTCAGATACTCCGATCGTCCAAGTTCCACTTCCATATAAAGCGACATTGCAAACATACATTTTCAAAAATCAAGATAAATTGATAAAAATTTGTATGCTTGTTCATCTTACGATGTAAGTTCACATTAAGAAAGAATTTTTTGAAATTCCTAATTTAAACGGTTAAAATGGAGTAAAAATTAAATTTACAATTTTTTTTTAATTTCTCGTCAACCGTTGAAGATATGAACTTGATTTTGTCCAGGTGTAATCTTTACGTGAATATATAAAAAAAATGTATAAATTTGTTGAAATTCGAATTTTGAAAGGGGTGGAAAAAGGTAAAAACCTTTCCAAAAATGATTGCAAATTTTCCACATTTCTGATTATATTATACGAGATATTAATTAGATTTTGGCTTCCTAATACTCTTCACATAAATATCTAAAAACCCGTAATCAGGTTTCAACAGAAATATTCATTTTGACCATCCCTGAATCCATTGTAATTAGTTTCGGCGTGACATATGTACGTACTTATCTTGCATAACTCAATAACGATTAGCCGCACGACGTTGAAATTTTGGATTTAGGACTGTTGTAACATCTAGTTGTGCATCTTCCTTTTTGATTGCAATCGATTTCACCAAAAATGTTCAAAAAAGCCCAAAATTCAAATTATTTGAATTTTGAGATATTTTCAACGATATATCATAAATGGTACTTATTTTCATCGGTTCCAGAGTTATAGCCAAATAAAATTTTAATTTATAAAATATTTTGATCTTACTAGGAGAAAACACATAGTTCCGAATTCGATTTAATTTCCTTTTTTTTTAACTTTTTTTTAAAATTTAAATATATTTATTTATTAATAATTATTAACCTCTGATTGTAAAAAAAAATTACAATAAATGATAATTCAATAATAACAATAAAAAAAATCAGAAGTTATTAGTGAAATAAAATTTTATGTATTTTTCATATTAATTAAAAACCTTTTTACAGAGGTTAATAATTATTAATAAATCAATATATTTAAATAAAAAAACAGAAAAAAGTTAAAGAAAAATATATTTGTATGAACTCGGATTCGAACCGATATGTTCACGGTTACGGATCCGAGACGTTCTCACTTAACACCACATAACTACCTTGAGAGACGTGAAACAAATTTATTATAAAAACTAATATAAAATACTGAACAGACACCACAAAAAAATGTGATGCATGTGGTGTCCACTACAATGTAATTGTGTAACTGTCCACTTTATTAAAGAATTGGAGTATTATATCTCACTTTCAAATGAAATAATTTTAAATAAACTGCAGCAAAAATGTGTATATGTAGTTTAATACATATACATGGCGTACAAGGAAGTCATGTGGTGTCTACATAAGATTTTTTATTTTATAACTAACAAAGTAAATTATTAATTAAAAAAAATATATAATAAAAAAACAAGTTAATTATGTTTAGTTTATCATCAATATTTTAATAGTGTGGGAAAATTAGTTTTGATATAATATATACCATTAGTAAACTAATTTTATAATTTTGATGGTTTCTATCTTTATATACATATATATATATATATATATATACTGAATAACGTCATTAAAAAATAAATCAAAAAATAAAATTAGAATCAACAAACTAATGCCTCGATAAAATTAATGTTTACCAATTTGTTTATATTTACTAAGTTTTGACGAGAAATATAATAATTTTATTTAGAAAAAAGAAAATATAAAAACAGCATTTATCTAATTAAAATTGTCATTAAATGGTAGCAATTAATATTCTGAATGAAAAAGTTGTTGAATTATTAAAAAAATAAGTATAATTATACGTTAAGTTGATTAATATAAAAACAATTAAAACAAAAAAACAATGAGAATAATAATAAAAAATCCAAAAATAATAAAAAAAATTAATGTGGATTTCCTAGTTGACCCCACAAAATAATTTTTATCGCCAAAATTATATTTCTTTAAATATCTATTACAATGAAGCTATAAGTCGTACAGCTGTCCATCAATTGAAAGAGAAAGAGAACCATCCAATGATAATCCTCAAGTAATACAAATCAATAGCATAATATAAATAATATAACATATGATAGTGACTTTGAATGTTCTTTTTTTTTTTTGTCTTCAGTCCTTTGACTGGTTTGATGCAGCTCTCCAAGATTCCCTATCTAGTGCTAGTCGTTTCATTTCGGTATACCCTCTACATCCTACATCCCTAACAATTTGTTTTACATATTCCAAACGTGGCCTGCCTACACAATTTTTTCCTTCTAATATTAAAGCGAGTATTCCAGGATGCCTTAGTATGTGGCCTATAAGTCTGTCTCTTCTTTTAACTATATTTTTCAAAATGCTTCTTTCTTCATCTATTTGCCGCAATACCTCCTCATTTGTCACTTTATCCACCCATCTGATTTTTAACATTCTCCTATAGCACCGCATTTCAAAAGCTTCTAACCTTTTCTTCTCAGATACTCCGATCGTCCAAGTTTCACTTCCATATAAAGCGACACTCCAAACATACACTTTCAAAAATCTTTTCCTGACATTTAAATTAATTTTTGATGTAAACAAATTATATTTCTTACTGAAGGCTCGTTTAGCTTGTGCTATTCGGCATTTTATATCGCTCCTGCTTCGTCCATCTTTGGTAATTTTACTTTCCAAATAACAAAATTCTTCTACCTCCATAATCTTTTCTCCTCCTATTTTCACATTCAGTGGTCCATCTTTGTTATTTCTACTACATTTCATTACTTTTGTTTTGTTCTTGTTTATTTTCACGCGATAGTTCTTGCGTAGGACTTCATCTATGCCGTTCATTGTTTCTTCTAAATCCTTTTTATTCTCGGCTAGAATTACTATATCATCAGCAAATCGTAGCATCTATATCTTTTCACCTTGTACTGTTACTCCGAATCTAAATTGTTCTTTAACATCATTAACTGCTAGTTCCATGTAAAGATTAAAAAGTAACGGCGATAGGGAACATCCTTGTCGGACTCCCTTCCTTATTAGGGCTTCTTTCTTATGTTCTTCAATTGTTATTGTTGCTGTTTGGTTCCTGTACATGTTAGCAATTGTTCTTCTATCTCTGTATTTGAACCCTAATTTTTTTAAAATGCTGAACATTTTATTCCAGTCTACGTTATCGAATGCCTTTTCTAGGTCTATAAACGCCAAGTATGTTGGTTTGTTTTTCTTTAATCTTCCTTCTACTATTAATCTGAGGCCTAAAATTGCTTCCCTTGTCCCTATACTTTTCCTGAAACCAAATTGATCTTCTCCTAACACTTCTTCCACTCTCCTCTCAATTCTTCTGTATAAAATTCTAGTTAAGATTTTTGATGCATGACTAGTTAAACTAATTGTTCTGTATTCTTCACATTTATCTGCTCCTGCTTTCTTTGGTATCATAACTATAACACTTTTTTTGAAATCTGACGGAAATTCCTCTTTTTCATAAATATTACACACCAGTTTGTATAATTTATCAATCGCCTCCTCCCCTGCACTGCGCAGTAATTCTACAGGTATTCCGTCTATTCCAGGAGCCTTTCTGCCATTTAAAATTGCCATTGAATGTTCAGTCAACAATAACGTTAAAACAACAAAATAAATAACAATTTACAACACACGATAACAAATAAAACAAAGCTATTTTTTATTATTTTTGTTCGTTTTTAGAAAATGTTTTCTTAAAATTTATTACTCACCTCAAAATATATTGTAACAAGACCGGTATAGCGGGCCGAGTAACGGTTCCTACCAGTTATTATGAAAGTAATAGAAAATACAGGTTTTGGTGCGGTTTCAGTAATTAATAGGAAGATTGTAGGGAAATTTCTAGATGTTATATTGGTATCCCTGAAAGCCTCCAACCCAAAAGTTTGGTTATCAGCAGTTGTAACCGCAACGTCAAGCGAGGAGAGTCTTGAATCCAGTTCGATACGAGTAAGATGACGCCACGAGTAATTATATTAACCAAGAAATACTATCGGTATTATACAGTAAAAGCGAAAGAAATAATGCGATAGACTTCATTTTTAAACTGTTAAGATAGACGACAAAAGGGATTTGCAAGTGAACTTTAGACGATTGTTAGTTAATATAAGACTAGTGGTTAAAAAGGGTTAACACGAACAGTTTCTTTTGTTAACGGGTCTCTTTTTCTTTTTTCCTGTTTAGCCTCCGGTAATCGCCTTTCAGATAATACTTCAGAGGATGATATGTATGAGTGTAAATGAAATGTAGTCTTGTACATTCTCAGTTCGACCGTTCCTGAGATGTGTGGTTAATTGAAACCCAACCACTAAAGAACACCGGTATCCACGATCTAGTATTCAGATCCGTGTAAAAATAACTGACTTTACTAGAACGCTGTAACTCTCGACTTTCCAAATCAGCTGATTTGGGAAGACGTGTTCACCACTAGACCAACCCGGTGGGTTTTGTTAACGGGTCTAGTTTTATATTTATCTACCTGTAATAAATTCCGTACGATTGTTTATTTTATACTCTGTCTTGTGTGTAATCTTTATTTACTTATTTCCTATTTACTATCTATTACTATTTGATGTGTAATATTTTGATTGCTATCTTCGTTGATTACGTTATGTATTTTGCTCTGTTTTTATGTCATACTTACTGTTTTAATTATTAATTATGTCATATACTTTGTTGTCTGATTTGTTATTATTGCTATGTAATATATCGCTACTATTATCCTGGTTATTATTATGGTTTTAATTACTATATTAATAGCTTTATTATTGTCACTTATTATTATTATCATTATTGTATTTATTACCGCTGTTATTATTATTAATTTCTCTGGTTGTAATTATGAACATTTTAAACCAATAAACTGTAATTTTATAAACATTATACATTTTCAACCTCCCAGTATCCTGATCGAGCCGCAAAATACGAGACATAATACATCTTTTTTTTTACTCTTAACTAAATAATAATAAAAATGTAATAATATATAAAAAATTACATCATTTCTATTAATTAAAAAAAAAATCATCAGTTGTCATCGATATTAACGAATTCGTTAATGGGCAAGATCGGACCAAGCGGGTGGAAATAAGAGGTGGGGGGGGGGGTTTGAAAAAATGTTTTCTAAATTTTTTATATTTTTTCTATAACAATCGTACATAATTTTTATTATTAATAGTCGGGGAACTCATGCAATATTTTTTCAGCTCTTTTATTGTAATAATTAATATCGATTATTTAACAATCAAAAAACCATTTAGGTAGATTTCATAAGAAAGTTTCTTTTTTTTTTTCTCTCTACTCCCCTGGGCCGGACCGACTTGATGGTATTACGCCACCCAGGGGAGTGTCCGTTACTCTAATAGGCCCTCCCCGCCTACCGGCTATATACTGGCATGGAAGGTCAGGCCTACCGGTGGCTCTTTTGAGATTTTTTTTTCTCTATTATGTCCTCTATTGAACCACATCATACCTACAAGTCGTGATGTGACCCCCGGATCTTTTATAATACTCTCTTGTCCCTACAGCACACCCCAAGGAGTCCTCAGCGGATCATTGAAACCAGCACGCCTAAGCATGCTGGCTCTCACCGCTGAGGCTGTCCACCCGACCTAACATACTAGAAACCCATATTTCTGTTATCTTCATTCTTCTGTTTTAGTACCGTCTTTATATAATCAACGACCTTCCTCCAGTTCTCCTTACTGCTGAGCATGAAATCCACGGTTTCCTTCGGCGTTTTTCCATGAATATCCGCGTCGTGTCTTAGCCTTATCCATTTATTACATACTAAAAACGTATGCTCAGAATCGTCGTCCTGTTCGCAGTACATGCACGCGGGTTCATTCCTTCTTCCCACCTTATGGAGATAACCATTGAAAGCTACCATAAACCATAAGATAGCATAAGATAGATAAACTATAAGAAAGCTAACTATTTTAATAGGTACCATGGTTTAATTTCCGGAAAATATCGATATATCTTAGTGTTTCACATCCCCCAGGCCTAAAAACCACCGTCAGTTCAAAAGTTTGTATATATATATATATAATTCACTTTCTTGTGGACACAATAATTGCTGTAATTTTCCGCCAATTACTTTCAAATTTATACATAAAATATAACAACCCAAAATTTCAGTCGACTTCGTTAATGGGCAAAATCAGATGATAGGGGTGGAAATGGAGGGTTTTTTCAAAAACACAAAATATCTCTATAATTTTCCTATTAAGTAAAACATCGAATTCGTTTAAAGTTCCTACTATTTTTTTTTTGGATAAGTATCGAATCGGTTTAAAGCGGTCGTTAGTCCTCTAAACTTTACGTAAAATTTTTATCTCTAACAATTTTTGACACGATCAACCTTACGACAAGGGATGATCAAAATATTACTGGAATTGAAAGATGATGAGGTACGTTAAACATGTAAAACTTATTTCACATGTAACCATTGTCGTATTCGGTAAATTTGAAGTTTGTCTTAACTTTGGTGGATTTCTTTTTTTATCCCCTACTTAGCACCGGTGAAATCTGACTCCGCCTTTCGGCGTGCCTAAATTTTTTTTAAATTTGTTTTAATATTCTTATAGCGTAGCTTTTTATTTGAATTAAATATTAATTACGTTTTATGTTGTTATTTAATTATCGTGTATTTGCTAATATTCATAAGATTGGTCTGAATTTAAGAAATTGAAAATAAAATAACAAATAAATGGTTTTTCTATTTAATTTTCTCTCTCCTTTTAGTTTTAAAAATGTATTCCATTTTCTATTTTATTTTCGTGTTTCCCATATATTTTATAAGCTCTTTTTTTTTTTAATTTTGAGCCGATAAATATTTAAATTGTTTATTTATTCATTAATATTTAAAAAAAAAAAAAGATTATGGTGTATTTGTTATAAAATTGATCGAGGGAGAAGCCAGTTAAGTTATAAGCCTGCTGTTTTAACAATAAATTCATATTATTATCATTTTGTTAATGAAATAGCAAATTTATTCTCGTGGGTTTCTTTATTTATTTTTCATAATTTTTATGCACGAGTTTTAAAATATTATATCCAAAGTAGACGATTTTTCAATCTATTACTATGTTTACTACTGTATTAAAGATTAAAAAAATATTATTAGTTTTGTAAAAATTTAAGAGACACATGCAAAGGTAACTTAATATACTAAATTTTAATTATACAATTTTTACGATAATTTTTTTTTTAAATTATTAATACGGTTTGATTAGTAAGAAATGTTTTTGTATAATACTGAATTCATTAAAATACATACTAATTTAAAAACATAACATCTAAACAGATTAGTTGATAAACATGTATTGAATTATTTTAAATAAATGAAAGAGAAGATACTTCAGAATTTTATTAATCTGGATTGTATAGAGAATTACAGCAGTTTGGAAACTCTATTAACAAGTCCAGAACCGTGAAATTCTACAACGTAGCGTGATTTAGTTTTAGCGTAACTCTATCCCTTTATATAACGGCTAGTACAAAATCCTGAATGAGAAACAATCACTTAGTCTTAATAGATTATCCAGTAATTCAACTTATACAATATGAAATTAATCGACCTGATTGGTATAACGGGAAATTTAAAACTTTTTTTTTTTACTAATAATAGCAAGCTTTTCATATTAAAATGATTTCTTTTCCGATTAAATATCTTAATAAATAAAAAAATCTTTACTAAATATAACAATTTTAAGATATATTTCCGGAGTTAATTTGCTATAAAAAATAATCTTTTTCTTAAATAATATTGTCGCGCGTTCACGGTTCTATCAGGATATTTAGAAATTGACAATTAAAAATGTTTATATAATTACAATTTATTGGTTTAAAAACATAAGTAAAACAAGACAAATCAATAATAATAATAATAGTTTTTTTAAACGATAATCGTAAAAAAATAAAGAAAAGTATAATTATCACAACCACAATAATAATCAGAATAATAATAACAGGCGATAAAAAAATCTCGCAATAATATTTATGAGAATGACAGTAATGGAAATAGTGAACAATAATAATATTAAATGTCGATTTTTTTTTTGTCTTCAGTCATTTGACTGGTTTGATGCAGCTCGCCAAGATTCCCTATCTAGTGCTAGTCGTTTCATTTCAGTATACCCTCTACATCCTACATACCTAACAATTTGTTTTACATATTCCAAACGTGGTCTGCCTACACAATTTTTTCCTTCTACCTGTCCTTCCAATATTAAAACGACTATTCCAGGATGCCTTAGTATGTGGCCTATAAGTCTGTCTCTTCTTTTAACTATATTTTTCCAAATGCTTCTTTCTTCATCTATTTGCCGCAATACCTCTTCATTTGTCACTTTATCCACCCGTCTGATTTTTAACATTCTCCTATAGCACCGCATTTCAAAAGCTTCTAATCTTTTCTTCTCAGATACTCCGATCGTCCAAGTTTCACTTCCTTATAAAGCGACACTCCAAACATACACTTTCAAAAATGTTTTCCTGTCATTTAAATTAATTTTTGATGTAAACAAATTATATTTCTTACTGAAGGCTCGTTTAGCTTGTGCTATTCGGCATTTTATATCGCTCCTGCTTCGTCCATCTTTAGTAATTCTACTTACCTAATAACAAAATTCTTCTACCTCCGTAATCTTTTCTCCTCCTATTTTCACATTCAGCGGTCCATCTTTGTTATTTCTACTACATTTCATTACTTTTGTTTTGTTCTTATTTATTTTCACGCGATAGTTCTTGCGTAGGACTTCATCTATGCCGTTCGTTGTTTCTTCTAAATCCTTTTTACTCTCGGCTAGCATTACTATATCATCAGCAAATCGTAGCATCTTTATCTTTTCACTTTGTACTGTTACTCCGAATCTAAATTGTTCTTTAACATCATTAACTGCTAGTTCCATGTAAAGATTAAAAAGTAACGGAGATAGGGAACATCCTTGTCGGACTCCCTTTCTTATTACGGCTTCTTTCTTATGTTCTTCAATTGTTACTGTCGCTGTTTGGTTCCTGTACATGTTAGCAATTGTTCTTCTATCTCTGTATTTGAACCCTAATTTTTTTTAAATGTTGAACATTTTATTTCAGTCTACGTTATCGAATGCATTTTCTAGGTCTATAAACGCCAAGTATGTCGGTTTGTTTTTCTTTAATCTTCCTTGTACTATTAATCTGTGGCCTAAAATTGCTTCCCTTGTCCCTATACTTTTCCTGAAACCAAATCGGTCTTCTCCTAACACTTCTTCCACTCTCCTCTCAATTCTTTTGTATACAATTCTAGTTAAGATTTTTGATGCATGACTAGTTAAACTAATTGTTCTGTATTCTTCACATTTATCTGCCTCTGATTTTTTTTGGTATCATGACTATAAATGTCGATAACAAACAAATAATTATAAATGAATTGGCTTATCGTCAGACTCAGAATAATTTTTAAAAAATTATCGATCTTTACAAATGCAAAATTAAGGCGTTTAAACATAGGGATTTATCTAGAAGAATTACTGAAATGTTTGAAAATGATTGAAATTGGCTTTTTAAAATATATCCAATAAAAAGAGAAGATTTAAAAAAAAAATAGTTGGTCCTTTAGAACTTCTTATATATATTATCGGCGGGCAAACACAGTAGCCACGATGTGAGCTGGCGCACATTATACGTACGCGCTGATATCACTTCCACCGCGTAGTTCTCCCACCGTAGCGGTACTGCAGTTCCACCACTCTCAGGCTCCAATAAAAGAGCGTGCACTAGAGTGAATTTTTAATTCATCGTCGACCACCACTTGGAGGAGAACAAGAAGAAGAAGATGGAAGAAGACAGAAAATGTCCCCCGGCCGGTTCAACACGGGATCTCCCGGCGGTTGCCAACGTACCCGCCGGAGCAGCAAGCCTGGCCAGTACGCCAAGGAGCAGCTGGACTCTGAGGCTACCTTCCCGCTCCAGCTCCAGCTCACCGGGCTTCAATCGCTCTGGACTCGGCAGCAGGAGCCGGCCCAGAATGGGCCGGCTCGGGAAAAACCGCCACGGCCTCGCCGGCGAAGAACGACCGTCGCCGACCCGATACTGCGGAGCTCTGGGGACAACCACTGCCACACTGTAGCGGGGACCCGACTGCCGCTGAAGGAAAGCTCGATTGGACTTTAATGGATGAGCCGCAAATCCCCGACTTCGCTGAAGACCAGCTTCCGGACCCAACAGCTCTTCTCAGTGCTAACGCAAAAAACGGCCCTTTTCACGCCCACCACAAGCCGTGGTGGCCGTGAAAAGGGCCGTTTTTACGAACCGTCGAAGCCTTTCGATCACAAAAACGGCAATTTTGAGGGCTACCGTAAGGCTAATGGGGCTACCGTAAGGTTAGGGAGTGCTACGTGCTGTCGAAGCCATTCGGCGACAATATATATATATATATATATGTATTGGCGCAAGTTTGTTTGTCGATTGTAATCAAAAAGGAAGATCCACAAATAGGTGTTCCAACATTTCTAAATCCAAAATTCCAGCATTCTACTGCTAATAATTTTTGAGTTATGCGAGATAGATACGTACGTAAT
This sequence comes from Lycorma delicatula, assembly GCF_047948215.1. NCBI lineage: Eukaryota > Metazoa > Arthropoda > Insecta > Hemiptera > Fulgoridae > Lycorma > Lycorma delicatula. The sequence continues at coordinate 395,117,261 of NC_134455.1, forward strand.
TACAGACGTCACGCCGAAACTAGTCAAAATGGATCTAGGGATGGTCAAAATGTATATTTCCGTTGAAATCAGAAAACCGAAATTTTTCGCGATCACAATACTTCCTATCCTTCATACAAGAAAGTAAAAATCAATTTATTGAAATAGATTGAAGAAATAGTACAATTTAATGGTTTAGATAAAGAATTTAAACCAACAAGAATTTAAAAAAAAAAGAATTAACTAACGAAAATTGTTCTTGATATGAAGCCCAAGTTGTAATTTCTACAGTATTTAACACCGAGTTAAATACGTTATCTTTGACTGACTTTTTTATTTGAGGAGTAACAAATATTCCTTCTTTTATTTTTCCTTCACTTACATTCGAAAATTTCTGCCTGATGTACAAAAATCCGGGATTATCCTTTTTCATTGCTTTTACAAAAAGCAATGAAATTAGCAAATGAAAATTAACAATGAAAAAGCAATGAAATTATATAATTTACATTGGTCCTACATTGATAATGATAGGGTGTAAAAAATATTTTTTTTTGGGTTCAACTTAGGGCTTATGAATAATATTTTTTCAATATTCTAAGTTGCCTTGTTTCTTCCACTCCTTGGTAACATAACGTTTATTCCTAGCTGGGCTATCCCATTCTCAAAGCAAACACATGTACTTAGTTTAGCTTAACTGATGCTTAACAAAAATTAGCTATAATTTTAAAATCACCACATTTGCTCTAGCTATGTTATTTATAATTTATTTTTTCGCGAAAGTCTTTCATCACATCGTATGTCTCTTTCAAATTAATACCATAAGCGATCGGTATCGAAGGATCTTTGTTACAGTTTTGTATAGAACCAACTACTAGGCCAGTCATCAGGTTTATGAAGTTGTCCTAAGTGCAACATAAGCTCATCAATATTTGTGCGATAAACCAAATTATTTTCATCAATAAAGTACCGAGAAAGTTCTTTTTGTCGGCTTCGAATGCCCGAAATTTTTGTATTTTCTTGAAGTAAATTCTAATCTTGCAGTCTTGATCCTAACAGTTCAGCTTGAGTTTTTGATAAATTTATATCCGTAACGGAATCATTTAATTCACTTTCTGATATAAGATGTGCTTATCGGAAGATAATTCAAAATAGAAATCGTTGTTGTCTTCTTCAGTACTTCCTGTTTGTTCACCGCTGCTTTCGAAACGTTCACAGGCGGCTCAGGAACTGGAATAATTTCACTGTGAGGTACAGGCCAGATTGCAGATTGCATTGAAGGATATTTTACAGTATGTTTAGAAATTCCAGGTACATTTGTTGGTTACATGATCCTTTGCGTCATGCCAAACCGTAGGTACACCAAATGGCAAAGCCGCGTACTTTTCAGCCATCCTCTTAAATATACAGAACATATATAGTGCATACTATATGAGCAGGCCACATCTTATCCTGATCACCAATTTTACACTGAAAGTACAAACGGTATGCTTTTTTAATTAAAGGTATAATGTTTTCTCTATTTGATTTTACGGTAAACTCACCACATACATAACAAAAGGCATCCGCATCGTTTACACAATTTCGAGGCATTATGATACTGCACCGTTAACAAACTTAAGACGGCAATAAGACTGAATAAAATTAATTCGTTCCTTAATCCAGTGCTTAATACAAAAAACACAGCTGTGTTTTCAGCTACATGTTTTTACCTGCACGGACGATTAATCTTGCCCATGAAGGTTCATTCTTTAGTATTAGATATGATGATACAATATGTGACCATGATATGATTTAATTCTGTATTTAGTATTGTTTATTTATAGCTTACAAATTATGTAACAGTGTTAAACAATAAATAATGAGCTAACAAAATACAATATAGGACCTTAACTATCCGTTGGAAAAATGAAAAAAATCCTTTAATTAAAATTTAAAAAATTTTCAAAAAATATGGGTGTTAGTAAGTTTCTAAGTACATATTCGTTTTTGGCATAAAAAACAGATTAAAATCATGTATCGCATGTAAGGAAACAAAATTATATTTATCAGTGTAATCAATTTTGTACACCTAATAATAATATTCCGAGACGCCGACCGCTAGGGCAACCAGCCTGGAGGGCCTAGCTGCGGAGCTGTGCCGTAAGCAAGCCCTGTAGCTAGTTTATATATATATATGTAAGTGTGTGCGTGTATGTGTATGTTTTGTCTCCTCTCTAAAACACAAGAACAGCAATAGATGTCAAGAAACAAATTCTTTTATTTTTTGGTATTCATGACTAAAAAAGCTTGTCAATAAAAAAAAAAGAAAAAAGACCAGCTTCCTTATAAACTGAATTATATTTCTGTTTTTATCTTTCATGGTTAAAACTGTTTTTTTTCTTTTTTTGAGATGAAACCAGTTTACTTTGGTACATATTTTATTAGAGTGATTATTTTAGGTAGATTATTATTTCTATTAATCATAGAAAATGTATAATATCAAAGGTTTTATGTCAATTTTCATATAAAGATTTTTTAAAAAAATTAAACCGATTTCAAAAAGAAAAATGTCGCATAAAAAAGATGAAATAACATTTTTCTATTACGCCTTCGATATAATTTTTTTATTACTGCGCAGATAAAAATTTATTTTATTATTTTTGATTTTTATCAGTTCTGAATTGATAATTATTGCAAAGAAGTCATTGAAATTAAAATATCTCAACTTATATAACAGTGAAATTATAAATTTAACATTTTTATATTATTTCTGACGCGTCGTACCTGATAAAAATCTGAAGGTGAAGGTGTTTAAATTAAATATGTTTGTAAACTAATGAATTTATAGTTGTTGATTACGTTTATTTATTAAATTAAATGATTATTATTACTACAGAAATTTGCCATCAGCATAAATCACGGTTTTCTAGGTACAGAAAACAACCCTTTTCTTGTTGACCTTTACATCCAAACTGCTGTACTAAATGATAACAAGTTGACTAACTCTATTATAGTTATGTATTTATAACTCTAGAGTAATTAAACCAGACAATAGATAGTAGTTAGAAATTTTTTAACGTATAATGCAACAATATATGTACCCTTTTAATTGTAGAAGGAAAAGTGTTTTTAATTTAATTTATTTTATCTAGTGATCGATTCTGTTTTTAATAACTATTACATATACGTAGGTAACTGTTTCCGCCCAGGTACAGCGGGTGGAATCTCCTTATTGAAAATTGTTTATAAATTTTTAATCGAAAAATACAGAACAATTAGGGTAACTAGCCATGTATCAAAAATCTTAACTAGAATTCTGTACAAAACAATTGAGAGGAGAGTGGAAGAAGTATTAGGAGAAGACCGATTTGGTTTTCAGAAAAAGTATAGGGACAAAGGAAGCAATTTTAGGGCTCAGATTATTCGTAGAAGGAATATTAAAGAAAAACAAATCGACATACTTGGTACTTATAGACCTAGAAAAGGCATTCCATAACGAAAATTGGAATAAAATGTTCAGCATTTAAAAAAAATTAGGGTTCAATTATAGAGATAGAAGAACGATTGTTAACATTTACAGGAACTAAACAGCAAAAGTAATAATTGAAGCATGTAAGAATGAAGCCATAAGAAGAAAGGGAGTCCGACAAAGATATTTCCTATCCCGTTACTTTTTAATCTTTACATAGAATTAGCAGAAGGAACAATGAACGGCATAGATGAAGTCCTACGCAAGAACTATCGCATGAAAAACAAGAACAAAACAAAAGTAATGAAATGTAGTAGAAATAACAAAGATGGACCGCTGAATGTGAAAATAGGAGGAGAAAAGATTATGGAGGTTGAAGAATTTTGTTATGTGGGAAGTAGAATTACTAAAGATGGACGAAGCAGGAGCGATATAAAATGCCGAATAGCACAAACTAAACGAGCCTTCAGTAAGAAATATAATTTGTTTACATCAAAAATTAATTTAAATGTCAGGAAAAGATTTTTGAAAGTATATGTTTGGAGTGTCGCTTTATATGGAAGTGAAACTTGGACGATCGGAGTATCTGAGAAGAAAAGATTAGAAGCTTTTGAAATGCGGTGCTATAGGAGAATGTTAAAAATCAGACGGGTGGATAAAGTGACAAATGAAGAGGTATTGCGGCAAATAGATGAAGAAAGAAGCATTTGGAAAAATATAGTTAAAAGAAGAGACAGACTTATAAGCCACATACGAAGGCATCCTAGAATAGTCGCTTTAATATTGGAAGGACAGGTAGAAGGGAAAAATTGTGTAGGCAGGCCACGTTTGGAATATGTAAAACAAATTGTTAGGGATGTAGGATGTAGTGGGTATACTGAAATGAAACGACTGGCACTAGATAGGGAATCTTGGAGAGCTGCATCATACCAGTCAAATGACTGAAGACACAAAAAAAATACCAGTTAATGATGTTAAATTAAAATTTACATACGGAGTAATAATGCAAGTTGAAATATAAAGATGCTACGTATTGCTGATGATATATTAATTCTAGCTGAGAGTAAAAAACATTTAGAAGGAACAATGATCGGCATGAATGAAGTCCTACGCAAGAACTACCGCATGAAAATAAACAAGAACAAAACGAATGTAATGAAATGTAGTAAAAAAAGTGAAGATTGACGACCGAATGTAAAAGTAGGAAGAAATAAGATTACGGAGGTAGAAGAATTTTGTTATTTGGGAAGTAGAATTACTAAAGATGGACGAAGGAGAGCGATATAAAATAAATGGTGAATAGCACAGGCGAAACGATCCTTTAGTCAGAAATATAATTTTTTTACATCAAAATTCAAGTTAAACATCAGGAAAGTATTTTTGAAAGTATATGTTTGGAGTGTAGCTTTATATGAAAGTGAAACTTTAACGATTGGAGTACGTGAGATGAAATGATTAGAAGCTTTGCAGGTGCTATAGCAGAATGTTAAAAATCGGATGAGTGGATAAAATGACAAATTAAGAGGCGTTGAAGAAAGAAGCATTTGGAAAATTATAGTTAAAAGAAGAGACAGATACATAGGCCACATGTTAAGGTATCCTGGAATAGTTGCTTTAATATTGGAGGGACAGGTAGAAGGAAAAAATTGTGCGGGCAGGCAACGTTTGGAATATGTAAAACAAATTGTTAGGGATGTAGGATGTAGGATGTAGGGGTATACCAAAATGAAACGACTAGCACTAGATAGGGAATCTTGGAGAGCTGCATCAAACCAGTCAAATGGCTGAAGACAAAAAAAAATCGGAAAATCCCGATTCGTTAGTATATATTTCGTGGTGGTCAGGTGTATAGTTATTATATTATTATATATCGATATATATTCCAAATTTATATTAATAATATACTTTTTTATTTACAGGATTGTTTTTCTTTATAAAATAATGAACTATAAACCAAAAGTAGGCACCGGAATGTACCGATCACTAACGCAAAATCCCGATTCGTTAATAATCAATTCTAGAATTAAATTTCTAAGTTACCTTTCGTTATATCAATTTTCATCCTTCAAAAAAAAAAAATATTTACGCAAGAGGTAATCGATTTTGGAGACCTAATAATCCCATTCCGTGACACTACCCGCTCAGAGGGCCTAGTTACGGAAAGCGTGCCTAAGGAACGCTTTTGCAGCTAGTAATTAACTAATTTTCAAGAAACAAAAAACATTTTGTTTTTTACAATGTTTGAATTGTTATGAATAAAAATTCCACTATATACCACCATTATTTCAGTTAACGGATGGAGATGTATGCGACAGATTTCTCCGGATAATACAGCGGTACGTTTCCAGGAACTTTGGTTTGCTTGGAGTTTCTTCCACCAGTACCTCATATCGTAAGCGATATTTACTTTTCATTGGTTCCAGAGTTATAGACAAATGAAATTTTAATTAATGAAATATTTGGATCTTGCAAGAGGAACATATATCGGTTCGAATCAGAATTCATCACTTTTTTTTAACTTTTTTTTTTTTTTTAATTTTAATATATTTATTAGTTCTATTAAACTCATATTATAAAATAAATTTTAACAATATATAATAATTCAATAATAGAAATACAAAAAAAATCTGATATGGACTCCACATGACTTCCTTATACGCCTATTAAATTACATATACACATTTTTTTTAATTGAAAAATACATAAAATTTTATCGCATTAATAACTGTTTTTTGTTATTAAATTATTATTTATCGTAAACATTTTTTTTACAATCTGAGGTTAATTATTAATAAATTATAATTAAATTTAAAAAAAAGTTAAAAGAAAAAAGATAAAATGAAGTCGGATTCGATCCGATGTGCCGTCGTCGTGTAAGATCCAAATATTTCTTTTTTTTTTTTTGTCTTCAGTCATTTGACTGGTTTGATGCAGCTCTCCAAGATTCCCTATCTAGTGCTAGTCGTTTCATTTCAGTATACCCTCTACATCCTACATCCCTAAAAATTTGTTTTACATATTCCAAACGTGGCCTGCCTACACAATTTTTCCCTTCTACCTGTCCTTCCAAAATTAAAGCGACTATTCCAGGATGCCTTAGTATGTGGCCTATAAGTCTGTCTCTTCTTTTAAGTATATTTTTCCAAACGCTTCTTTCTTCATCTATTTGCCGCAATACCTCCTCATTTGTCACTTTATCCACCCATCTGATTTTTAACATTCTCCTGTAGCACCAAATTTCAAAAGCTTCTAACCTTTTCTTCTCAGATACTCCGATTGTTCAAGTTTCACTTCCATATAAAGCGACACTCCAAACATACACTTTCAAAAATCTTTTCCTGACATTTAAATTAATTTTTGATGTAAACAACTTATATTTCTTACTGAAGGCTCGTTTAGCTTGTGCTATTCGGCATTTTATATCGCTCCTGCTTCGTCCATCTTTAGTAATTTTACTTCCCAAATAACAAAATTCTTCTACCTCCATAATCTTTTCTCCTCCTATTTTCACATTCAGCGGTCCATCTTTGTTATTTCTACTACATTTCATTACTTTTGTTTTGTTCTTGTTTATTTTCATGCGATAGTTCTTGCGTAGGACTTCATCTATGCCGTTCATTGTTTCTTCTAAATCCTTTTTATTCTCGGCTAGAATTACTATATCATCAGCAAATCGTAGCATCTTTATCTTTTCACCTTGTACTGTTACTCCGAATCTAAATTGTTCTTTAACATCATCCAAATATTTCATTAATTAAAATTTCATTTGGCTATAATAATGAAAATGAGTACCAGTTATGATACATTGTTGAAAATCTCTCAATGAGAGCTTATTAATGCAGTTAAAAAAAAAGTAAAGTCAAATTTTTTTTGGATTTTGTGTTTTTTGGACACTTTTGGGTCAATCGATTACAATCAAAAAGGGAGGTGCACAACTAGATGTTATAACAATCCTAAATCCAAAATTTGAACATTCTACGGGTAATCGTTTTTGAGTTACTCCAGATATAAACGTACAGACATCACGTATGTACAGACAACACGCCAAAACTAGTAAAATGAATTCAGAGATGACCAAAATCGATATTTCCGTTGAAATCTGAAAACCGAAATTTTTCGTAATCACAATTCGTACAAGGAAGTAAAAATATGAAAATAAAATTAGAAGTTATTAGTAAAATTAAATTTATGTACTTTTCATTTTAATCCAAAATTTTTTACTATCGGATTTTAATAATTATTAAGAAATGAAAAATTTTAATAATTTTTAAATGAAAAAAAAAAAAAGTTAAAAAAATATATGAAGTCGGATTCGAACTGATGTGTGCATGGTTACGGATCCGGCACGTTTACACTTATACCACATATCTACTTGAGCGACGTGAAACAGAATTAATATACGATTATTGTATAAACTAATATAAAATGCTAATGAAATTTTTATTCCAATTTTTCTTTAGTATAATTGAATATTCCGTGTATGAAGACACGTAAACAGTGTACTGTTCATACACGTACTATGATTCAAATCGGTGTCCTGAAACCCGTGCTTTCCCCTTGTTAGCGACAGTAAGATGGATCTTAGGTACCTTAACTGATTTATCTTTTTATAGAAAAAGGTCACTATAATAATTTTCTTTCAGAATTAGAAAAATTTCTTTACGAAAAACAATGTTTTATAACATTAAACATGATCTAATTTTGACTAGTATCAGAATGACGTCTGTACATATGTACATATGTCTCTCGCATAACTCAAAAACGAATAGCCTTAAAAATTGGAATTTTGGATTTAGGACGTTGTAACATCTAGTTGTGCATCTCCCCTGCTGATTGCAATCGATCGGATCAAAAGTGTCTTAAAAAGCCCAAATTCCAAACAAATTTGGATTTTAGACTTTTTCTTTACTGCAGTAAAGAAGCCCTCATTGAAGGCTTTTCAACGATATATCATAAGTGATGATTATTTTCAATGGTTCCACAGTTAGTAAATGGAAATTACTAATGAAATTTTAATTAATGAAATATGTGGATGTTCCAAGGGGAAGGTTCATCGGCTGAAATCAAACTTCATTTCTGTTATTTTTTTTTCTAATTTAAATATATTAATTTATTAATAATTATTAACTTCTCATTGTAAGAAAAAGTTTTACAATAAATAATAATTCAATAGTAACAAAAAATAAATAAAAATGAAAAAAAAATATATGTAATTTAATAGGCGTAAAGGAAGTCATGCGGTGTCCACATCAGGTTTTTTTTGTATTATAATAATAATAATAATAAAAATGGAATAACGAAACAGAATAAACTTTTAATTACACTTTTGTTTTTAAATCTAATTTAAAATATCCATGATTTCTAAAACTTGCGGAAATACTCGTGTCTTAACTTTTTTTTTTACTAATATCATTTCACGTAACATTCAGAAAAAAAAAATATAAAAATGAAAATATGAGTGACAAAATTTCTGATTAATTACTTTTTACAGCGTTTCCTGTTGGATCCAATTTTCAGTAACAAAAGAGGCTTAGCTTTTGTTAAAAAAAAAAGATACGCCCAACGGCTGTATCAACTTATTACTGTGCTACTCCAAGTTCGTTATGTATTTTTAAACAATTATTTACATTGTAGTCATGTAATATTCTAATAATAAATTCTTTGTTCAATTTTTCTGAAACATATATATTTCATAAATACTTTTTTTTTTTTACATATTAAAAGATAACTTTATTTTATTTTTTAATAAAACGAACGATTGTTGTGTATTTTTTCTTTACCAATAGTTTAAGAATTGTGTTTGTTTATATGTTATATATTCTTTCGTAATAGATGAATAAACATCAATAAACGGTTTTTTCATTTGTTGATATTTTATTTAAAAGGAGATTTTCAAGGCGCACTTAAATATATTTCACTCATCTAGTATGAACCTGGCCATATAGTAACAATATTAAAAAATATACTATCAAAATTAATGGGAGTCCAAGGCCACGGTTAAAGTTTTCTCTAAAATAACAAAACCGAAAAAATGGATCAAATAGAATAGCTGGAAGCAGGATAATTAATGAAATATATATTAATTCTGCACTTTATCACACTCAAGAATATGGTACAAGGTTTTAAAGTACTTTTTTTTGGCCTTCAATCATTTGACTGGTTTGTTGCAGCTCTCCAAGATTCCCTATTTAGTGCTAGTCGTTTCATTTCAGTATTCCCTCTACATCCTACATCCCTAACAATTTGTTTTACATATTCCAAACGTGGCCTGCCTACACAATTTTTCCCTTCTACCTGTCCTTCCAATATTAAAGCGACTATTACAGGATGCCTTAGTATGTGGCCTATAAATCTGTCTCTTCTTTTAACTATATTTTTCCAAAAGCTTCTTTCTTCAACACCTCTTAATTTGTCACTTTATCCGCCCATCTGATTTTTAACATTCTCCTATAGCATCACATTTCAAAAGCTTCTAACCTTTTCTTCTCAGATACTCCGATCGTCCAAGTTTCACTTCCATATAAAGCGACACTCCAAACATATACTTTAAAAAATCTTTTCCTGACATTTAAATTAATTTTTGATGTAAACAAATTATATTTCTTACTGAAGGCTCGTTTAGCTTGTGCTATTCGGCATTTTATATCGCTCCTGCTTCGTCCATCTTTAGTAATTCAACTTCCCAAATAACAAAATTCGTCTACCTCCATAATCTTTTCTTCTCCTATTTTCACATTCAGTGGTCCATCTTTGTTATTTCTACTACATTTCATTACTTTTGTTTTATTCTTGTTTATTTTCATGCGATAGTTCTTGCGTAGGAGTTCATCTATGCCGTTCATTGTTTCTTCTAAATCCTTTTTACTCTCGGCTAGAATTACTACATCATCAGCAAATCGTAGCATCTTTATCTTTTCACCTTGTACTGTTACTCCGAATCTAAATTGTTCTTTAACATCATTAACTGCTATTTCTATGTAAAGATTAAAAAGTAACGGAGATAGGGAACACACTTGTCGGACTCCCTTTCTTATTACGGCTTCTTTTTTATGTTCTTCTTTTAAGTACATTGTGCATAAAAACCGTATTCGATTTAACCGAATAAATATTTTTCACTATTATTTGATAATAAATTAATCTGAAAATTGCTCGGAGTGCGAGGTGGAAGAGACCCCCTCAACATGTATTCTTTCTGTGCCCGCGGATAGAGCGTAAAGAGATGTTCGGCAACCTGAGATGTGAGCACACGTTTCACCCTGAAGATACCCTGCGAGTCGTACTAGAAGGTGAGGCACAGTGGAAAGATTCGTCAAGGCGGTCGTGAGGAAGCTGCATTTATATGAGGAGTCCCGCAGAGGAGAATGGGGGCGGGCAGGTTCTCAGCCGAGTACCTAGGGAATCCCCCGTGGGTGATATGAGGCCGGGGACACTCTGCTCATTTGTCTGATGGTGGCCACTGGTATGTGGTGTTTTTATAAGCAGTCCCAGGAAGGGGGGAAGCCAAGGATGGTTGTTCAGTCGGTAGAGCGCAGGTATACATACGCCCTTGGTTATAACTGGCGGAACCTGTTAACGAGTCCGACACTGCTTAGGCGCTCGTAAATGGTTCCTCCACCTCTTAAGATAACTTAATAAAATAATCGCTTAAAAACATTATAATCCAACGGTGCTTAATTTAAATTTCTATGTACACAGAAACAAATGCGTAGTTATGTTCTTACTAATTACCTTCACTTTCGCCCTTCCGGCGTGTTTTTGAATAGATTTGGCGATCAAATAGCCCTTGTTTTCCGCCATCTTCTGATCGCTAATAAAAAAAAAGAAGCAACTAAACCGCTTTCGTATTCCTTCCACCGATTGAACTAGAAAAGGAAACGAATGTTCCATACTCACGCTGAGTAAAAAAAATTCCTTCCACCAACACGCCAGGGTTAGCACTGTCGGAACGACAGTGCTGTCTCTCTTCCTCGCAGCCTCACGTCCAGCTTCCTATGCGCGCATACGCACAGCTAAACACCACGCCGATGGAACTGTGAAGCGCACAATTCCGTAAAAAGATTTTTGTATCTTTTTCATAAACTGGGGGATGTCTACAGACATTACGATTATATATTGTACAAGTATAAATGCAATTAAAAAATAAATATTAACCTAAATATAAATATTTGTAAAGTAAATTTGTATTTTAAAGTTAACTAGTTTCCATCGCTTAGTATAAAAATCATAAATTTTTGTATTGTTGATAATTTCGTTTTTGTGTCAGTTACAGAAACTAATATGCCAAGATTTGCAGAACCTATCCCAAACGTTACAGTTACAGTCGGTAGAGATGCACTTCTTGCGTGTGTTGTAGAAAATCTTCGAGGTTACAAGGTAAAGTAAAAAAGATTATCCTTTCTAATACGTATTAATTCGATTTTTAAAATAGTCGATTACTGAGGTTATGAAAGGTTAACCGTTTATATTAATTAATATAAACAAATAAGTTATTTTTTGTACAAATATTGATTTCGGGATTAGCGGTTTCTACGTTATCATTATCTGAGATTCGCAACATTATTTACTTAGTTGATGTATAAAGGAATGTGTCTTTATAAATTTTTATTGTATAAATATTGGTTACTTAATATTATTTAAATAACGTTACAAGTTGTCGTTACCGTCATACGGTTACCTGCACTTAGGCAGGTCCTTTGCACCATATCCGTTTATATTCTTTTTTATTTCCAGGAAAACTTTAAAGATATTTAACTTTTAATTGTTATTTATTAAATATTATATTACTGTCTACATATGTACACACACACACACACACACACACACATATACACGAGGAGTGTTTTTAAAACAATGTTAGTTTTGAAATAAAAACAAAAGAGAAAAATACGAACAAATTGTAGAGTTTTTCCATGTTTGTCGATTAATATCTTCGGTATCCGTTGGGCACACATTTTTTTATGGCTTTTTTTTTTTTTTTTTTTTGTTTTCAGTCACTTGACTGGTTTGATGCAGCTCTCCAAGATTCCCTATCTAGTGCTAGTCGTTTCATTTCAGTATACCCTCTACATCCTACATCCCTAACAATTTGTTTTACATATTCCAAACGTGGCCTGCCTACACAATTTTTCCCTTTTACCTGTCCTTCCAATATTAAAGCGACTATTCCAGGATGCCTTAGTATGTGGCCTATAAGTCTGTCTCTTCTTTTAACTATATTTTTTCAAATGCTTCTTTCTTCATCTATTTGCCGCAATACCTCCTCATTTGTCACTTTATCCACCCATCTGATTTTTAACATTCTCCTATAGCACCGCATTTCAAAAGCTTCTAACCTTTTCTTCTCAGATACTCCGATCGTCCAAGTTTCACTTCCATATAAAGCGACACTCCAAACATACACTTTCAAAAATCTTTTCCTGACATTTAAATTTTTTTTTGATGTAAACAACTTATATTTCTTACTGAAGGCTCGTTTAGCTTGTGCTATTCGGCATTTTATATCGCTCCTGCTTCGTCCATCTTTAGTAATTCTACTTCCCAAATAACAAAATTCTTCTACCTCCATAATCTTTTTTCCTCCTATTTTCACATTCAGTGGTCCATCTTTGTTATTTCTACTACATTTCATTACTTTTGTTTTGTTCTTGTTTATTTTCATGCGATAGTTCTTGCGTAGGACTTCATTTTTATGGCTATAAAAACTTATTATCCGGTTTTCCAATTTGTCAGTCAAAACTTGCTAAATCAAAGATTAAAGATCCGAGACAATTGTGACACGATAAAGGGCAATTTTCTATAGTATTTTTGCCAACGTTTTCAGTCAAATCATTCAGTACACTGACGGCCGGTCCCTACGTTCTTTATCGTGAACGTTTGTTGCCGCATCTCATAATAAACGGCATCACCCTCGTACTTTAACTTCAGTTATAATATTCGGCCCGTAACCTTCCCAAATTTGCCTTTGAATTTCAGTCGCGGAATTGGTTTTTACCATCAGAGATCGGATAACTTCTAGTATTTCACATTTAGCGGGATTAAAAATTGTAGCGCCTGTTATAAATGGATGAATACACACAATTACAAAAGAAAAATGTCAAAATTGCTGTTGCCAATAGCAAACTGTTGATTGAAATCACTTTTTCTTTTTAAGCACCCCTATGGTAAGCGGTCCCCGCCGTTAAGCAAACGCAGTTCCCATAGGCATGCCCTGGCAGCAGATTACCACCCCCTAGCTTGGTCCTTCTAGTAGGGCTTCTCCCAACAGGGTCCCCACGGTATCGACAGAGACCACAGACATCCCTCTTCTGGCATGCCCATGACCCCCTCCCCAGCAGGGCTACCCTCACCATCCTATCCTATAATGGGCAACATGTCCTCTACATGTCCCCATTACCCCTCGCGACCCATCTCGTTACCTCGAGGGTTCCCAGTGCTTCATCGAGCAGCGCCGACCCACCTTCCTCTTACATGTCAGGTGGACCTGCACCCTCTCCACAGTAGGGCTGCTTCCCTGGCCCTAAACGTCGCCACGCTTCGTCCCCATGCCTTGACCACTGCTTCTTCTTTCCCTCCCTTTTACGCAGTGGACCGGGCTTTTTTCCCCCCAGGGCGTGACTTGTAACCCCCCGTTACAAGTCAACGTCGATTGGGTGGAAGCAACTCGTTTAAATCTACCTTATATCTAGCTTAATTCTAATCACACATAATAGTGCAGCTCGCAGGCCGCCTAAATGATTGAAATCACTAATCTACACAAACCGCACTATTATTTACGTACAATATTTTCTACAAACATGGCGTTTAGAGGGTGCAAATTCAAAACGGACCTTACTCTAAAAATACTCTATATTCGAGGAATATTTTTAAAGCAGTGGCTCGTAGCTAAAAATTAAAATTAGTGAAGGTGCTGCTTCAGAAAATGCTTTTCTGGGCCTTTTCAAGGTTATAATTAAATGAAAAAATGAATCAAATACAATAGCTGGAAGCAGGATAGTAATGTAATCCTACACTTTATCACATCCAAGAATACATTGTGTACATTGTGCTTAAAGCCGTATTCGGTTTAACCGAATAAATAATAAAATGTCAATACAGATAATATTTTTTTGTATTATTAGAGAATAACTTAATAAAATAACTGCTTAAAAACACTTAATCCAACGGTACTTATTGTAAATTTCTGTACACAGAAACAAATACCTAATTAGTTTTTACTAATTACCTTCTCTTTTGCCCTTCCAGGGTGTATTTGGGGATAGATTTGGCAATCAAAGAACCCTTGCTTTCTACCATCTACTGATCGCTACTGAAAAAAAAACAACTAAACCGCTTTCATATTCCTTCCGACGACTAAACTAGAAAAGGGAACGAACAAGGAACGTTCCATACACACGCGGAGTAAAAAATAACTACCTTCCACCAGCACACCAGATTTGGCACTCCAAGAGCGTCAGTACTCTCTCTCTCCCTCGCAGCATCGCGTGCAGCTTCCTATGTACACATGCACATATCAACCAAATACCACGCCGTTAGAACTGTGAATCGCACAGTTCCTTACAAAGATTTTTGTATATTTTTATTAAAGTAGGAATGACTACTGAAATTAGATTTAAGGGTTATATATTGTACAAGTATAAAGAAAGGATTAAAAGAAAAAAGGACTCATATTAAATTTTATCGATAATATAAAATCGAAATAAGGAGTGCTGCAGTTCCAAAGTGCATATATGCAAGGCGTCACTGATATTTAAAATAAGATCCGTATATTATATATATTGTAAAAAAAAGCTGGAATATAGTTATTAGATGTTTAAATTTGTTCCGGAAGTTGAAACGTTATTAGTTAAATTAATTGCTTCGAGAACATTCTACATGACGTCAGCATCCCGAGGGTATATAGAACTCGGCGGTTGCCAGCAGCAAGTCTATTCAGAGATTCTCTCTCTTTCTCTTGACTTAAGATACATAATTCGATTTGCATTTTAGCTAGTCAGTCGGTCAAATAGCTATAGTCGTCAGGGATAGGAAACATCCCAACCCCGTAGGGGAAGCCATCCGCCTAGTGACGTGAATGTCTCGTAATTCGAAGCAAAATAACACAACATACCACCAAACATGTTGATCGCAACAACGAAATTTAGTTCTACCTAGTTCCTTACTCACAGGGATAGGAAACAGCAAGGATATCCGAGGCTGTCCAAGTATCGTCCACCTACATTATTCCATCATCGTTCCCGACAGATTGCAATCGATGGCTATCAGCCTGACACGAGTTTTATCGATACAGATAAATATTGTTTTAATATTATCAAAAATTCCATTTCACAAATTTAATGTCATCTTGACTTTTCGAAGAAAAGTGTGTTATTACTTTCTCACATTGTTGGAGTGGGAAGAAAATGAATTTCCTTTACTTTTGGCGTTTAAAGAAGTACGACAATATCATTTACTTTTAAAAGTAATTTCCTTATATCCTTATATACAGTATATATATATATATATATATATATATATTTACTTTAAGACGTATTCATAAAGTAAAGGCCGTCGGGTTATATTATTAACGGGTCAGAACACAGTTTCACGTATGCAGAGCCATCTATCGGCTATTTACAAAGCCACTGCAGTTATTTTTTTGATTTGGTAGTCGTTTGCCTGCCGGTGAATGCAGATCGCAATGTTCGCGATAATCGTTTCTCCCGCCAGTTGTGAAGTGCGCGCTGTGAATCGACTTTTATGTGCAAAAAGATCTTCAACTGTTGAAATTCACCGGGAGTTGTGCCTAGTGTATGGATGTACAATAATGAGTGAAAGAAAGGTTAGACAATAGTGCCGAGATTTTAAAATTGGCCGCAAAAGAGTGCCCGATGAAGATCGGAGTGACAGGCTCAGTCATATTTAGGCCGATAAAATCGTTGAACAAGTGAATTGAAAACTCCGATGTGATCGGTGGTTGATGATTAGTTGCGCTCTGGCTTATAAATTTCCGCATGTTGGACGCACCTCTATCTACAGGATTATCACAGAAAAGCTTGAATATCACAAATTATATGCAAGGTGAGTATCGAAAATGCTCACCGACCAACACAAAGAGCAAAGAATATGAAATGGACGAGCGTTTTTGTACCGCTATCGACAGGATGGAGATGATTTGTTTTCCCACATTGTTACGGGTCAGAAGACGTGGATATCCTACTCCGATGCAGAATCAAAACAACTGTCGATGCAGTGGCGCCATTCAAAATCACCAAAACCAAAAAGTTTAAGCGATCTCCGTATTCGAACCCAAAAATTTTGGCTACCGTTTTTTGGAACAAAAAGGGCGTCATTTTGGTTGATTTTATGGAACGTGGATCAACAATTACAGTTGACGTGTAATACGAAACGCTCACCAAACTGGGACGTGCGATCCAAATGGACAACGCGGGAAACTGTCGTCCGGTGTAATTCTCCTTCACGACATCGTGCGTCCTCACACCGCTACCATAACCAGGAAGAAGGCTCAAGAATTTCGTTGGGAACTTTTTGACCATCCTCCACATAGTCCCGACCTTGCACTTAACGACTATTTCCTCTTCTTGCATTTGAAAAACTGTTTAATGAACAACGGTTTGAAAACGACGAGGAACGCAAGACTGCCGTTGTCAACTGGTTCAATTCCCAGGCGGTGAACTTCTATGCAGAGGAGGTTAAAGGAACTGGTGCAGCGTTACGAAATATGCTTAGAACTGAATGATCATTATGTGGAAAAGTACATATGTAGTAAACTAAAATTGTAAGTAAAAATCTTTTCTCACGAGTTAATTTTATTTAATAACCAAACAGCTCTTACTTTATGAATATACCTCGTATTTATATATATATATATATATATATTATATCATTCCATCAGTGAAGAAAGCAAGCGATCTTTCCTTGATTGTCTAAATTCTTTAATAGGAGAAAAAAAAACAAAATCAAACGGCTTCTAACTAGTGAGTATGAAGAGTGTGGGATAAAATAAAATTTCAACTTCAGAAGAGAATCGATGATTGTAAGCAATGTCAATCGATAATCGATGGGATCGATTTAATCTTATCACATTTAAACATATAGGCCGAGCATTATCGTATTGAAGAATTATTCAGTTATTTTTAATATACATACGTATCCTATGAGGTATTTTGACGTCTCTATGTATCTTTTTGGATCAAATCATCTACCTCTTTTCTGTGCTTCTCATAAATCACAGAAACCGGTTGACCATTATGAGATTCATTTTTAATATTCACTGTACTAGTTTTCATGGACGAAATTTTATCTTCCTGGCGGGTAGCGTACAGGCACTGTACAACAGCAGCACCCCTTATTTCCACTTGACATTATCGATAACATTTAATACAGGGCGTTTCATAATGTTTTTAGGAGTTACAAAAATTCAGTACAAAAAAGTATTTCACCTACCTAAATGAAAGTTGTACAGGGTGATGCAGGGACTCAAACAGTTTTTGTTAAAATCTATAAATGTTCTATATGTGCTCCTCTAGTGATTCGGCACACATCAACACGAAAGTCTAGCTCTTGCCAAACTCGTTCTAACATGTCATTTTCGATAAAGTCGATTGCATTGATTATGCGATCCTTTAGCTCAGCAATATCATGCGGTATTGGTGGGTTATCTTTCACGTAACCCTAGAGAAAGAAATCACATGGCGTGAGGTTTGGTGACCTTGGTGGCCGCAGCATAATGTGTTGGTCTTCTTCAGACGCACTTCCTATCCAGCGTCGAGATAATGTTTTGTTACGGTTCTGTCGAACCTCGTTATGAAAATGGGCAGAACAACCATCTTTCTCGAAAATGAAGTCTTTGAGTAGGTGACGCATAAGCCATAATTGTAAAATATCCAGATATATTATGCCGGTTATTGTCGTTTCCATAAAAAAGAACGGCCCATACACTGCCTCACGAGAGATCGCACAAAAAACGTTTACTTTCGAAGAATTCCGAATGAGTTCCACATACGCGTGTGGGTTTTCAGTTCCCCTAACTCGCACGTTATGACGATTTACTTTGCCGCTAATGTGGAAAGTAGCTTCATCGCTGAAAATTATCTTGTTTAGAAAACCTTCATCTAACAAAATCTTTTCCTGTAACTGTAAACAAAAATCAAGCCTACGTGTTTTACCTCCATCAGAAAGACTCTGGATTTATTGAAGACGGTACGATTTGCATAATAAACGTTTACGGAGAACTCTCCGCACTGTTTTCGGAATTCCTAATTCTCTGCCTGCAGCCGCAGTCGATTTTGACGGGCTGCGAATGAAACTTGCACGCACACGTTCGACATCGACTTGTGAGGTTGATGGACGACCGGTTGATTTTCGCTTGCACAAGGGACCGGTTTCACTGAATTGTTTATGCCGTGCACGAATTGAATTGTCACTTGGTGGCTCCTTATGAAATTTCAACTGAAACGCACGTTGCATAGAAATTACTGACTTTGACGAGTGAAATTCTAACCCACAAAACGACTTCTCGCTTCCCGTGGCAGCCATTTTCTCTATTGTTGACGCCTAGCGAGCAAATGGTATACTAACTCCCTAGTATATGTGGAAAAAACGATTTGAAGTACTCTTTCGTACAGTACTTGTTTTACTCTTATGAGTGAAATAGTTTTTCGTTAATGAATTTTCGAAACTCCGAAGAACATTACGAAACGTCCTGTATATGTAAGCCTATGAATAAGATTTGTGCCTTGATCAAATTCATGAAAATTTAGATATTTTGTAGTAATGTATCTAATAAAGTTGTGTATGTAAACATTTGATAAAGATTGGTGGAGTCGTTCTTGATTTACGCACAACTGTTCCAAAAAAAAAATGAAAATTTTCTATCCCGAAAATCTTCAAAATGCTAAATCAATCAATGTCACTGAAATTTACATATGCTATAGTGGTGTATCTCAAACGCTGTGCTAGTGGTGTAGTGATGTTAATCATGTAAGTTTTGCATGTGAAAATTTGATGAAGATTGGATAAGTCGTTTTTCAGTTAAGCTCAATTTAAGATCGACAACAGACAACATAACTTCAATTTGAGGTAATGTTGATTGAGATGTATTTTTTATTCGCGTTTATGCAGTTAATCAAATTAGTGAAAGAGTTGAAATTGATACTCGTGTGTAAGATCTACCGGTTAATCGAACATATGTATTACGTTGTTCTCTGAAAATCAGTGCGTTTGTAATTTTAAAACAAAGAGGCCTACGGAAACCAAAAGTTCACCCTTTAAATGATTTTTCGCCGGTAAGAATCCGCAGAACTGGACGGCACAGCGAAATCAACGAACTATGTTTACAGTTCTAAACATGACCTAATATAAAAGTATAATGAAATTGGAGAAAATAAAGTAAACATGAAAATATTATATTTCAGTTCAATTAGATTTGTAATAAAAAACACTTTCAAAAAATAACTCAAATTTTGTTAGAAAACGATTTTTTCTTTCATTTGATGAATCGCGGGTCTCGAATAAATCACTTTTCCCCAAAAAGGTGGCTTTACATATCGTACCGCTAGGTAGCAGTACGTGATAGTACTAGGAAGCATAAAAGAAATTTAAAAGAAAATATACTACAACTTGTTTTAATAATAAATCCTCTTATGTAAATGAAAGTACGGAAAATGAAATTTTTTTTTAATTCTCATCGTTTCATTAAAAAAAAATAAAGGTATTAGTTTACAAGAGATTATAGCTGCTAATAAAATACAAAAAAAACATGAATACTGTAGGAGAGTGTTATAAATGTGGCACCAAAGATTTATTACGTAAAACAGAAATAAATTCGATCGATAAAATTTTTATTCTACAATTAAAACTAATCCTATTTGAACTAATCCAAGGAGAAATACAAAGAAAGTTCATTTAACAATAATATAAAAAGTGTGTCCATTGATACGATAAAAAAACTAGGGTTACCCATACAAAGTAATAAGTGCAATATTATATCTCGGATCTTCGATTCTTGAAGGTCAATATACTAGTTTTATTAACAAAGAAAAATACGGTATGAAGTGAATGATATGATTATCGACAAAAAAAAATTGGCCGAGAAATTAAAAAAATGTATATTTGTCTGTTCTAAAAAGGCAATAAGTTTTAATAATAAATCCATAAGATAATAATCAGTAATTCATAAAATAAAATAAAAGAATCTAATGAAACGCAGTGATATCCAAAAAAAATTACGATGAAATTTTAAGCCGTCTCGTAATAGTAATAGTGACAGGTAAGAGTCTCGCTGATATCATTTCTTCCGCTCAAAAAACTGTTTGTAATATAAATAAAACTGTTTTAAAACTTGTTTAAAAACAAAAGAGCTTATGATCCACTTAAATTAATAAACAATGCCATCTTTGAAGAAACAACAAAAAAAATCAAATTAACTAATAATTTAAAAGAACTGACATCCCAACTGAAAGAAATAGCTGAAGAACTAGCCCCTATAAACCCAAGAAAAAAACAAAATGAATGTAATGAAATGCAGTAGAAATAATGAAGATTGACCACTGAATGTAAAAGCAGAAAGAAAAAGATTACGAAGGTAGAAGAATTTTGTTATTTGGGAAGTAGAATTACTAAAGATGGACGAAGCAGAACGATATAAAAGAAATGGTGAATAGCACAGGCGAAACGAGCCTTCACTCAGAAATATAATTTTTTACATCAAAATTCAAGTTAAACATCAGGAAAAGATTTTTGAAAGTATACGTTTGGAGCGTCGCTTTATATAGAAGTGAAACTTGGACGATCGGAGTATCTGAGTAGAAAAGATTTGAAGTTTTTGAAATGCGGTGCTATAGGAAAATCTTAAAAATCAGACGGGTGGATAAAGTGACAAATGAAGAGGTGTTGCGGCAAGTCGATGAAGCAAGAAGCATTTGGAAAAATATATTTAAAAGAAGAGAGGCCACATACTAAGGTATCCTGGAATAGTCGCTTTAATATTGGAGGGACAGGTAGAAGGGATAAATTGTGCTGGCAGGCAACGTTTGGAATATGTAAAACAAATTGTTAGGGATGTCGGGGGTATACCGAAATGAAATGACTGGCACTAGATAGGAAATCTTAGAGAAATACATCAAACCAGTCAAATGACTTAAGACAAAAAAAGATTTGTGTACCGTTCAGTTTCGTTCTATCTTATCATTTAGTTATCATATATTCTTAGAGTGGTGCTACGCAATTTGCTTTTGCCTCAAAATTTTTTATGAAAGAATGACACTATGGAGGATGCATACACAAAATTTGACAAACAGTTTCATTTTGGACACCTCGGATCTTGTATTAATTTATTTAATATAATATTTTCATAAGGTTATTTAATTTCCAAAAGTTTTCTTTTTCTGAATCAACCTCTTTTTATAAAACTGCAATTATACTTTTAAATGATATTCTTCTTATTTTTTTTCATTTCTAATTTGAATAACTTTTCGTAATCTTATACCATCAAAAATTAAAAAGTTTTATAATGGTATAATTGTTTTTTTTTTTTATTCTTTTGCATTAGATTTCAAACTGTATACAGCATTTTGTTTTTAAATGAGATGTAAATGTCAATTTTGCTTGGTGAATATAAAGATGATAGAAATAGTGGTAGATAAGGGTGAGCTTGTAGTGGTTGGTGGATGGCTTGGTGCATAGTTAATGGTGTGGCGAGGTTCACAGGTCTGGGTTGCTGACAGAGGAGTGCGCAGTGGATTCCTTGTTATTGAAATTGATCGTATTAGGCAGAGAATACTGACGGGAGGAGGTGAAGGCAGCAAGTCCCGCCGCGCGGTGCTTTTTCGTGAGAAGAATCCACGTTCTTATTAGGACAGTAGGACGTGCAATGCCTAGCGATTGTTCAGATAAAATGCTTACGCAATGATATGGACCTTCTTCATAACACAAACTAGGTGTTAGATGTAGTAGATAAGCAATGAAACAAATCAAAGAATTTTACTAAGCTTATAACGACTGAAAACTCAATTTTTTTAATCTAATCGAACAACAATTATGATACGGCAACTTGTTATTATTATTTATTCAATTTTAAACCCGTAATGACAAAGATAAATTTAACTCTGTCGATTTTAAATGTGGAACCAATTTTAAAATTTTTATTAAGCTACAATTTCTGTTAAGAGCCAACGGGAATTAGATTCGGTTTTCCATCGCTGGAGAATTGTAAATAGAAGCTTACTAAACGTGAAATTTTTTTACTCGTAAAATCATTTTTTTTTTAAGAAATATTAAAACGACATCTTAATTATTTAGGTATTAGTTTTCAAATTTATTGTTTATTCTTGTGTATCCAGTAGATCTGTACATTCATAAAAGGAAAAACATAAAATGAGCACTGTTACGTTTTCCCCTCCTCTTGCCGTCGTGTACTGAAACCTATCGGTGGATGATTACCCACAGCAAACTATCTTCACCAGATCATCACGCAACTCTACGTCACAAGCTGCTTCCTCGAACACTGTACCTAGCGTCTTATACCGATCTGCACTCACACCTGACCCAAGGCGGTCGTGTCCGGATGGACTCCCTCTTGTTCTTGTTCGGATGAACATTATTTTAAGTTTTATTTAGTTTACGTTTGCCATCTTTAAAGTTAAGTTATAAGTTACAAGTGTTATGTTACAAAATTATTTTAAATCGCCAAGACGGCGTACAATTAAACAAACTTTCAGTAAACAACAAGGTGTTGTCTTCATTCATCACCTATGAACACATACAGTCTACCCTCGCTCTAAAATCTACCGCAACCCTGTTGACCAACGGCGTACCGTCGACGTCGCAACAAACAGTTATATGCAAATTACGAAGGTCATCCGATAATTAAAAGGTCAAATTACTAAAAAAAAAAATTATTATTGATTTAATGACAATGATACTAATGCATTTTTAAAAGTAATCCCCGATTAAGTACGGTTTACTGGCATTTCTGTCACCACCACACCATTCGGTCACTCTACAGCATAAAACTGAATGTCCATGCCACGAAAGGCTACCTCAAACCGGTTTAAGCGACCGATATCGTATTTAGCACCTAGAGTTAACCTACTATCGTGAACAGTATAAGCTTTCTAAATACACCGTTAGTTTTGTGTGTCCAGCCGTTCACTTATCGTATATTAAACTAAACTGGGTGCAGGCATCACTGGCGCGAGTGGTAGCGTCTCGGCCTTTCATCCGAAGGCCCCGGGTTCGAACCCCGATCAGGCATAGCATTTTCACGCACGCTACAAATCATTCATATCATCTTCTGGACGATGGTCTCGGAGGTTAAAAAAAATTGGGTAGGCGCACCCTGTCTTAACTATAATATATGAGTATCATAAATATAACATTTATCGTCTCAATTAAGGGAAGCGATTCGCTGCCACGCCTAGGACACTGAATACCAGCAATACGTGTCTACCATTTATAGCGCTTAGAGCTGTTGACCGATGGCCGAACGTTCCTCGAAGGTAGCCTCCTACAGCAGATCAAGGAAAAGATTCCTACCGATGAATTTTCTTTTTTTGACGCAACCGCATCAAGGAACTCCCATACTATCCGACAATGAGGCGGGGCACATTGACTCGCCGTTTATAAGTGGCCAATTTTCCACTTGACCTCTAAGTTCCAGGTCGGTTCGATTTCTGCTCCTTCCCGCAAGAGCGGGGCAGTCAAACATCATATATTCATTTGACTGGATTTCTCCGCAGACGCACAGCTCATCAGTTGCTAGGCGAAACCTGAACAGATATTGTCTCAAATTAACGTGATTTGTGAGCTCCTGGGCTTCCGTTGCCCTTAAAAACGAATTTGAGGCGTATTTATACTAGGATCGTCCCTTAGTAATGGGGTTCTATTTTTTCTGCCGTGCTTTGATCGTGAGGATCTGCAGCCTCTTCCGAAGGCGGAGGATGGGCAACTGTTCGACATTTAGAATAGGTGTATTGTGGTCACCGTTCCGCTCCGGTATTGGCCCGGCTCGAAACCGCATCCCAAATATCCCGGACTCCCGACCTCTTCGCAATTTCCACATAGCCACCCGAACTTTCACCCCTAAATCAATTGGGAGGACCTTTCCCAATATGGTGATAGCGTCGTAGGAGGTTGTTTTAAAAACACCAGAAATTTTTTGATTTTATATCGATCTTCTCAGAACCTGTATGTGTTGAGGTAATCGAGATAATTATGGATAATGGAGTAGTAGTTCGATACATCCATAAAAATTTCAGAAATCGATTTGTTTGTCCCTTCGAATAAAATCTTTAATAAGATTTTATAAATCGTCAGTCGAAACTTCCACCCGTCTTCCGCTATGTTGAAAATCAGTGATGCTTTCTCTTTCCGATTTAAATTATTCGACGCATTTCTAAAAATTTGAACACTCATCGCACTTTTAATCACAAAATTTTAAATCCACGAATGAATTTCAGTCGGTTTTACACGTTCAGAAAAAAAAAACCTTAGCAGACCACTTTATTCTTTCACGGTACGCTTTCATGTGAAGTCGAAATTTTTAAATAAATAAAAGATGTTATAATAATGGAAATTCTTTTGAAACAGATGTTTTTCTATATAAGGGGTGCCAATTTCAACGTTTGACAGCTAATTCTATTTCAAGAAATAAATTTTATTCTGTTGTCGTTTATCTTTTTAATTGTTGAAACATCCTCGTCTATAAAACGAATTACTTTGTATATTCTTGCGCTTTAACAATTCATATAATTATATTTTTACGTTTTGAAAATTTTAGTCGGTGTAACCTAAATAAATAGCATTTAATTTTATTCAAAACATTCCAAACTAATTAAATATAATTTTTTTGTCTTTAGTCATTTGACTGGTTCGATGCAGCTCTCCAAGATTCCCTATCTAGTGGGAGTCATTAGTCATTTCATGCAGGTATACTCCTTATAATTCTATACAATTTCCCCTTTAGAAAAAGTAATAAATCGTTAATTAATTTATTTATTTAAATTGAAATAAAGATATTGTTTAAAAGTTAATTTCTAATTTCTTGTACGAAGTAAAGGAAGTATTGTGACGGGGAAAAATTTCGGTTTTCAGATTTCAACGGAAATATCAATTTTGACCATCCCTGACTTCATGTTGACCCGGTTTCAGTGTAATGTCTGTACGTACGTATGTACTTATTTAGCATAACTCAAAACGATTAGCCGTAGGTTATTGAAATTTTGGGTTTAGGACTGTTGTAACATCTAGTCGTGCACCTCCCACTTTGATTGCAATCGATTGAACCAAAAGCATCCAAAAAAAGCCCAAAATCGAAAAAACAAGGATTTTGGAATTTTTCTTAACTGCAGTAATAAGCCCTATTGAGAGATTTTCAACGATATACCATAAGAAGTACTTATATTCAATGGTTCCAGACTTATAGCCAAACAATATTTTAATTAATGAATATTTGGGAAGGCACGTCAGTTCGAATCAGATTCCATCTTCTACTTTTTAACCTATTTTTTTTTATAAATATGTTGATGTATTAATAATTATTATTTTGTGATTGTAAAAAAATCTTTACAAAAATAATTATACAATAATAACAATAAAAAGATAATATGAAAAAAAGTTATTAGTGAAATAAAACTTTATGTTCTTTTAAAAATGTGTGTATGTAATTTAATAAGCATTATTATATATATGTATATGTAATAGATTGGTGAAACATATAATTAAATAATATTAATTGAAAATTATAATTTAGAATCCTATTATTTTTGGATTTCTAGTTTAATTTTATTTTATTAATCTGAAATTTCTGTTTAATTTTATCTACGTTAAGTTAACTAGAGAGTAACTGAAAAATAGACGCTTACAAGAACAATATATACCCTGAGGCATACATGCCCGATCTTTAACAAATTGCAAAAAATTCTTATCTTTTAATTCATTACTCCTGTAACATTGTTGGATAATATTCTTCCTAAGTCAGAGTTGAACGTCATTTCGTTTACTTGTTGCCAATCATTTATCGTTCTTTGGTTTGATGTAATTCTTCTGATCTTAATTCTGTACACGTTCTCTAGTTTTCAAATTTTTTCCTCTTTATATTCATCATCCTCCTTCTTTTAATCTTTTCTTGGTCTTTTTATTTTTCTACGTCTTTCTATTTATCATCTCTTTTTAATATTTTTATTCTTCTTTATTTGCACCATTTTCTTCCTGTTTATTATTTTTTGTAATTTTTTTGTTTTTATTTAGCTTTTCTTTTTTAATTTAAAAATATTGATTTATTAATAATTATTAACCTTTGATTGTAAAAAAAAATTACAATAAATAATAATTCAATAATAATAATAATAATAAAATATCAGAAGTTATTAATGAAATAAAATTTTATGTATTGAAAATTACAAGTTTGCTTATTTAGAATTATGACTGTAATTTTATAATTTTTTTTTTTTTTTTTTTTGTCTTCAGTCATTTGACTGGTTTGATGCAGCTCTCCAAGATTCCCTATCTAGTGCTAGTCGTTTCATTTCAGTATACCCTCTACATCCTACATCCCTAACAATTTGTTAGGGATTGCCTGCCTACACAATTTTTCCCTTCTACCTGTCCTTCCAATATTAAAGCGATTATTCCGGGATGCCTTAGTATGTGGCCTATAAGTCTGTCTCTTCTTTTAACTATATTTTTCCAAATGCTTCTTTCTTCATCTATTTGCCGCAATACCTCCTCATTTGTCACTTTATCCACACGTCAGATTTTTAACATTTTCCTAAAGCACCATATTTCAAAAGCTTCTAATCTTTTCTTCTCAGATACTCCGATCGTCCAAGTTTCACTTCCATATAAAGCGACACTCCAAACATACACTTTCAAAAATCTTTTCCTCACATTTAAATTAATTTTTGATGTAAACAAATTATATTTCTTACTGAAGGCTCGCTTAGCTTATGCTATCCGGCATTTTATATCGCTCCTGCTTCATCCATCTTTAGTAATTTTACTTCCCAAATAACAAAATTCTTCTACCTCCATAATCTTTTCTCCTCCTATTTTCACATTCAGCGGTCCATCTTTGTTATTTCTACTACATTTCATTACTTTTGTTTTGTTCTTGTTTATTTTCACGCGATAGTTCTTGCGTAGGACTTCATCTATGCCGTTCGTTGTTTCTTCTAAATCCTTTTTACTCTCGGCTAGAATTACTATATCATCAGCAAATCGTAGCATCTTTATCTTTTCACCTTGTACTGTTACTCCGAATCTAAATTGTTCTTTAACATCATTAACTGCTAGTTCCATGTAAAGATTAAAAAGTAACGGAGATAGAGAACATCCTTGTCGGACTCCCTTTCTTATTATGGCTTCTTTCTTATGTTCTTCAATTGCTACTGTTGCTGTTTGGTTCCTGTACATGTTAGCAATTGTTCTTCTATCTCTGTATTTGAACCCTAATTTTTTTAAAATGCTGAACATTTTATTCCAGTCTACGTTATCGAATGCCTTTTCTAGGTCTATAAACGCCAAGTATGTTGATTTGTTTTTTTTAAAATCTTCCTTCTACTATTAATCTGAGGCCTAAAATTGCTTCCCTTGTCCCTATACTTTTCCTGAAACCAAATCGGTCTTCTCCTAACACTTCTTCCACTCTCCTCTCAATTCTTCTGTATAAAATTCTAGTTAAGATTTTTGATGCATGACTAGTTAAACTAATTGTTCTGTATTCTTCACATTTATCTGCCCCTGCTTTCTTTCGTATCACAACTATAACACTTTTTTTGAAGTCTGATGGAAATTCCCCATTTTCATAAATATTACACACCAGTTTGTATAATCTATCAATCGCTTCCTCTTAATTTTATAATAATAAAATAATTTAAAAAGTTCTTTTTTAATTTCTTGTACGAATTAGACAAAATATGCTCATTTTTGACCATCCCTGAATCCATTTTGACTAGTTTCGGCGTGACGTCTGTACGTATGAATGTATCTCCCATAACTCAAAAACGATTAGCTGTAGAATGTTGAATGTTTTGATTTAGGACTATTGTAACATCTAGTTGTGCACATCCCCTTTTGATTGCAATCGACTGTACCAAAAGTGGACATAAAAGCCCAAAATCAAAAAAGAAAATTGGATTTTGGACTTTTTCTTAACTGCAGTAATAAGCCCTCATTGAGATTTTTTTCAACGATATATCATAAGTAGTACTTATTTTAATTCGTTCAGAGTTATAGCCAAATAAAATTTTAATGAAATATTTGGATATTACAAGGGGAAGTAAAATCGGTTCGAATTTCATCTCCTTCTTTTTAACTATTTTTTTTAATTTAAATATATTGGTTTACTAATAATTTATTAACTTCCAAAAATGTTAACGTTAAATAATAGCTCTAAAAAAAATAATTAATAGTTATTAATGAAATAAAATTTTATGTACTTTTCATTTAAAAAAATCTATATATATAATTTAATAAGCGTACAAGTAAGTCATGTGGCGTCGACATCAGATTTTTATCTAATGATAATATTTAATATATCAAAATTTCGTAACTTTTTCTCAAACAAAGATGCTGGATTAAAAATTAGAGAATGGTATTAAATGATACTGTATTTCTTTTTATATAATGTATAAAACATATGAGAAAATAAATAAATATTTTTAATTATATTTATTTTGCTATTAACATGTTTAGTGATTATTAACTTATGTCGTAGCTGGTTTTAAAAGGTTCGATTTCAAGGTATTTTTTATGAAACAAAGCACTGTGGATCATATCAATGAACGGGGAGATTGGTTTTTATTCCTTAGGGAATATCAAACTGTGGTATTACGTATTCCAGTCGAAGCAGTGTTCTTTGCGAGTCCTTTTTTTTATTAGAATTTGGGCATATTTGATAAATTATTTATAACATAATAGATAAGGTACTTTTCTAAAAATCTTTAGAAAAATTTATGATTTTGTGTGAAATGGAACATGGTGTTGCGAACGGTACATAATATGATAACTTATAGTTTTAAATATTTTATTGTTTTATTTATTTCAATTTAAGAAATTTGCTACATTTTATTTGTCTTCAGTCATTTTACCGGTTACATGCAGCTCTCCAAGATTTCCTATCTAGTGCTAGTCGTTTCATTTCGGTATACTCCCTACATCCTACACCCTTAAAATTTTTGTTTTACATATTCCAAACGTTGCCTGCCTGTACAATTTTTTCCTACTACCTGTCTCACCAATATTAAAGCGACTATTCCAGGATGCCTTAATGTGTGGCCTATAAGTCTGTCAGTTAACTATATTTTTCCAAATGCTACTTTCTTGATCAGTTTGCCGCAACACCTCTTCATTTGTCACTTTATCCACGCGTTTGATTTTTAACATTCTACTATAGCATCGCATTTCAAAAGCTTAGTCTAATCTTTTCTTCTCAGGTACTCCAATCGTCCAAGTTTCACTTCCATATAAAGCTACGTTCGAAACGTATACTTTCAAAAATGTTTTCCTGATGTTTAAATTAATTTTTGATGTAAACAAATTATATTTCTGAATCGAGGCTCCTTTTGCCTGTGCTATTCGGCATTTTATATCGCTCCTGCTTCCTCCATCTTTAATAATTCTACTTCTCAAATAACAAAATTATTCTACCTCCGTAATCTTTTCTCTTCCTATTTTTATATTCAGTGGTCCATCTTCTTTATTTCTAGTACGTTTTATTACTTTCGTTTTGTTCTTGTTTATTTTGCTACATTTTATACAATTTTTTTTATAATATTGCTAACTACAGAGGCGTTCCGTAGGTACGCCCTCCGCTGCTAAGCCCTCCAGGCGGGTTGCCCTGGCGAGTGTTGTCTCAGAATAGGATTATTACGTGTCAAAAATTGATTACCTCTTGTGTAAAATTTTTTTTTTTTTTGAATGATGAAAATTGATGTATCGAAAATTATAATTGGCATTCATAGGCGTGGCGGCGATAAATGTCTGTCCTTGACGAAATAAATTTTATTTTATTTAAAAATTATAATTTTAATTTATTTATTTAGTTATATATTTTAGTATGTAGATGGGGTGGGCCTACCCATTTCAGTAATATATGACAAGTAAGCGTTGGGAAACGCAAGCGATTGGTGTTGGGCACCGTGCTTATTCCGCTTACGCAATTAGGTAAGCTCTAAGAGCTAAATAGGATAATGGTCGCTAAACCGTTTTGAGACACAGTAGCCGTTTCTGGCACGGATATTTGAATCAACTCTAGAGATTGATACTAACGAATCGGAATTTTCCGCTAGTGATCAGTACAAAAACAATCACGTAAATATAAATCATGTATTATTAATATACATTTTGCATATATATCGACATATATGGTATATCTCGATATATAATAATGTAAGAAGTATATATTTTACCTGTTTAGCCTCCAGGAATCACCGTCAGATATTACTTCAGAGGATGATATGTAAAACTGTAAGTGAAGTGTAGTCTTGTACAGTCTCAGTTCGACCTTTCCTGAGAAGTGTGGTTAATTGAAACCCAACCACCGAAGAACACCGGTATCCACGATCTAGTATTCAAATCCGCGTAAAAGTAACTGCCTTTTCCAGGAGTTGAACGCTGGAACTCTCGACTTTGTAATCAGCTGATTTGCGAAGACCCATTCATTATTAGACCACTGCGACTGGATAACAAGTTTTCACCTGATCACGATGAGACATTTACTAACGATTCGGAGCTTTCCGTTAGTGATCGGTACATTCCGGTGATGTGCTAAGGTGGACTGACAGACATACAAACAGACCGTTTGTTCGTTTTTACTCTGTATAAATACTTACCGGCCACTTTTATCAAAATCGGTTTATCCATTCTAAAATAGGGAGAATTAGTGGAATATGTATATCTACACTCGAACGTGTATCCATTAAATATTCATGCAGTAAAAATATTTTTGTTTTTATTTTTTGGTGATAATGAACTCCGTAGCGTGAGAAATATCAAAATATAAGGTTAATAATTATTAATAAATCAATATTTTTAAATTAAAAAAGAAAAGCTAAATAAAAACAAAAAAATAACAAAAAATAATAAACAGGAAGAAAATGTGGTAAACAAAGAAAGAATAAAAATATTAAAAAGAGATGATAAATAGAAAGACGTAGAAAAATAAAAAGACCAAGAAAAGATTAAAAGAAGGAGGATGATGAATATAAAGAGGAAAAAATTTGAAAACTAGAGAACGTGTACAGAATTAAGATCAGAAGAATTACATCAAACCAAAGAACGATTAAATGATTGGCAACAAGTAAACGAAATGACGTTCAACTCTGACTTAGGAAGAATATTATCCAACAATATTACAGGAGTAATGAATTAAAAGATAAGAATTTTTTTGCAATTTATTAAAGATCGGGCATGTATGCCTCAGGGTATATATTGTTCTTGTAAGCGTCTATTTTTCAGTTACTCTCTAGTTAACTTAATGTAGATAAAATTAAACAGAAATTTCAGATTAATAAAATAAAATTAAACTACAAAATCCAAAAATAATAGGATTCTAAATTATAATTTTCAATTAATATTATTTAATTATATGTTTCACCAATCTATTACATATACATATATATAATAATGCTTATTAAATTACATACACACATTTTTAAAAGAACATAAAGTTTTATTTCACTAATAACTTTATTTCATATTTTATTTTTATTTTTATTATTGAATAATTATTTTTGTAAAGATTTTTTTACAATCATAAAATAATAATTATTAATACATCAACATATTTATAAAAAAAAAATAGGTTAAAAAGTAGAAGATGGAATCTGATTCGAACTGACGTGCCTTCCCAAATATTTTGGAATGCAATTAAATCCGTCTTAAATTAACTAAATAAAAATAACCAAAACTTGAGAAAATTAGACCCGCTATATAACGTAACCCTTTAAAAAAAACAAGCCCGATTAGAATGACCCAGCAGCAAGGGACTCCGTCCAGGTTCTGCGATAAAGTAGGGAGTAATAAACTCCCGCCAACTTTGCATTCCATTCCATTCCATTCCCAAATATTCATTAATTAAAATATTGTTTAGCTATAAGTCTGGAACCATTGAATATAAGTACTTCTTATGATATATCGTTGAAAATCTCTCAATAGGGCTTATTACTGCAGTTAAGAAAAATTCCAAAATCCTTGTTTTTTCGATTTTGGGCTTTTTTTGGATGCTTTTGGTTCAATCGATTGCAATCAAAGTGGGAGGTGCACGACTAGATGTTACAACAGTCCTAAACCCAAAATTTCAATAACCTACGGCTAATCGTTTTGAGTTACGCTAAATAAGTACATACGTACGTACAGACATTACACTGAAACCGGGTCAACATGAAGTCAAGGATGGTCAAAATGGATATTTCCGTTGAAATCTGAAAACCGAAATTTTTCCCCGTCACAATACTTCCTTTACTTCGTACAAGAAATTAGAAATTAACTTTTAAACAATATCTTTATTTCAATTTAAATAAATAAATTAATTAACGATTTATTACTTTTTCTAAAGGGGAAATTGTATAGAATTATAAGGAGTATACCTGAATGAAATGACTAATGACTAGCACTAGATAGGGAATCTTGGAGAGCTGCATCGAACCAGTCAAATGACTAAAGACAAAATAATTATATTTAATTAGTTTGGAATGTTTTGAAAAAATTAAATGCTATTTATTTAGGTTACACCGACTAAAATTAAACCGGGATTTTTTGTTGAAACATTTTGATATGTTTCAACAAAAAATCCCGGTTGGTGATTTTTTTTTTACCAACGGTCATATTTTCTGCTTTATACGTAGAGCACGAAAAGAAAAATGATTAAATATTAGTAAAAAAATAATATTTTAGTGAAAAATTTTAATTCCTTCATTTGGGTAACTCTACAGATAAATTGGTCGTCTGTATCTCAGCCAGTCAGTCGCTTTTATTTTATCGGATTGAAATAAAAACAAGACTATTGACTGCATCCTAAAATTAATTTTAACTTAAAAAAGACACTAAATGGTACACGATATATATTTCAAGAAATATTCGACGAAAATTTTGTTCAACTATGATCTCTATCATAGTTGAACAAAATTTGATATAAGAAGTAAGAAACATAAAGCATAATAATCAGCGGTAGAGGTGCTCGCGCCGTCGGCGTCGTTCACTGAGCGCGCCGTGCAAGCTATGCTACTGTCCCGACACAGTTTCGCTCGCTCCACACCGGACCTGTACGAGTCGCATAATCTACCCTTTCCGACGATATGCGGAATTTATATTTGCGGCTGGTTGAGGCTGATATATTGAATTTTTATACTTTTTAACACATAAATATTGTCTAAAATACACTTATTATTACTTAAATCTATCTATCTCGACAAATTCTGAACACAAACACTCGAATCACCTTGTTATTACGTCTAAATCGTGAGGTATACTGACTGGAAATATGCGAGAGCGCCAGTTTTGGCCGATCTGCCTCTCCCCGCCAAACCGCTCACCAGTGACGCAAACTGAATGTCGTATCTACGAGCTGATCGTATAAATTATAAAATGACATCGCATTTACCTCCCTGAAACTAATAGTTAGGGATTTATTAGGGTGGACGATACAGACCTTTTCGTTACGCTAGAAATTTCTGTTCTGGTATGCCTATGTATCGGTGTGATTTTTCAGATGATTCTCGTTATAAGTGAATTAAAAATCACTAACGATGGAATTTCATGAAGAGGGAAACAAAAAATTTTGGAAGACGCTACGAAAAATGTGTTACAAATTGAAGGCACCTAAGTAAAAAATTAATAAATAAATGTAGTTTTTATTAATAAAGTTTGTTATTATTTTTCCGTTTTATTTTTATTTAAATACTACCCTTTAAAATATTAAAACTTGATGATTTTATTTTACCACAAATAAATAAAGTTTTGCTTAATTAACAAATAGTATTATGACTACGTAAGAATTTTTTTTACCGATTTTAATAATTTCAAAGTAAAGACGTATAGCAAAATGAAAGTTAAATTTTTTTTTTTAAATTTCAAAAATTTAAATAAAAGAAAATTTTACGTATTTTACTAAGGGAAATGAAAAAGACTAATGTCGTGCTATCATGTTTATCATTCTTTTACAGTACTACATTAGTAATAGTTGGTTTAAATGGTTGCTAAAGTAAAATAACCTCTTCTAGATGGAGGTTTAAGAACGCATTCCTAATTCAGTTAAATTCCAGTTCCACGCAATTGCTTTGTGTTTGGGTGATAAACATTCTTCTATCGCACTATTTCACGGATGCAAAATCCTTATGGATGACTACATCATTGATACCAACATAAATTTTATGTTTAAAATTTTGTTATCGTAATCAATTTAGTCTAAAAGTTGTTAATATAATTAATGAGTCGAAATGCTCCGCTTGCTAGATTAAATGAACACAATTGTATTTTGATAAGAGCCTTAACAAAATGAACATTAAGTAACTTCACAAAAATTAATCCTTCTATTTTACCTCCTCTGTTTTCTTTTTTCTCCCGTTTCCTTTCCCCTTTTCCCGATTCCTTTTTCCCATTTTCATTTTTATCATATACCCTTTCCCTTTACCCCATTTCCTTTCCCCTTTCCCACATTTCTCCTTTTCTTCCCCAATTCCCTTTCTTTCCTTTATTTTCGTTTTCACCTTCCACTTTCCTCCTTTCCCTTTCTCCTTTTCCCGTTTTCATTTTCCCCTTTCCGCATTTTCATTACTTATTTTCATGTTAAGCAACTTCCATTTCCCCCTTTTGTCCTTTCTTTTTCTCACAATTTCCCCAATTTTCTTTCCATTTCCTATTCCATTCCCCATTTCCCCCTTTTCCTTTTTCTTTATCCCTTTCCCCTTTTCTTTTTTCTTATTTACCCTTTCCGTTTTTCCTTTTCCCAGTATTCCTTTTCTTTCATCATTTTCCCCCTCTTCACTATTACCATTTTTGATTTTTCCCTTTTCCAATTTTACTCTTTCTCCCTTTTTTCCCCGCTTGTAAATCGGTCCATTAGTGTTTTAGTCTTTAGCCGACACATATATCGGAAACATTGCAATGGAATAGTAAAATATTTAGTGTTGCTTTTACGTCCAAAAGATAGCGCTGTTTTTCAAAAAAAGAATGTTTTTACCTGTCACAGGTGAGACATCTTAGGTATATAAATAGTGGTATATATAAACACGCGCGTATTCGAATGAAACTTCGTGTAGAAATTTCAAAGCAATCGGTGAAGTACTTTCGGAGATTTAAAATTTTGAAAACGAACATTTACATTTTTATATATATATGGAAGTGAAACTTGGACAATCGGAGTATCTGAGAGGAAAAGATTAGAAGCTTTTGAAATGCGGTGTTATAGGGGAATGTTAAAAATCAGATGGGTGGATAAAGTGACAAATGAAGAGGTGTTGCGGCAAATAAATGAAGGAAGAAGCGTTTGGATAAATATAGTTAAAAGAAGAGACAGACTTATAGGCCACATACTAAGACATCCTGGAATAGTCGCTTAAATATAGAAGGAAAAAATTGTGTAGGCAGGCCACGTTTGGAATATGTAAAACAAATTGTTAGGGATGTAGGATGTAGAGAGTATACTGAAATGAAACGACTAGCACTAGATAAGGAATCTTGGAGAGCTGCATCAAACCAGTCAAATGAAGACAAAAAAAAAATAATACATATATATAACTTTAAATTTTTTATTATGGAAGAGCGGGGATCAACATTCCAACCTCGTAGAGGGAAGACACCCCACCTTATGACGTTACCGTCACAACACCACCCCCTCCGTTCCAAGCCCTGAGGGGTTTTACCGGAGGTCATCTTTAGACCCTCTAACAGATTACATCTCACAGTCATCAGCCACGCTTCGGTCGGGATGCCACTGATGTAAATGCCTCGGCAGACATTTGCATCAGGAAATTACATATCAAATTTCGCCTTCACGTACGCCTCAAACGGACATCTTCACATCCAACCTAACATGATTCCCTCAAACTAATTTACCGAAACTGCGGAAGCGCGAACTTCACACCAAGTACAGATTTGGCAACACCGTTCGTGTCTGTGAATGCCTCAGAAAACGAACGAGTTTAAAGTTAAATCAGTGCTACACTCATACCAATAAAAATTATGTTTTACGCAACATAGAAATTCAGACCTACACCCAAATAAGTTGACCAGATTAGGTCACCTAACAAGGCGACGCAAACCCACCGGGTTGGTATAATGGTGAACGCGTCTTGCCAAATTAGCTGATCTGGAAGTCGAGAGTTCCAGCGTTTGAGTTCTGGTAAAGTCAGTTATTTTTACACGGATTTGAATACTAGATCGTGGATACCGGTGTTCTTTGGTGGTCGGGGTTCAGTTAACTACACATCTCGGGAATGGTCGAACTGAAACGGTACAAGACTATACTTCACAGAGCGTTCGGAACGTTATTATGCACTGGCATTTTGGATGTATAATGTCGAAACTTTATTAATATTACTTTGTATTTTTATTTCCTTGTACGAAGTGAAAGAAAATGTTGTGATCGGAAAAGTTTTTGGTTTTCAGATTTCAACGGAAATATAAAGTTTGATCATCCCTGAATCCATTTTGACCAGTTTCGGCGTGACGTCTGTTCGTACATATGTATCTCGCATAACTCAAAAAGGATTAGTCGTAAGTCGTTGAAATTTTGGATTTAGGACTGTTGTAACATCTAGTTGTCCACCTCCCATTTTGATTACAATCGATTGAACCAAAAATGTTAATAAAGCCCAAATCCAAAAACATTTGGTTTGGACTTTTTCTTAACTGCAGTAATAAGCCCTCATTTAGAGCTTATCAACGATATATCATGAGTGGTACTTATTTTCATCGGTTCCAGAATTATAGCCAAATAAAATTTTAATTAACAAAATATTACGGAAGACACATCAGTTCGAATCAGATCTCGTCTTCCTTTTTTAACCTTTTTTTAAATATATTTATTTATTAACAATTAGTAATCCGTGATTGTAAAAACGTCTTTATAATAAATAATTATTCAATAATAATAATAAAAAGAAAATATTTAAAAAAAACAGACATTATTGAAATAAAATTTTATGTTCTTTTAAAAATGTGTATAAGTAATTTAATAGATATTATTACATGTATGTATATGTAATAGATTTAGTGAAAATCTAATTTTTTAATATTCATTGAAAATTATAATTTAGAATCGTATTATTTTGGGTTTTTCTAGTTAAATTTCTGTTGAATATTATCTACATTAAAGTTAAGTACAGAGTGATTGAAAAGTAGACCCTCACAAGAACAACATATACACTGAGGCATACATGCCCGATCTTTAATAAATTGCAAAAAAATTTTTTCTTTTAATAAATTACTCTTGTGATATTGTCGGACAATATTCTATCATAAGTCGTAGTTGAACATCATTTCGTTTACTTGTTGCCAATCATTTAATCGTTCTTTGGTTTGCTGTAATTCTTCTGATCTTAATTCTGTACACGTTCTCTAGTTTTCAAATTTTCTCTCTATATTCATCATCTTCTCTTCTTTTAATTTTTCCTTGGTCTTTTTATTTTTCTACGTCTTTCTATGTATCATCTCTTTCTAATATTTTTATTCTTTCTTTGTTTCCACCATTTTCTTCCTGTTTATTATTTTTTGTTATTTTTTTGTTTTTATTTAGCTTTTCTTTTTTTAATTTAAAAATATTGATTTATTAATAATTATTTATTATATATGTAAAAAAAAATTACAATAAATAATAAGTCAATAATAACAATAAAAAAAAATGTTAAAATATCAGAATTTATTAAAGAAATAAAAGTTTACGTACTTTTCATTTTATAAAAATGTGTATATATAATTTAATAGGCGTACAAGGAATTTATATGATGTCCACATCAGATTTTTATTTAATTTATAGAAACTGATATTGTAATAACTGAAATTGTTTACATAAGGCGTTGAAAATGACCTCCTCCAACATCAATACAACACTTCACACATTTCAGTTTATTTTCAAATACTTTAACCAGTTGATGGACTGGAATATCTCGTATGTATGTCGTTATTGATGGTTTTAGTTCATCAATCGTGCATAGTTGTTTGTGATACATTGCTTATTTCGTTTCCCCGCATAGAAAGCAATGTGTGGGAGTGTTCACTCACGCATTGACGTTGATGGACTTTCATCTATATCAATCGAAATATCAAGAAGCTTTTTTAAAAGCTTTTATTTAACTCGCTTTAGGAATAATCAAATCTTACAACTGTTATATCTTTTGATCTATCGTATGAAAATCAATGAAATTTGGTACACGTATGTAATTTCGATGATAATATAGCACTACGGTGTCGGAATTTGATATGACCCTCCCACACGCCCCCACGCACTACTCCTACGCTAATTCACGCATTTATTTGATTTTGTGTTGCCAGTCTAACGGTATCTTTGCGTTCCTTGATTACAGCTGCAGCGTTAAGAATACGAGCGATCAGTTTATCGCGCGTGTCTACTTTTTGCTTGTAAACCTCATTTTTCAACCATCCCCACAAACAATAATTCAACGGAGTGAGGTCTGGGGATCTCGGCGGCCAATTAACCGGCCCTCCACGTCC
This sequence comes from Lycorma delicatula, assembly GCF_047948215.1. NCBI lineage: Eukaryota > Metazoa > Arthropoda > Insecta > Hemiptera > Fulgoridae > Lycorma > Lycorma delicatula. The sequence continues at coordinate 395,156,352 of NC_134455.1, forward strand.
TATCCATTTACCAGCAGACTTTTCATCAAGACATTGCCTTACTTCATTAGTGAAATTCGTAGGAGCTTCTTCAAGTTGGTAATACATTTCAATTCGTTTTGCTAAGGGGATATTATCCAGCAATATTTTTATGCACTGTAAGATTAATACAAAATTACACTTCTTAACATTTTTTTTGAAATTTTTACGATAAGAATTCGACGTAATACTGCAAACTCGATCGATCAGCGAAAGGTTATTTAACACATTACCACAATTAACTGACAACAATGAGTAGTATTTAAACAAATTGTGATGAAAAAATCTTGATTGCCAACTTGTTTTCCGTAGGTCTAAAATTATTGTATCTACTAGTTTTCTTTTCTTGTAACATTTTCTTGTAAGTTTTCGTCGATTTTGTTGTTAATAAGAGTCGACATGTTTAAAATTTTATCTGTTTTATATTGACATTATTTACATCAGTCTTCTTATAATTAAATTCTCTACAATTTATGTTTGATAATGTATGATTTATTGCCAATTTAACAACGTTATTGTACGTCAAACGTAAAACAATTTGACCCTATTTTTGGCGTTTTACATGGGATATCATAGAAACTAAGAGATATACAGTTCTGGGACCTATTTTTTCGATTTCCCAGCTCAAAACTCATAAGAAACAATTTAATTTGCTCCTTAATTAACCTTCCCAGAATTTCAGAAAGCCTTAGTTCATCCGGAGGAACTGAAACTCGGGCGAAATCTTTCACCCTAACTCTTTAACGCTAACGAAGCGTTTTCGGACCTATGTTTATATGAACTTTTTTCTTATTTTTAGCCTCTAGAATGAGTTGTCAACGTATTGCCCTATCCTCCTGAATCATTCTGTGTATATATAATAAAGGTTTCTGAGAAACCTGGGCCTTCACCCTAAACTCGTAAACATGATAAAATTAACTTTAACCAATACCCAGTCCAGAGTGAAATTCAGAGGTGAACTCTCTCAACCCTTCTACATAAAAACTGGATTGAGGCAAGGGGACGGCCTCTCACCACTCCTTTTTAACCGCGCCCTTGAATTTGTCATGAGAAAATGGTATGAAATAAATCCCAAAAATATAAAAATGGGTACTAAGAAAAACTCCATCGCACTAAATCGCCTAGGATTTGCAGATGACCTCGCTCTTTTAGCAAATAATATTCAAGAAGCCAAAACACAAATCATGAGCCTTCAAAACCTAGCACAAAAGATAGGGCTTCATATCTCTTTCGAAAAAACTGAACTAATGGCCATAGATCCTCTGGTAATAGAGCGCATTACGGTAAACGATCAGAAAATTAAAATATTAAAACAATTTAAATATCTAGGGGAAATAATAACTTATAATTTAAATGAAAAAGTGACATGGCAAAACAGGACAAATAAAATCATTAAATCCCAAAAATTAACTCGGTCAACATATAACAAAAAATGCCTTTCTGCTAAAACAAAACTTAAACATTATAAAAGTGTAGTACAGCCGGAAATCACCTACGGAAGCGAGACCCTTTTCAAAATCACTCAGAAAAACCGAATCGAAAAAATTCTGAAAATAGAGAGGAGAATTGTCAGAACGTGTATCGATAAAAAACACCAAAAAGAAGGCCGATGGTGGATTGTGCCAAACGAGGTGGTGTATCGAGAAATAGAGCCTGTTACTGATACTATGCGGAAAAAAAGAATCTCTTTCTTCGGTCATCTCATAAGGACACCGGAAACAAGACCGTCAAGAAATATCATTGAAAAGCTCTGGTTCCAAAAGCTAGAAGTAGGATGGATCAAAGAAATTAGAGAAGATATGAAAGAATTGGGAATTTCCCTGACCGACCTACAGAATAAAACTGGAAAAATTACAAAGCTAAAAGATAAAAGCATTAGATTTAAACAAAAGACAGACAAACGACAAAATACAACGAAGAGGGTGTTTACGGATGAAGAAAAGAAAGCAAGATCTGAACGGATGAAGAAATACTGGGCAGCTCGAAAGAGTAAAATAACACGCTTTTCTCAGAAAAGATCCAACTAAAATTGACTTAAGTGGTCCCATGTTGGCCGTAAAAGCATAATAATAATAATAAATATATAAATATATAATAAAACCACTACCACAAATAAAAAACACAGTAAGTCATACCAAGTACTGAACTCATAGGAAAAGTAATTTCATCACGTTGAATTACTCATTACTTGACTCACTGACATGTCTGGCTTGACACGAAATGACATCATTTGATTATTACTTATCAATTGTAGGTCTACAGCGTGCATCAAAATATCAATCAGATGTAAATAAGTAAACATACAGACTTCTAATATATTTGTATTGTTTGCTCCACGAATGATGGAACAAATAAATTTAAGGGGTTATAACTTAAGAACGTTACGTGATGGCTTATTTCGGGACGCATATTCAGATTCAGCATATAAAGTACTACACAGAACACTTATTCCCTTTTTAGTTACAATTTTTATGTTTTCCAGAGTAATTCACTTGTAATAAAAAAAAAACCAAGACCATTCGTATTTTATTACTCGGTCACTGTTTTTCATAGTACGTATAAAGATAGACTCTGTTTTTTTATTACAAATCGTTTTAATAAATGGAATTTTAATTTGATTTAAAAAGGGGAAATATAGATCAAGAAATAATTGTCATTATTATCTAATTAAAAAATCTGATGTAGACACCGCATTACTTTCTTGTACGCTTATTAAATTGCATATATACATTTTTTTTAAATGAAAAGTACATACAATTTTATTTCATTAATAAATTTTGATATTTTTTCATTTTTTCTTTATTGTTATTTTATATTGTATTTTTTTTTTTTTACAATCAGAGGTTAGTAATTATTAATAAATCAATATATTTAAATTAAAAAAAAAATCTGATGAAGTTGAAATCGAACTGAAGTGTTTTTCCCTTGTAAGATCCAAATATTTCATTACTTAAAATTTTATTTGGCTATAACTCTGGAACCGATGAAAATAACTACCACTTATTTTCTCGGTGATTGCCGAGATATTATGGTGGAACCCCGTCGCACCCTTCCCCCAATTTCCGAAGGGCGTCTCGGGGGCACTTGGAAATATTATCACCAACGGATACCACTGGGAACGGATGATAAATATACGAGGGCGCTTGAAAATGTTTTTCAGAGCGCTATAACTAACAGTTTTCGAGATATTTGCGATTTTCGTCCGAAAATTTGGATTCGGTTAAGAATTACTAAATTTTCCAAAAACTTAGATATATATATATATATATATAAATCGATATGTGTACGTTATGTCGATATATAATAATATAACAAGTATCCACGTGTCACCAGGAGACATGTACTAACGAATCAGGATTTTCCGTTAATGATCGGTACATTACGGTGCTAAGCTAACGGGGAAAGCACAACAGACACACATACGAATTCCGTTTAATAGGGAAATATTCTAGCACCTAGTCTTTCGTCAGTATAAGAAATATTATATGAGGATGAACCCTTTTAATCCTTTTAAAATTAAAATAATCAATTTCCAATTTCTTTTTTTAATTTTATTCGTATTGAAAGATACGGGACTTTCTTTTACTGTAATAGCAACATTTATATTGATTTGTAGAATAAATAAGGATGATTTTTATCAAATTATTAAGCGTCAAATATTTATGAGCAAAACATTTTTAAAAAATATGTAATAACGATAAGTAAAATTTTGAAATTTTTATATTTTTTTTGGGGGGACGGATATATGAGCAACGACATCTACGATCATTAGCTCTCGTCACGTTCTTTAAGAAAGATTTGAATTACCATCAGGTTCATCATATGTAAGGTTGTGTTTGTAAAGGAAAACAAACCGACATACTTGGCATTTATAGACCTAGAAAAGGCATTCGATAAAGTAGACTGGAATAAAATGTTCACCATTTTAAAAAAAATTGGGTTGAAATACAGAGATACAAGAACGATTGCTAACATTTACAGGAACCAAACAGCAACAGTAATAATTGAAGAACTTAAGAAAGAAGCCGTAATAAGAAAGGGAGTCCGACAAGGATGTTCCCTATCGCCGTTACTTTTTAATCTTTACATGGAACTAGCAGTTAATGATGTTAAAGAACAATTTAGATTCGGAGTAACAGTACAAGGTGAAAAGATAAAGATGCTACGATTTGCCGATGATATAGTAATTCTAGCCGAGAGTAAAAAGGATTTAGAAGAAACAGTGAACGGCATAGATGAAGTCCTACGCAAGAACTATCGCGTGAAAATAAACAAGAACAAAACAAAAGTAATGAAATGTAGTAGAAATAACAAAGATGGACCGCTGAATGTGAAAATAGGATAGGAAAATAGGCAGGCCACGTTTGGAATATGTTAAAAAAAATTGTTAGGGATGTAGGATGTAGGGGGTATACCAAAATGAAACGACTAGCACTAGATAGGGAATTTTGGAGAGCTGCATTAAACCAGTCAAATGACTGAAGACAAAAAAAAAACACCAAAATTAACAACACATAACATTTAAGCACAAATACTGAGGACACTTACAAGTTGTAAAGGGCCCTGATATTAAAAAGAAACAATAAATAACATAAAATAAAAATAAAAAAACGGCAGTCTTTACAATAACAATGCAATTCAAATCTATAGAATCCATATCCACAGGATTCTTTGCGTTCCCTTCTTTTTTCAGCACCCCCGGGGCAAACGAAACCGCCATTAAGCAGTACGTCAGCCGCCCTAGGATGCCTGGCAGTTGATTGTCAAGTAGGAATTAAGCCATCGGTGTACCCCCTTGTCGTAGGAACAATTCGATTATCTGTTCAGGACGGCCAAAGGACCCCTCGGGGGGAGACTGCTCTTCCGGCCAGACCTACTTGGCTCCAAGCATGACTTCCGCTTTCCCTTTGCGCATACCCCTTAATTATTATTTTTTTTATTATTATTATTATGTTTCGTTATTTATTGAAAATAAAAGAAAACGGTAGGAAATTATATTTACTGTCCGTGTATCGGAGTGGAGATGTTAGAGTACAAACAGCCAGTTAACATGCTCTGATGATCACGATTAAATAAGGATAAAGGAGGGATAAGGTCATCTTAGTTGAGTTTATCCGGTCGTGAGTAAGTGATAGGGAGACTTGAGTCATAAATTAGCACACCGTGTGGCGGCAACGGGAATGTAGTTGGTTAAGCAAGTTTTGAGATACTTGAGTAGAAAATAATGTTAACCAACACAGTTCATTTCAGTGCACTTTTCACAACACTAACAGAAATTATTTTGTTGAATAACAAGTTAATTCCAACCATAAATTACAGATTTATATATATATATATATATATATATATATATATTTTTTACAATACTAGAATTAACAAAAAATAAAACAATATTTAATCTAATTGAACGGAAAGTGAAGTACATGAAAACAGACACAAAATTATAACATAATTTTTTTGTTATAACTCGGATATTTTTTAACCGATTTAAGAAATAAAACGTCATTTTGTTCAATATTTTAATATTGAACAATATTAATATTGTTCCACAATATTAATATTTTACCAAAACACACAATTTAATAAAACATTTACACAGTATAACGGATTGAACCCGTCGAGTTGGTCTAGTGGTGAACGCGTCTACCCAAATCAGCTAATTTGGAAGTCGAGAGTTCTAAGGTTCAAATTCTAGTAAAGTTAGTTACTTTTATACGAATTTTAATACTAGATCGTGGATACCGGTGTTCTTTGGTAGTTGGGTTTCAATTAACCGTACATCTCAGGAACGGTCGACCTGAGACTGTACAAGACTACACTTCATTTACACTTATACACGTCATCCTTACTCATTCTCTGAAGTAATACCTGAACGGTAATTCCCGGAGGCTAAACAGGAAAGAGTGAGAGAGAGAGGTATAACGGATTGAAAAATAAACATAGCCGCCATTTTGTAATTTGAAAAGGTATTTAATTCCTGATTTTTTGAGAGGCTTACCAAATATTAATGTGATTCCTTTATCTGAACTTGAAATATAAATTTTTATATAGAAATAACAAAATTGCGAACAGTGGGAGAAAGAAGGAGAAATTGCCACTTTACCTAACGATATTTTTTGTTTAGTTTTACAAATAGAATTTAAAAAAAATATACCCACCCCACTATTTTAGAAATACTCTGTATTTACGTAGTTTTTTCTGGGAATGTTTACTGATGATGGTTTAACAATTGAAGTAGCCACCTTGGTTTAAATTTTTAATTAAAATATTTGTAACGATTTTCAGAGTCCTATCTTTTTTTTCCAATTTTTTCTTTTTTATTAATCAGTAGTCTTTTTCTTCATCATCATTATCATCCGCTAAACGCTACGGCTTGTCGATTTAGCCTCTCATCTCCGCTTCTCTTTTCAAATCATTATATAAACCAAGCCCTATCTCTTCTTTAATATTATTGATGATGTTTGCTCTTGATCTATCTCTAGGTTTTTTACCCAAAACGTTGCCCTCAAATATATTCGTCAAAAACTGGTCTTGTCGTAATACATCTCCTATAAATTTCTTCTTCTTCTTTCGTATAACATTTAGCAAGGACCTCCTCTCATTCAGTTCTACCAACATTTCTTTTCCTATTCAGCCAGCTTATTCTTATTCTTCTCCTCAAAATCCACATCTCCATTGCTTCCAGTATTCTTCTTTCTGCTTTTTAAAGCGTCCATTTTTTAACATCCATAAGTTCTCACTCCATAACATTCCATATTTATTATTTTTGTCTTCAGTCATTTGACTGGTTTGATGCAGCTCTCCAAGATTTCCTATCTAGTACTAGTCGTTTCATTTCAGTATACTCTCTACATCCTACATCCCTAACAATTTGTTTTACACATTCCAATCGTGGCCTGCCTACACAATTTTTCCCTTCTACCTGTCCTTCCAATATTAAAGCGACTATTCCAGGATGCCTTAGTATGTGGCCTATAAGTCTGTCTCTTCTTTTAACTATATTTTTCAAAACGCTTCTTTCTTCATCTGTTTGCCGCAATACCTTTTCATTTGTCACTTTATCCACCCATCTGATTTTTAACATTCTCCTATAGCACCGCATTTCAAAAGCTTCTAACCTTTTCTTCTCAGATACTCCGATCGTCCAAGTTTCACTTCCATATAAAGCGACACTCCAAACATACACTTTCAAAAATCTTTTCCTCACATTTAAATTAATTTTTGATGTAAACAAATTATATTTCTTACTGAAGGCTCGCTTAGCTTGTGCTATCCGGCATTTTATATCGCTCCTGCTTCGTCCATCTTTAGTAATTGTACTTCCCAAATAATAAAATTCTTCTACCTCCATAATCTTTTCTCCTCCTATTTTCACATTCAGTGGTCCATCTTTGTTATTTCTACTACATTTCATTACTTTAACATTCCATAAGTTAAAGTAGTAGTAAGGTCTCCTCTATGAATCATGAGACCTTGCCGTTGGTGAGGGGGCTTGAGTGCTCAGGGATACAGAGTAGCTGGACCGAAGGTGCAACCATATCGGAGAGGTATCTGTTGAGAGCCAGACTAAGGAATGATTCCTGAAAGAGGGCATCAGCTCTTTCAGTAGTTGTTAGGGGCGTGAGTCACAATGACTTAAACGGCCATATCAACATCGCTCAGTCCTCTGAGTACTGCGCAGCTGAAAGCAATGGAAAACTACAGCTGTTTTTTTCCAAGAAAATGTGGCTCTCTGCATTTTCACATAATAATAATGGAGGCGCCTTGCTTGGTAAAATATTCCGGAGGTAAAATAGTCCCCCGTTCGGATCTCCGGGTGGGGACTACTATGGAAGGGGTTACCAGAAAAGTAAAAAAAAAATTCCATAAGTTTTAGCAAACTGTTTCCTTATTTGCGTACTCAAATGATTATCTGGCAGTACATTCTTTTTATCTTGGAAACCTCGTTTTTCCAGCGCTATTCTTCTTTTTACTTCTGTAGCACATTTATTATCCTTAGTGATGACGGTGCTTCCCAAATAAAAAAAACTGTCAACCTTCTCTACAACAGTACCGTCTAATTTAATATCAACCTTTGTATTTCCTACAATTATAATCTTTGCCTTCTCCTTATTAATTTTCAGTTTAAGTTTTGTTGGTGTTTCTAACATAATCTCCATTCCTCTTGCTGATTCCGCCAGTAACACAATATCATCTGCAAAGTGAATACAATGTATGGATTTTCCATTAATCCTGATTCCTTTTATCTCTACAATAGCTTTATCAATAAACAAATTAAAGAGAAACGGTGAAAGAGAAACGACAGTGGGCATTCTTGCCCGATTCCCCTTCTTATTTTGTCCTCTTTCTTTAAGCCGTTGATTTCAATCTCTGTTTTCTACATTTTATACAGATTCAGAATTAATATTCTATCCTTTCAATCGAGCTTTATTTCTCTCATCGTTTGAAATAGCAATTCCCAATCCACCTTGTCAAAGGCTTTTTCTACGTCTATAAAAGTCAAAAAGGTTTCCTATTAATTCTTCTCTCTAATAACACTCTCAGCGCTAGTATCGCCTTTCTAGTTCCCTTTGCAGATCTGAAACCGAACTGGTCTTCTCCCAAATTTGCCTCAATTTTCCCTTTTATTCGGTTTTTAACAATATATTGAACGAAATGTGGGATTACAAAGAGATTGTTCTGTAATTGGTGTAATCTATTGCATTTCCCTTCTTAGGAATTATTACAGTTTTTCTATTTATAAAATCTATCGTTCCTTCTTCATAGTATTATATTTAAAATGTAATTTTGTACAGTCAAATTTTATGAAAAATCAACAAAATATTATATACAGTGAAAATGTGTTTTAAATATTTCATTTGATCAAATTTTTTTGTGATTATATTCAGTAAATGTCATAACTAAAATGGATTAAACAACCATTAACTTATATAAGATTTATGGTAAGTCGAATTCCAGGATAAATATTTCGGAAATGTATAAAACAGGTTTTCACACTTAAAATTTACCCTTATTCAGTTATGATAATTTAGTACTTATTACATTTTTTGGGGGAAATTAGAATTTGTAAAACTATTTGAAAATATATTCTATTTATATGAAATGAAAATTTAAAGTGTTCAGCATTTAAAAAAAATTAGGGTTCAAATACAGAGATAGAAGAACAATTGCTAACATGTACAGGAAGCAAACAGCAACAGTAATAATTGAAGGACATAAGAAAGAAGCCGTAATAAGAAAGGCAGTCCGACAAGGATGTTCCCTATCGCCGTTACTTTTTAATCTTTACATAGAACTGGCAATTAATGATGTTAAAGAACAATTTAGATTCGGAGTAACAGTACAAGGTGAAAAGATAAAGATGCTACGATTTGCTGATGATATAGTAATTCTAGCCGAGAGTAAAAAGGATTTAGAAGAAACAATGAACGGCACAGATGAAGTCCTACGCAAGAACTATCGCATGAAAATAAACAAGAACAAAACAAAAGTAATGAAATGCAATAGAAATAACAAAGATGGACCACTGAATTTGAAAATAGGTGGAGAAAAGATTATGGAGGTAGAGGAATTTTGTTGTTTGGGAAGTAGAATTACTAAAGATGGACGAAGCAGGAGCGATATAAAATGCCGAATAGCACAAGCGAAACGAGCCTTCAGTAAGAAATATAATTTGTTTACATCAAAAATGAATTTAAATGTCAGGAAAAGATTTTTGAAAGTATATGTTTGGAGTGTCGCTTTATATGGAAGTGAAACTTGGACGATCGGAGTATCTGAGAAGAAAAGGTTAGAAGCTTTTGAAATGCGGTGCTATAGGAGAATGTTAAAAATCAGACGGGTGGATAAAGTGACAAATGAAGAGGTATTGCGGCAAATAGATGAAGAAAGAAGCGTTTGGAAAAATATAGTTAAAAGAAGAGACAGACTTATAGGCCACATACTAAGGCATCCTGGAATAGTCGCTTTAATATTGGAAGGACAGGTAGAAGGGAAAAATTGTGTAGGCAGGCCACGTTTGGAGTATGTAAAACAAACTGTTGGGGATGTAGGATGTTGAGGGTATACTGAAATTGAAACGACTACCACTAGAAAGCGAATCTTGTAGAACTGCATCAAACCAGTCAAATGACTGAAGACAAAAAAAAGAAATTTTAAAGTAAATATATTAAAATTAAATAAAATTTAAAGAAATTTTAAAGTAAATATATTAAAATTAATTAAAATTTAAGTGAAAAAGAACCATTAATTTTACGAATGAACAATTTGAAATAATTGACAGGAAATGTTGGCAACTGCTCTCTCACAGGTATAAATATTGGTTTCCCAGAAGATTAGCAGTGTTATGCTCCATCCCTGCTACGTGAACAATGTAATTTTAATAAAAAAATAAAAATAAAAAAAAACAATCATTTCTTTATGAGTTTATTTTGTAATTTAATCTTTAATATTGAACATGTATTGCAGCTTAACACATATACAGCTTATTTAAAAATCATATATATCTCAAACACTTCTCAACGTTAATTAAAGATTTGATAAGCACATTTAAAACACTGATGAGTAATACTTCATTATTAAAATATCGTTATGGGTTTTGAAAATTATTATCAGATATAAAAACATTCCTTTCGGCATGCCGGAAGCAGAGGTAGATTTCACCCGGGGCAAATAAGGGTAGGCGTACACGGATTGTACGAGCTCGTATCAGACATTACTTTCCGCGTTTTCTCATTAGACTACAAGCTGTTGCTAAATTTATCAAGCCTTCCTTATGATTTTTCCTGAACTTCTTGACAATACATCTACTTGAGGATTAGTAAGAAATTCTAGGTTTGTCTCTTTATATTGATCAAAAAAGACAATGTTTTCAGAAGGTTTTATTTAAAAACATGTAAAAATATAACAGCAGTGATGTTGAGAAGATGATTTGAAAAGTAAAAAAAGAGAGCTACGCTTTTTTTGTCCTTGAAACCCCATTTTTTCCATCCCTTGACTCTTATCCTAAGTATAGTAGAAATTTTAACGAATTCGATATTTTACTTAATAGAAAATTTATAGCGATATTTTGTTTTTTTCGAAAAAGCCCTCCCGTTTCCATCCCTGTCGTCCGAATTTTCCCATTAACGAAGTCGACTGAGATTTTGGAATTTCTGATCACTACCGAAAAAACAACTAAACCGCTTTCATATTCCTTCCAACGACTAAACTAGAAAGGAAACAAAAAAGGAATGTTCGTACAAACTCGGAGTAAAAAATCCCTTTCGGCACAGCGGAAGACGGAGGTAGATTTCACCGATGCTAAGTAGGAGAAACAAGATTTCAATCTTAAAATTAAAAAAAAAAACTTCAAATTTACTCAATACGACAACGGTTGCATGTGAAAAAAAGTTTCACATGTTTAGCATACGACAAGCCCCATCTTCTTACAATTCCACCAATATTTTGGTCATCCCTTGCCGTAAGGGTTAGTGAAATCAAAAATTGTTTCAGACAAAATTTTTAGGAAATGTTCACAGGACTAACCACCATTTTAAACCGATTCAATATTGTGCCTATTAAGAAAGGTATAATTTTTTGTCTTCGAAACCCCATTTTTACCGCCTCCTGAACCAATGGTTGGTGATATAAAAATGTTTTGCTTAGATTAGTTTTACGCTCTTATTCCAAAAATAGTCGGAACTTAAACTTCCTTCAACGAATTCGATTTTTTAGTTAATAAGAAAGTTATAAGAGATATTTTGTTTTTTCGAAAAAGCCTTCCATTTCCACCCCCATGGTCCGTTTTTCCCCCTTAACGACCTCGATCTAGGTTTTATATCGTTATATTTTATGTATCAATTTCAAACTGATTGGCGCAAAATTCCGGTAGTTATCGTGTTAACAACAAAGTGAAATATATAAACTTTTTGATCGATGGTGGTTTTGGGGTCTGGGAGATGTGAAACGCGAAGATATATCGTAATTTTCCAGAAGTTGGAATAATGGTACCCGTTACAATAGGTAATTAACTGTGTTATGAAATTTACCTAAAATAGTCTATTACGATGTAACAAAAAAAAAACCTTCCCAGTGCCTGGAAAAACTAAAGATAAACGTAAAATTAAACAGGTTAAATAAAATTTATAAAAATCTGGATTCTTTTTTTTAAAATATTTTTAAACTGAATATTGCGTTATATTTTTCGCTTGTACAAAAGTGTATCTAGTGTGTGACGTAGGGCTTCGTGAATGCTTGTAGTGAGTAATAGTTTGTATGATGTCATCGACTAAAATGACCTTCAGCGAGTAGTAGTACATTTGTGAAAACATGTTATTTACTGAACAGTTGTGTTTTGCGTCGCTGTTACCTTTCATGTATTACTATACCGTGTTGTTAATTCTTTGCTATTTATTGACCTTTATTCTAAATCAACCGAATTTTACTGTAATTATTATTATTGTTGTTAACTTATTCGGCTTCAGTTTTCAGCGAGCGAGTGTTTACGTGTATTACGTCAGTGTTTTCATTTAATATTTATTGAATTTTTAGCGGGAATATTTTGAGGACGAACAATGAATATATCTTGACCTCCGTACGGGAAGACCTTGTGATAATCCCGGGCATCACACTACTCCCTCCGTTCCAAGCCCTGATGGGCTTAACCGGACGTCGTTTTTTAGACCCTCTAAACTTGATAACACATCACGGTCTTCGGTTTCGACACAGTCAGGATGCCACCGATACAAATGCCTCGGTATACAATTCCCTCGGTGTATTTACATAAGTTATTATTGCCTTGATTGGTTTGCTTGGTATTTCTCCAGCCACCACCCCATTCGGTCGCCCTAATGCTTAAGATTGAATGTCTGTATCTCAAATAGCTACTGAGTTTCGAATCAGTTTAGCGACCATTATCCTAAATAGCTCCTAGAGCTTACCTAACAGCGTAAGCGGACTAAGCGCGGTGCCATACGCCACAGTCTTACTTGTCCCAACCGCTCACTTGTCATATATCTACTAAAATGGGTATTATCGCCTTCGTATGACATATTCCAACCACGATCACCTACCACAATTTACAACTCTCAACTCTCAAATTAACTTGATTCGCGGAAGCGTGATCCCTGCATCTTCCTCAAACACTAAAGGTTTTACACAAAAACTCTTCCTTAGACTTCAGTTAGACTAGGCACCCAGATCAAAAATACTATCCTCATCCTAACAGAACAAGTTTTGATGATTATGTAGCCTACTACTGTAGAAAATCGGAATATTTTATTATTATTGTCCGTAAAGAACCAAAAAAATTGCAACAATAAATAATGTCGGTGCCATCTGAAGAAATATCAGCTAATACAACTGGACAAGGGTTACCTACGCAGTCTGAGCATGTAATATCATCGAAACACACTTTGTCTACGCCCGGGAAAATGAGGGACATTCGGAAAGGAGACCGAAAAGTTTTTTTGTCGATGATATGAATAAATTCTGCGAATTACTCAAGAATTTTCACGTCGGAAATAAATTAGTACCAAGCGCCAGAAAATTCCTTCCAGTAATAAAAAAACTTTTTTTTTCTGATTAATCTCGGAAAATTACCATCAGGTATTACGTCAGAGAATGATATGTATGAGTGTAAGGGAAAATAGTCCATTAGTGTAGTCTCAGATCGATCATTTCTGAGATGTGTAGTTAGTTGAAACAAAACCACCGATGAATATCGGTATCCACGATCTAGTATTGAAATCCATATAAAAGTAACTGCTTTTACTAGGATTTGAACCGTGAAACTATCGATTTCCAAATCAGTAAATTTGGGAAGACGCGTTCATGACTAGACGAACACGATTGGTTATAACTGTTAATCCTGATGAAGGTTTAGATATTATGGCGAGAAAGAAAAATCGACGACTACCTTTATAATAATTAATTTCGAATTAGAGCGAAATCAGCTGATTTACGAAGACGCGTTCACCATTAGACCAACCCGATGGGTTATTAGTTAAAGGATTTTTCTTTCTTTTTCCTGTATAGCCTCCGGTAATTACCTTTCAGATAATACTTCAGAGGATGATAAGTATGAGTGTAAATGAAGTGTAGTCTTGTACAGTCTCAGTTCGACCGTTCCTGAGATGTGTGGTTAATTGAAACCCAACCGCCAAAGAACACCGGTATCCAAGATCTAGTATTCAAATCCGTGTAAAAACAACTGGCTTTACTAGGACTTGAACGGTAGAACTCTCGACTTCCAAATCAGATGATTGGGGAAGACTTGATATTATGGCGAGAAAGAAAAATCGACGACTAACTTTATAATAATTAATTTCGAATTAGAGCGAAATCAGCTGATTTACGAAGACGCGTTCACCATTAGACCAACCCGATGGGTTATTAGTTAAAGGATTTTTCTTTCTTTTTCCTGTATAGCCTCCGGTAATTACCTTTCAGATAATACTAAAGAAGATGAATGAGGATGATATGTATGAGTGTAAATGAAATGTAGTCTTGTACAGTCTCAGTTCGACCGTTCCTGAGTTGTATGGTTAATTGAAACCAACCACCAAAGAAGACCGTTATCCAAGATCTAGTATTCAAATCCGTGTAAAAACAACTGACTTTACTAGGACTTGAACGGTAGAACTCTCGACTTCCAAATCAGCTGATTGGGGAAGACTTGTTCACTACTAAAACAACCTGGTGGATTAGTGGTAAAAGGACTGGGTTTCAATTAACCATACATCTGAGAAATTGTCGAACTGAGACTGTACAAGACTACACTTAATTTACACTCATACATATCATCCTCTGAAGTATTATCTGGTAATTACTGGAAGCTAAACAGCAAAAAAATATAGGCCGACATTCAGAAATTAAAATTTTGAATACTATAGGATTAAGATGTTGAAAAAGTGAGAAAAGTTTTAATTTAAAAACCGGATATCAGGCTATGGTGATACAAATGAATGTTATCTGAAAATCTGGTAAAAATACGTTCTATTTAAATGAAATATGGTTGGATAGAACCCTCACCAAATGTTGACAGTCGGATGATTTATGTGGCATACTTGGGAATTATAGTGCAAGAAAAAGCCTGATTTTGTTGCATACGGGTAGGGTTTAAGGAAGGTGCAATTCTTTTGTATCAAATCTGATACCGCTAGTGGGGATTATCATGGACAAATTAACAGTACGAATTTTGAAAAAAAATTGGGGAGAAGAAACCTTTTATTAAAACTTCCTGAGTTATCAGTTATTTTCATGGATAATTCCCCAAGTCATTCGTCATTAGCTAAAAAATTCAAAGAAAATATTCAACGAAGAAAAACCTTAGAGAGTTTTTGCTCGAAGAAAAAAAAGACGTTTTGGGCGATTTATCAATTTATAAACCAAAAGATTGGTAGTACAGAATATACCAGTATATTAATAATTTAGAAAGGCGGTTGATCGACTTCCACCGTATACGTGCGATTTAAATCCAATTGAAATATTTTGAGCCCGAACAAAAAAAATAGGTAACAGAAAGAAATTGTGACGGAAATCTCAACTTAACACGGTTAGAGGAACTTGCTAAAGAAGCTGTTGCCAATGTTTCCCCGAAAGACGAATACATGTTGTAATAAAAGAAACTGTATATAAAATGAATAATGAAAAAATGACAGGATTTTTTCTGATGTAACCGATCTATTTCTTATATATCTCGTTAATGAAAATGATAGTGGCTGTAGCGATAATTAAATCAGTGAAAACTGTAATTACTTTGATAAAGGTTTTGGGTTTAGCTATGCCTTTAAATTAAATCGGTAAGTAGAAGATTTTTATACAAATTGTAACATAAATTCAAACAAATATTTAAAATTAATTCCGTAATTTTATTTTAAAATAAAAAATTATAACAGAAGTTAACCGAATTAACAAAATAATTTGATAATATTTGTGCGGTAATAATTGTTATTGTTCACCTACAAAAATATTAACTACGAACTATTTAATTTAAATGCTGTTAAGTACGGAATATATGTTTTTAAGAACGACTAGTATAGTAGATGTAGTTTTAAGTCAGTATTTCTCAATCTGTGGAGCGCTTTTTACCGCATCGATCAAGTTGCAAAATAGGCTGCACCGACTGTTGGTGGTGGGCTGAGCAAGCTACTTCGGAATGCTGGAGGCGCTAAATCGTCCAAACGTAGAGTTTATTGGTATTTAGTAAACTCTATGTTATTGTATGGAGCACCGGTGTGGTACAAAGCTTTGGATGCTGCAAGGAACGACACCGGTTAGAGAGCGTGCAGAGTCGTACGGCTTTGAGGATCTGCGCAGCTTATAAGACCGTCTCAGCGGAGGCAGGGAGGCCTCCTATTGGTTGCTTGCCCAAATTCGGGTGTGGACAAACAGACCGCATACCATCTTTTACTGAAGAGATGGCAAACACGATCGAACGCCGCAACGACTGGAGTATGGACGTGTCGACTTATTGGGTCTTACTGTGGGTCGTTAGGGGATTTGGTGACCTAACGCAGTTCTTGTCGGGCCACGGCAGTTTTCGACAGTATTTATTCGATCGAAGAAGAGCGAACAACATCTCATGCCCGTGCTACGGTGAGCCTTACGATGCAGAGCACGTGGTATTTCGCTGCTACAGATGGGAGGCTTTGAGAAATACTTACGGTCATTTAGGCCCTTTAACTCCTGATAATGTTGTCCAGAAGATGCTACAAGATGAGAGGACTTGGAACTCCAAGTTTAGTATGGTAGGTAGCATTATCCGCTGTAAGTGGTCAGAGGGTAGGATAGTCGATAGACTCGTAGAGATCGCCTGCTCGAAGCGCCGGGACAATACGAGTGAACGAGGAAGGAATAGCTTCGGCTAGGAGGTAGTCGATGGCCTCTCGGGGTCGCCGCTGCCGATGAGGTGCACGAGCCTCGCCCATCTTGAGAAGGCCCGAAACGAGAGAAGGGAACGGCAAGAGGAGGATGACAACACAATGAAACAGAAAACAAGAAACCCGCAGATGTAACGACAGGTCATGAGTTATGCCGAAAGGAGTCTGCTGTTTAAGGGGGAGGTTTTTTTAGTCGGTGAAAGCCCGACACTACCGTCTTGCGCGGGCAGACGGTAACTGGTAGAGCTTTTTCCTCCTCCTACGAAGACAAAAAAAAACCTGTAGAGCGCGCCCTCCTAGGTAGGCGTGATAACACTAAATGGGGGCGCAAACTTATCGAAAAGAAAGTATTATTAAAACAATTTATTAATTTACCGAAAGGAAAGAAAAACAAAATACTTTCTGACATAATAAATAACAAAATATACATTTACATCGATGTAATACACTTATAAATAGGATTATATCAGTACTGTACAATATATTTAATAATTATATTATCAATACTAAATTTAAAAAAAAGTTTATTAATAATTAGCGACTCCCTTAAGTTTATGTTGTACAGCAAAGTTTTTTCAAAGGAAGGTTTAATATTCGAAATTGACACTTTGAGCTCTTTTTTTATATTTAGCCGAGATCTATATTTTGTCTTCAAAGCACCTACCGTAAAAAACCCGGTTTCACAAAGGTAAGACGTTGAAAACGGTAACTGTATACGAAATGTTGTTGTTTTCAGTGCAAAAAAGTTTGTAAGTTTTAATACAATCATCCACATTGAAAAACATTTCTAATTTTTTTTTTTTTTTTTGTTTTAATTTCTGCTCTTCAATTTTAATTTTTACAAAAAGGATTAACTTTATCACTCGTTTTCAACATATGTGTATTTGTTCCTTGGAGTTGAAGATTTGAGGTTTTTAATTTTTCGAATATGTCGACCAAGTAGCTTAATTCCATCATAAATAAACCATTTCGAAAATTCTCTGCTTCCGGTCGGATTTCCTGTTCTAGAAAAATGGCGATTTCATCTATTAATTCATAAATATGATTCTAAAGATTTCTCGCGTGATAATCATCTTGCCTCGCGATAAAATAGTAATGTTGAACGTACTGCACCTATGTCTTTACAAAGTGCAGAAAAGATACTTGATTTTAGGGCTCCCATTTTTATATAATTTGGAAGCCAGAACTTCCCTGTGGATCGTGCAATGTATCCGGACACCCCGTGGAGATTTTTGTTTCACAAGTGCTTGTATACTTTAGAATCTTCCAGATATTAAACGAGCACCATCGGTGCATATTCCGGTGTAATTTTCCCACTCTACGTTTGCTTCGTTTATAAAATCATTTAAGATAGCAAATAATGAGAGTTCTGTTGTTTTTTAATTTTAATGGTTTGCGGATAAGTAATTCTTTTGCTGCAGACAAACCATCACGAAATCGAGCATAGACAATGAAATAAGCATCTATATATATAAAAATCAATGTTTGTCTGTCTGTTCCAACTTAACTCGAGATCTACGGAACAGATTTGTCTAAAATTTTGCACACCTACACTTTGAAGCCCTGCAGTGAACATAGGCTAATTTTTTTGGACCTCCGACATAACGGTTGCGAGTTATTGGCGTTAAAATTACTTTAACGTTATAAAATTTTGACTTTTTTGCATTTAAATTTTCAAAATGATTTAGATTTTCAAGAAAAATTTAATTTTTAGCTAACATTTTTTGAAAATGACAATTGATCTAACAGCTAACATTGATCAATTTTGAAAAGGGCTGAAGTTTTAACGTACAGTTATTCCTAAGTTTCAATCTATTTAGCGCGCATGCATATGTAATTTTTACGATTCATTAATTTACAATTTTTAACAGCTATTTTAAAAAAACATAAATAAATAGCTGCTTTTGTTTATCATGTGTGTGTTACTAATTTAAAGTGTGTAAAGGATAGCCGAGTAAAAATGAACCCTAACTAAGAAAAGTATTGTATTTATTTAAAATTGATTCATGTAAAAATGTTGAAGTTATTTTTCCAGACTGTATGCAAACATTAGAAGGTATGAATTGAGGGGGGGTTTCACCCTCAGTTAAAAAAAAAAAAAAAAAATCACGTTGTTTTGTCTGAATTATCTACCGAAATTTTTTTCACAGTTGTTATATGGGAGTTATTTTTTGAGGGGGATTTGGGGGCGCAGCCCCCATGTCGGTAAATTTAAAAAAAAATGGATTTTCTGTTATCAGATAACGTATCTAAATTGCATGAAATTTTATCTAAAAACATTAAGCTCTTAACTCGGGGTAAAGTTGATAACGTCAAACATTTTTCAGTTGAAAAAAAAACTTAGGAAACCTGGAAAACCAAAGCGCCGAGCGAAGCGAGGCCTGGCTGGGAGGTCCGGCGAAGCCGGGCCGAGCGGCTATTCTGTAATAAATTTACTTATTCTTGGTAATTTTTAAGGTTTGTAATTAAAGTCGTAGTGTTACTTTAGCGTCAAAATACATTACTATTGTATACATTGTTATTGTATAAGAGGGGGGCGCGATTGATTTACTTGGCATTTTTCCCGCCACCACTCCATTCGGTCACCTTAAAGACCGAATGTCTGTGCCACAAACAGCTACTGAGCCTAGAAACAGTTTAGCGACCGGTGTCATAACTAGCTCCTAGAGCTAACCCAAAAGACCCAACGGGTTGGTCTAGTGATGAGCGTCTTTCCAGATAAGCTGATTTGGAGGTCGAGAGTTCCAGCGTTCAAGTTCTAGTAAGGCAATTATTTTTATACGGATTTGAATACTAGATCGTGGATACCGGTGTTCTTTGGTGTTTGGGTTTCAATTAACCACACGTCTCAGGAATGGTCGAACTGAGACTGTATTTACACTTATACACTTATACATATCATCCTCATTCGTACTCTGAAGTAATATCTGAACGGTAATTCCCGGAGGCTAAACAGGAAAAAGAAAAAAGAGCTAACCTAAGAGGGTGAGCTGAATAAGCGTGGTGTCATACACCACTCGCTTGCCCTCCCAGCACCCGCTTGTCATATATCTCTAAAATGGATAATCGCACCCCCCGTCAACAAGTAAAACATATATGACCATCAATAATTAATTTATCTCGTCAAAGACAGCAAATCGCTTGAGAAGAAGAAGAAAAAGAAGAAAGAAGACCCCCTGCGCGACCCGACGTCACGGACTGGAGTCCGGAAAAAGAGCCCAGCAGAGAAGCAGCGGGAAGGGCAGCCACCGAAGTAGATGATACCTTAAAATATCTTAATACTGGCAATTAATTAAACCAGCAATTGCGACTCCCTCCGGAAAAGGGGGCGCATTGCTCCCTCCAAACAATTAATACCCCGTTGTGGCGTATTCCTGCTAGCCTATGTAGCGTTAGCACCGAAAGGACTTCAGCGAACGGTCTGAAGGGGAATTACGTCAGGAGCACAGGTTTTAAAACCCTAGTCTCCCGCGGTCGGACCCAGAAATGAATTTGAGAACGCTGGTCCAAACGGATATGGAACGCTATTCACAAATCCGTCCATAAAATATAACAAAACTTGAAACTTAGACCCGACATTAAAATAAACACTTATAACACGCCCGATTAACAGAATCATACAGCAGCAAGGGATACTGTCCAGGCTCTGCGATTCGAAGGGAGAAATTTGTGAAACTCCCGACACTTTTGCGTTCCGTTCCGTTCCAACTCGCTGCCACGCTTAGGCCGTTGAATGCCAGCAAGTACTTGTTCACCATTAAGAAGCTGCTCTTGGTTAGACTTAACTTGGTTGGCAGCCAGCCATATATCTCGGTTAGCTTCCTACAGCAGCGCGGTAGGAGTCTCCTCTCTTAGGTAAACTACTGATGTCGGTTGAACAAAGCAAACGCATCAAGGAACTCCCACACGGTCTGATAATGCGGCCCTCGCCACATTGACTCGCCAGGGGCAAGATGAAAATTATGACTTAAAATTGGGTCGCAAATAGTGAAAGGTTGAAAAATACTCTATTATATAATTACCAATCATAACCTGCCAACTTAATCAAGGCTGTCTATCAGATTCACGGAGTTGATCGTCAGACAATATTCTGATATCCAAAGGACTTACCGATTCAAACATTTATTTAGTGAATGAATTGTAACTATCTAACTTTGAATATGAAGAAAATCGTTGAATTGTGCGTATAAGGTAGACATAATATGAATATAATTCCCGTTGATGACAACTATGTTATTTCTGATGCCCAAAAAGAAAAATTTCTTGATATCGTCATATAGATGACAAGTTCTCTACGGAGATGAAAATAATTCCGTTTGTAACAAAATCAAAGCATACTGTTTTGATTTACAACGCCTTAATAAAATGCTAACCATTTTATAATTATTAAATATGCCCAAGTATATTCCAAGTATAAAATATATCATCTCTTAGGAACTCTCTCAAAAATCCAGAAGGAGTTTTCTGGATTCATTGTTTACCTCTTTTAAAAATGAATCGTTTAAATCAATATTTTAAAAGTTATTAATATTAAATTATCCTTGAATTTATATTTATGAATATGCAATCTTCCTTAGAAATTATAGTCACTTATAAAAAAAAAATTGAAAAAAATCCATCTCTACAACAGAACTATTTTCGTGTAACAGGATAAGAGACTATTTTAACGTATTTAAAGGGCCTTACTTTGCTTCCATTGCATTTTTAACAAATTAAATATCATAAAGATTTTCCCTTAATTAATTAAAAATATAATTAAAGGATTTTTTGGTACAGAAAAATTAATACACTTTAGATAAATTTTTAAATAGAACACTAAACAAACAAAAATTTCGATTTTCTGCACTCAATTCAACATATATTTATATATATATACTTCTGTTTAAATAATTCTAATTAAAATTTTCTGAATTGTATATTATTTTATAGTTATGTTTTATATTTATTATATATTTTTATTTACTTTTTTACTAATAAATTAATTCACTATAGAAGTTTACAAAGAAACTTGTATATGGAAATGTAAAATTGAAAACGTGTAGCGAATGAAGAATGTTCTGCCTGACCGGGATTCGAACCCGGGATCTCTGTATTAAAGTCTGAGACGCTACTACTGCGCCTCGGAAATCGGTGAAGTAGCATTTTATATTTTAAATAATAAAAAGAATATTTTTTAATCTATTTATTATTTATATTAATTTCCAATAGCATAAAACCAAAACCAATTAAGTATATAAATAAATTTGGAGAAGTGATTCTAAATATAACATTAAGAAAAGAAATTATTACGTAAAGTAGAAAAATGCTGCGTTTTTTTATTTATGGTTGCTAAAAATCTCATCCTGATTTTTGCTTTGTAGGTAATACTAGCAGCAGGGGTTTGCCGTAGATCTTCCGCAACTGGGCGGGTTGCCTGGTGGGCGGCATCTCGGAATAGGATTTTTAGTTGTCCAAAATTGATTTCCCCTTAAGTAAAAATATCTTTTTTTTAATGATGAAAATTGATATAAGAAAAGTTACATCAGTGCAGAGCCTTAATTGTATGCACTGGTGTTTTTAAAACAACCTCCTACGAGGCTACTACCGTATTGAGAAAGGCTCTCCCAATCGATAATAGTGGTGAAAGTTCGAGCAGCCATGTGGAAGTTGCGAAGAGGTCGGGGGGCGAGGTATTTCGGATGCGGTTCGAGCCGGGCCAGTACCGGAACGGAACGGTAATCACAATGCACCGGATCTTAATTTCGTTCAGTTGCCTGTCTCCCGTCTGCGGAACAGGCTGCAGAGGATCGTGATGGTTACATGACAGCTGAATGTCACACCATGACTAAGGGAAGATCTTTGTATAAATTTATACAGGATCTGGGGGGATGGTGTGCTTCGAGCTCATTTTTAAGGGCAACGGGTAACCAGGCGCTTACCAATCGTGTTAATTTAAACCAATATCTGGTTCGGTTCCGCCTGGCACCTGATGAGTTGTGCGTCTGCGGAGAGGTCCAGTCAGATGAACACCTGATGTTTGACTGCCCTGCTCTTTAGCGGGCTAGAGACCGGAACACCCTGGAACTTAGAGGTCAAGGGGAAAATTGACCGCTCACGAGCGACGAGTCAGTGTGGGGTGAGCCGCATTGTCGGACCGTGTGGGAGTTCCTTGATACGGTTTCTTTGTTCAACCGATCACCAGCTTTGTTCAGTCGGCTGACCAATTAAGGTTAAGGTTAAGCTCAGCCAATTAAGGTTCCAAGCACTTAAAGATGGTGGACAGGTACTTGTTGGCATTCAGCGACCTAGGCGTGACAGCGAATTGCTGTTTTGACAAAATTAATTTTAATTTCTGGATGTCATATATATTTTTAATAGTTGACGGGGTGCGTCTACCCATTTTAGCAAATATATGACAAGTGAGCAGTTGGGATACGTAAGCCGGTGGTGTATGACACCACGCTTTCTCCGCTCATGCTGTTAGGTAGGTTCTAGGAGCTATTTAGGATACTGGTCGCTAAACTGTTCGAGGCTCAATAGCCGTTTGTGGCACAGATATCTGTTTGTATTCTTTAGGGTAACAGAATGGGGTGATGGCGGGAGAAATGCCAAGCAAAACCATATAGTTGTGTACATCTCCTGTTGATTGCAATCAACTGAAACAAACGTGTTCAAAAAGCCCAAAATCTCCAAAAAATTTTATTTGAACTTTTTCTTAACTGCAGTAATAAGCCCTCCTTTAGAGCTTTTCAACAATATCATAAGTGGTACTTATTTTCATCGGTTCCAGAGTTATAGCCAAATAAACCACATAAAAAAAAACGAATTTTATTTCAGAATTACCCCAAACTTATAAATAATTATTCAACAATAAATTACAGTCTTTATTATTCGAGGAAAAAATAAATAAAAAAAAATGAAATATTTCGATCTTACAACGGAAGGTACATCGGTTCGAATCAGACTTCATCTCCTTTTTTAACTCTTTTTCTTAAATTATTATTTTTTAACTTAAAAATATTGATTTAGTAATAATTATTTACCGCTGATTGCAAAAAAATTTGCAATAAATAATTTTTCAATAATGAATGAATTAAAAAATGAAAAAACTTGAAAGTTATTAGTGGAATAAATTTTATGTAATTTAAAAAATGTGTATAGATAATTAAAAGGCATTATTACAAATATCTGTATGTAATAGATTTTGTGTAACATCAGATTATTCAATATTAATTGAAAATTATAATTTAAAATCGTATTATTTTTGGATTTTCTAGTTAAATTTTATTTAATTTTTCTCGATTTTTGTTTAATTTTATTAAAATTAACTGCAGAGTGACTGAAAAATAGACCCTCACAAGAACAACATATACACTGAGGCATACATAATCGATCTTTAATAAATTGCAAAATATTCTTATCTTTTAGTTCATTACTCCTCTGATGTTGTCGGACAATAATTAAATTTATTGAGAATATGTCCTTTTTCTAACAAATATATTGCATAATATTAATCATATTTATATGATCTTACATGTCAATCAAATGTTATTTTAAATTCTCGTCCTGTTTGTCCTATTTACGTCGCATTACAATAACATTTATTCGATATACTCCACTATTATTGTAAATTATTTCCACTTTTTTAAATTATTATCCACTTTTTGTTGTAAATTATTTCTAAAGTTTTTTACGATGCTTTATTTGCGTTAAATGCTATATTTATGTAATATTTCTTTAAAAGAATCCTTTAGTTTATAAATTTCTTTTGTTCATTTTCCTTTTTCTTCTATTGGCTTTGTTCCTTTTTACTTCCTTGTACGAAGTAAAGGAAGTGTTATGATAGCGAAAAATTTCGGTTTTCAGATTTCAACGGATATATCTATTTTAATTATCCCTGAATCCATTTTGATTAGTTTCGGCGTGACGTCTGTGCTACGTATTTCGCATAACTCAGAAACGATTAGCCGTAGGATGTTGGAATTTTAGATTTAGGACTGTTTTAACATCTAGTTGTGCGCCTTCCTTTATGAATCCAATCGACTCACCAATAAAGCCCAAAATACAAAAAATAATTTTGATTTTGGACTTTTTCTTAACTGCAGTAATAAGCCCTCATTGAAAGATTTTCATCGATATATCATAGTGGTAGTTATTTTCAATGGTTCCAGAGTTATACCCAAATGGAATTTTAGCTAATGAAATATCTGGATCTTACAAGGTAAAGGCACATCGATTTAAATCCGACTTAATCTATTTTTTAACTTTTTTTTTTTAATTTAAATATGTTACTTTATTATTAATCATTAACCAGTTGTGATTATAAATAAGTTTTACAATAAACAATAATTCAATAATAATAATTAAAAAAATATGAAAAAAATCAGTAGTTGTTAGTGAAATAAAATTTTATATACTTTTAAAAATGTGTATATGTAATTTAATAGGCATTATTACATATGTGTATATGTAATACATTTGGTAAAACAGCTAATTATTTAATATCAATTGGAGATTATAATTTAGAATCGTATAATTTTTGGATTTTCTAGTTTAATTTTATCTACATTAAAGTTAACTACAGAGTAACTGAAAAATAGACCCTCATAAGAACTACACATACACTGAGGCAAACATGCTCGATCTTTAATAAATTGCAAAAAAATCATATCCCATAGTTCATTATTTCTCTGTTATTGTCGGACAGTATACTCCCTAAGTCGGATTTGATCTTCATTTCATTTATTTGTTTTTTGCTGCCGATCATTTAATCGCTCCTTGGTTTGATACAATTCTTCTTATCTTAATTTTTGTACACATTGTTTAGTTTTCAAATTTTTTTTTTCTTTATATTTATCGTTCTCTCTTAATATTTTTATTTTTCCTTGATCTTAACATTTTCTTCCTCTTTGTATTTATTATCTTCTCTTATTCTTTTTATTCCTTCTTTGGTTTTATTATTTTCTTTCTCTTTATATTTATAATTTTCTGTTATTTTTTTTATTCTTCCCTTGTTCTTGACATTTTCTCCCTCTTCATATTCATCTTCTTGTCGTTTTTTTGAGATATATTTCTTCATGTTATCTTTCTTTTTCGTTTTGATTATTCATCAAATAATCTGATAATAAAAACTGAATATTTTACACCGTAAGATCGAAATTAACATTTGTAACCGATATATAGGAGTTCACTAAACGAAATAGTTTAATTATTATTAACTTTTATTTATACGACAAACCAGAAATCTCACGAAGATAAGAATAATACTGATCTAGTAATACAAGCAATAAAGGGACTTTTACTCTATCCTAATATTTCATGAATTAATAATTGTATAAATATTTGATATTAATAAAAAGTGTGTAACTGTCCACTTAATTAAAGAACTGGAGGTTTGTATCTCACTTTCAAATTAAATAAGTTTAAATTAATAAATAATGAAGTGCAACAAAAATGTGTATATGTAATTTAATCGGCGTACAAGGAAGTCACATGTGGTGTCCACATCAGATTTTTTTTTATTTAAGTCACTGTTTTCCGTCATAAAATAGTGAATTATAAGCGCAAGATAAGCACCGGAATTTACCACTCACAGCGGTACGTCCCGATTCGTTAGTATCAGTTCCCTTGTACGCCTATAAAATTATATATACACACTTTTTACTGTACTTCATTTAATCTTATTTCTTTGAAAGTGAGATCCGATCCTCCAATTCTTTAATAAAGTGGGCAGTTACACAATTGCTGAAATATTAGATTTTAACATCAAATATTGATACAATTATTAATTCATGAAATATTAGGATAGAGTAAAAATCCCTTTTATTACTCCTATTACTAGATCAGTATTATCTTCATGAGATTTCTGGTCTGTTATGTAAATAAAAATTAATAATAATTAAATTATTCCGTTTAGTGAACTGTTATTATTAAATAATTATTTAATGCTGTCTTCTGTTTTACAATCACGGGTTAATAATTATTAAATCAATATATTTATACGAACGTCGTGCTACCTATTCCAGACCAGCCGGAATTAGGTACCACGAATTAAGAAGTAAATACCAAATTGACATTCCAGATACATTGGCAATTTCTACTAGAGAAATACCGCCATGGCTCTTGCCAGCGGTAAATACAAGTTTGGATCTCTCTCAAGGAGAATTAAAAAAGAAACCAGCAGTGATCATCCAACAGGAATTTTTGGCAACCGTCAGTAGTTACGAAGATCATATTAGAATTTATACTGACGGTTCTAAAACCGAACATGGTGTTGGATGCTCGATATATGTAAATGAAGAAGTCGACTTTTGGAAACTGCCAGATGTGGCCAGTGTCTACACGGCAGAACTCACTGCAATTCAGCAAGCTCTTCGCTACACTGAACACTATTGCGAAGAAAGAGTGTTAATATGTTCCGATTCTTTAAGTCCACTTGTCGCAATTCGGAACAAGAACATTAAGGATGTCCTAATTGCAAACATCCTGTCCATTTTATACGTACTAAAACAACGAGGACAGCGATGCGTATTTGTATGGACTCCAGGGCATGCTGGTATTACAGGTAATGAAATCGCAGACGAAGCTGCCAGAAAGGCAACAGTCTGCGATGATTTGGATGCATTTCCTATAAGAGTGGCAGATATTAAAAACCGTCTAACAACCATAGTAAAAAACAAGTGGAACGCTGAATGGAGGAGTTTAAATACAAAATTAAACTCGGTAAAAACTTCTCCTTATAAATGGAAAAACGACTTTAAGTTGACTCGCCGTGAACAAGTAGCGGTGACCAGACTCAGAATCGGTCACACGCGATTAACAAATTTATATTTGTTAACCGGCGAAGTGCGGTGTTTGTAATAAAACACTGACAATCAAGCATCTAATAGAAGAGTGTACCATATATGAGGACCTCAGAAAGAGGTTCCGTCTTAGAAATAATATTAGTGCTGATCTGGATAATGGAAATGAAGAAAATATAGTTGCATTTTTACACGCCAGTGGACTTCTTAGAAGTCTATAAAATGAAAGTTTAAAGTTGTGATAAAAGAATCTCTAACCGGTAGTTTTTTTATATATATAAAGAAAGAAATAGTATTGATAAGTTGAAATTTTAATTTCATGGTCTTTTGAGAACCTTATCTCAAATTTTAATATCGGGGCCCTTTACACCCCGTAAGTGTTTGTGATTGTCCTTGTCTTTTATGTCTTAATGTTTATTGTGAAGTTTGTGTTTTTAAATAAAATGTAAGGGCCCTTTACAGCCTTACATATGACGGTCCTGATGGAGATAATAATTTCTTTTAAAGAATGTGACGGGGGTTAATGACCTTAGCAGTCGATCCCCGTAAAAATTCAGGAAAAAATTTATATATTTAAATTTAAATGAAAATCGAAGATAAAAAAAATCGAGATAAAGTCTGAATCGAACCGATGTGTGTTCACTTGTAAGATCCAAATATTTCATTAATTAAAATTTTATTTGGCTATAACTTTTAAACCGATGAGGTTTAAAATAAGTACCACTTATAAATATAGTTGAAAAGCTCTCAAGGAGGACTGCAGTTAAGAAAAAATCGAAAATCCAAATTTTTATAATTTTTTTCCTTTTTTGGACACTTTTGGTCCAGTCGATTGCAATCAAAAGGGGATGTGTATAACTAGATGTTACAGCAATCCTAAATCCAACATTTAAACATCCTACGGCTAATTGTTTTTGAGTTATGCGAGAACATACATACGTCACGCTGAAACTATCCTTAATGAATTCAGGGATGGTCAAAATGGACATTTCCGTTGAGATCTGAAAATCGAAATCATTCGTGATCGCAATACTTCCTTTACTTCGTACAAGGAAGTAAAAATTAAATAAATAAGTATACAAGTTTATTGGTACAAAGTAGAATGCCGTAAACCACATCCAGTTATCTCAATTATAAGTTAGATGGGGTGAAATTTACTTTTCATCTCCGTATATATATATAAAGTATAAAAAAACTACATAACCGGGATAGGAAAGGAATAAATCATCAAACTTTTTCATTACCGAAGAAGTCAATATTGCGCTTACTATAGAAGTAATTATTTAAGAAAATTAGCTAAGTATAGTATATAGAAAATAAATTTGTATATTTTTGTTCTTTTATTTATATTGACATCTATGCCATCATGTTATTTGCAAAAACCTTCAGAAAGTATGTTTGATGATTGATATTATTACTCGTTAAGCGTCTTACTAGTAATAATAAAATTAACCGTGATTGATCGTATTAACATTACAACTTCATAAAGTAATTTCAAATAATTTGAATTTTAAACTAAATAGAAATACATTGTAATTGTTCTAATTCTATAAATTTTGCTATCGATGAAAAAAATCTGACAACTGTGGGTTGTTTCAGATGCTCGGCTTACACAACAACTTAATTAAAAATATTTATCGTTTTATTTAAATATAATATTCTTTCGTTTATTTAATTCAATGATTCTAACTAAAGAGCGCGCGCATATCGTATTTAATTCGCGCGGATGAGGCAGTACTAGCGACAACGTTAAAAACTAAATAAACTAATGTAATTTCGTAACTTACATGGAAGAAATTTCGGTTGTACGTTCGGTAGACTAGTGCAGCCGCGAGGCTTAACGCACCAGCTACCGTGTCAACCGAGCGATCGAGTTCGTGACCCAGCCAGACCGTGTTACGTTTTTACACTTTAAATCTTATTCATCTATCCTTTTTTCCCCCTTATTCGCCTATATCTGACCCGAAATTAAGGGTAGAACAGCGTAGGGGGTGTCCATTCTACTCTTAACAGCCCTTCCCACCTACAGGCACGGCAGGTCGGATCTTTATTTTATATTTTATTAGTAAGATATTACTATTAGCAACCCATTAGAGTTCTCCACTTCCTGTGCAGGTTTTTAGCGGTGTTCTTATATGAGGTTATCCAGCTTTCATTATATAAAAACTACCAAAAGGAGTCCCCGATCCCTCATTAAGACGGCCCACCACGGTGAACCGTCAGATCGAAGCTTCGCTCCCTAACTAAACATACGCACGGTTACACACGATCGAGGTCCCAACCGTCACGGGATTTTGTATTCATTATTCTAGTAGCTAGATTCTCCACATTTCTCCAGGCCTGCCTACTGGAAAGCATATAATCCATTGTCCTCTCTGGAGTAAACCAGGTCAAACCCAGCTCCTGTCGAACACCGTCCCACCTATAACAGTCTACCACTCACCTGTGACGTCACAACATAACAGAAGATTTAATCAGCATTATTTAGGGTGGATGTGCGATTTCGCCAAATTTTTTTTTTTTTTGCAAATATTGTTATTTTTTAATCGTTAACAAACGTGCCTAAGAAAAACGTAATCTTAAGTAGGCGAAATCACGAGATATTGAGGTGTCCTTGTTCTAAATCCTTCCCCCTTGATCTTTTAAGTTGAAAATTTAATGGCATTAATGCTCCATATATTAATGTAATCTGACTAAGGTTAGTGAAAATCGGTTCAGCAGTTTCGAAGATACAAGGTGATTTAGAGGCCAAAAACCAACGCACATATGTACGTATGAACATTAATATCAGGAAAAATTTCCATCCGGGGGTTAAAACATTAAGATCTAATGAAAACCGAATATCCAAAAATTGGACCGATTTTAATACTTTCCTCTCTAGAGCTACAACAGTGCTATCTATACGGGAAACTAAAAGAAACATTAATATTTCTAAACATTATATTTTTACATGAAAAATATATATTTGTGTGTGTATATATATATATATATATATATATATATATATATATATATATATGTTTAATTAAAGTTACTAAAGAATAAAAGAAAAACAATGTAACCTTTGACAACATTTCCGCACGAGTGAACCCCTTTTACAAACGTTTTTAAGGTTAGCGAGTTTTTTTAAAAATAATTTTATTGTATACTAATCCAACCCGCAGCCCGGTTGCTGAATCAAGCTTACGTAATTTATAGCTGTAAGGAGCATTCGGGGTTAAAGAAATAAATTGTAGTACATATAAAAAATTAATTCAATGTAGATTTTATATATATAACCATTATAAATGAAATAAGCAATTATTTAAAGCAGAAATTATATATTAGTACATTTTTTAATTTATATAGGTAATTTATTTATTTATTTAGAATTACTTATTAAGACCCTCATCCATTCTCTTACTAGACAACAATAAAACAATATAAAAAAGGACACGATAACAACATTATTAAAAATATACAGAGCGAAGCCGATTATTCTAAATCCTATTTGCTGTTCAACCAATCCGAATTGCTTTCATCAACTCTAGAATAAATTTTAAAAAAATGTATACTGTTTTAAAACTCTATATGACTAATAAAATGAATATTTGCTACGATAGGAAATGTATTTCTATTGATCTTTGTTTTTTTTATGTTTTTTTTATTTGTATAAGAAAAGCATACGGACAAGGAAAGTTAAATTTTAGCGCTCAGATTAATAGTAGAAAGAAGATTAAAGAAAAACAAACAGATATACGTGAGATTTATAGAGTTAGAAAAGGCATTTGAAAACGTAAATTTTAATAAAATGTTTAGAATTTAAAAAAATTCAGGGTTAAAGTATAGATAAAGAAGAAAAATTGCTAACATTTCCAGAAACCAAACAGCAACAGTAATAATTGATGAACATAAAAAAGAAGCCGTAATAATAAAGAGAATTCAACAAGAATGTTCCCTATCCTTGTTACTTTTTAACCTTTACATGGAACTAGCAGTTAATGATGTTAAAGGACAATTTACATCCGGAGTAACAGTACAGGGTGAAGAAATAAAGATGCTAAGATTTGCTGTTGATATAGTAATTCTAGCCGAGACTAAAAAGGATTTAGAAGAAACAATGAACGGCATAGATGAAGTCCTACGCAAGAATTAACGCATGAAAATAAACAAGAACAAAACGAAAGTAATGAAATGTAGTATAAATAACAAAGATGAACCACTGAATGTGAAAATAGGAGGAGAAAATATTATGGAGGTAGAAGAATTTTATTATTTGGGAAGTAGAATTACTAAAGATGGACAAAGCAGAAGTGATATAAAATGCCGTTTAGTACAGTCGAAATGAGCTTTCAGTCAGAAATATAATTTGTTTTCATCAAAAATTAATTTAAATGTCAGGAAAACATTTTTTGAAAATATATATATGGAGCGTAGAATTATATGGAAGTGAAATTTGAACGATCGGAGTATCTGAGAAGAAAAGATTAGAAGCTTTTGAAATGTGGTTGTATAGGAGAATGTTAAAAATCAGATGGGTGGATAAAGTGACAAATGAAGAGGTATTGCGGCAAATAGATGAAGAAAGAAGCATTTGGAAAAATATAGTTAAAAGACGGGACAGGTAGAAGGGAAAATTGTCGAGGCAGGCACGTTTGGAATATGAAAAACAAATTATTAGGCATGTAAGATGTAGGGGGTATAACGAAATGAAACGACTAGCACTAGATAGGGAATCTTGGAGACCTGCATCAAACCATTCCAACCCCGTAGGGGGAAGATACCCATTTTGTGACCGGTCGCCACACCAGTGCTACACTCGTACCAATCAAAATTATGTTTTATGCAACACAGAGATTTAGACCTACACCCAATTAAGTCGACCAATTTAGGTCACTTAACAAGGGGGACGCAACCTCATTCCGGTCCGCGCAGGAGCCGGGGACAAACCCCGCCCCACCTCCCGGTCCCATCATGGTGTCTGGCGTGGCATTACCAAGTCACTATCAGGACCGCTACCGGCGGGGGGAAGCCACGCTCTCGGGTACGATACCCCGGCGGCGCGGCCAACCCCACCAGCGGGAGTCCCAAAGCGAATCACAAATTATACAAATATAACCGTGGCACGATGCCAATGCGCCTATCTCCAACCATTCCAATCCCTAAGCCGGAACCCTTGCCACACCACTTCCTCCATTCCGAGCCCTGAGGGCTTTACCGGAGGTCGTCTGTATACTCTCTAACTGATTAAATCTCACAGTCATCAGCCAGGCCTCGGTCGAGATGCCACCGATGTAAATATCTAGGCAGACATTTGCATCAGTAAAATACAAATCAAATTTCGTCTTCACGTAGGTCTCAAACGGACATCTTCACATCCAACCTAACATGATACTCTCAAACTAACTAACCGGAAACGCGAACCCCGCGCCTAGTCCAGATTTGACAGCACCGTTAGTGACTGTGAACGCCTCAGAAAACGAATGACTTGAAAGTTAAATCAATGCTACACTCATACAAATCAAAATTATGTTTTATGACCTGAATCTAACCAGTCAAATGACTGAAGACAAAAAAAAAATCAGAAAATCGTTAGCAATTTTAATCAGAAACCGCGATAATAAAGAAAAAATGGCCGCTACATCGATTTAAGTCTACGTTTTGGAATGATTTTGTTGTTTGTCGTCGGAGTTTTACGACTAAGGTGTGGTTTTATTCACAAAAAAATGATTCATAATTTTTTATCATACAACATAATTTGATATTTAATAATTCCTATGATATTTAAGATTGAAAAATCGTATCGACCACCATTTTGAAATTTTTCAACTAAGAGTATCGTTATCTTTTTCTCTCATTAAAGAATATTAATTTAAAATAAAGTACAAAATTTTATTGCGTTATTTTCAATCGTTCTTGAAATATAATATTTTTCTTATAAAACAAAATGGCGGACAGATAGAAAAATATGCGTTTTCGGACCTCAACTTTAAAGAACATTCTGTATTTTAAATATGTAATCTGATTTATTTGTTTTGATTGATTTATATTAAAATTTCTCATAAATAATTCAAGATACATATTTTTAATAATATGATTCATATATTACGTATATAAAATTTTGAATAATGAAATCAAAAAAAAAAAAAACTAATAAAATTTGTATTCTTATGTTTAAATTGTTACAGGTGGCTTGGGTACGAGTCGATACGCAAACAATACTTTCAATCCACCACAACGTGATTACGCAAAACCCGCGCGTCTCACTTTCTTATAACGACCATCGTTCGTGGTATTTGCACATCAAGAACGTTCAAGAAGTCGATAGAGGCTGGTATATGTGTCAGGTCAATACTGATCCCATGAGAAGTCGACAAGGATATTTACAGGTAGTAGGTACGTGTGTTTCTCTTTTATAACTTATCGATTTACTTTATTAAAATAGAAATCGTTTTACAAATATAATCAATTTATTTTCGTAGATGTAATTAGAATAGTATTGATGTTTTAAATAATTATATATAGTGGCAAACAAATTAACTCGAACGCAGTATTTTTACCAGAAAATATTATTTTAAAAGAAAAATGTTTAATATTATAACTTATTCAAATTTAATAGTTTATGTGTCCGTCTTTCTTTTTGGCCAAAACACCTTTTTGGCTGGTTATTGGAAGTGTCCGGGCGTAGTAGTCTTCTCGTCTACTGACTTTGCTCAGAAAGACAGTCGGGCCATCAAATGTACATAGTGTCTTTGAAAGCTTGACCTCTTACACCAGAGGGCACTCATAAACACCACCCGATTTTATTAAACCAATTGGACGTCCATTTGGGCACTTCTTCAAAATTCACAACTTCTACGAGACTACCATCGTATTGGTAAAGGCTCCTCCAATCGATTTAGTGGTGAAAATTCGGACAGCCTTGTAGAAATTGCGAACAGGTCGAAAGGCCGAGTAATTTGAGATGCAGCTTCGAGCCGGGCCAGTACCGAAGCGGAACGGTGATCACAATGCGCCGAATCTAAATTTTGTTCAGTTACCCATCTCCAGCCTACGGAAGACCATCTTTCCTGCCAGATATTATAAACGGCATCCCTGACCTCTTGTTCTGGCTTGCCTTGTGTCCTCTCCAATCGCAAAAAAGAGGGTGGAGAGGGCACAAGGCAAGCCAGAACAAGAGGTCAGGGATGCCGTTTATAATATCTGGCAGGAAAGATGGTCGCAGGAAGCTCTGGGTCGATGGACGAGAACCCTCATCCCCAACATCAAGCCATGGTTGTCGAGAAGATTTGGTGAAGCTGATCATCACCTATCGCAGTTTTTTACAGGACACGGTTCCTTCAATAACTACCTGCACAAAATAGGCAAGAGAGAAGAGCCGATTTGCAACTACTGCAACGAGATAGATGATGCTGAGCGCACCTTTTTTGAGTGCAATAGGTGGGACACCCTTAGACATAGTAAGGCACTCACAGGTATAACTCCAGAGACAACAATAGACTACATGCTAAGAAGCGAGTCAAACCGGAATAATTCTGCTAGTTTTGTTAGACAAGTTGTTCTACAGAAATACTCCGATGAGAGAAGACAAGGTGTTGGCTAGAATAGGACCGGGTGGACAGCCTTGCTGGTGAGGTCCAGCATGCTGCGGTGTGTTGGCACTGATGAGCCACCAAGGACTCCACGGGTAACAGTCAGGCAAGAGCACACTGAATACTGAAGGGACCCGGTACCGCGTCGCGGCGAACTGGGTCTGGCGTGGTGTATTAGTATTGCCCTTTTGGGTCCCCAAGGGGCCAATATTGATAAAGAACTCTCAAAAAGAGCTAACCGGTAGGCCGACCTGCCTTGCCGGTATATAGCCGGTAGGTGGGGAGGCCTATTTGAGTTTAAAGACACTCCCCTGGGCGGCGTAATACCAACAAGTCGGTCCGGCCCAGGGGAGCTGAGAGAAAAAAAAAATCCTACGGAAGAGGTTACAATAGCCTCGGGAGGGATGCACGGCAGTTGGAATGGCACAACACGACTAAGGGAAGATTCTTGTATAAATTTATACCGGATCTAGCTAGATGCTCGGAGCTAGTTTTTAAGAGTAACGGGTGTCCATGTGCTCACCAACCATGTTAATTTAAGCCAGTATCTCTTTTGGATCCGCCTAGCAACTGATTCGTCTGCAGGGAGTTCCAGCCAAATGAACACCTGATGTTTGACTGCCCTGTCCTTGGGAAAGAACGAAAGACCGGGCACCCTGGACCTTAGAAATTCCAGGGGAATATCGGCCACTTCACTTACAAGCAGCGAATCAATGTGGCGAGAGCTGCATTTTCGGACCGTGTGGGAGTTCCTTGATGCGGTTACTTTGTTCAACCGACATCACTGGTTTACCTAAGGGAAAAGACTCCTATCGCACTGCTGTGGGAAGCTAACCTCCAGATACATGATTTACCAACAGCCAATTAAGGCTCCAAGCGATTTAATATGGTGGACAGGTAGTTGCTGGCATTCAGCAACCTAGCCGTGGCAGCGAATTGCTGTCTAGACGAAGTAAATTTTATTTTATGGATGTCATATATATTTTTAGTAGTTGACGGGATGCGCCTACCCATTTTAGTAAATATATGACAAGTGAGCGGTTGGGACACGTAAGCCGGTGGTGTGTGGAACCGCGCTTAGTCCGCTCACGCTGTTAGGTAACCTGTAGGAGCTATTTAGGATGCTGGTCGCTAAACTGTTCGAGGCACAGTTGCCGTTTGCGGTTCAGACATTCAGTTTTATGCTTTAGGGCGACCGAATGGGGTTGTTAACGGGAGAAATTCCAAGAAAATAAATAAAAATATCATCTACTGACTTATAAATGTATGCTAGTTTTTCCCCTTGGACAAAGGGGAAATCACCACATCTTAATAGTCAATTCTTTATGTTCTTTTAAATCTTTTTGTCTTCATAACTGTATCAGTCTGCTCCTTTTTGGGTTTCCAAGCGATCCTTCCCATTTCGAACAATCTTCTACGAACTGTCATATCAGAAACATTACTTCCATTGCCTGTCAAGTCTCTATTAAGGTCAACAGCTGACAGTCGTGGATTAATTTCGCTTTTTGTTATCGGTAATCAATCCTGTGTAGGCGTGGTTTTTGTTTTTCCGTCCACATTTTTCTTTTCTCTTTGTAGAGACGGAACATGTTTTTCTAAATATTTTCATGATTTTATTTACTGTACCTATCCCCTCAATACACTCGCTGGCAATCTGTCTTTGTGTGTGTTGGGATAGAGTAACAACTTTTTACTGCTTTCTTGGGATTATACCCGTGGTATTAACTAGAAACGAATTATAAACTTATAACAGATACTCACAAGACAATGAATTATAAAAGCAAAAAATTATTAAATCTGTTTGTATATGAACTAACAACATAATCTGAAATACCAAACACCAAGCGGTCTGCTATATAATGAAAATTCCCTACAACAAAACAAAAATTCCCTTCGTTCGGATTGATTTGTTCGCAACTGTAATGACATAACAAATTTACAGTTAACATCACAGGTCTACTATGAAAACACGTTTTATTAGATTTAATCTGTTACATTTGAATTTTACTTTCTCAGCGAATATATATATATAGTTCTAATAAAGAAGAAAATATGAACGTCATGTCAAAAATGAGATATTTGGTAAATTTTGGATATCTTTACGTTTTAGGATCTGACTAGTTTATCTACACCAGAATTTCTCAACCCTGAGCATTGCGGTAATGTGAAAGGGGGGTCACGAAATTAGCGTACAACGTTACACGTAGACGATAATGAAATAACTTTATGAGAAAAAAAAACATTGATTATAAATCATTTTATTTTAATTTTTAAGTGCACATTTAAAGAAAATAATATTAATTTAATTATATGGTTACGGCTTTTTTTACTTCCTTGTTCGAAGTAAGGGAAGTATTTTGATCGCGAAAAATCTCGGTTTTCAGATTTCAAAGAAAATGACCATCCCCGAATCTATTTTGATTTATTTCGGCGTAACTTATTACGTAAGTACGTATATATCTCGCATAACTCAGAAATTATTAGCTGTAGAATGTTGAAATGTTGGATTCAGGACTGTTATAACATCTAATTGTGCACCTCCCCTTTTGATTAAAATCGACTGGATCAAGAGTATCCAAAAAAATCCAAAATTCAAAAAAATTAGATTTTGGACTTTTTCTTAACCGCTATAATAAGACCTCGTTGAGAGCTTTTCAATGATATTAGATAAGTGGTATTTATTTTCATTGGTTCCAGAGTTATAGTCAAATAAATTTTTTATTAGTGAAATATTGGATCTTAGGGGAAGGCACATCGGTACGTTTCACACTTCATTGCCTTTTATTTAATTTAAATATATTGATTTATTAATAATTTTTAACCTCTGTAAAAAAAAAAATGACTGAATAATAATTGAATAATAACAATAAAAAAAAAAATGTGAGAATTTATTTATTTTTTTTTGTCTTCAGTCATTTGACTGGTTTGATGCAGCTCTCCAAGATTCCCTATCTAGTGCTAGTCGTTTCATTTCAGTATACCCTCTACATCCTACATCCCCAGCAATTTGTTTTACATACTCCAAACGTGGCCTGCCTACACAATTTTTCCCTTCTACCTGTCCTTCCAATATTAAAGCGACTATTCCAGGATGCCTTAGTATGTGGCCTATAAGTCTGTTTCTTCTTTTAACTATATTTTTCCAAATGCTACTTTCTTCATCTATTTGCCGCAATACCTCTTCATTTGTCACTTTATCCACCCGTCTGATTTTTAACATTCTCCTATAGCACCGCATTTCAAAAGCTTCTAATCTTTTCTTCTCAGATACTCCGATCGTCCAAGTTTCACTTCCATATAAAGCGACACTCCAAACATACACTTTCAAAAATCTTTTCCTGACATTTAAATTCATTTTTGATGTAAACAAATTATATTTCTAACTGAAGGCTCGTTTAGCTTGTGCTATTCGGCATTTTATATCGCTCCTGCTTCGTCCATCTTTAGTAATTTTACTTCCCAAATAACAAAATTCTTCTACCTCCATAATCTTTTCTCCTCCTATTTTCACATTCAGCGGTCCATCTTTGTTATTTCTACTACATTTCATTACTTTGGTTTTGTTCTTGTTTATTTTCATGCGATAGTTTTTGCGTAGGACTTCATCTATGCCGTTCATTAGTGAAAATTTATTAGTGAAATAAAATTTTATGTTCTTTTAAAAATGTGTATATGAATTTTATAGGCATACAAGGAAGTCATGTGGTGTCCACATCAAATTTGATGAAACATCTGATTACTTAACATTAATTGAAAATTATAATTTACGTTATGTTATTTGTTTCAGTCTACTTGATAATATTATTAAAAATTTCGGTTTTCCTATTTCAACGGAAATATCCATTTAGACCATCCCTGAAACCATTTAGACTAGTTTCGGCGTGACGGCTGTACGTTTCTCGTATAACTCAAAAACGATTAAAGGTAGGATGTTGAGATTTTAGATTTAGAACTGTTGTAACATCTATTTGAGCTGCACCCCCCCCCCACGTTTAATTGCAATCGGCTGATTCAAAGGATACAAAAAGCTCAAAACCAAAAAAAAACGATTTTGAACTTTTTCTTAACTACAGTAATAAGTCCTTATTGAGAGCTTTTCAATTATATATCATAACTGGTGGTTATTTTCATTAGTTCCACAGTTTTACCCAAATGAAATTTTATTTAATGAAATATTTGGCTGTTACAAGGAGATGGCATACCGGTACAAATCCGACTTCAGTTCCTTTTTTTAACTTTTTTTTAATATAAATATATTAATTTTTTTTTTTTTTACTTTCAAGGCCGCAAAGGCCCACTTTAGTCAGAATAATTCAAGTCTTTTTTGCCGATCATTTGGCCTTTAAGTTCTTAGCTTTTACTTTCTCCCAATATTTAGTCATTCTTAATGATCTTGCTTTACGATCCTTTCTGAATAAACCCTTTTTGTATAATTATAAGTTGTTACTTTAAAGTCGGTATTCGGATCTTTAATAACAAATTTTAATTTTTCCGATTTATTTAAATTTAATTCTTACATGTTTTCTTTAATTTCTTTGATCCATAACGGCGGATTTTTTAAAGACCAAAACCGATCGATAATTCTCTTAGTAATCCTATCCTGCGGTAATCTTAAAAAGTGTGCACAGAAAGAAATTCGCTTCTTTTTCATAGTATCGATTAAGGATTCCGAGTATTCGTACAGAAATTTATTAGGCGATAATCTGTACTGATTTTCATTTTTATATTTTTTGTTTATATAAGTTCTGAGAATCCTGCCTTCAACTTTAAGCAAAGATTCAGTCCTATTTTTCTGATTTAATCTAAATAAAGTCTCGCTCGCGTAAGTAATTTCCGGTTTAACCGCAGTTTTTTAACGTCTAATTTTAGTGTTAATCGAGAGCGATTTTTTGTTGTAAGTATTTTTGTTTATATGTAGCGCTTTAAATAATTTATTAAGTCTTTCGGTCCGATTTTGTTTTTCATTACGATTACAAGTAACGATCTCTCCAAGATATTTAAATTTTTCTACAAGTTCTACTTTGTTTCCGTTAATATTCACAGAATTAATAACTAAAGGATCTATAGCCATCATTTTATTCTTTTCGTAAGACATTTTATGTCCGATTTTATTCGCAAATTCTTCTATACTTGTTATATGTATTATGGCTGATTGTAATTAATATAATTATTAATAAATATATTAATTTATTAATAATTATTAACCTCTGATTGTAAAATAATATTTACTATAAATAATAATTCAATAATAATAATAAAAAATATGAAAAAAAATCTGAAGTACTTTTAAAAATGTGTATAAGTTATTTATTATGCGTACAAGGAAGTCATGTGATGGCCACATCAGATTTTTTTATTTACTTATACATCTGATTTATAATTTTATAGTACATTTCATTAAAAAAAATCTACATATTTAAACGTAGGTACAGTCATCTAGATAAAATAAATTACTCTCATTGCATCCCAGAGGGAAATAAAAGTTAAATTCAGCAAGAAAGTAGCTTGGCCGGTCCCTGGAAAATTTAAGCCTTTTTTATACCCCGAAATTTTGCAAATCTTTATATATTATTCAATAATATATTAGAAGTAATTTTTTGGGATGTTTGCATTCAAAAAATTTTTTAATTAATATAAACGTACAATTTTTCTTCATTATAATAATTTTTATAATTATTATGATTTTACATAATAGTTTAGCATAAAGGATATTTTCAGAACTAATCAATTTTATATATGTATTTAAATGCAATATGTATATATATATATACATATATATATATATATATATATTGATCATAAATTTATTAAAAATTATATTTAAAAGAAATTTTTTGCCTTTTACATTTGGTTATGTGATTTATCGTTTTACATTGACATAAATTATTTTTGAAATCCAAATTCTAATAAAATAATTAATGAATTATGTAAGAGAATTCTGCACCTACCAGTTTAAAAGTAGAAACTATGTATTGCACAATCTGAATTATCTCAAATCGTTTAATAATGAAAATATTGGCTTACTAATTTGTTTTTTTAAATTTAATTTACTATATACTAAATCTGAATTTAAGAGAGCATTAAAAGATTTAAATGGCAGAAAGGCTCCTGGAATAGACGGAATACCTGTAGAATTACTGCGCAGTGCAGGTGAGGAAGCGATTGATAGATTATACAAACTGGTGTGTAATATTTACGAAAAAGGGGAATTTCCGTCAGACTTCAAAAAAAGTGTTTTAGTCATGATACCAAAGAAACCAGGAGCAGATAAATGTGAAGAATACAGAACAATTAGTTTAACTAGTCATGCATCAAAAATCTTAACTAGAATTTTATACAGAAGAATTGAGAGGAGAGTGGAAGAAGTGTTAGGAGAAGACCAATTTGGTTTCAGGAAAAATATAGGGACAAGGGAAGCAATTTTAGTCCTCAGATTAATAGTAGAAGGAAGATTAAAGAAAAACAAACCAACATACTTGGCGTTTATAGATCTAGAAAAGGCTTTCGATAACGTAGATAGGAATAAAATGTTCAGCATTTTAAAAAAATTAGGGTTCAAATACAGAGATAGAAAAACAATTGCTAACATGTACAGGAACCAAACAGCAACAATAACAATTGAAGAACATAAGAAAGAAGCCCTAATAAGGAATGGGAGTCCGACAAGGATGTTCCCTATCTCCGTTACTTTTTAATCTTTACATGGAACTAGCAGTTAATGATGTTAAAGAACAATTTAGATTCGGAGTAACAGTACAAGGTGAAAAGATAAAGATGCTACGATTTGCTGATGATATAGTAATTCTAGCCGAGAATAAAAAGGATTTAGAAGAAAAAATGAACGGCATAGTTGAAGTCCTACGCAAGAACTATCGCGTGAAAATAAACAAGAACAAAACGAAAGTAATGAAATGTAGTAGAAATAACAAAGATGGACCACTGAATGTGAAAATAGGAGGAGAAAAGATTATGGAGGTAGAAGAATTTTGTTATTTGGGAAGTAAAATTACTAAAGATGGGCGAAGCAGGAGCGATATAAAATCCCGAATAGCACAGGCGAAACGAGCTTTCAGTAAGAAATATAATTTGTTTACATCAAAAATTAATTTAAATCTGAGGAAAAGATTTTTGAAAGTGTATGTTTGGAGTGTCGCTTTATATGGAAGTGAAACTTGGACAATCGGAGTATCTGAGAAGAAAAGATTAGAAGCTTTTGAAATGCGGTGCTATAGGAGAATGTTAAAAATCAGATGGGTGGATAAAGTGACAAATGAAGAGGTATTGCGGCAAATAGATGAAGAAAGAAGCATTTGAAAAAAATATAGTTAAAAGAAGAGACAGACTTATAGGCCACATACTAAGGCATCCTGGAATAGTCGCTTTAATATTGGAAGGACAGGTAGAAGGGAAAAATTGTGTAGGCAGGCCACGTTTGGAGTTTGTAAAACAAATTGTTGGGGATGGAGGATGTAGAGGGTATACTGAAATGAAACGACTAGCACTAGATAGGGAATCTTGGAGAGCTGCATCAAACCAGTCAAATGACTGAAGACAAAAAAAATATACTAAATTTATTACAATATTTGATCATGTTTGAATTTAATTTCGATTAGATATAATAAAAATAACAAAACATAGAAAAGCAAATTTAATAATATCGATCTTTAAAAACCAATCGATACCAACTACAATGATATAGAATATCCAATAAGGCAATAAAAATCGAGTGGTGATGTCTCGGGGCGCATGACCGTTGGTTTTGTAGGAAGTGAGAAAACTTGCTTGAAACAAACGCCCAGCATCTTGCAAATACTAAGTGTATGGGGTAACCCCCTTTGCGGTGGGACCCACTAAAAACCCATTCCATCACGCAGGGTGGTGCAGAAATTGAAGGAAATGGATAACATCAGCACCACCCGTATCACAGGCGCACTTCTCGTTCACATTAATATTTACTTAACACATTCAAACACTATTT
This sequence comes from Lycorma delicatula, assembly GCF_047948215.1. Lineage (NCBI taxonomy): Eukaryota > Metazoa > Arthropoda > Insecta > Hemiptera > Fulgoridae > Lycorma > Lycorma delicatula. The sequence goes on from NC_134455.1 coordinate 395,199,562, forward strand.
AAACTCATTATTTACGATTAACAATATATACACTTTAGTTATGCCGGCCTCAAACAACAGAAACGCGTTCCGCGGGAGTCATTGGTGACGACAATACCGAGGGAACCTCCCACCCAACCCAACCGCGAATGTTGGCGCCGATAGCTGTCCTCAACCGACATCTCCGTTGTCCGCCTCCTTGTCCTCCTGTGGTCCTCCTTAGTTTCTTCTGTAGCACCCTTTTAAATCACCGAACACACGCAGTCTATCCCTCACTGGAAGAGAGCCATCAACCGCATGATTTCTCCCGACGAGTTCAAATCATTGCGTGCTATCTCCTGCCTCCATCTGGGGCACACAAAGAAGGTGTTCTGTATCACGTCATCACAATATTGGCACAGTTCTGTGCGCCTCTTTCCGATCCTAAAGACGTACACCCCGAACGACCTACGACCCGACAACGACCGTTGGTTTAACGTGAAACGTGACAGACCTTGGATGAACTTCCTCCATGCTACAGACCGACCAATTATCTATAGATTTAAAAGGGAGACCCACATCGTATTTATTTTTAACAAAACTAGAACTTTCAAACGGAAAACTTTTGGTTCCTTCATTAGGCCAACTTTTCAGATAAATTGGTCGAGTTGTAGGTAAGCGAGTCGCTTGCAGTTTATCGAATCGAAATAAAAACGAGACGGTGATTTAATTTTTACATAAAAAAGATACTACATGATATATATTTCGACTAATATTCGACGACAGTTTTGTTCAACACTGGTTTACGATATGACAAGAAAGAGACATTAAACATAATAAGCGGAGGTAGAGGTGCTCGCCTCGTCGTCTCATTCACTGAGCGCGCCGTGCCAGATTTTCGACGCTCCCGTGTGTGGCCCATAACCTCCCCTTTCCAATAATTACGAAATTTAAATTTCCGACCGCCTTTTGCGCGCGTTGAGGCTGACGTATTGAATTTTTATACTTTTTTACAAGTTTACTTTAATTTTTTATACATAAATATTGTCTAAAATACACTTTTTATTGATTAAATCGACATATCTCGACTAATTCTAAACACAAACCCACGAATAACCATGCTATCAAGTCTAAGTCGTGAGCTACACTTAATGGAAATGAGCGAGAGCACCACTTTTGGTCGATCTGCGTTATGCTCCGTCCTCGCGATCCCGCTCATCAGTTACACGAACTCAAAGTTGTATCGGCGAGCTGACCGAAGTTATAAAATAACATCATATTTACGTCTCTGAAACTAATAGTTAGGGAGTTATTAAGGCAAGACGGTATAGACCTTTTCGTTATTACGCTACAAATTTCTGTTCTGGAACCCGTATTTTCGGTGTGATTTTAAAGAGGTTTCACCTCAATAAAGGGCCGTGTAAATGCTTACTATTCATTTAGCAATACCGCGCTATCACCAAACACCCACACGCCGCTAGAACTGTGAAACGCACATTTCCATAAAAAGATTTTTGTATCTTTTTCATAAACTGGGGAATAACTACGGAGATTAAGCTTTCTTTTCCTGTTTAGCCTCCGGGAATTATCGTTCAGGTATTAGTTGAAAGAATGATATGTATGAGTGTAAATGAAGTGTAGTCTTGTACAGTCTCAGTTCGACCATTCCTGTGATGTGTGGTTAATTGAAACCCAACCACCAAAGAACACCGGTAACCCCTATCTAGTGTTGAAATCCGTATGGAATACGGATCTAGGTCTTGAACGCTGGAACTCTCGACTTCCAAATCAGCTTATTTGGGAAGACGCGTTCACCGCTAGACCAACCCAATGGGTTTACTGACATTAACCTTAAGGATTATGTATTGTACATATAAAGAAAGAATTAAAGAAAAAAGGACTCATTATATTAAATGTCATCGATAATATCATGTGGAAACAGGGGGTGCTGCAGTTCCTCAGTGCCTATACGCGAAGCGCCACTGTTCACACTAATAAAATCGTACACGCTGCAGTAAAATTTCACTAAAAAAAAAAACAACAGCTAAGGTAATTCTTACGCTGATCACAGAGTAGTGATCAATTTTTTTACTGTTAAAAATTTCCCTGCATATTATGTTATATGCGTTGACACAGCTGGCGTACGCGACTTCATAACAATGACGAGTGACAGAAAATGAGAAAGCGTGGATCATCAATTTAAAATGTAATTAGTAGGGGAATGAAACTACAGGGTGGCAATAATTTTCGTTTGTGAGACATTTTGTTCTCCCTTAACGTTCCAGTGTGGATTTCATTTTAACCCGTCATGTCAACGATCTACCTTTTATATTTCTTGAATATATTTGAATCTATGTTTTTATAAAACATTTGTTTTCATTTTCGTTTTTTCAAAACTTTGTTAATTTTTCTCTATTTTTTTTAATAACATATACTACATTCTTTCAACTATTTTCCGTTGCTTTGTTATTTGGTAATAACTACATTCTACAATTTTATCAATTTATTTCTCAATTTCTAACATCATCTATGTTGTACGCCACTTTCGTTATTTTTACTTCCTTGTAGGAAATGAAGGAAGCACTGAAATCTTGAAAAATTTCGGTTTTTAAATTTCAAAGGAAATATCCCTTTTGACCATCTATGAATCCATGTGACTAGGTTCACCGTGACGTCTGTATGTATGTATGTATCTCTCATAACTCAAAAACTATTAGCCGTAGAATATTGAAATTTTTGATTTAGGATTGTTGTACAATCTAGGTGTGCACCTCCCCTTTTTATTGCAATCGGTTGGACTAAAAGTGCCTAAAAAAGCCCAAAATCCAAATTTTTTTGGATTTTGGCCTTTTTTTAAACTGCAATAATAAGCTCTCATTTAGAATTTTTCAACGATATATCTATCATAAGTGGTACTTATTTTTATCGGTTCCAGAGTTATAGCAAATAAAGTTTTAATTAATGAAATATTTTGATCTTACAAGGGGAAGGTACATCGGTTCGAATTCAACTTCATTAGATTTTTTTTTTAATTTAAATATATTTATTAATGTTTTTTTTTTTTTGTTGTCTTCAGTCATTTGACTGGTTTGATGCAGCTCTCCAAGATTCCCTATCTAGTGCTAGTCGTTTCATTTCCGTATACTCTCTACATCCTACATCCCTAACAATTTGTTTTACATATTCCAAACGTGGCCTGCCTACACAATTTTTCCCTTCTACCTGTCCTTCCAATATTAAAGCGACTATTCCAGGATGCCTTAGTATGTGGCCTATAAGTCTGTCTCTTCTTTTAACTATATTTTTCCAAATGCTTCTTTCTTCATCTATTTGCCGCAATACCGCTTCATTTGTCACTTTATCCACCCGTCTGATTTTTAACATTCTCCTATAGCACCGCATTTCAAAAGCTTCTAATCTTTTCTTCTCAGATACTCCGATCGTCCAAGTTTCACTTCCATATAAAGCGACACTCCAAACATACACTTTCAAAAATCTTTTCCTGAGATTTAAATTAATTTTTGATATAAACAAATTATATTTCTTACTGAAGGCTCGTTTAGCTTGTGCTATTCGGCATTTTATATCGCTCCTGCTTCGTCCATCTTTAGTAATTCTACTTCCCAAATAACAAAATTCTTCTACCTCCAATCTTTCCTCCTCATATTTTCACATTCAGTGGTCCATCTTTGTTATTTCTACTACATTTCATTACTTTTGTTTTGTTCTTGTTTATTTTCATGCGATATTTCTTGCGTAGGACTTCATGTATGCCGTTCATTGTTTCTTCTAAATCCTTTTTACTCTCGGCTAGAATTACTATATCATCAGCAAATCTTAGCATCTTTATCTTTTCACCTTGTACTGTTACTCCGATTATTAATAAATAAATATATTATAAATTAATATAAAATGTTTAATATACTCGTATATATAAAATAAAAAAAAGTTAAAAAAAATTATGTATATGAAGTCTTTTTCGAACTGTGTGCATGGTTATGGATCAGACACTTTCTCACTTACACCACATATCTGCTTGAACGATATGAAACAAAATTAATATATAAACTAATATAATATGCTAAGGAAATTTTTAGTCCAATTTTTCTTGAGTATAATTGAATATAGCGTGTAAATATTTTCTGATGAAGACACGTAAACAGTGTACTGTTCATACACGTACTATGATTCAAATCGGTGTCCTGAAACACGTGCCTTCCCGTTGTTAGCTACAGTAATATGGATCTTAGTGCCTTATTATGATTCATCTTTTTATAGAAAAAGGTCAGTATAGTAATTTTCTTTCAAAATTAGAAATAATTTGTTTACGAAAAACAATATTTCTTAAACATTAAACATGATCTTAGTATATTAGAATAATTTTATTTTCAAAGCCTATCATCTTGTTTTACCTTTTACATATTCTCAAAAACGATTAGCGGTAGAATATTGAAATTTTTTATTTAGGACTGTTGTGCCATCTATTTGTGGACCTTCCTTAATAGACATTTTTATTTTTTTTATTTATGCATTTATTTCAGTCTACGTGATAAAAAATATCGCTATAAAATTTATTAACCTCCTCCTGTTTCGTTTTTGTTTTCATTTTGTTGATGGTTACATCATAATAATAATTTTAAAAAACATAGTATTAGATAGACATAAGACTTACATTTATTTAAAGTGTAATTAAGGGACTTTACTCTATCCTAATATATAATGAATTAATAATTGTATAAATATTTGATGTTAATAAAAACTAATAATTCAGCAGTTGTGTAACTGTAGCATGGCCAGGAAGGAGGCGATAGAGCACTGGCAGGAAAGATGGACCGGATCAGAGGTGGGTCTCTGGACGAAGTTAATTCCAGATATCAGGCCTTGGCTTAGACGTGAGCACGGAGAACTCACGTTTGAGCTACCAAATTTTTATCGAGGCACGGTAGCTTTAATAGCTATCTATGTGGCAGGAGGAGACGGTTGTCTGAAAACTGCCAGTTTTGTGGAGAACGGGATACCGTGAAACATACTGTCTTCCAGTGCCCAAGGTGGGAAAAAGTCAGGATGATGATAAGGACGCGGTTGGGAGAGGTTACCGCAGATAATATAGTGAAGTTAATACTGCACGGTGAGCGATACTGGTCAATAGTCAGTAAGGTAATAGGGAACATCATCCGAAAGGAGACCACGGAAGAAATAGAAGATGGATGAGGGGGTGTAAGCGTTAGGGAAGGGAGGACAATCCCGTTCAGGAGGGGTAGGATGCCCTAAACCTTCAATGATTGAACGAAAATTCTTGGGTGGAAAAAATAAAGACCGAGGCACCGTCTGGGGCCGCGGTAGGGGACCTCGGATTAGAGGCAGGTGCTTATTAAAAGACCTAGACGCAGACACTGAAGGGGGGCGGTGAGCTGCTGTCAGGAACGATATAGCCAGGTTCTATGGGTAGGACCCCGGTCAGTACGCACAGCGCGTAATACGATACCGTACAGTAACTAGCAGCTACACGCAGCAATGCCAGTCTATGGACACTTCTAGACTGGCATTGCTGCGTGTAGCTGCTAGTTACTGTACGGTATCGTATTACGCGCTGTGCGTACTGACCGGGGTCCTACCCATAGACCTTCAGATAAAAGCCAGAACCCTCAGACACAGCGGTATGTCGAAAGAAGAGATGGAAGGGATTATAGAACAAGAATGGCAAGAAGAGCGGACAGGGTCCAGAGTGGGAGAATGGACCAGACGCCTAATCCCTAATATTAAAACCTGGAATAACAATAGACTCGGAGATGTCAATTGTTACATGACACAATTACTGACGGGGCACGGCTCTTTCGGTCAGTATCTGTATAGGATCGGGAAGAGAGCCACCCCGCAGTGCATCTATTGTCCAGAGAACGACGATGCCGAACATACGTTGTTCATATGTCCAAGATGGGCCGGTAACAGAGGTCAAATAGTAATTAATGGTCTTACACCAAAAAATCTCATAAACCGGTCGGGGTACAACAATGAGAACCGGGAATGGTTCCGCAGGTTCGCCGGGGAGGTCCTGCGGGCCAAAGAGGATGAAGACAGAAGAACGGGAGTATAAACAGTAGGGTAGGGCGGACAGTCACTCCATGGAGGACCTGTACGCCTTGGTGTGCGGGTACCTGAGAAGGGGGTGAACTCCAGGGGAGTTTGAGTTTGGGTTAAAATAAAAGACCAAGTCCCGGTCGGCGGGGTCGTCCCTGCGGGAGCCTAGGCTCTTTGTGGGGTCGGCGCTGTCGATTAGAGGCCAAAGGCGTAAAGACCGAGTCCCGGTTCCCTGCTGAGGCGCTGCGGGACGGCATAGCCGGACCTTGGCTCTAAAGCGGGGGATTAGAGGCAGGCAATGTAAAACAAAAGATCCGAGACCGGGGAGGCCAACCTGCCGTGCCGGACGTATAGCCGGCGGGTGGGGGACGCCTCCTTTTAGAGTAAAAGGACACTCTCCCCGACTGAGTATACTTAATTGGATATCCGGTCGGGGAGAGTAGGGAAAAGGTTCGGAATGGCCTCCCAGGTGAGTAGAGGCAACTGGCACCATCAAGGCCGTGTTATACGGGATCGTGGATCAGGCCTTGAGGGGAAAGAAGTTAAAAAAAAAATAAATAAATAAATAAAAATTGTGTAATTGTCCACTTTATTAAAGAATTGGAGGATCGCATTTCATTTTCAAACGAACTAAGTTTAAATAAAGTGCAGCAAAAAATGTGTATATGTAATTTAATAGACATAAAAGTAAGTTATGTGGTGTCCACATCACATTTTTTAAGTAATGTGAAATGTTGTCTATGTTTTTTATATTAAATTATTCGATTGAATATAATAAAAATGTTGAATAGATATATTTTCTTTTGTTTTTATTCCAGTACCTCCACGAATATTAGAAGAGGAAACAAGTGGTGATTTAGTAGTTCGCGAAGCAACTAATGTTAGTTTACATTGTAGAGCAGTTGGTTATCCGGAACCGTACGTAATGTGGCGAAGAGAAGATGGCGAAGATATTAACTACAATGGAGAACAAGGTAGACATAAAAAAAAGAAAAAAATAATTTTTTTTTTTCAGATTGATATCAGCATGATTTTTCCCTCTTTTTACAATTATTTTTAAATAATTTAGTTTTTCCTAGAGAAAAATCTCTAATATAAATTCAGGTTAGTAATGACTTTTATAAAATATCATATCAATTAAAAAAAAGGAAAATAGATATAGAAGAAACAATTAACCAAGTCCTACGCAATAACTATCGAATTAAAATAAACAAGTCAAAACGAAAATAATAAAATATAGGAGAAATAATGTAGATGGACCATTAAATATAAAAATAAGAAGATAAAAAATTATGTAGGTAAAAGAATTTTGTTATTTGGGAAATAAATTACTAAAGTTGGACAAAAGAGGAGCAATATAAAATACCGAATAGTACAGGCGAAACGAGCTTTCAGTTAGAAATATAATTTTCATACATCAAAACTTCATGTAAACATCAGGATAGCATTTTTAAAAGAACACGTTTAGAACGTAGCTTTATATAGAAATGAAACTTGGACGTCCGGAGTATCTGAGAAGAAAAGATTAGAAGCTTTTGAAACGTGTTCTATAGGAGAATTTTAAAAATAAGATGGGTGAATAAGCTGATAAATGAAGCGGTGTTGCGACAAACTGTTGAAGAAAAAAGGGTTTGGAAAAGTATAGTTAAAAGAAGAGACAAAACCCACAGTGTTGGTCTCGTGGTGAACGCGTCATCGCAAATCAGCTGATTTCAAAGTCGAGAGTTCCAACATTTAAATCCTAGTAAAGACAGTAACTTTTATACGGATTTGAATATTAGATCGTGAATACCGGTGTTCTTTGGTTATTGGGTTTTAATTAACCATACATCTCAGGAATGGTCGAACTGAGAATGTACAAGACTACACTTCAGTTACACTCATACATATCATCCTCATTCATCCTCTGAAGTAATACCTGACGGTGATTCCTGGAGGATAAACAGGAAAAAAAAAGAAAACGAAAGTAATGAAATGTAGTAGAAATAACGAAGATGGACCACTGAATATAAAAATAGGAAGAGAAAATATTATGGAAAAAGAAACATTTTGTTATTTGGGAACTAGAATTACTAATGATGGACGAATCAGGAGCGATATAAAATGTCGAATAGCACATGCGAAACGAGCCTTCAGTCGGAAATATAATTTGTTTACATCAAAAATTAATTTAAACGTCAGAAAAAGATTTTTGGAAGTATATGTTTGGAGCATAGCTTTATGTGGAAATGAAACATGAACGATACGACTACCTGAGAAGAAAAGATTAGAAGCTTTTGAAATGCGGTGCAACAAGAGAATGTTAAAAATCAGACGGGTTGATAATGTGACAAATGAAGAAGTGTTGCGGCAAATCCATAATGAAAGAAGCAGTTGGAGGAATTTAATTAAAAGAAGAGACTTAGAGGCCACATTAAGGCATCCTGGAATAGTCGCTTTAATATTGGAGGGAGAGGTAGATAGGAAAAACTGCCTGCCTGCAAACTGATGAAGAAAGAAGCATTTGGAAAAATATAGTTAAAAGACGGGACAGGTCGAAGGGAAAAATTGTCGAGGCAGGCACCTTTCGAATATGTAAAACAAATTATTAGCGATGTAGGATGTACGGGTATACCAAAATGAGACGACTAACAATAGATAGGGATTTTTGGAGAGCTGCATCAAACCAGTCAAATGACTGAAAATCAAAAAAATAAGTAATTAATGATGAAAACACAAAGTTTTGATTCGTATTTCTATGTAATATAATTACGAAGATAAAATGGTTTTACAAATCTGTTGAAGTTATACATTTTAAATTTAAAAAGTAATAAAGTAATTGAATATATTAGCTAATGTGAAATTTTCATTACGATTGATGTAATATTTTGTTAATAGAAAATAATCGAAGTTGCTTTTTAGTAACTTCTAATTCTTTATAAATGTGAATTATTTCTGTTGACAATTTAAATAAGGAATAAAATGGATTATTTTCACTTTATAATTTTCATGTTGTAATTTTAATTTACTTAGCAGAAATCTTACCAAAATGATGAAAATAATTCAAAAGCAATTAAAAAAAAAAAAGATTTAAAAAAAAATTTAATACATTAATACAGATATTAATGTATTTAAAAATGTATATATTTAAATAGGTTTATTGTTTATTACGATTTATAGTTTTGTTTTACGTTACAGTGAATGTGGTCGATGGAGAACTTCTGCAGATTTCGAGAGTCAGTCGTCTTCACATGGGTGTATATTTGTGCATCGCATCGAACGGAGTACCACCATCAATAAGCAAGCGTTTAATGCTTCGAGTTCAATGTATGTTATAAAATTTAATTATTTATTATTTAAATATACAAGTAAACTTAGTAATTAATTAAATGTTATTTCAATGTTACTAAATTTATTTTCGTATTTTCGAAAATGAACTCCGTTCAGAATGTAAGGTCATGAACAGAATTATTTTTCAATAATTAATTTTATAAAATCTTCTGCCGTAGATAAATTGATAGTAATTTTTTATTTATTGAATTACAAGTTTAATTTGGGGACCTCCATAGCTAATTAGGCACAGTCTCGGTATTGCTTGCGTAGGTCTCGGGTTCGAATCCCGGTCATGCACGGTATCTTTTCATACACTACCGATTTTCATCGGGCAATGACCATAGCTATTGATTTCAGCTATTTTATAACAAAAAAGAGTTTATATTTATACACTATTTAACCATTAAATGTAAAGGTTTTGTGTTTTTAAAAATAAATACAAGAAAGGAATCTAATTTCCATCACTGGTAGATGTTCTATTTTCTTTATATCATAGACAATAGCGGCTCGTAGCTAAAATTAGTGGGTGTGGTGTTCTAAAAAAAATTTTTTCTGGGCCTTTTCAAGGCCATGGTTAAAGTTTTCTGTATAATGAAAGAACCGGAAAATCAAATAGAATAGCTGGAAGCAGGATAATAATCTAATTCTACACGTTCAAAAATATGGTACACGATTTTTAAGCACAACGTGCTTAAAATTATTCGGTTTAACCAAATAAATAATTTAGTACAGCACAACCCCGCTATAACGCGGCTCGATATACCGCTGATACGGATATAACGCGAATTAACTATTGACGCAGTATTCCCAGTTAGACACTAGTTTAGGACATTCTTTGGGGGTGGGAGTACAATTTTTCAAGAAGTTTTTTTTAAAAATTCTTGTTTTAAAACTCTTCTTGGCGCATGGGCTAAAGAGTGATATGCGCATATTTTTCAGTCTCCACCGAGACAGTACTCGTAATTGCAGGAGTTCCTCCGCTTAAACAACTGGCGGAGATGCGAGTGAGTATAGCATGTGGACAACCTTCTAAAGAAGCATATGAAGAGATGCTGCGTAATCGGCAACAACGTTGGGATGTAGCCAACACGAGACGATGGACACATCGTTTGATACCTTTGATCCGACCGTGGATAGAAAGGAAGTTCGGGGACATAAATTTCTGGATAACGCAATTTTTTACAGGGCATGGGTCGTTCAGGTCCTATTTATGTGCGAGACTAAGGGTAGATAACAACAACTGTCCTTACTGTGGGGCATATGATTCCCCTGAACATGTAGTATTTGAATGTAACCGTTGGACTGAAAGCAGGCAATCCTGTGTAAGACGTATAGGGCCATTATCTACGGAGAATGTGGTGGATAAAATGCTACTTAACGAGGATAACTTTAATGTGATCTCGTCGTTTATAACCGCAGTTATAAAGAAGAAAGATGAGGAAGCTCGTCAAGAAGAAACCGCTCGCTGATGACGGCTTGTCGTAGGTGGAATTTCCACCTACGAAATAAAAGAGCTAACCGGTGAACTGACCTGCCGTGCCGGACATACAGCCGGCGGGCGGGGAGGCGAGCAAAGAACACTCCTCTGGCGCGAGTCAAACTTGATTGTAGATCCGTTCCAGAGGAGTAGGTGGGAATATATAAAAAAAAAAAAAGTTTTTTTTAAAAATATTGTTATTTTGTAACTGTTAACAAATTTTCCCAAGAAAAACTTTTAATTAGGCAAAATCTCGAGATAAAGCACGGTCACCCTGTTGACCTTTTAAGTTGAAAATTTAACGGCATCAATGCCTCGTATATAAAATTAATCTAACCAAGTTTGGTCAATATCGGTCCAGTAGTTTTGGAGATATAAGGTGATTTAGATTGCGACACCGAACACTTGAAAATACATACGAACATCGGGAAAATTTTTCATTTCGTTTTTTGGGATCCTTAGGTATTAAAACGTCAATTTCCGGTGAAAACCGCATACACCCAAAGTGGACCGATTACAAAACATTCCCTTCTAGAACTATAGCTCTATCTAGACGAGAAAGTAATAAAGAAAAAAAAAATGAAATTATGGCAGATTTTACCAAGATATTAAACGGAATGTAATTTCCTCAGTTACAAAAAAAAAAATTGTAGTTAAATATTTTAAAAATATAACATAAACAACAATAAAACCAACTTTCAACAATTAAGTTAACTGCTAAAAATATTCTTTTTCATAATGGATAGAATACACTGCCCCATGAAAAATGTTATTGGTGGTTTTCTGTATTGCCAACCTATACTCGCTAACGAAATGTCTCCGAAACTATTTATGTAAAATTTCATCTACATTTTCACTTGTAGATCATACCCTGAAGGTTTGTTACATTGTTCGTGACTCAATCTGTATATTACAGTTTGTAGCTTAAAAAATGACACAATTATTAAATAAAAATGAAAAATTGAATTGTATAATAGAAAACAATATCTGTAACCTAAAAACATATAAATCGGTAAAAAAAGATACATCTTTAAAATTACAGTTAGATGTTCAGATGCTTCATAAGAGAATATAATGGGAAAAATTTTGAAAAAATAGTTGTTTATTTAATTACATCTAGGAAAAGTAGAATATAAAATAAATATATCGATAAAAATTAGGTTATTAAAATGGAAACGAAGTCAGTTTATCAAGTTAAGGGTTCTCAGGTTTAAATTCTAATAAAGGTAGTTGCTTTTTTTTCCGGATTTGAATACTTGTTGATATCAGTATTCTTTGGTGGTTAGGTTTCAATTAACTACAAGTTTCAGATATGGTCGGTCTGAGTCTATACAAAACTACAACTCACTCACACGTCACGAATAAGGGACGCGGTTGCCTACAGACCCAGAATCCAGGAATCTGCACGGGATATCTTGAGTCATAAGAAATAAATTGTCGCCGATCGGCTTTGATTGCACGTAGCTCCTTTGAATTTTATAGTAGTTGAAAAGGGCTATTTGGGGTTTTAGGAATAGTTCAGAAGCTGGTCTCTGTCAATGACGAATCGGCTGTAGTCGGGATGTGATGGCTTGTCCGTTGGGATCAAGCTAAGCTTCCCCACAGCGGCAGTTAGTTCCCCAATACAGCGTGGCCCCACACATCCTCCGACGGGTCGGCGGCGGTAGTCTTCCTCAGGCGGGACTGAGACGGTTATTCCGAGCGATCCCAGGCTGGGCTAGCTCTTTATGGTGGGCTCACCGGCCGGAACGCTTGAAGCTGCAAGCTGGGGTGGGAAGGTAGCGTTCGCGCCCACAGCAGATCCCTTGCCGGGCAGGCCAGACCTGCTGCCCGACGGGGATGTTGGCATTCGCCGTGAGATCCCACGTTTTGCCGGAAAGGGAATTTCTTCTTCTTCTTCTACAGATGGTGTTCGGCGACGAATCAGTTTACTGCGAATTTTCGCAGTGTTGAAAACCGTACTTCTAGATGGCTAGAGCGAGGTGGTGGCCGCACCACTGTGGTGGGATATTTTGGTCTACTGACTGGTGAGGACTGGCGTTTGTACAGCCGCGTAGGTACACTTTGCTTTCGCTGACATCTAAACGGCTAGCGTCACGCTCGTCGATATGAAGCTCGTCATGTATATGATAACAGAATGAATAAATACTACCTGAACTTGTAATGACAACGTCTTACCCGTAGATAAACAAGTTAGGGAAATTACTCAATTTTCCGATCAAAAACAGTTCTCTTAATATTGTTCTGTACCTACTCATTCAGAAGTAGATAACATATTTTGCATGATCTCAAATACCTCCATAATTTTATTACCAATATTTATGAAATAAAAACGGTTTTGTAAAGAAAGCATTGTTTTACTAGAATTGATTTTCAAAAATGTTATTAAGTACATCCCGTCATATTTATTTATTTTCAAGTTTGACAGAGTTTGAGTCTAATTTACTGTTAAATCTAATAATAATAATATCAAAATTTTGAAAAATATACCTGTTAAAATTGGTGTTTTTTATCAATAAATTTAATAAAAACGGTATTTTTATAGAAAAACTGTAAACACGTAATTTGGGACCACGTAAAAGTTTGCAACACCTGTTTTACTACACAATAGAGCAGTGGCGGCTCGCGTATAGACACTGTGGAACTGCAGCACCCACTATTTCCACTTGATATTATCGATAAAATGTAATATAATGAGTCCTATTTTCTTTAATTCTTTCTTTATACTTGTACAGTACATAATCCTTAAGCTTAATGTCGTCCCACCCCGTAGGGGGAAGACACCCACCTTGTGACGTTACCGGTCGCACAGCACCCTCTCAGTTTCAAACCCTGAGGGGCTTTACCGGAGATCGTCTTTAGACAATCTAACTGATTAAATCTCACAGTCATCAGCCAGGCCTCGGTCGGGATTCCACCGATGTAAATGCCTTGGCAGACATTTGCATAAGTAAATACAGATCAAATTTCGCCTTCACGTAGGCCTCAAACGGACATCTTCACATCCAACCTAACATGATTCCCTCAAACTAACTGACCGAAACCGCGGAAGCGCGGACCCCGCGCCTAGTAAAGATTTGACAACACGGTTCGTGACTGTGAATACCTCAGAAAACGAACGAGTTTAAAGTTAAATCAGTGCTACACTCGTACCGATCAAAATATTTTTACGCAACATAGAAATTCAGACCTTCACACAAATAAGTCCACCAGTTTAGGTCACCTAACAAGGGGAACGCAACCTCATTCCACTCCGCGCAGGAGTCGGGGACAAACCCTGCACCCGTTCCCATCATGGTGTCTCGCGTAGCATTATCAAGTCACGATCAGGACCGCCACCGGCGGAAGGAAACCACGCCCCCGGTTGCACGGGCTACCATACCCCGGCACCGCAGCCACCCCCATCAGTGGGAGCCCCAAATCGAATCACAGACAATATCAATATAACCGTAGCACGATGCCAATGCGCCTACCTCCAACCAATCCAATGCCTAAGCCGGAATCCTAGCCACCCGGGATCCTACCACGATCGAGTTCCTTGATCAAACTCCCTCTGCACCCCCTTCCGATGCAAGGGCGCGTAGAAAACCAGCCATTGTAGACCATTCTTCGCTGATCATCCAGTTGTTCAGAACTGAATGAGATTCAGAAAGGAATGTATTCTCTCAAGTTCCCTAACAGCCCGTGAACGTTGAACCTCGTATCGGGGACAGACGTAGAGGACATGGTCCACTGTATCATCGGTACCGCAATCCGGGCATTGACTCGAATCCACCAAACGAAATTTAGCTAAGCTCGCCCAAAAGGCACCATACCTGGAGAGAAACTGGACCGATTAGGGAAGACCCATCTAATCGCACCTAAATTAGGTCTAATTTCAGTAGCCATCCCCCAGTTTATGAAAAAGATACAAAATTCTTTGTATTAAACTGAGCGCTTCACAGTTCTAGCGGAGTGGTGTTTGGCTACTTTGCGCATGCGCGTATAGGAAGCTGTTGGCGAGGCTGCGAGGGAGAGGGAGCACTGTCGCTCCCGCAGGGTCGACTCTGGCGTGTTGGTGGAAATTTTTTTTCTCCGCGTGTGTACGGAACGTTTCTTGTTCGTTCCCTGTTCTAGTTTAGTCGGTGGGAGAAATATGAAAGCGGTCTAATGTTTTTTTCAGTAGCGATCAGAAGATGGCGGAAAGCAAGGGGTACTTTGATCGCCAAATCTGTCCAAAAGCACGTGGACGGGCGAAAGAAAAGGTAAATAGTAAAAACTAATTACGTATTTGTTTCTGTGTACATAGAAATTTAAATTAAACGTCGTTAAACGATTGTGTTTTTAAGTGGATATTTTATTAAGTTATTATCTAATAATACTAAAAAATATTATCTGTATTGACATTTTATTATTTATTCGGTTAAACCGAATACGTGTACCATATTCTTGAATGTGATAAAGTGTACAATTAGATTATTATCCTGCTTCCAGCTATTTTATTTGATTAATTTTTTTCGGTTCTTTTATTTTGCAGAAAACTTTAACCATAGCCTTGAAAAGGCCCAGAAAAAAGTTTCTGGAACAGCACTCACTCTACTAATTTTAGCTACGAGCTGCCAGTGATCAGAATCGTGACTATATTATTTCGTATTTTTGTATTCGCTATCCATTGCACTTAGGCGTTTTTATGTTGCGTTATCAGGAATAAAAATATATTCAATTCACAGAACCCTTTTATAGATTTACTTACTAAAAATAAAGTAATTTATTTTTTTACTGAGAAAGATAACTTAATATTAAGAAAATAATAAATTAAATAGATTATTAAATGCTCTTCCAAAAAGCGTTTTATATTATACAGTCACGAATGCATTGAATCTCTTATTCAGTTGGTCTTAAGCATTTGCTTGCATAAAATCATTGTATACCGTAGTCTTTTGGGAGTTTACGTCGACCTCGACATAACTAGAAACATTGAAACAAGATGAGACGGCTTATAATACCCCTGAGCAATTCTTATTGATCTTATTAGAAGTTGATTGACATAATGGTAATGAGCTTATGTATACAACGTTACTAGTCATTTTTATTCTATATTTTCAGATTATTGTTAATAGAGAGTTAATAATTTTTATTAAGATAATTAATTACGGTTTTAAGAATTAGCTATCTAATTAAAAATCTCACATTAGTTAAAAGATAAATATGATTTCTAACTGTAATTACATTGATAAATATCATTTTTGTTTCCTAGCATGCGATACATGATTTTAATCTGTTTTTTGATGTAGAAAGCGAATATGTACTCAGAATCTTTCTATTACCCACAGTTTTGAAAACATTAAATTAAGGATTTTTTCATTTTTCAACGTATAGATAGCATTTTAAGCTTCCATATTGTTCTGGGCGTTTCATAATGTTCTTCAGAGTTTCAAAAATTCATTAACAAAAAACTATTTCACTCATAAGAATAAAACAAGTACTGTACGAAAGAGTACTTCAAATAGTTTTTTCCACGTATACTAGGCAGTTAGTAAACCATTTGCTCGCTAGCCGTCAACAGTAGAGAAAATGGCGGCCACGGGAAGCGAGAAGTTGTTTTGTGGGTTAGAATTTCACTTTTCAAAGTCAGTAATTTCCGTGCAACATGCGTTTCAGTTGAAATTTCATAAGGAGCCACCAAGTGACAATTCAATTCGTGCACGGTATAAACAATTCAGTGAAACCGGTCCCTTGTGCAAGCGAAAATCAACCGGTCGTCCATCAACCTCAGAAGTCAATGTCGAACGTGTGCGTGCAAGTTTCATTCGTAGCCCGTCAAAATCGACTGCGGCTGCAGGCAGAGAATTAAGAATTCCGAAAACAACTGTGTGGAAAGTTCTCCGTAAACGTTTATTATGCAAACCGTACCGTCTTCAATTAATCCAGAGTCTTTCTGATGGAGATAAAACACGGAAGCTCGATTTTTGTTTACAGTTACAAGTGTTGTTAGATGAAGGTTTTCTAAACAAGATAATTTTAAGCGATGAAGCTACTTTCCATATTAGCGGCAAAGTAAACCGTCATAACGTGCGAGTTTGGGGAACTGAAAACCCACACGCTTATGTGGAACGCATGCGGGATTCTCAGAAAGTAAACGTTTTTTGTGCGATCTCTCGTGAGGTAGTGTATTGGCCGTTCTTTTTTGATATACCTGGATATGTTACAATTACGGCTTATGCCTCAGCTACTCAACGACTTCATTTTCCAGCAAGATGGTTGTCCTGTCCGTTTTCATAACGAGGTTCGACAGTAGCTTAACACAACATTACCTCGGCGCTGGATAGGACGCGCATCTGAAGAAGACCAACACATTATGCTGTGGCCACCAAGATCACCAGACCTCATGCCATGTGATTTCTTTCTGTGGGGTTACGTGAAAGATAACGTTTTTATCCCACCAGCACCCCATGATATCGCTGAGCTAAAGGATCGCATAATCAATAAAATCAACTTTATCGAAAATTACATGTTCGAACGAGTTTGGCAAGAGCTAGACTTAAGTGTTGATGTGTACCGTGTCACAAGAGAAGCACATATTGAGCATTTATAGATTTTAACAAAAACTGTTTGAGTCCCTGCATCACCTTGTACAACTTTCATTTAGGTAAGTGAAATACTTTTTTGTACTGAATTTTTGTAACTCCTAAGAACATTATGAAACGCCCTGTATTTTGTTAGCTCATTCTTTATTTTTTAACTTTGTTAACATAATTTTTAAGCTATAAATAAACAATACTAAACTGAAGAATTAAATCATATTATAGTCACATATTATGACATATGTAGTAGGTTTGTCGTGAACCAAAGAATCATGTAACCGATTGTTACTTTTGTTTAACAAATGTACCTGGAATTTCTAAACATACTGTAAAATATCCTTCATTGCAATCTGCAATCAGGCCTGTACCTTACAGTGAAATGATTCCTGTTCCTGAACCACCTGTGAATAAGAATCAGGCAGTACTAAAGAAGATACCAATGATTTTGATTTTGAATTATCTTCCAATAAGCCACATCTTATATCACAAGGTGAATTAAATGACTCGGTTAGGGATTTAAACTTATCAAAAAATCAAGCTGAACTGTTGGGATCAAGACTGCAAGATTGGAATTTACTTCCAAAAGATATAAAAATTTCGCGTTTCGAAGCCGACAAAAAGAACTTTCTCAGTACTTTATTGATTAAAATAATTTGGTTTATCGCACAAATATTGATGAGCTTATATTGTATTTAGAACAAGTTCATAAACCTGACGACTGGCGCCTTTTCATAGATTCGTCCAAGTATAGTTTAAAAGGGATTCTACTATACAACGGTAACAAATATCCTTCGATACCGATCGCTTACAGTATTAATTTGAAAGGGACATACGATGTGATGAAAGACGTTCTTGAAAAAATAAATTATAAAAAACATAGCTGTAACAAATGTGGTGATTTGAAAGTTATAGGTATTTTGTTAGGCATGCAATTAGGCTATACTAAGTACACGTGTTTTCTTTTCGAATGTGACAGCCGAGCTAAAGAAGAACATTATGTTACCAAAGAGTAGAAGAAACGAGACAACTTAACTCCAAATGGAAAAAATATTATTCACGCGCCCTTAGTTGAACCCAAAAAAAAAATTATTTTTACCCCCTTTCCATATCAAGCTAGAACTAATGAATAATTTTGTAAAAGCAATGAAGAAGGATAGTCCTAGATTGTTGAACATCAGGCAGAAATTTCTGAGTATAAATGAAGGAAAAATTAAAGATGGAATATTTGTTATTCCTCAAATAAGAGTATTGGTCAAAAGTGTTGCATTTAACTCGATGTTAAATTATATAGAAAGTTCAGCTTGGGCTTCATTTAAAGACTTTTGCAAAAGTTTTCTCGGCCATCAAAAATCCGACAATTACCACGATATTGTTAATCAACTTCATACTTCATACAGAATTACGGGATATAATATGTCTTTCAAAATACATTTCCTCTACTCACATCTGGATTTTTTCCCGGAAAACCTGGGAGACGTAAGTGACGAACATGGTGAACGTTTCCACCAAGACATTTTGGTGATGGAAAGCCGCTATAAAGGGAAACGGAGTACTAATATGCTAGCCGATTACTGTTGGATAGTAATTCGAGATGTGCCTGAGGCTATTTATAAAAGAAAAGCATCAGCGAAATCATTCTAACACAGATAAGGCTATGCAAAATTTAAGTTTTACAGATTTTTAACTATATTTTCCCTTAATTTTTTTTGAAGCGTAATTTATTTAAAAGTAAGGGTGATAGAAAATTTGTATTTACAGATATGTATTGTATGCAAAAAAAGCGATGCAAAAAACGGTATAATTACAGAAACATTAAAAACGTTTTTTTTTTCGATCAGTATTATGAATTAAAATTAAACTATATAAATGAAGGTGTAAAACTATAAATAGAAATATTTCCGAATTTTTTTTTCTTTTTTATAAACGAACTAGACAATTCTAAACTGCAATTGGTTGAACAGGTTAGCGTGATGATATTATTTTCACACCGGTGAATGCTAATACCATCACGAGAAACTAAAAATCTGGTCACTTTAGGGTCAAAGGCGGATTGTATAACTCAGCTACATTATTTTCCTAATTTTTTTTGCTGCTCAGAACAGAAGCAAGATGTTCGGACGAGACCTGCAGCGAAGGTAAAATCTGAGTTTAAAAATCACCGATGCAGATGTCTACCGAGGCATTTACATCGGTGGCATCCCAACGAGGCCTTATTACTATGAGAATTATAAAGTTAGAGGGTGATAGACATCCCCTGTTAAAGCGCAACAGGGCAAGGAACGCGAGGGGTGGTGTGGCAACCGGAACGTCTCATGAGGGGGGGGGGGGTGCCTTCCCCTACGGGGTTGGGATGCACCGAACAGGGCACCGGATGAACCCGGCAATATTATTATACCTCTTACACTACAATAAATGGAAGAAACGGCGTTAAATTCAGAGGTTCTCATAACAAAAGAAAAAATATTCGGATATGATCTACAACTGAAAAGAATGAAAAAACCTTTTTTAGTCATACTATAACAACATGGTTCGAGCAGCCATGTGGAAGTTGCGAAGAGGTCGGGAAACCGAGGTATTTGGGATGCGGTTGCGGGCCGGGCTAGAACCGGAACGGAACGGAACGGCTATCACAATACACCGGGTCTAAATTTCGCACAGTTGCCCATTTCCCGCCTGCGGAAGAGGCTTTAGAGCCTCGCGATGGAGGCATGGCAGCATGAATGGCACACCACGACTAAGGGAAGATCTCTGTATAGATTTATACAGGATCTGGGGGGATGGTATGCCTCAAGTTCATTTTTAAGGGCGGCGTGTGCCCAAGTGCTCACCAACCATGTGAATTTGATGCAATATCTGTTCAGATTTCACCTAGCGGCTGATGAGTTGTGTGTCTGCGGGGAGGTCCAGTCGAACGAACATCTAATGTTCGACTGCCCTGCTCTTGGGGGGGGGGGCAGAGACCGGGCCACCCTGGAACTTAGAGGGGGAAAACTGGCCGCTCATAAACGGCGAGTCAATGTGGCGTGAGCCGCATTGTCGGACCGTGTGGGAGTTCCTCGATGAGGTTGCGATGTTCAACCATCATCGTTAGATTGTTTAATTTAAATGGGATTTATTGATTCCTGTAGCGTGTCTGTGGGAAGTCTTCCTTGAAATAATGGCTGCCATCAGCCAGTAATAAGCTCCAAGCGCTTTAAATGGTGGACAGGCACTAGCTGGCAAACAGCGACCGAGGCGTGGCGGCTTAAATTGCCGTCTTTTTAACTTATAACTGTTTATTTTTAAAAGGTAACAAGGGGTGCGCCTCCCCGATCTAGTTTTATGTTGGACAAGTGAGCGGTAGGAACACATAAAGCGGGTGCTGTACGGCACCCGGCTTAACCGCTCACGCAAGATAGGAGCTCACTAGGAGCATTAGGAATAACGAGGTCGCAAATCTGTTTTTGAGGCACAGTAGCCGTTATTTGGCACGAAACATTTGGTCTATGCTATAGGGCGACCGAATGGGGTGGTGGCGGGATAGATGCCAGCTAACCAATACTATAACAACTGATAAAACTCCACAGTACTAATTTTAGTAAATAAATAACAGTATAAAAATTTATTTCCCCAAATAGACAGATTTGGGGAAAATCTGAGTTTTCTTCTCAAATAAAACTTTTTATCAATTTAAGTATTATTTCTGCCCTTCCTAGCACTTTCCTTGTAACATTCGTAACTGACGCGTTTAGGAGTATCTCCATTCTCAAAATTCTTTTAACAATGAGTCTTTCTGAGTTGAGATCGTCGAATAAGTAGCTATGTTAAGCTCTCCCCCCCCCCCCCAATTATTATCATGGCCACTTCTCCATTGTCTCTTCTGCTCTAAAGGTTCTCAAATTTCTTGAAACTATTCCTTGCGATTTTTTTTTTCTTTAAATTTCTTATAAAATAAAAAAAACAATTAATGGCTTATATATATACATATATATATTTTTTTTTTTTCTTTTTTTAACCTCCGGGATCACCGTTAGGTATTGCTTCAGAGGATGAGATAGAAGTGTTTTTGCACGGGATTCGAACCCAAGACCTCCGGATGAAAGGCCGAGATGCTACCGCTCGCGTCACGGAGGCCGGTCATATATACATCTATCCTATAATTAAAATACTCCACTATTTCCCAGAATTAAAAAATTATATATAGTAATATTCTATATATTTTGGTTCGTATATAAAAATATTATTTTATATACAAGGAATTATGTATTGAAATCCTGTTTTTGTAATGATTAATCTTTATTACATAATAATTTTAATCAATTTTTGCCGGAAGGTCCCAGGTTTGAATCTAGGACAGACACGGTATTTTCCGTACGCTACATAATGTTCATTTCATATTCTCACGCGCGAGCTTCGAACTTATATGATGAATTAAATCGAGTTATTTTTTTTTTTTTTAAATTTAATCGACTCCAGAAAAATTGTAATCCGTTTCTCATGCAATCGTAATTTTGTAATCAGTATCTTGTGCGCTTGTAACTCGTTTAAATTTTGGCGGTATTTTCAAAAAATAAGGTTTTTAAGGTTCTATTAAGGGTATAGTAGAATATTATGTTTTCCTTTTCAGTGAAATTTGTTTAAATAATTTATTTTTAATTTTTAGGAATCTTTCAAATTTTTTTATAGATTCTATTTTATTCATTTTAATTTTTTAATTTCGATGAAGTTGAAATATGAGCAGACCTAAAAAAAAGACCGCTCGTAAAAGAAAAATTCGTTCTCTTAAATCATTGAACCAAAAATAGATTGTTTTTGTCCATTACTTTTTCCCATCGGTCTAATATAATTAATCAATGTAACAAAAACATCGATAAAATCTCCATCTATCATTTAAAAACACAATCATCAAAATCGGCGCTTTTGATCAAAAGTTACACCCGGACAAACCTTTTATATATATATATATTGTCACGTGTTCGCGGCTCGATCAGGATATTGAATGATTGACGATTAGAATATTTATATAATTACAATTTATTGGATTAAAAACATAAGTAAAACAAGCCAAGTTAATTAATAAAAATAATAAGCGACAATAATAAAAAAATTAATGAAAAATAGTAACACACTAATAATAATCAGAATAATAGTAGTAATAATAATAACAGAATAAAAAAATTTCACAATAATAATTAGAATAATAACAATAATGGCAACAGTAAACAATAATAATATTGAATATCAATAATAATAATAATAATAATAATATGGATAATGGAAATGAAGAAAATATAGTTGCATTTTTACACGCCAGTGGACTTCTTAAAAGTCTATAAAATGAATGTTTAAAGGTGTGACAAAAGATTCTCTAAGCGGTAGTTTTATATATACATATAAGGGAGTCTCGAAGCGTGGCACGTATAGTGACGGGAGGTAGCCCTCTTGCCTAGGCCATTTTGGCTCACCTGTATTTAAGAGCAGTGAGTCGGGGTGTGTCCGATGATGGCATGGGGGACCCTCAATGGTGGATTGAGGGCGCGAGGCTATGGGTGTACATAAAGGGTCTATAGCATGCCTCTAGCCTGTTTATAAGAAGGATTCAACTGCCACGGCACCCTGGCGCGACTGATATACTGCTCAACGGCGGTTCTGGTCGCCTCGAGGGTGCTTAAACAAACTATAAATGAGACTCGTAAAAGAAAGAAAGAAAGATATGGTATTGATAAGCTGAAATTTTAATTTTATGGTCTTTTGAGAACCTATCTCAAATTTTAATATTCGGGCCCTTTACACCCTATAAGTGTTTGTGATTGTCCTTGTCTTTTATGTCTTAATGTTTATTGTGAAGTTTGTGTTTTTAAATAAAATGTAAGGGCCCTTTACAGCCTTACATATGACGATCCTGATTGAGATAATAATTTCTTTTAAAGAATGTGACGAGGGCTAATGACCTTAGCAGTCGATGCCCTTAAAAAGTCAGATACAAAAAAAAAAATAATAATAATAATAATAACAGAATAAAAAATTTCACAATAATAATTAGAATAATAACAATAATGGCAACAGTAAACAATAATAATATTGAATATCAATAATAATAATAATGTAACTTTCCCTGCACGGGAAAGTTACATTCTGAAATGGAGGGTTTTATATGTAGCATACAGGATCAAGTGGTAGCAACGAGAAATTTTAAGAGATTTATTCTTAAGGAAGTTATCTACAACAAATGTAGGCTATGTATGCAACATAGTGAAACAATAGACCATATAATCACTGGTTGTCCGATTCTAGCTCCGACGCAGTACACCAGAAGACGCAACAACGTAGTAAAAATTGTGCATATAGAACTCTGCGTTAGATACAAGTTGAAGTTTCAAAAAGGGCCCTACTAAACTTATGAACCAGCCTCCTTTTTGGAGAACAACAAATTTTCTGGAACCAGGGAATTGTAACAGCAAAACTCATCAACTGTAATAAGCCAGATATAGTAGTAGTTGATAAAATGGAAAAATTAACTTACCTAATAGACGTAGCCATCCCATCAAGTAACATCAACACTAAACGCAATGAGAAGCCATAGAAATATACAGATCTTGCTTTTGAAATTAAACAAATTTTTTTTTTTTCTTCAGTCATTTGACTGGTTTGATGCAGCTCTCCAAGATTCCCTATCTAGTGCTAGTCGTTTCATTTCAGTATACCCTCTACATCCTACATCCCCAACAATTTGTTTTACATACTCCAAACGTGGCCTGCCTACACAATTTTTCCCTTCTACCTGTCCTTCCAATATTAAAGCGACTATTCCAGGATGCCTTAGTATGTGGCCTATAAGTCTGTCTCTTCTTTTAACTATATTTTTCCAAATGCTTCTTTCTTCATCTATTTGCCGCAATACCTCTTCATTTGTCACTTTATCCACCCGTCTGATTTTTAACATTCTCCTATAGCACCGCATTTCAAAAGCTTCTAATCTTTTCTTCTCAGATACTCCGATTGTCCAAGTTTCACTTCCATATAAAGCGACACTCCAAACATACACTTTCAAAATGCTTTCCTGACATTTAAATTAATTTTTGATGTAAACAAATTATATTTCTTACTGAAGGCACGTTTCGCTTGTGCTATTCGGCATTTTATATCGCTCCTGCTTCGTCCATCTTTAGTAATTTTACTTCCCAAATAACAAAATTCTTCTACCTCCACAATCTTTTCTCCTCCTATTTTCACATTCAGCGGTCCATCTTTGTTATTTCTACTACATTTCATTACTTTTGTTTTGTTCTTGTTTATTTTCACGCGATAGTTCTTGCGTAGGACTTCATCTATGCCGTTCATTGTTTCTTCTAAATCCTTTTTACTCTCGGCTAGAATTACTATATCATCAGCAAATCGTAGCATCTTTATCTTTTCACCTTGTATTGTTACTCCGAATCTAAATTGTTCTTTAACATCATTAACTGCTAGTTCCATGTAAAGATTAAAAAGTAACGGAGATAGGGAACATCCTTGTCGGACTCTCTTTCTTATTAGGGCTTCTTTCTTAAGTTCTTCAGTTGTTATTGTTGCTGTTTGGTTCCTGTACATGTTAGCAATTGTTCTTCTATCTCTGTATTTGAACCCTAATTTTTTTAAAATGCTGAACATTTTATTCCAGTCTACGTTATCGAAAGCCTTTTCTAGGTCTATAAACGCCAAGTATGTTGGTTTGTTTTTTTTTAATCTTCCTTCTACTATTTATCTGAGACCTAAAATTGCTTCCCTTGTCCCTATACTTTTCCTGAAACCAAATTGGTCTTCTGTATAAAATTCTAGTTAAGATTTTTGATGCATGACTAGTTAAACTAATTGTTCTGTATTCTTCACATTTTTCTGCCCCTGCTTTCTTTGGTATCATAACTATAACACTTTTTTTGAAGTCTGATGGTAATTCCCCATTTTCATAAATATTACACACCAGTTTGTATAATCTATCAATCGCTTCCTCACCTGCACTGCGCAGTAATTCTACAGGTATTCCGTCTATTGCAGGAGCCTTTCTGCCATTTAAATCTTTTAATGCTCTCTTAAATTCAGATCAGTATTGTTTCTCCCATTTCATCCTCCTCAACTTCCTCTTCTTCCTCTATAACACCATTTTCTAATTCATTTCCTCCGTTTAACTCTTCAATATATTCCACCCATCTATCGACTTTACCTTTCGTATTATATATTGGTGTACCATCTTTGTTTAACACATTATTAGATTTTAATTTATGTACCCCAAAATTCTCCTTAACTTTCCTGTATGCTCCGTCTATTTTACCAATGTTCATTTCTCTTTCCACTTCTGAACACTTTTCTTTAATCCACTCTTCTTTCACCAGTTTGCACTTCCTGTTTATAGCATTTCTTAATTTCCGATAGTTCGTTTTACTTTCTTCATCACTAGCATTCTTATATTTTCTACGTTCATCCATCAGCTGCAATATATCGTCTGAAACCCAAGGTTTTCTACCGGTTCTCTTTATTCCGCCTAAATAAATTAAACAAAAGTGAAATCAAAAAGAAGTTTATATAATTCCGTTAATTATATCTGCGGAGGGAATAATACCATCTACTTTGCACAAAAGTCTTGAAAAACTGAAGATCCAGTGAAAGATCCGCGCGCTAATGCAAAGGAGCGTGATAATTGACACCTGCCATGTTACCCGGAAGGCACTTAGTCAACAATAGCCTAATCTTGTTGGTATAAATTACTCCGGTTTTAAGGAATGTCATCGGCAAAAGTAAAAGCTGTGAAAGTGTGGAATATTAATAATAAACAGATATTACATACAAAACAGAATTTAAAGTAATCGTCAGGGTTTATTTATTGATAGATAAATAAATAATGAAAACCTGAATTCAATCCCATTAACAAAAGATGTAGCTTGACCGCTACTGTTAATTCTTTTAACCACTAGTCTTGTATTAATAACAATAGTACAATAAATAAGAAAATTATAAAGTTTTTTTACTGCAAATACCTTTGTTGATCACTTACCTAACAATTTATGAATTAAATATATTATATCGTTGTTATTTCGTTACATATATCGTTTATATATCTACATACCGTTACATATCTTATATCGTTACATATACCTGCAATATATCGTTTAATATATATCTCGTTCCCTTATATTCTTACAGTAACTCATCGATAATAGTTCTTGTTTACTGGAATTACTCGTGGCGTCACCTTAATCGTATCAAACTTAATTCACCCTGGAAATTCGTTCCTTCATTGTCCTCATCCCAGAATACTCTCGCCGACTAACGTCTTGCAGATTCTCCTCGCTGAACTTGCATCGCAGAATCTACTTATTGAACTGACATCATAACGTCTTGCGTAGATTCATTTCGCAGTACTCCGCTCTCTGGATTGACTTCTCGCAGCCTCTCCTCGCTGAACTTATCTTAAACTATCTTCCCAGAAGTATTTATTTATATTTCTATCTTCTTCACCTGTCGCACCGGACCCAACACTTTCGTTCCCATGCATTCCTCGCCTTGTTCATAACCTACGAATGATCGTCTGCCCTTATATGTTCCAATGCAATTCCAAACCTGGGTCCGGTAATTCTTCTCACGGAACGACATGTGTTTAGTGTGTTAGTGGGCTATTACAAAAGACGATTGTTAAACGGGCCTGTTACTTTTACTGAAACGGTTTCTTGTAGCCCCCTTTCTGGATTCCTCCCATTATTATATTTTCTACTACTTTCTTCTTAATTGGCAGGAATCCGGTACTCAGGTCATCTATATCTGTCCTGTTACAACACACACACACACACACTGGTCGTATTGATAACATCCTTATTTTATGAATACGGTTAAAATGACGGAAAGTTTGTGTCCTACATATCGAATGTATAGTTTTGTTGCGATTGACAAATCTTGGGAAGCCACCATGTAGGAAACTTTTAAATACCGTAATTCCAACGGATTAGTTGTGCTGGTCTTAGACAAGAAATAAAATTAGCTAAGGGCCTGAGAATAATGTTGCGCTGTAAAATGTCTGTCATTGACTATTTCCTTAGCCAAGGAATGTGTACAGTCAAGAAAATTAAATGGCCAGTTATTAGGAGAGATCAGTTAGAAGACGGAAGCATCTGTTTCAATTCAATTTGATGGCAAAATCAAAGGCAGTCTTGCGGAAAATGGAGATAGCTACAATTATGCCTGTCAATATAACTTTTAAAGCCTTTAAGGAATTCTATTAATTCTAAAAGGATTTTCTTTAAGAAATTAATTCCTTTATATTGAACCATGTTGATATACAAATTACAAGGCATTATACACAATAAAAGCATAAACATTTTCCCGGAAGGTCAGGCATACGTTTCTCTAAAGTCGAGTAAAGAACATAGTAGGTTTACCTTTGTTTGGGCTAAAGTACTAAATAAACCACACAAATCTCTGGCGTAGATGTAGAAATTACGAACCTTCCTGTTGCTGAATTTCAAACAAAATATTCTGCTCTGACTTTGATGAAATATAAATGGGACTACCAGGGAAGGATTCACTTTGAAATAACAAAAAAAAAAAACGAACTGTTCAAATACGTTTAGACGTTACGAAATTATATGTGAACATCGCTAAAAAATATAAGTGTAGGTACGGGTCGAGTTAAGAACCTCCTCTTTTTTTTAAGTCTGTTAAAAAAATACGTTGTTTCCTCTAATAAAGATGTAAAAAAGTCGAATAAAGTGTTTATTTGGGCTTTAATTAAGCTCTGATTTTTATAAACAAAGATATATTGTTTTATTGACTTATTATATCAACCATAAGTCAAGATATTTGACTTAGTCTTTCTTAAAATTTACTAGCTGGAGGCCGCCTCCGCAGCTAGGTCCTCCGGGCGGGTTGCCCTGGCGGGTGACGTCTCGGAATGCTCTTATTTAATGTCCAAAATTGACTACCTCTTGTGTAAAAATGTTTTATTTTTTTTTTGAATGATGAAAATTGATCAAGAAAAAGCCAAAAAATATCACCAAAATTTTCACAATTAAATTTGGTTTAGGCATCTTTTAAAGATTGTACATTCAACATTTTTATCAAGATCCATATGCAAATTCACTCAATACTCAAAAAGCTGGAAGCTTAAATATAAATTAAATTAATTAATTGATTATTTATATATTATATTCAATTTACGAAACAAACTATCGTAATACGAAACAAACCTTCTTTGATCCAATAACAAAATATAAATTGGCTTCAAAATCAATTAATCGCTAAGGAGGATATATAGAATTCAAAATTCTTCTAATTTTGACCTTTATTGTTTACCATTTGATTTCACCTACGTACTTCGCCTATATGTATGTTTAATTGTTTAAGTAAGGCCAACAACAATATCATATATACGATTCGAAATGGATATTCGATAGTATTTTCAGTATCGATTTATTTGTATCGAAAATAATTGTGTATTAAGATCTGCTGCGATATTTAATGAATGAATTACGGTAGTCAAATTTATTAATTTATTTTATAATTATTACAAAACTGACTAACTGTAGATCATTAAACAAAGTGGTTTAATCAGAGTAACAAAAAAGTGAGAATTTATAAATTAAAAGAAAGTGTGAAAATTTATAGAGTAAGAAGTTAGTGAAAAAATCTTTTTTTAAAGTAAAAAAGGAGTAAATGAATGAAATCTGAATCTTAACATAAATAATTGATTTTATGAAGAAAACAATCACATAAATAAAAAAAAAATAATAATAAAATATATTTCACATATATATCGATAAATATACGATATATCGATATATAACAAGTATATACCTGACCACCACGAGATATGTACTAATGAATCGGTATTTTCCGCTAGTGATCGGTAATTTCCGGTGCTAAACTAAGGGAGACGCCACACAGATTCACATACAAATGCCGTTTAGTAGGATAGGATTATAATGCAGCATGCAGCAAACTTTGTAGGAAGGAAGGATTTGTAACGGGAAGGAAAGCAAGTGGTCAGAGACGAATGAAAATTGTGGACAATATAAAAAGGGAAGTAAGTTACGATAAAATTAAACGGATGGCACAGAATCGAGCAGAATGGAGGACGGCTATGTGAAAACCTGCCTTAAGTCAGAATACTTATATTTTACTTTCTTGTGTACACGATAACTGCCGTAAGTTTGTACCAATCACTTTCAAATTGATACATAAAATATAACGAAAATCTTGGTCGAGTTCGTTAATGGGCAAAATCGAATCATTGGAGTTGAAATGGGAGAGTTTTTTCGAAAAAAAAATATCGCTATAACTTTCTTATTAAGTAAAATATCAAATTCGTTTAAAGTTCCTACTATTCTTCGGATAAGGGCCAAAAACTTACCTCAGTAAAGTTTTTTGATATCACCAGCCAACCATTGGCCCAGGGAGTGAAGTAAATAGGTTTTCGAAGACAAAAAAAATCATATCTCCTTTAATAGGCACAAAATCGAATCGATTAAAAGTGTTTGTTAGTTCTCTAAACATTACCTAAAACTTTTGTCTGAAACAATTGTTGATATGACCAACCCTAACGGGAAGGGATGACCAAAATATTACTGCAATTGGAAGAAAATGAAGCTTGTCGTATGCTAAATATGTGAAACTTTTTTCACATGCAACCATTGTCGTTTTGAGTAAATTTGACGTTTTGCTTAATTTTATGGTGGTAATCTTTTTATCCCCTACTTCTTTCTATTTCCTATTTAGTATCCGGTAACTACCGTTCAGATAATACTTCAGAGGATGAATGAGGATGATATCTATGAGTGTAAATGAAGTATAGTCTTGTACATTCACAGTTCGACCATTCCTGAGATGTGTGGTTAATTGAAACCAAAGAACATCGGTATCCACGATCTAGTGCTCAAATCCGTGTAAAAATAACTGGCTTTACTAGGACTTGAACGTTGGAATTCTCGACTTCCAAATCAGTTGATTTGGGAAGACTCGTTCACCACTAGACCAACCCGGTGGGTTTTATCCCCTACCTTTTTTTTTTTTTATAGATGTGTCTGAGAAATGCCGTATAAATGGGAGAGTGTCGGATTCGCACGGGTTCAGCTAGATGTTATTAAGAGCCTATGTGTACCCGCACCCTACTGACTAAAACTCCTGTCTCACCGTTTCTCCTCCTCCGGGGTCGGTCCTGCAGTTTAAGTATTGTGCGGCATCAGGAGATGCCTTTAGGGTCCAGAGTCCCGTTCTTCATCACCGTCGCCCATCCGCGCGACGGCTCCGCAGGGGGTTGTCCTTCGCCCCTTCACCATCAAGTCACTTTCTTCGCTTGAGTCTCAGGTCTTTTGTATGGAACTCTGATTCCTTGCCGGGTGATCTTCAGTCCTCTTACTGATCTGGTTCCTAAATTAGGCCATATCCCATTCTCTAGTTTTTCTCGCTTTAGTTTTCAGGATACTTGTTGGTAGGTGTACTATCTTGTCCCATTCCGCTCTTCCTATCAACATGTATAGAACTGTTTCTTCCGTAGAAAATCAGCTTATCCCGACATCTTGGCTGATCACATCCCACCGCTGGCATTGTTAGATGGTATGCTCAACGGTATCTTCAAGATCGTAGTACCTGCATAGAGGAGACGCTCTTCTGCCAAATCTATTATTATCCCCTACTTAGCACCGGTGAAATGTACCTCCACCTTCCGGCCTGCGGAAAGGGGATTTTTTCTCTTACGGCAGAGGTAGTGAAACCTTCTTTTATGAACCGCTCATGTGAATTAGAGAACCGAACCAAACTACTGAAAAATTAAATAATAATTTTTTTCCAATTAAATCAGATATTACAAACTCAATTATTATTTTATCTTACAAACAAATTAATTTCGATTTCTTAATAATGCTGTTCAGACAACTCTCCAAATTATTGGAAATAAGATACCTCTAGGGTAACCCTGTTTCAAATATTATCAGCAATATTATTAATTAATGTAATGGGAGGAAAGTAAAACCACTTTTGACAATTCTGGCAGAAATTTTTTTACATAATTTTGAAAATACAATTTTTCCTGTCAATAATTAACAAACATCAAATCATACTATATAAAATATTTAATCAAAACATCTGGTGTGGACACCATGTGATATTACTCCTTTGTACGAAGTAAAATAAGTATTGTAATCGCAAAAAATTACGGTTTTTCAAATTTCAACGAAAATATACCTTGTTTTCTAAAATAATATTTCTAAATTTATTTCTGTTTAATTAATTATTTTATTATAATTAATTAATTAATTAATTTATAACTATTTAATTATTTCCGTGATAACTTCTCTTACATCCTTTAAAGTTTCATTACACTAAGGGTTTTTAGTATTTTGATTATAATAGTAGCAGTGGTTGTTGTATCAAAGTTCTGCTCTTTAGCAGGTCCTTACACAGCATTGCCTCTCGATTCTTTTCTATTTTCAGCCAATCTTTTTGTATTAATATAACTTCTTTCCACCTAAATATTATCGAGCAGTTTCCTTTTCGTTATTCTATGTCTCTTTTTACCATTCATTGTACACTCTTAAGACCGCATTTAACAAACATCCTTCCGTAACACATATACAATCGAGTTTCTTTTTTAACACCTCATTATTACTAATTCTGTCTGACAGTTTTAAGTTTTCTAACCTCCTCAGGATGCACATTAAGAAAGCTTTTAATCTCATTTAATCTTCCTTCATGAAGTACATCTCTACGCCCCATATAATGTTATTCTACATACAATACTTTTTTCGAATCTTTTCCTCAGAGGTTTATCAAACTTACTAACCAACAAGTTTATCATTCTATTGAAAGCTTCTTTTTTCATTGCAATACTAGTTTTTATTTCCTTTATGCATCTCATATCATCACAGATGATAATGCTCACAAGATATTTAACGGGCTTCACCTGTTTCCTTTCTTCTCCTTCTAAATTAACTAGCAATTTTTTATCCTTCTTTCCTTTCTTATCCATCATACATTTAGTTTCCTTACTATTAATTTTTATATCAAAGTCCTTACACACTCTTTCTAAGTTCTCCAGTATTCCTGCAAGTATTTTGTTATTGTCGCGTATTCGCGGCTCGATCAGGATATTGAGAGATTGACAATTGAAAATGTCTATATAATTACAATTTATTGTTTAAAAACATAAGTTAAACAATACAAATCAATAATAATAATGACAATATTAATAATAATAATAATAATTTTTTTTTTAATTTTATTAATTGTGCCACAGAACAGTTACAAAACCTTTGTATGCCACACAATATCACATAAAGTCACAAAAGAACACCCACATATAAATTAAAAATACAATATTCAAAACACAATAATAATAATAATAACAATTATGCAGTCAAATACAAAAAATAATTAGAACTTTAAAAACGGTAGCTACGGAGTGATAATAAAAACACATAGATGAAAACATCCAAAAACAAAAAGACAACATTACTAATACATTCCAAATAAAACAAGTTATAAGCAATAATCCTTAAAAAAACAACAATAATTTTAAAATCATGAAAGCGAGCATCACACCAAGGACAATGATCCATCGCCACGTAACCCTCTCAAATTTTTAACGAAGGTTGCCTCATCTTCCCAAAAGCTTAGCTTATCCTGGAACTCCACTGCAACACTGGTACACCGCTCAATCGGAGACACGGTGGAACCAACCGGCGTCACAAATTGCCTAAAAGACCTCACTGACCTGGCCTGGTTCCGCAAGACAACATGATAACGCGTCGGAAGTCTGTTGTACAGAGCTTTATAAAAGAAAACCAAGTCAAAGTACGTTCTTCTATCAGATAACCTGGAAAGGCCTAATTGCCTCAACATATCCTCTCTATTAGCACCAACAAAACAATCTCCAAACTTAAAACGCTACCAGTTCAAGAACCTATTCCGAACTCCCTCAACCAGATCAGAGGCAAAACGTCGTGTACTATTCCACACCACGGTCGAGTACTCCAAGCGACTCCTCACCAAAAACTTGTACAGCAGGTTACAAGTGGAAATATTCCTAAACCGTCCACAAATCCAAAGAATAATAATAATAATAATAATAATAATAATAATAATAATTTATTTATTTATTTTGTTTTTTGTGCAACAGAACAGCTTTACAAAGCCTTCATATGTTGCACAGTATTACATGAAAATATATACAATAGTTAACAATATCTATAAACAGTTATAAGTAACAATTCATATATAAGTTGAAAATACAATATTTAAATACATAAATATCAGTATACAATAATAAAAATAAATTATAAATTTACAACATTGGAAATAATAATTAATGTTTAAGTCACTTAATAATAAGTGACTTAATTATTAATAATAATAATAATAGTAGTAGTAGTAAACGATAATAATAAAACAGATAATAATCATAGTAATCACAACCACAATAGTGGGATAATAATAATAAATGTCAGCAATAATAATAAACAGTGATTACACGACAAACAGTGTTTAAAGCAATCGTCAGGATTTGCTCACAGGTAGATAAATAATGAAAAGTAGAATTCAGTCTCATTGATAAAAGACGTTAGCATGACCACTAGACTTAACACGTTTAACCACTAATCATGTATTAACAACAATAGTACAATAGATAAGACAAGTAAAAAGTTAATTCCTCAATTGTTAATTTACTAATTATAAAGTTCTTTTACTGCAAATACCTTTGCTGTTCATAAATAAAATTACTCTAGCAATTTATTAATCATATTTAGTACACTATCTCTTTCACTTACAGTCTAACAGTAACTTACAGAAAAATTTCTTGTTTTGTACTGTCCACACTGGAATTATTTCTGACGTCACCTTACACGTGTCGAACTTAATCGACACTACAAATTCGCTTCTTCATTGACCTCCACACAGAATACTACCTGCCGAAGCTGACACAACTTGAAGCGTAAAAATGATGGACCGCCCTCACATTTTTCCATAAAATTCCAAACCTTGGTCCGGTAACTCTTCTCACGGAACGACATCTGTTTATTCTGTGTCAGTGGGCAGTATTACAAAAGACGATTGTTAAACGTATCTGTATTCTTTATTAAAACGGTTTCTTTTAGTCTCTTTCGAGATTTCTCTCATTACCATATTTTCTATTACTTTCTTTTTAATTGGCATGAATAATCCATTATTCAGGTCCGCTAAACTGGTCTTGTTACAAGACCGGTTTAGCGGACTAACTATCATGTTATGAGTAAATCTTATGTATTCTACTCTCTGATTATGGACAATAATAAAAATTCTTTTGGTCAGATATTTTTCTTTCGTTCTGAAAAGATATCCAAAAGATCAGGCTTTTTACGTCCTTGTAACATATAAAGGAAGTATTTTGATTGTAAACAATTTCAGATTTCAATGATAATATCCGTTTTGTTCATCCTTGAATCCATTTTGACTAGTTTCGGCGTGACGTCTAAACGTAAGTATGATGTTGCGCAACTCAAAAACGATTAGCCAAAGAATGTTGTAACATCAAGTTCTACACCTCCCCTTTTGATTGCAATCGCTGAACCAAAAATGCCCAAAAAAAACTCAATATCCATAAAACGTTGGACTTTTTCTTAACTGCAGTAATAAGCTCTCATTGAGAGCTTTTCAACAATATATCATAAGTGGTACTTATTTTCATTGATTCCAGAGTTATAACCAAATAGAATTTTAATTAATGAAATATTTCGATCTTACAAGAGGAAGACATCGGTTCGAATCCGACAACTTTTGCTTTTTTTTAATTTAAATATATTAATTTATTAATAATTATAAAACTCTTATTGTAAAAAAATTACAATAAACAATAATTCCGTAATAAAAATAAAAAAACAAAAAAAATATCAGAAGTTATTAATGAAATAAAATTTTATGTACATTTCATTTGAAAAAAATGTGTATATGGAATTTAATACGCGTACAAGGAAGTCATGTGGTGTCCACATCAGACTTTTTTGCTTATGACATCTGAAACTTTGTCACTAAATTTATTTTTTGTTTTTATTTTTGTTTGTGGACGAAAAACGCTTGGGCGTTATCATAGCCCGGAATTTTTATTAATAAAAGTGTAAAATAACTCCTAAATAATAAAACTTATAAGGTGTAAAATTAATATAAATCATATAACAGAAATTTATTAAAACAAAAGTCAAAAAAGTGAAATAAAACTCAAAACTAATACCGCAGACGAAGTTTTTAAAATATAAAAGTTAAAATAATAGAATAAAGGAACTATATAAAACTTATCTAATTCCGATAGGTTGTGCAAAAGGCTCCCTTCTCGGATAATAAAAATAAAGACATAGAACCAAGAAAATTAAAATTGAAAATAAAGGTTAAAAATTATCAAAAACTCTTGTAGCATAAAAATATATATGATAATATTAAATTTTTTCAGTAACCTGGAACTACGCAAAAAAGGAAACATCCGGTTTAAAATTTCGTTATCATTGTAGAAGATATCACGGATGTTTCTAGGTAGATTAAACTTACGACGCAACGCCGCATAACATATACAGTCCACGAGAATGTGGTGCACAGTCATACGGCAGTTGCATCGTGTGCATAGTGGTGAGACTCCTCCTGACATTAGGTATTCGTGTGCGATCCTCGTATGTCCTATCCGTAACCGGCAGAAGACCGCTTCCTCACGACGAGATTTTCTGCAAGAGGAGCCCCATGGCAACACTAATTTTATAATGCTCTTAATTTTTTCAAAACCGCAATTTATTCTCTTCAATTTTATTCGGCCGTAACATATTTTTCTTATTTATTTTTATCAGCTTTTGCGGGATGAAGTTAACAATTTAATGAATAAATGGGTTCAGATATTATGCGCATGTCATTTAAAATATTGATTACAGTTTCTATTTTATAATATAAAAAGGTTTTTTTTACTGTTCTACTTCTAATACATATAATATAATAGAATCAGCTTATATAACTTATTTATTATTATTATATATAACGATTTATATTATAAATGAAAAATATTAGAAAGCTATACACTGCCACTAATATTTGATCTGTCATTTTTCAACTCTATTGCCGACAAAACATTGTCGTTATAGCACAATGAATTGTGTCATATACAAGCGCTTGCCGCTTAAGTATAATACCGTGAGCAAAGAATAATCATCATTTCAGTGAAATGTTGAAAATATTGAAAAAAAATTGTATATATGACTTCCGCATTATTTTCTGTAAATTGGTAGCGCGTTTGAGTAAAGAAATAAAGAAAAAAATACACAAGAAAGCTATGTATATGTCATACAACAATGAACATTTTATTATATAATTTTTATCTTTCATTAAAAAATGGTTTTTGATGTAGAGAATACTTAGGATATAACAGATATTTGTACATTTTTATTTCAAGAGCATTTTGAAGTTTAAAATAACAATTTATAAATATTTAAATGTTCAATATAAATAATAAATTTATTTAAATAACACAAATATTTTTCATTAATATAATTTAAACCAAGCATTTTTTAAATAAAATTTATGTTTACTTCCTTCCACGAAGTAAAGGAAATATTGTGATCGCGAAAAAGTTTAGTTTTCAGATTTCAACGGAAATATCCATTTTGACCATCCTTTAATCCATTTTGCCTAGTTTCGGCGTGACGTATGTACGTATGTATCTCGCATATCCCAAAAATGATTATCGGTAGAAGGTTGAGATTTTAGATTTAGGAGTGTTGTAAAATCTAGTTGTGCATCTCCCCTTTTCATTACAAACGACTAGACCAAAAGTTTTCAAAAAAGACCAAAATCAAAAAAAAAAAATTGAATTTTTTACTTTTTCTTAACTGCATAATAAGCCGTCACTGAGAGTTTTTTTTCGACGATATATCAGAAGTGGTAGTTATTTTCATTGGTTCCAGAGTTATAGCCAAATAAATTTTAATTAATGAAATTCTGGATCTTACAAGGGGAAAGCACACCGATTCGAATTCGAGTTCATTTCCTTTTTTTTAACAGTTTTTGCAATTTAAATATATTGATTTATTAATAATTTTTTAACCTCTGATTGTAAAAAAATTTACATTAAATAAAAAATCATTTTTTTTTTGTCTTCATTCATTTGACTGGTTCGATGCAGCTCTCTAAGATTCCCTATGTAGTGCTAGTCGTTTCATTTCGGTATACCCCCTACATCCTACATCCCTAACAATTTGTTTTACATATTCCAAACGTGGCCTGCCTACACAATTTTTCCTTCTACCTGTCCTTCCAATATTAAAGCGACTATTCCAGGATGCCTTAGTATGTGGCCTATAAGTCTGTCTCTTCTTTTAACTATATTTTTCCAAATGCTTCTTTCTTCATGTATTTGCCGCAATACATCTTCGTTTGTCACTTTATCCACCCGTCTGATTTTTAACATTCTCCTATAGCACCGCATTTCAAAAGCTTCTAATCTTTTCTTCTCAGATACTCCGATCGTCCAAGTTTCACTTCCATATAAAGCGACACTCCAAACATACACTTTCAAAAATCTTTTCCTGATATTTAAATTCACTTTTGATGTAAAAAAATTATATTTCTTACTGAAGGCTCGTTTAGCTTGTGCTATTCGGCATTTTATATCGCTCCTGCTTCGTCCATCTTTAGTAATTTTACTTCCCAAATAACAAAATTCTTCTACCTCCGTAATCTTTTCTCCTCCTATTTTTTACATTCAGTGGTCCATCTTCGTTATTTCTACTACATTTCATTACATTCGTTTTGTTCTTGTTTATTTTCATGCGGTAGTTCTTGCGTAGGACTTCATCCATGCCATTCATTGTTTCTTCTAAATCCTTTTTACTCTCGGCTAGAATTACTATATCATCAGCAAATCGTAGCATCTTTATCTTTTCACCTTGTACTGTTACTCCGAATCTAAACTGTGCTTTAACATCATTAACTGCTAGTTCCATCATTCCTACTTATTTTCATCGGTTCCAGAGTTACAGGCAAATGAAATTTTAATTAATGAAATATTTGGATCTTACAAGGGGAAAGCACGTCGGTTTAAATCCGAATTCATTTCTCTTTTTTTTTTAATGTAAATATATTGATTTATTAATAATTATTAATCTCTGATTGTAACAAAAAAATTTACAATAAATAATAATTTAATAATAAATATTAAAATAAATAAAATTATATAAAAATTTTTTTTGTACTTTTCATTTAAAAAAAATGTGTATATGTAATTTAATAAGCATACAAGGAATTCATGTGGTGTCCACATCATTTTTTAGTTTTTAATTTAGAAATATAATTAAAAATCCATTTAGTTATTCTGGTGTTCTCAATTCTTTGTGAAATCTCTTATTTTTTATACAGTCCGTTACGTTTTCAACTTTCTCGTAAATCTTTATATTTCACGTTAAGATATTTTGATTATTTTCTTTTTATAAATTAAGTACTAATATTTGCTGAACGACTAGACTAAAAAACTACTGAACCGATTTACGCGCGAGGAAAAATGGAAAAAGAGAGAACGGATAACGGCAGAAAGGTAAAATCGGAAAAGGGGAAAAGAGAGAGAGATGAAAGGAAAATGTGTAAAATAGGGAAATATTGTTAAAGAGAAAGAAGGAAAAGGGAAAGAGGGAAACGGGGAAAGGAAATAGGGAAAACGGGATAAAGTGAAAAGTTAAATTTCAAAGGTTTTCAAGGTTATATATTCAAGGTATTAAAATAGGTAGCTTTCTTATTTAATCTACTTAAAATACATTAAATATCACATCAGGAATGAATAGATGTTATTCTTCATGAATAAAAAAAAATTAACAGTTCCCATTATTTACCTGGTTGGATCAAGGGAAACAATGTTAAAATATTGATCGAACAGGATCATAAAAAACAATTATAAAATAGAATTAATAAAAATTGAAAAGGTTAAATTCTATAATAGTGATTTCAGTATAAATATACATGTAAAATATAATAGTAGACCTCCGTGGATGAGTAGGTATCGTCTCGGCATTCCGTATAGAGGTACCGGGTTCAAATCCCGGTCAGGGATGGCATTTTTTCATACAGTACCAATTTCCACCGGACTTGAATAAAAAAAGAACAAATTTATGTAAATATTTATTAAAATTCTAATTATACAAAATAAAAATTTCTACCCTGTCGGGGGGGGGGGGGTGTGTAATAAAAATGTGTCCAAAAAGGAAATCAGTGGTGTCCATATCAGATTTTTTATGTTCATGTAGTTTTATTTAAGTTGCTAATGACTATAATTGTTAATACAACTATAAATGAAAGTATTAAAATAAATACTTTGAAACTGGAAAAAAGCTACATTTCCGAGAATTAATTTTTAATATTATTATTTAATATATATTCTACCTTGAAATAAATAATAAAGAATGAGTTATATAATTCAATAAGCTACTTATTTTAATAATTAATAATATTATTTTGAAAAATGATTTTCTATCGAATTGTATCTCTAATTTTAAATAATTTAGATTGAATATAGAAGAGTTTTATTAAATTAAGAAGGTATTATTTATTTATAGCTTTTATGAAGCTGTTTTACTGATTTTATTTAAAATTTCCTAAGTACATTTAAATTGTATAATATAATTTTCTGATAATATCTTTAATGTTATATCGATTTAAACATATTAACGTATATTAATTAAACGAAATATTATCACGATCTCTTAAAAATAAACAAGAGTTTACATTTACTAAATGTAAATATAACAATGTAAAATTGTATTATTTAATTATGACCTAAGTTAAAATTAAATTTTCAGTAGAAAGAGGCAAAAGTAATAAACAAGTTACAAAATAATCGTCTCGTATTAAAACCTTAATAAACGATCAAATATTTCAATATTTGAAATATTTTCTTAATTAATCAGTAGAATTATTGATAAAATTTTATAAATAAATTATATACTTCTGTTTGACTTTTACAATTCATCTAGTCGGGGTAGAAAATGAAACAGGAATTACAATTATTTAAAAAAATTTAACGCTTAAGAACGATTAAAAAATTATTATATACTTATTAACGTTTATACTACATAAATTATTAATTTTATTAAAATTATTTATACAAACACAACTGCACTGCAACAAAACGTATACTATACTGACACGTAACCCCACCTGACAAACGGCAACAACGATCACTAGTAACATAAACCTCCACTAGTCGCGCTATTTGTGTGAGAGTCTTTAATAAATAGTGTCGGTTTCATTATGGCTCTTTTTTTTGTTTCTCACTCTGAACTATTTAGTAAAAGTGTTTTGCATCTATTTATTTAAAAACAGAAATAATTTATATCGCCCGCTCACAATTATATTAATTATTATTTAATTAATTTTAATGAACATAAAAACAGTTTTGTAATGAAAGGATTAGCGTATTAAATTTCTTTCAGGTAGATTTCATAAGAAAGCTACCTATTGTAATGAGTACCATGATTCAACTTCCGGAATATTTCGACATATCTTCGCGTTTCACCTCTCACAGACCCCAAAACTATCGTCCCTCCAAAAATTTATATATATATATATATTTTTTTTTAATTTCTTGTGGGGACGATAATGCCGTAATTTTGGGCCAGTTACTTTCAAATTGATACACAGAATATAACGATCAAAAGTCTCGATAAAATTGGTTAATGGGAAAAGTCGGGCCATGGGAATGGAAATGGAGGAACTTTTTCGAAAAAATAAAATATCGCTATAATTTTATTATTAAATAAAATATCGAATTCGTTTGAAGTTCCCACTATTCTTTAGATAAGGACCTTTCTTTTATCTGTTTAGCCTCCGGTAATTACCGTTTAGATAATACTTCAGAGGATGGTATGTATGAATGTAAATGAAGTGTAGTCTTATACAGTCTAAGCTGATCTTTCCTGAGATGTGTGGTTAATTGAAATCCAACCACCAAAGAACACCGGTATCCACGATCTAATATTCAATCAGATCCGTGTAAAAATAACTGACTTTACTAAGACTTGAACGCTGGAACTCTCGACTTCTAAATCAACTGATTTGGGAAGACGCATTCACCACTAGACCAACCCGGTGGTTTTAGATAACGGCCTAAAATTTATCTAAGTAAAGTTTTTGGATATCACCAACCATTGTCCTAGAGGGTTGGAAAAAATGGGGGTTTGAAGAAAAAATATCATACCGTCCTTAATAGGCACAGTATCGAATCGGTTTAAAGTGATCGTTAGTCCACTAAACATTACCTAAAAGTTTTGTTTGTAACAAATTTTTTATATGACCAACCCTTACGGCAAGGGATGACCAAAACCAAAAAAAAATTTTTTAAAACAAAATATCGTTATAACTTTCTTATTAAGTAAAATTTCGAATTCGTTTAAAGTTCTTACTCTTTTCTGCATAAGGGCCAAGGGTTGAAAACATAGGTTTTCGAGGAAAAAATATCACAGCTCTCTCAATAAGCACAGGATCGATCAATCCGTGTTCGTCCACCCCTATTTTTCCCCGATGAAATCCATCTCTGCCTTCCGGCGTGCCGAAAGGAATTTTTTTATATTTCATTAATTACACCCAAATATATAAGATGAGCAACATAAAATCGAACTCATAACGTAACCGCAGCAGAATCGGTAGGTTATTTTGGAATAAAATTTTATCAATGATACCGATAAATTACATTAGAAAAACATAAAACATAATTTTAATTTTGCATTTATTAACCTTAGTGTTAAAAAAAATGTTCATAACGACCACCCTGGGCATCGAAGCACTTTTATGCTCGACTGATCATAATGAGAGTCGTCTGTTTGCAAAAGGTTGCTGTCATTTGCGTTTATTTCTCGTTGAATGTTCACCTTCAGTTCATCAATATTGTGGGGATTTGATGCATAAACTAAAGAGTTTATGCATCAAATCCCCACTTAAAGAAAAGTCTTTAAGTAGTCCCAAAGGAAAAATATCGCAAGTAGACAATTCTAGGGAAGGTGAAAGCCACCGTTCTCTGCTGACAGCTCGTTCGTTTGTGAAAACTCCATGAACGCGATTCAGTGAAACTTTGATGTATGACACGTTGGTCCGTCTTGATGGAATAAGCTGTATTCTTTTTCAGTTAATTACACACAGAAATTTTCGAGAATTATGAGGTAAACTTGTGTATCGATATTTTCGTTAAAAAATATTGGTCCCGCTATACGATTACCGGAAATGGCACACCAAACACCAATTTTCTCATCATAAAGTGGACGCTCGAATATCTCGTGAGGATTCCTCGCCATCCAGTTCCTGGTGTTCTGCGAATTGACATGAACGGATAAATGAAACCGTGTGTCGTATGACGTGAAATACGACTCGAATCTAGAAAAGCAAATTGCAATAATCAAGTCGTTCCGGTTTGTCTGTTTCTTTCAATTGTTGCGCAGTTGTAACGCGGTGTGGTTTCAATTTTAATTCCTGAAGAATGTTAAAAGATGTGTATTTAACACCAGATTGTTGGAATAAATTGCGTAGTGAATTTTTTTGGACTCCGCCGAAACCGCACGACTCTACACAAATCGCAGCCTCTCCTCGTAGAACTGTCCTTGCGGTAACGCCTCGCAGACTGGTTCTAAAAGAACTCTCTTTTAGCTAGTCTTACTGGGCTATTTATACTGCTAGCCTCTTTATCTGTCCGGTCGGACCCAAGTCGAAGCGTGAGAACAGTTGACCGAGGTTTGTTTTCCCATGAATTTTTTAACCTGGTCTCTTCTCACCCTACAACAGGTGTTCATTTTATGTTAGTGGGCAGTATAACAAAAGACAATTGTAAAACGGACCTATTCTTTACAAAAAGAGTTCTCCTTTTTATCCCTTTCTAGATTCCTGCAATTACTATTACACTTTATATTATTTTCATAATAATTGGTAGGAATCCGATACTCAGGCCCGCTATACCGGTCTTATTACAATATAAAGATTTATTAACGAGATAATTAATTTTTCTGTAAATTTGGAACCAAGGAAACGTAGCAAATATATACGAGAGTAAGTCAATTATTATTCGCAATGTAGTTATAAATTTTATTGCAATACAAATGGGAAACTTACTTGTACATCATTTTCCAACATATTCCCCTTGCATTTCAACGCACTTGGTCCATCGTTGCACAAGCTTTATGATGCCCTCATAAAAGAAGGTTTTCGGTTGAGCTGGGAACCAGGAATGCACCGCTTCCTTTCACTGTTTCGTCCGAGATAAATCGACGGCCCCTTAATGCCTCTTTGAGTGGACCAAGCAAGTGGTAGTAAGAAGGGGCAAGATCAGGACTATACGAAGGATGAGCCGGTACTTAAAAGCTGAGTTTCTGGAGCGTTTCAACAGTCTGAGAAGCAGTATGTGGACGGGCATTTTCGTGGAGCAACACAACACATTTCGACAGCAGTCCTCAGCGTTTGCTTCGAATTGGAGGCTTCAGCTTGGCAGTAAGCATCTCACTGTAACGCGTACTGTTTATTGTCGTGCCCCTTTCCTCATAATATATCAGTACTGGGACATGTGAGTCCCAAAAAACTGTAAGCATTAGTTTATTGTGGACGGTCGGGTCTTGGACTTTTTTTTTGCAGGGCGAATTGGATGTTCCATTCCATACTCTGCCGTTTACTCTCCGGCTC
Organism: Lycorma delicatula; assembly: GCF_047948215.1. Taxonomy (NCBI): domain Eukaryota; kingdom Metazoa; phylum Arthropoda; class Insecta; order Hemiptera; family Fulgoridae; genus Lycorma; species Lycorma delicatula. The sequence goes on from NC_134455.1 coordinate 395,243,599, forward strand.
GTAATGACGGACCCGTGTTTCGTCACCGGTGATGATTCTGTCAACGAAGATGTACCGTTCGTTACCGTAGCGATCCATATGTTTTTGGCAGATTTCCAAGCGCGTTTGTTTATGCGACTGTGTGAGTTGTTTTGGAACCCGTCTTGCGCAGACTTTATGAAACCCAAGTCTGTTGTGGATAATTTCTTAGGCAGAACTGTGACTAATTTTCAGACGATGTGTCACTTAATCGATTGTTACTCGTCTGTCTAAGAAAACCACGTCACGTGCACGCTCAATGTTTTCCTCTTTTGTGGCGGTAAACGGTCGTCCGTCTCCTTCGTCGTGCGTAACACTTGTGCGAGCGTTTTAACATTTTTCAATTCATTCGCAGACACTCCGTTGCGGCAACACACTGTTCCTGTACTGTACCAAAAGACTTCGATGAATTTCGGCTCCTGATACACCTTCCGATCACAAAAAACGGATCGCTTAACGTTGCTCTTCTTTGGTGCAAACAGAAAGCGGAGCAGCCACGGTTAACGGCAGGGCAGCGATAATGAAACTAACCTAGCAGCATCAAACCTGCACAGACGTAACAGCAATTAAAACACGCATGCATCATCTACGCAACACGACAGTACTACCAACATAAACATAAATATAACTAAATTGCGGATAATAATTTACCTACCCTCGTATAATCTATTTTCTGTGAAAATCTTTTTTTTATATCTGGTGGCAGATTAGTTTACAGAAGAGCTTGGCAACTTTTACAAACGTAGCGGTTTTATAAATGCCATTCCGTCTGAGGAAGGACATGCCTAAGAGCGAAAAACAGAATTTCGTTAAGGAATTTCATGTTGGTAACGAGACAAAGGAGGTAAAAGTTTATTTTTGATTTTGTTACACGTTTTAAATATTAGTTCTGATGTTTTATAAAGATACTTTCTAAGAAATTTTTGATTATGCGGAATAATTTCTAGAGAATTATTCCGTTTAATTTATAAAGCTTTTATAAATTAGTAATAAATATAATATAATTAATAAATATTAGAACTTGGAGCGTAATTTTATTATAAAGAGCGGAATTAATCAAGAAACTCTTGCTTTTCTAACCCCCCCCCCCTAACAAAGTACATATTTCTCTGTATATATTAAATATTATTAAATATAATTAAAATTATTTGAAGATTTATAAAATCTTTTGTATTGAAATACAATACTTTGAATTATTTTGAAGGTTTAAAAAAACTTTTTTTTTTAACCTGTAAAGCTCTTTAGTAACGATGAAAACTTGCCTGTTTTATTTTTCGCTTAAATTTATTTGTTCTAAAATATAAAATTATTTTTTTTTTTTTTTTGCTTTTTGAATCGTGTTTGGAACTGAAGTAACAAACAATTTCTTTAAGCTTATCAAATTATAAAAAAAATCTCGTTTCAAAATCTTATTATTTTGAACTTTCTCAGAGATATTAGAATTAATTTCATCTTTAATTTATTTTCGACATGAAAATGAAAATTAAATTCCAGTTTCATGAAAAAAAATGATGCAGACACCACATGACTTCCTTGTACGCCTATTAAATTACATATACACATTTTTATAAAATTAAAATTACATAAAATTTTATTTCATTAATAATTTCTGATATTTTTTATGTTTTTTTTTTTATTTTTATTATTGTTATTGAATTATTTATCGTAAATGTTTTATTACAACGGTAGGTTAATAATTAATAAGGTTACAGGAGATGTATGCAACTTTTAAAAACGTGACCTCCCTTTAACATTTACCTCCTTTTTCTCGTTACCAACATAAAACTCGTTAAGAAAATGCTGTCTCTCGCTTTTAGGCATATCCTTGCTCAAGAGAAATGAAATTTTTTTAAATCCTATTAATAAATAAAACTTTAAATTAATAAAAAATTTTTTTAAAAAATAAAGGAGTTGAAGTCTGATTCAAACCGATGTTCCTTACCCTTGTAAAATCTAAATATTTCATTAATTAAAATTTGATTTGGCTATAACTCTGGAACCGATGAAAATAAGTACCACTTACGATATATGGATCTTAATTAGAATTCTGTACAGTAGAAATGAGAGGAGAGTGGAAGAAGTGTTAGAAGAAGACCGATTTAGTTTCAGGAAAAGTATGGCAACAAGGAAAGCTATTATAGCGCTCAGATTAATAGTAGAAGGAAGATTAAAGAAAAATATATCTGGCATTTATAGATCTAGAAGAGGCATTCGATAACTTAGACTGGATTAAAATGTTCAGCATTTAAAAAAATTTAAGATTGAAATACAGAGATAGAAAAACAGATGCTTACATTTATAGGAACCAAACTGCAACAGTAACAATCGAAGAACAATAAAAAGAAGCCCTAATAAGAAAGGGAGTCCGACAAGGATGTTCCCTATCTCCGTTACTTTTTAATCTTTACATAGAACTAGCAGTTAATGATGTTAAAAAACAATTTATATCTGGAGTAACAGTACAAGGTGAAAAGATAAACGTGCTACGATTTACTGATGATATAGTAATTCTAGCCGAGAGTAAAAAGGATTTAGAAGAAACAATGAACGGCATAGATGAAGTCCTACGCAAGATAATAAACAAGAACAAAACAAAAGTAATGAAATGTAGTAGAAATAACAAAGATGGACCGCTGAATGTGAAAATAGGAGGAGAAAAGATTATGGAGGTAGAAGAATTTTGTTAATTGAGGAATTAGAATTACTAAAGATGGACGAAGCAGAAGCGATATAAAATGTCGAATAGCACAAGCTAAACGAGCCTTCAGTAAGAAATATAATTTGTTTACATCAAAAATTAATTTAAATGTCAGGAAAAGATTTTTGAAAGTGTATGTTTGGAGCTTAGCTTTACATGGAAGTGAAACTTGGACGATCGGAGTACGTGAGATGAAGAGAGAGGCATTTGGAAAAATATAGTTAAATGAAGGGACAGACTTTTAGACCACATATTAAGACATCCTGGAATAGTCGCTTTGATACTCGAGGGACAGGTAGAAGGGTAAAATTGTGCAGGCAGGCAGCGTTTGGAATATTTAAAACAAATTAGCAATCAGTAAAAGGAACTTGATAGGCTTTCAACTATTCAGCGGCGAATTGCCATTAAAACTATTACGGCATACAGGACTGTGTCTCGTAATACTTTTGAAGTGGTTTCGAGTATCCCTCCTGTTCTGCTAAGGGCTCAAATGCTGTACAAAGTGTACATCGGAATGCCTAAATTTGAGACTAGACAAATGCTTTTGAAAGATAGGCAGGAAGTCTAGAATGCTTCTCCTGCAGGAGAATGGACGAAACGTATTATACATAGCATCGATCTGTGGGTTCAGCGTCGCTTTGGGGAGGTGGGATTCTACTTCTCCCAGTTGCTAACCGAGCACGGAGAAATTGAGGGGTGCTTGTGCCGGTTTGGTGAACGCGCTACTTCTATTTGTAGATGCTTGCTATCACAGAACACATTGGAGCACACCATATACCACTTTTGTCGGTGGGACGGTGTTCGACAGGAGCTGGGTTTAATGCGGCTTACTCCAGAGAGGACTACGGGTTATATGCTTTCCAGTAGGCAGGCCTGGGGAAATGTGGAGAAGCTAGCTACTAGAATATTAAAGATAAAATCCCGTGACGGTCGGGACCTCGATCGTGTGTAACCGTGCGTATGTTTAGTTAGGGAGGGCAGCCTTGATCTGGAGAGGACGGTTTGCCGAGGTCGACCGTTCTTGATGAGGAATTGCGAACCCCTTGCGGTAGTTTTTGTATAATGACAACTGGAAGCCGGATAACTTCATATAGGAACATCGCTAAAAACCTGCACAGGAAGTGGGGTACTCTAATGGGTCGCTTACTAATATAATATAAAATAAAAATCCGACCGGCAGCCCGACCTGTCATGCCGGTTTGTGGGAAGGGCTGTTATAGTAAAAAGGACACCCCCTACGCTGTTCTACGGTTAATTGCGGGTCTGGCGACAAATGACTAAAGAAAAAACATAGAAGTTGTTGTAAATGACTAATCAGGATTTAGAACTAGAGAACGATCACTCATATGATTTGCATTGAGAATTATCATCTTTCAAAAGCAAGTCACACGACGTAGAACACTCACTTATGGATCATGAATTATTAGGATTTATGAAGTTGTTTAAAGTATGAAATTGGGCCGGCAAGAGTTTTTGCACTTTTAATCAACATCAACATATTTGAGTAAATTTGACGAATTTTTTATTATATGATTTGTGTTATTAAGTATACATAAATATACATATATATATGTGTGTGTGTGTGTATGTGTGTGTGTATGTGTGTGTGTGTGTGTGTGTGTGTGTGTGTGTGTGTGTGTGTGTGTGTGTGTGTGTGTGTGTGTGTGTGTGTGTGTGTGTGTGTGTGTGTGTGTGTGTGTGTGTGTGTGTGTGTGTGTCAAAATATTCCAAATGATGTCTGGAATATGTAAATAAAATTGTTAGGGATGTAGGGCGTATATCGAAGTGAAACGAGCCGGCACTAGGTAAGGAAACTTGGTGAGTTGCATCAAACCAGTCAAATAAAACAAAAAACAAAAAAAAAACTAAAAGGTAAAGTAGTTTAATACTTTGTAAAATTTGGCATAAATAAATAATTTCGAGTTATATTTAGGAAAATTTTAAAAATCAAATTAATTAAACGGATTTTTACATTATAAAACCGTTTTTATTTCACGAAAATCGAGGATAAAATTATGGAAATAATTTTGAACGTGTGAAAGATGGTTTTTCTTCTGAAAATATTTGTTCACATTTACTTAAATATGCGTATAGCGATGAATATTTAATGTATTTTAACATACAACATAAATAAATGCCCCTTGTATCTTGCGGAAAACAAGTATTATCAGTGAAATAACTCCCAGAATATACATCCAGATACGTCCTTTGCTGTCATGTCACGCTGGAGTAGGCGGTTTATTGAATTCACCTAAAATTTATACTTGTTTTGTGTCACAGCCCTGACAATCTTCATTAACCAGCCGTTTTACTTCTATTATCAAAATAATTCTGTTTTTTAAAAAAAATAATATGTAAGCCTTACATACCAATTACCTTTACCAAAGGTAAATTTAAATGTTAAAAAGTAACAAATATTTATTTCATGATCAGTCTTCCGTCAATGTTCCATGGGCTTTAAAAATTAGATTGTGAAATATAAATCAGAGCTCTTCATTATAGTATAGCTCGAGCGTCCTCAGTTTTTATTGTTTGTGAACGATGAAAGAATTTTTTTTATTAAATATTTTTCATTTTTTCATGTGATCAGCTAGAGAGTAATATTGAGCAACTGGGAAGATAAATAAAAAAATTTATGTGGACACCACATAACGTCCTTGTACGCCTATTAAATTACATAAACACATTTTTTTTAAATGAAAAGTACTAAAAAATTTTATTTCATTAATATTTTCTGTTTTTTTTTTTTTTTTTAATCATAATTATTTTACAATGAGAGATTAATAATTATTAATAAATCAATTTATTTAAACTAAAAAAAAAACGTTAAAAAAGAATTCTGATAGGCATTCACCCGGGGATCAGGGCTGTAAATCTTTGCCTGCGAAATGAGGTTGTGGTGTTTGCGTCCAGGAGAGGTGGGACGCTCCGGCGTCTCATTGTCAATGATCGAACGGGGAATCCGTTGCGGCAGCACTGGTAGGAAGAATAAGACCTTAGTCTCGGTAGCGGATTCTCTGGATGTTTCCCCACTTGCGGCAAGGCATCGGAAGACCATATTCCTTGCGGGGGATTCCCTGCTTGAGACCGGGCATTGAAAGATCGTAGTCCCGTTGAGGGGACCCCTTATTAGATGTGAGACCAGAATGAACGAATCCCGGCTGTCTGGGTGGGGGCCTTGGGAATGGTTTAGCCGGGTCCAGGGTTGCTGTCCAGGAAATTTGAGACGATAGCATTTCCTGGAGTTGAGTTCATGCTTAGATGCGGATCCGACTCTGGGTAGCGGGGCAAAATAAAGAAAAAGAAATGAAAATCTGTCGTGTGAGTGTTATGCGTTAAATAAAACGACATGATAAGGGTACAAAGTATTTGCAAAGGATTTCTTGATCCTTTTCTCGTCATTTCAACAGATGAAACGTGGTTCCATTTATCATCATCATCATCATTCGTTAAAGGCTACAGATTGTCAATTTATCAATGTCAGTCTCCTTCAATATATGAACCGAGGCCCATCTCTTCTTTAACATTATTGATATGGCTGCTCTCGGTATATTTCTAGACCGGTAAAGATTTTTTACCAAAACCTTACCCTCGAATATATTCGTCAAGAACGGGTCATGTCATATTACATGTCCTTTCAAATTCGCTCTTCTTCTTCGTATAACATTTAGCAAGGATCTCCTCTCGCTCACTTCTGCTAACAGTTGATCATTTTCTTTTCCTAGCTTGTTCTTTTTATTCTCCTCCAAATCCACATTTTTATTGCTGCTTTCCCAAGCGTCCATATTTCACACCCATAAGTTAGAGGACTCCAGACATAAGTTTTAGAGAACCGTTTCCATTTATCTGGCTATGTTAATTTTCATGATTCGCTGTACTGGGCTACATAAAACCCAAATGAAACCCATCAGAAACCACTTCACGATTTAAAAAGTTGTGATTTATGTTCAATTTCCGGAAGCCGGATCATCGGGCCAATATTTTTTGAGAATGCTATTAATACCGACGTTTATTTACGACTGTACGAAAACTTTACGCATACTTGATTCCAGGAATACTTTTTTAAGGATACTTCCCACAAGATAAAGCGACTTGCCGCATTTCTAATCAGTCTCTCAGTCGTTTCCACCGAGATTTCACGAAAGAATAATCAATAAGGACTTCTCGCCACTCCAATCTCCAGACTTATGGCCGTGCGAATTATACCTCTGGTCTTATGTGAACGAGACGGTTTACAAGAACCAAACCCGTGGACGTTCGAAGAGTAGAAAGATAATTTACTACAAGAGGTTGCCAGGATTCCAGTTGGGTAATTCCAGAAAGTATTTTTAAACAGGATTCTCCGCGCGCAACTTTGTGGGACGGCTGATGGTGAGAATTTTGAATATACTTTAAAATTGTATTACAACATTCTCAACATTTTTTTTTGTTGAAAATCACTGTAATAGAGAATCAATAAATGTAATTTAATACTTTTACTTCTAAGTAAAGAAATTACTGTAATTGCGAAGAATTTCGGTTTTCATATTTCAATGGAAATATCAATTTTGACATCCTTAAGTTCATTTTGACTAGTTTCGGCTTGACGTCTGTACGTACGTATGTATCTCAAAAACAATTAACCGTAGTATGTTGAAATTTTGAATTTAGAACTGTGGTAACATCTAGTTGTCCACCTTCCCTTTTGATTGCAATCGACTGAACCAATAGTGTCCAAAAATGCCCAAAATCCAACAAAATTGTATTTTGAACTTCAACTGTAATAATAAGCCCTCATTGTTAGCTTTTCAACGATATATATCATAAGTGGTACATATTTTCATCGGTTCCAGAGTTATAGCCAAATAAAATTTTAATTAATGAAATGTTTGGATCTTACAAGGGGAAGGCACATCGGTTCGAATCAGATTTCATGTCCTTTTTTTTAGTTTTAACGTTGTTTTTTTTATTTTAAATATATTGATTTATGAATGATTATTAAAGCTCGATTCTAAAAAAAGGTTTTACGATAAATAATAATTCAGTAATAATTAAAAAAAGGAATAATACCAGACATTATTAATGAAATAAAATTCTATGTACTTTTCATTTAAAAAAAAAAAAAAATGTATGTAGGTAATTTAATAGGCGTACAAGGAAGTCATGCAGTGTCCATATCAATTTTTTTCTTTTCATTTTTAAACGTTTTTCCTTGGGCCGGTTTTATTTGGTCCACTCTATATTTACTTATAATTTCTTTAATATTGAAAACTTCATCTTTTTTAATTTAAACGTTTTTTTTTTTTTTTTTTTAATTTAAATATATTGATTTATTAATAATTATTATTAACCTCCGATTGAAAAAACAGTTTTACGTTAAATAATAATTCAATAATAATAATAAAAAAATAAACAATACCAGAAATTATTAATGAAATAGAATTTTATGTACGATTCATTTTGAAAATGTGTATATGTAATTTAATAGGCGTACAACGAAGTCATGTAATGTTGACATAAATTTTTTTCTTTTCATTTTAAAATGTTTATTTCCTGGGCCGGTTTTATTTGGTCCACTCTGTGTTTACTTATGGTTTCTTTAATGTTGTAACAAATTGTAAATTTTATTTTGAAACAAAAATAAATGTTGATGAAAAAAAATGTATTGAAGAATAACGGACAAAGGAAAAATAATACGAGATAAATTCATATTAAATGTTTTGTTTATTTAATTTTTGTATGTCATTCTCTTAAGTTTCCCCAACAACTTCTGAGCCGCTACGTATAAAAGTATATAATAGTGTTGAAAATAGTTTTACCCTTCTTTCTCGGCTGGAAAAATGATATTTATGTATATTATATAAATTTATTGACATTTTTCTGAGTAGTAAAGTATTACAATTCTTTCACCTTTCATCAAGAAGACTAATTAGCGTAATTGGAATACAGTAAAAAGTTTTATAAAGTTTTAATAACTAAATAATTGATTTAAATAAGAAAATCAATTCAGTCAATTAGCTGAGTAAAATTATTAAAATTATGTACTATATTATTTAGAATTAATTTATTAACAAGTTAAATTTTTTTATAATATTTTATTCCTTTTAACATTTAAATAATTCTAAACATTTTTTTTTTTTAAATCTGTTGTTTATAAATGAGATAAATTTTTCTAATCTGTATGGTATAAACAATAAAAAAATCCGGAAATTCAGTTTTTCTAAAAAATACCTCAATCTTTTTAATCTCTAATTTTTATTATAAATTAATTCTTTTAAATCTCTAAGAGGTGATAATAAATTTAAAAAAAGAAGCGATATGGACACCAATAGACTTCTCTGTACGCCTATAAAATTACTTCTTTTTTTTTTACCCCTACTCCCCTGAGTAGGACATACAATTAAGTAAAACCCTTATTTTTACACGGATTTGAATACTAGATCGTGGATACCGGTATTCTTTGGTGTTTGGGCTTCAATTAACCACCACACATCTCAGGAATGTAGTCTGCACAAGACTACACTTCATTTACACTCACGCATATCATCCTCTGAAGTATTATCTGAAAGGTAATTACCGGAGGCTAAACAGGAAAAAGAAAGAAAGGAAAGCGTCCTTAAACTCTAAGAGGACCTCCCCAATCACTGGCAGTTCGGCCTCCTCCCGGTTGGATCTTTTCTCTTTTCGCTTGCCTCCAATCCCCAGGAGGGGGTAACCGGACCCGATTATGTCGTTACTTCTCCAGGGACAGGACCTCGGTCTTAAACCGCCGGTTGGAGTTCTGGGACGACTATGTGTTCCCGGAATCCAATCCGGCGATCTCGGTCTTTTATTTCCCAGTCGTAGTAATCTCCTTCGAAGTCCTCACCTGTTTACCGGAATTGTCGGATGGGGCTGCCCGCCCTTCCTTACGCTAAAAGCCACGAAGTCTCCCTTCAGTGTTCTTAGCGTTTAACACTTTCATTGAAAACGTGTAAAAAGCCCTCCAATTATCCTCTGAGGCCAACATGATGAATACCAGGTTCTCTGGTCTTAATCTTTCAATACCTGTTTGGATTCACCATAAGTGCCATTCTTCATACTTAAATATGGCGTGCTCTGCTGTGTCCACCCGCTATAAAACATGCGACAGGGAGAATCACATCTACCACATATCTTGAGGTAATGTTCGAATATTGTATGTAATGTTAGAAAATAATGAAGTTACAAATATTTATATTTCTATTAAGTTTTTTTTGGTTATTATTGAAGTAATATTTACTGTAATTTTTTTTTACATAGATTAATAATTATTAATAAATCAATGTATTTAAATTAAAAAAAAAATAATAATAAAAATAAGATAGGAAATGAAGTCGGATTCTCGCTAATCTTCCTCCTGTAAGATCCAAATATTTCTTTAATTTAAATTTTATTTGGCAATAAATCTGGAACCAACAAAAATGAGTACCACTTAAGATTTAACGGTGAAAAACTCTCAATGAGGGCTTATTACTGCGGTTAAAAAAGTCCAAAAACCAATGTTTTTTTGTTTTTTTTTTTGATTTTGGGCTTTTGGCCACTTTTGGTTCAGTCGATTGCAATCAAAAGGGGATATGCACAACTAGATGTTACTACAGACCTAAATCCAACATTTCAACATTCTACGGCTAATCGTTTTTGAGTTACGGGAGATATATTCATACGTATAGACGTCACGCCGAAACTAGTCAAAATGGATTTTTTTTTTTTGTCTTCAGTCATTTGAATGGTTTGATGCAGCTCTCCAAGATTCCCTATCTAGTGCTAGTCGTTTCATTTCACATGAAACGACATTACATCTACATCCCTAACAATTTGTTTTACATATTCCAAACGTGGCCTGCCTACACAATTTTTCCCTTCTACCTGTCCTTCCAATATTAAAGCGACTATTCCAGGATGCCTTAGTATGTGGCCTATAAGTCTGTCTCTTCTTTTAACTATATTTTTCCAAATGCTTCTTTCTTCATCTATTTGCCGCAATACCTGTTCATTTGTCGCTTTATCCACCCGTCTGATTTTTAACATTCTCCTATAGCACCGCATTTCAAAATCTAATCTTTTCTTCTCAGATACTCCGATCGTCCAAGTTTCACTTCCATATAAAGCGACACTCCAAACATACACTTTCAAAAATCTTTTCCTGACATTTAAATTAATTTTTGATGTAAACAAATTATATTTCTTAGTGAAGGCTCGTTTAGCTTGTGCTATTCGGCATTTTATATCGCTCCTGCTTCGTCCATCTTTAGTAATTCTGCTTCCCAAATAACAAAATTCTTCCACCTCCATAATCTTTTCTCCTCCTATTTTCACATTCAGTGGTCCATCTTTGTTATTTTTACTACATTTCATTACTTTTGTTTTGTTCTTGTTTATTTTCACGCGATAGTTCTTGCGTAGGACTTCATCTATGCCGTTCATTGTTTCTTCTAAATCCTTTTTATTCTCGGCTAGAATTACTATATCATCAGCAAATCGTCGCATCTTTATCTTTTCACCTTGTACTGTTACTCCGAATCTAAATTGTTCTTTAACATCATTAACTGCTAGTTCCATGTAAAGATTAAAAAGTAACGGAGATAGAGAACATCCTTGTCGGACTCCCTTTCTTATTATGGCTTCTTTCTTATGTTCTTCAATTGCTACTGTTGCTGTTTGGTTCCTGTACATGTTAGCAATTGTTCTTCTATCTCTGTATTTGAACCCTAATTTTTTTAAAATGCTGAACATTTTATTCCAGTCTACGTTATCGAATGCCTTTTCTAGGTCTATAAACGCCAAGTATGTCGGTTTGTTTTTCTTTAATCTTCCTTCTACTATTAATCTGAGGCCTAAAATTGCTTCCCTTGTCCCTATATTTTTCCTGAAACTAAATTGGTCTTCTCCTAACACTTCCTCCACTCTCCTCTCAATTCTTCTGTATAGAATTCTAGTTAAGATTTTTGATGCATGACTAGTTAAACTAATTGTTCTGTATTCTTCACATTTATCTGCCCCTGATTTCTTTGGTATCATTACTATAACACTTTTTTTGAAGTCTGACGGAAATTCCCCTTTTTCATAAATATTACACACCAGTTTGTATAATCTATCAATCGCCTCCTCCCCTGCACTGCGCAGTAATTCTGCAGGTATTCCGTCTATTCCAGGAGCCTTTCTGCCATTTAAATCTTTTAATGCTCTCTTAAATTCAGATCTCAGTATTGTTTCTCCCATTTCATCCTCCTCAACTTCCTCTTCTTCCTCTATAAAACCATTTTCTAATTCATTTCCTCCGTATAACTCTTCAATATATTCCACCCATCTATCGACTTTACCTTTCGTATTATATATAGGTGTACCAGCTTTGTTTAACACATTATTAGATTTTAATTTATGTACCCCAAAATTTTCCTTAACTTTCCTGTATGCTCCGTCTATTTTACCAATGTTCATTTCTCTTTCCACTTCTGAACACTTTTCTTTAATCCACTCTTCTTTCGCCAGTTTGCACTTCCTGTTTATAGCATTTCTTAATTGCCGATAGTTCCTTTTACTTTCTTCATCACTAGCATTCTTATATTTTCTACGTTCATCCATCAGCTGCAATATATCGTCTGAAACCCAAGGTTTTCTACCAGTTCTCTTTATTCCGCCTAAGTTTGCTTCTGCTGATTTAAGAATTTCCTTTTTAACATTCTCCCATTCTTCTTCTACATTTTCTATCTTATCTTTTTTACTCAGACCTCTTGCGATGTCCTCCTCAAAAATCTTCTTTACCTCCTCTTCCTCAAGCTTCTCTAAATTCCACCGATTCATCTGACACCTTTTCTTCAGGTTTTTAAACCCCAATCTACATTTCATTATCACCAAATTACGGTCACTATCAATGTCTGCTCCAGGGTAAGTTTTGCAGTCCACGAGTTGATTTCTAAATCTTTGCTTAACCATGATATAATCTATCTGATACCTTGCAGTATCGCCTGGCTTTTTCCAAGTGTATATTCTTCTATTATGATTTTTAAATTGGGTGTTGGCAATTACTAAATTATACTTCGTGCAAAACTCTATAAGTCGGTCCCCTCTTTCATTCCTTTTGCCCAGCCCGTATTCACCCACTACATTTCCTTCCTTGCCTTTTCCAATGCTTGCATTCCAATCTCCAACTATTATTAAATTTTCATCTCCTTTTACGTGTTTAATTGCTTCATCAATCTCTTCGTATACACATTCTACCTCATCATCATCATGGGCGCTTGTAGGCATATACACGTTAACAATCGTTGTCGGTTTAGGTTTTGAATTTATCCTTATTACAATGACTCTATCGCTATGCGTCTTGAAATACTCCACTCTCCTCCCTATTTTCTTGTTCATCACGAAACCTACTCCTGCCTGCCCATTATTTGCATATATGTTCACAGAAAATCTTTTTTGATCGCTACTTTAGAAGGTACCATGAGGATTCTTGTCGCCCTACGCTGGTTGTGACAGTTTTCAATACCTTTCCTGTTGAAAGAAGCTTTATTTCTCCCAAAAATAAAGGGTCTACAATTTAAAGTTCTTCAAACCGGTTATAGAATGCCAAACTACGTAAAAAATCATCGGAAATATTGATTTACAATATTGGAATTAACAATAGATAAAATAAAAATTAGAAAATTATTTAGTTGAGGTACCTCACCCCTAAATCATAAAAAACATATCAAATTCATTTAAAATTAATATTTATTCATTTCATAATGTATTTTGGGGCGACACAAAATAGAAAATTAGTAAAAATTTACATAGTGATACAAATAAAAAAGAAAATAAAAGAATAAAAACGCAGTAGAACTACCAAACAACAAACCGAAAAAGCAACAAAACTATTAACGAAAACTGTAATAACAACCACGAATACTCGGAGCGAGAAAAACGCAACCGCAATCATCAAGAGCTGACCCAACCTAATTAATTATTACTTCTCTCTTTTCCTTTTTAGCCTCCGGTAACTACCGTTTAGATAATTCTTCAGAGGATGAATGAGGATGATATGTATGAGTGTGAATGAAGTGTAGTCTTGTACATTCTCAGTTCGACCGTACCTGAGATGTGTGGTTAATTGAAACCCAACCACCAAAGAACACCGGATCCACGATCTAGTATTCAAGTCCGTGTAAAAATAGCTGGCTTTACTAGGACTTGAACGCTGGAACTCTCGACTTCCAAATCAACTGATTTGGGAAGACGCGTTCACCACTAGACCAACCAGGTAGCTTAATTATTTATTACTTAAATAATCAAAACATTACTGTTGATTAGTCAAGGTTAGAGAGCGAAGCGAGCGTAGGTTATGTTTGGTTAGATTATATTACTTATTTTCATGTTTATATCTTTAAATATGTTTCACTATGATACAAGTATTTTTTTCGATTTTCATAGTGTTATGTGTTATTTGTATCACTATGTAAATTTTTACTAATTTTCTATTTTCCGACACCCAAAATACATCATTAAATGAATAAATATTAATTTCGAATGAATTTGATATGTCTTTTTTTTTTGATTTCGGGGTGAGGGGACCTCAACTAAATAATTACAAAAAATTAATATTTAATCGAATTGAACGTAAAGTGGCGGACATGAATACAAACACAAAATTACAACATCAATTTTCTGTCGTAATTCAGCTATTTTTAATCGATTTAAAAAAATAAAATGTCATTTTTTTTCAAAATAAAAGGCTTAATATTTTAGTAAATTACCTAAATTTTCATAAAACTAATATTTATCGAGATATAACGGATTGAAAAATAAACATGGCCGCCATTTTGTAATTTGAGAATTTACTTAAGTCTTGATTTTTTGGTAATTTTAAAACTTTATTAGCAAGACGCTTACCAAATATTAATCTGATTCATCCATCCGAATTTGAGATATAAATTTTTATATAAAAATAACGAAATTACGGACAGGAGGAGAACGAAACAGAAATTGCCATTTTTCCTAAGGATATTTTTTGTTTAGTTTTACAAGTAGAATCCGGTTAAGTATAACCAGCCCATCATATCTGTTTCGGTTTCGCCTGGCATCTGATGAGCTGTGCGTCTACGGGGAGGTCCAGTCAATTGAATACGTGATGTTTGACAGCTCTGCTCTTGGGCGGAGCTAGAGACCGGGCCGCCCTCATTCCATACTACTGTACGGTACAGACGTGTGAGCGGGAGCCATGGTATACGCCAAATACAGGGGAATACTGGTGACATACAGACGACGGTGCTGTCTACGTGTGATATCCGGATACCGGGCTGTTTCAGGAGCGGCTGCAGAGGTTCTAGCGGGACTTCTTCCTATCGATCTGGTGGTTGAGCAACGGAGAAGGATGTAGAAGATTAGGGCTCTCCCACCAGAAGAGAGACGGCCGCAAAATAATAACATAACGGTCGAGATGAACAACATATGGTAGAGGAGATGGGACCGGTGCGAGAAGGGACGGTGGACACATCGGATACTTAGTGATGTCAAGCGATGGAGCGGCAGACGCCACGGCTTCCTAGAATATTATTACTTAACGGAGTTCCTGACGGGCCATGGAGGACATAGGTCATACCTGTTCAGGTTCTGCCTGGACCATTCCGATGAATGCCCTGTCTGCCACGAGGAGGAAACCGCCTACCATGCGTTTTTGTGAGCAAGATACGATCGTGAGAGAAAAGATTATTAGATGTTTTACATAAAGAGGATACGTTCACACCAGAAGTGCAAGATATATTATTATACTCGGAGACGAACTGGAAGGCTGTTGCTGACTATACCAGGACAGTCCTGCGGGACTTAATTATCTGGGAGAAGACCTGCATAAGAGCTAGGCGTCGGAGAACACGTGGGCAGACAAGCCCTCGGCCGAGCGCCTAGGGGACCCCCGGGCGCGTGAGGGTCGCCTTGGTGCGATGAAGTTGCGGGAACTTCGCACATGTGTTGGATGGCAAGCTGGGTGGCTTGGTATTTTAGGTATGAATTGTACCTGTGAAACGAGTAACAGTTGTGTACAGCTTGTGTGGGTTACGCTTCTGGTGTGACATACTCTGTATATTTTTATCTTCTACTTGGCATATAACTTTTAGTTTTAGATATTATGTAAAAAAAATTGTTTGTTGTATATGGTTAGCTGTATTTGTACATGTATCATGTATAATTTGTATTATGTTTTGTACTGTATATTTTATTACCTCATGTTAGAATCTTTATTGTGTTTTCAACTTAAAATCTGTACTTGTAGTATGATATGACGTATGACTATGTGTAGGCGATCTCCCCCTACCTGATGTAATGCGTTATTAGCTATGCAGGGTAGGTGGAAAACCAGGGGTGGAGGTTTAGTCGGTAATGTGCAGGTATACATACGCTCTTCCTAAAACCTAGCGGGACCTGTTAGTTACCCTGACACTGCTTGGGCGTCAGTAAAATGGATTCCTTACCTCTACAAAAAAAAAAAGAAAGAGTGACCGGGCCACCCTGGAACTTAGATATCAAGGGGAAAATCGGCTACTCACAAGCGGCGAGAGCCGCATTGTCGGACTCTGTAGGAGTTCCTTGATGCGATCGCTTTGTTCAACCTACATTAGTAGTTTACTTAAGGGAAAGACTCCTAACGCACTGCTGTGGGAAGCTAACCTTTAGATATATGGCTGACCACTAGCCAGTTAATACTCTAAACGCTTTAATATGGTTGACAAATACTTGCTGGCATTCAGCGACCTAGACGTAGAAGGGAATTGGTGTCTAGACAAAGTAAATTTTAAATTATGGATGTCATATATGTTTTTAGTAGTTAAGGGGGTGCCCCTACCCATTTTAATAAATATAAGACAAGTGAGGGGTTGGGACACGCAAGCCGGTGGTGTTTGACAACACGCTTAGTCCGCTCACGCTGTCAGGTCTAGAATCTATTCAGGACAGTGGTGGCTAAACTGTTTCGAGGCTCAGTAGATGTTTGTGGCACAGATATTCGATCTTTTGCTTTAGGGCGACCGAATAGGATGGTGGCGGGAGAAATGCCAAGCAAAACAAACTGACCCATTATTTTAGAAACATTTTGTTTATGTATTTGATTGTTTTTATTTTATTTTGTTTCTTTTTAGAAGAACATCTACGTTGAAAAATCAAGAAAATTATTTATTCCTTTGCATTATATTAAAAAAGAATTAATTTTAAAATAGTATAAATTTTTTTTTTTCTCTTTAGTTCCACCTATGCTGACAATTCCCAATCAGTTGGAAGGAGCATATACAGGACAAGATGTAGCTCTTGAATGTCATACAGAAGCTTATCCGACATCAATAAATTACTGGACGACTGAAAATGGAGACATGATTGTTTCAGGTAATTAAATTAACTTTTTAATCCGTTTTTTCTTTTCTATTTTTTCTTAGATTTATTTTATAATGATCATTTTCTATGTAAACTCACATATTAAATTTTTTTATTTATTTCTCACCTCGCAATCTGGTACTCTATATACCACATTTAAACAACACGATCTACATTTTGCTTTGTATAGCATAAGTTTTTGTATTACAAGTTTCATTTTGTGATCGTTTTCTCTTCTTCTGATCTAGTTTATCTTCTTTCTTTTTTCTTGATTTTTCCTAGATGCTTTGTAAATTTTATTATTTTAAATTTTAAACTCTTTAGTGAATTTAATATAAGAATGGTTTTTAAAAGGTCTTTTTTATATATATTTTTTATTTTCTACGTTTTATCTTCATAAGTTTACACTTTACAGCTTTGCTAGCGCACAGGTTTGAGCATATTTAGCGAAATATTGGATCGGTACGTTACACAATGTGTGCAATCAAAACATAGACCTAAACGATTTTATATCCGGATAACTAAGATCCGGTCAATCAAGAATGTACCTGATGAATTAAACAGTTAGTACTCGACGTGTTGATACGCCGTTTGAATCGTGTAAATCGGACGAGCGGTTGCCGAGATATTACAGTAGTAGCTTCCCGTTGCACCCGCTCCACAATTTCCTAACGACTCGCCGGGGGTAATTGAAAATATTATAATCTGACGGGTACGGCTAGGAGCGAATGGGATTTTTATCAATGGGGTCAAAAAAATATTTCAGAGCGCTAGGACATACCGTTTTCGAATTATTTGTGATTTTCGTCCGAAATTCGAATCCAGTTAAAAATTACTAAATTTTCCCAAAACTTCGATATATATTTCGCATATATATCGATATATATACGGTATATCGATGTATTATAAATATACACTTGACTATCACAAGACATGTACTAACAAATCGGGATTTTCCGCTACTGATCGGTAAATTCCGGTGCTATGCTACGGGGACGTACACACAGACAAATGCTTTTTAGTAGGGTAGAATATGTAACGTTGTTATAAATTAATAATACATATATGTGAAGTCTCTGATTTTTTTTTAACCTCCGGGACCACTGTTAGGTATTGGAGAGAGGGGTGGAGAGAGAGGCGCGCACACAAACACCCACACACACATGCATTAAGTTGGTGAGAAGGGAGGGAAGGGAAAGAGAGAAAGACAGAGAGTTAAAATTTTAAGTCGTATAGATCATTCTACCAGAAAAGGATATATCTTGAAAGGTGCTTGTAAAATTAAAAATAAGAAAAAAATCATTTAAACTTAGTCTCGGAAATCCTTTTTATTTTTTTTTACCTCCGGATCCACGGTGAGGTATTGATTCAGAGGAGAAGATGAATGATTTGTACCGTGTGTAAAAAATGCCATGCTTGACGGAGATTCGAACCCGGGACCTCCGGATGAAAGGCCGAGACGCTATCACTCGCCCCACGGAGACCGGTCTGATGGCTGATACTAGAATGACTTCTTCTAGTAGGAGCTGTGTCCCCCAATCGGCATACCGCTCAGTTCCTTTCAGGACATGGTGCATTTAGGGACAAATTGGCTAAGTTTAGGTTGGTTGATTCCGGCTTCTGTCCGGACTGTAGGGTCGATGAAACTGTGGACCATGTCCTCTACACATGTCCCCGGTACGAAGCTGAACGTACCAGAGTTAGTAGGGAACTCGAGAGAGTAAACTCAGTTTTGGATTTACGAGTCAACTGGAGGACTCGTAGTGAATGGAAAATAGTTGCTGGCTTCCTTCGCTTCCTCGCCCTGAGCAGGACCGCCGAAGGAATTTAGTAGGTGTTAGGAACCTGGGTGGCTAGGGACCGCCTGGGCAGTTGATTGGCCGAAGGTAGGCGCTTAGGCAGCGTGCCTCGGTTAGATGTATTTGTGGTATGCATTAAATCAGGCTGTCGGCGGAGTTGCGGCCGTTGTCGGTGGGCCGGACTATTCTTGCGGTTGCGCTCCGACGAGGGCGTTTTTGAGCCGAAATCACTGTCGGCGGGGCTTCTCTGGGTGCTGCTCAGGCGGTACGTAGGGGAGTCTCGACGGCAATTGCGAAAGATGGTGAATGTCACGCGGGACTCCGCGATGGCGCTGTGCGGGGGTAGGCGTTAAATCTCCTCTCCCGGGCAGACCGGAGCGGAGTCAGATAGTAACTCATTTTGAGTATTAAGCGGGGTTCTTAAGGGAACTAGGTCTAAATTTCGATGTACAAACTTTAGTGGGAAGTTTATTAAAGAGGTTGTTAGTGCGGATCTGAGACATTCAGAAAGTGGCTCTTTATAGTAGGATCTAGGCGCGGGGTCTTCTTTCCGCGGTTAGGTTTCCTAGCTTAGTTCTTGAGGGCGACGTGGTAGCTGCAGGTGTCCTTTGTCTTCATTCTGAAGGCATAAACACGTAAATCTATCTCGGGGTGAACTTTACCGATGTAGATGTCCCTCGGGGCATCTGCATCGGTGGCATCTCTGCGGAGCCTGGACTGAAAGCTGTGTGGCACAATCAGTTTGAGGGCGAGAAGATGTCCTCCGTTAAAGCCACTACTGGCTACGAACGGAGGGGGTGGTGTAGCGACCGGACACGCTACGAGGTGAGATCTTCTCCCCTCGGGGGGGAATCGAGATGTGTGCAGCAGTTCGAAGGATTTTTAAAAAATTAAAAGGCCTACGTTTTAAGTTCCTAATTTAAATAATCCTGTATCTTAATAAAGATTCTTCTTTATTTTCATAAGAAAATATCTTGTAAATTTCTTTCATCGTTCATAAATCATTCTTTATATCTGTATTTATGTCCATTGTGAGTTTTTTTAATTGATAAATATTATTTTTAAATCATCTTTAATTCGACATACACAAATCAAACGATTCATACTGTACCAGATTTTATACCAACCTTCACGTAAAATATTTTCATGTGTTTTTTTCATATCCTTAGATTATGTATGATAGAACACATAGAAGCCATTCACTATATCCGTTAAAAAGAAAACTATTTAGGGTAGGGTAGGTTACAAGAAGACGGCTCAGTGACATGAGTGAAAAATGGTAAGTTTTCTTTTAACGTACACATAGATTGACGTTCACTAGCTTTATTTCGGGTTAAAATAGATTTCACAACACACGTTACACTGAAAAAACTAATAATAAAGATTTAATAAAGTAATATTAATATCTTTATTTTCATTACAGTCGCTTCATTAAATTAAATATTTATGAATACCCACTATTACGTAAGTTGGTATTTAAATATTAAATGTCGTCAAGCGCATTAGATTTAAATAGACTAGTTTTAGTAACATATAAAAATCATATCGGAACAATCGATTGTAATTTTTGATAATTTCTTTGTACAGAGTAATTCAAGAGGATAGGGCAATACTTTGACAACTCATTCTAGAGGCTAAAAATAAGAAAAAAGTTCATATAAGCATAGGTCCGAAATCGCTTAGCGAGTTATACAGAGTGAAAGATTTCGCCCAAGTTTCAGTTCCTCCGAGAAAAGAGACGTCCAGGTCCAATCGTCATTTAACTGTTGGTTATTTGTTGTAATTTTGGAGGCATCTCAAACCCGTGTTTTTCTATGTATTTTGCAGTGAATTCACTCTTTTAGCGTGAAAATTTAACTAAAAACAGGAAGTAATTGTGGAGGAGTGATCTCCCTTGAATGTTCCAGCTTTCTTATGATGGGGTCAAAAGTCGAATTGATGTCGTACGTGGCCATATTTTATTAATAATGGGCGTACAAGGAAGTCATGTGGTGTCCATACCAGATTTTTATATTCAATTAAAAAAACTGTACTTTACAAAACCTTTAATTTGGGAATTTCAATAACGGTATTGACACGTCCCTTTTATTTTAATTATTTTATAATAATTTTCATTACTAGTACACGAGTTTTTTAAATGCGTTTCTAGCATGGAGAAGCACAGTTATTCAAATCTAACAGATGCATTTTTAATATCAAGGAATTTCTACAACAATATCTATAAAGGAAGTGTATATGGGATAAAAGAGAGCGAAAGAGACAGACTGAGAGAGAGAGAGAGAGAGCGAAAAAAGAGAGCTATAATTTTCCCATCCTTATACAGAATAATTCAAGAGGATAGGTCAATACTTTGATAACTCATTCTACAGGCTAAAAATAAGAAAAAAGCTCATATAAACATAGGTCCGAAAACGCTTCGTTAGCGAGTTATACAGAGTGAAAGATTTCGCCCAAGTTTCAGTTCCTCCGAGTAAATTAAGGCTTTCTCAAATTCTGGGAAGGTCAATTAAGAGACAAATTCAATTGTTTCTTATGGTTTTTGAGCTGGGAAATTGAAAAAAAGTGGTCCCAGACCTGTTTCTGTCTTAGTTTCTAAGATATCCCATGTAAAAAGCCAAAAATAGGTTCAAAAAACACATTTTTTAAACATAAATTGTAGAGAATTTAATTATAAGAAGATTGATGAAAATAATGTCAACAGAAGACAAATAAAATTTTAAACATGTCGACTCTTATTAACAACAAAACCGACGAAAACTTATAAGAAAATGTTACAAAAAAAGAAAACAGATGTGTCTCTAGTAGGTACAATAATTTTAGACCTGCGGAAAACAAGTTGGCAACACTGATTTTTTTCATCACAATTTGTTTAAATACTACTCATTGTTGTCAGTTAATTGTGGTAATCTGTTAAATAACCTTTCGCTGATTGATCGTGTTTGCAGTACTACGTCGAATTCTTATCGTAAAAATTTCAGAAAACTGTTAAGAAGTGTAACTTTATATTCATTTTACAGTGCACATGAAATACTACTTGTAAGCAGCATTTTATCATTATCATAAAAAAACAGTAAGTATTCTTTCTGTCTCCAGTTATTTTCTACTGTACATAACGAAAAAGTTTTTTCAATCTATTAAAAATGAATGTTTTGTTGTTAATAAAAGTCGACATGTTTAAAATTTTATCTGTTTTCTATTGACAGTATTTACATCAATCTTCATATAATTAAATTCTCTACAATTTATGTTTAAAAAATGTACGATTTATTACCAATTTAACAACGTTATTGTACGTCAAACGTAAAAAAATGTGTTTTTGACCCTATTTTTGGCTTTTTACATGGGATATCTTAGAAACTAAGACAGATACACTTCTAAGACCTATTTTTTTTTTTTTGATTTCCCAGCTCAAAAACCATAAGAAACAATTGAATTTTCCCCTTAATTGACCTTCCCAGAATTTCAGAAACCCTTAATTTACCCGGAGGAACTGAA
The DNA here is from genome assembly GCF_047948215.1 of Lycorma delicatula. Lineage (NCBI taxonomy): Eukaryota > Metazoa > Arthropoda > Insecta > Hemiptera > Fulgoridae > Lycorma > Lycorma delicatula. The sequence goes on from NC_134455.1 coordinate 395,265,943, forward strand.
ACTCGGACGAAATCTTTCACTCTGTATAACTCGCTAACGAAGCGTTTTCGGACCTATGTTTATATGAGCTTTTTTCTTATTTTTAGCCTCTAAAATGAGTTGTCAAAGTATTGCCCTATCCTCTTGAATTATTCTGTATAAGGTTGGGAAAATTATAGCTCTCTTTTTTCGCTCTCTCTCTCTCTCTCTCTCTCTCTCTCTCTCTCACTCTCTCTCTCTCAGTCTGTCTCTTTCGCTCTCTTTTATCCCATATAAACTTCCTTTATAGATATTGTTGTAGAAATTCCTTGATATTAAAAATGCATCTGTTAGATTTGAATAACCGTGCTTCTTCATGCTAGAAACGCATTTAAAAAACTCGTGTACTAGTAATGAAAATTATTATAAAATAATTAAAATAAAAGGGACGTGTCAATACCGTTATTGAAATTCCCAAATTAAAGGGTTTTGTAAAGTACAGTTTTTTTAATTGAATAATAAAATCTGGTATGGACACCACATGACTTCCTTGTACGCCCATTATTAATAAAATATGGCCACGTACGACATCAATTCGACTTTTGACCCCATCATAAGAAAGCTGGAACATTCAAGGGAGATCACTCCTCCACAATTACTTCCTGTTTTTAGTTAAATTTTCACGCTAAAAGAGTGGATTCACTGCAAAATACATAGAAAAACACGGGTTTGAGATGCCTCCAAAATTACAACAAATAACCAACAGTTAAATGACGATTGGACCTGGACGTCTCTTTTCTCGGGTTATTCGAATACATTAAAGAACGGCTACTTTCAATGATGAATGTCTGTTAACGCGTTGAAACAATTGATATACTGAAAAGTTCATAGTAAAACATATGTTTTAACCGCAAACAGCATGATTAATTTTAAATTTATGATGATGACGTAGGTCATCATTACTTTCAGCGATATGGGTGTTATACCATCGATCATTATTTAATGTATACAGTGATAATTATTTACGGTCCTAACTTCAAAATCATTGTTGGTTTTTATAATGCAACAGCTTCTCAAATAACGCTGTAAATTTATACCGATGTTCTGCATCAATCGGTCATCATTACTTTCAGAGAAAGCTGGTCTTGTGGATTTTTTATTTTTTATAGTTGTGGTAGCTATTTATTGACAGCTTGTTATTTTATTTATATTTCAATAAGAAAGGGGATTTCTCAGACGTATTTTTCATTAAATAAAAGAAGGGCGTATCACGAAAACGGTGTGTCTTAGGCGAATTGTGATGCGGTTTTCAAAGGTTAATGTGAAAGCGTACCTTGAGATCACCCGGACTGATAGGTCCTAGTCCCATGCGTCTAGCGGCCACCGTTCTCGAGATACTAGTGCGAGCGAAATACGCATACGTCAATTCACCTCAAACCCACTTTTCACCATGAATTTTTCATTAAATTTACTCCTTAATCTTGTAAATCATCAATAAATAATATATATGTACCTCACAGTGAAATTATTCTACTTCCTGAACCAGGGGGGTTTTTTTTCCCCCCCTACTTCCCCGGGCCGGGTATCCATTCAAGTATGCCCAACCCGGGAAAGTGTCCTTTAAACTCAAAGGAGGGCTCCCCACCCGCCGGCTGTACGTCCGGCACAGCAGGTCAGCCTCCCCGGTTGGATCTTTTGTTTTAACGTGCCTGAGGAATGATCTTCTCCTCATAGCTGCCTGCCTTAACGAAAATATTAAACTACAAGTTACCACGGGGCTTCAATGGCCTCTTAAAAGGGCTACATCATCTTTAGCCTTTAGCACTATCTTGGCAAACTCCTCCATTTTGTTCCGATTGTCAGTGGATCGCAGGAGAAAAAGAAGCAGATTCTCCGGATTTAATTCTTGGAGCCCTGCACGTCGTCTATGTTTAGTCCATCTATTACAGTGGAACAGAGTATGTTCGGCAGTATCCGAATCCTGGCAGAACATGCAAATAAGTGCTGGTCTTCTACCGAATCGATGTAAATAATATTCGAAGCTACCGTGCCCAAAAAGTATTTGAGTAAGATAATAACCAACCTCCCCGTGTCCTCTATAAAGCCACATGCCCAAGTCGGGTATCAATCTCCTGGTCCAGGTAGCTTTAGTGGAAAGATTCCATCTGTCCTGCCATATGCGCCTGATGTTGGCTCGGGCTTCTTGTTTTGGCACGCCACGATACCTAAGTGATCGCTCTTTAACTAAGAGGTCGATAGGGGGAACCGATGATAATACACAAGCCGCATCGTAAGAGATGGTGCGGTATGCAGAAGTAATGTTTATAAGAGCTTGCCTATGCAGAGTTCTGAGTCTTACGACATTTCTTGCAACACAAAGTGCTTTTTCCCATATAGGTGCAGCATACAATAATACAGAGGTTAAAGTTGAGGCGATGATCCGCCGCCTAGATGCACGTGGAGCTTCATGTCCAGCCAACAATCTTGTTAAAGCCTTTGCGGTATTCTCGACCTCTTTACATTTCTGTGCGAGATGAGGACTAAACTTCAGAGCCGGGTCTATAATGACACCAAGATATTTTGTTACTGCCACACGGTCTAGTCTGCGATCGCCCACGCGGAGATTTAGGTCTCTGAGTCGCCTTCTTCCAGCCAGAAAAATATAGTGACATTTATCTAAAGACAAAGATAGTTCCTGAGCCATCTGTGAATGTATGTTTCGAAAGCAGCGATGAAGAATCAGGCAGTACAAAAAACAATGATTTTGATTTTGAATTATCTTCCGATAAGCCGCATCTTATATCATAAGGTGAATTACATGACTTGATTAAGGATTTAAATTTATCAAAAAATCCAGTTGAATTGTTAGGATCAAGACTTCAATGTTGGTTTTTACTTCAAAAAAATACCAAAATTTCGGGCTTTCGAAGCCGACAAAAAGAACTTTCTCAGTACATTATTGATGAAAATAATTTGGTTTATCGCACAAATATTGATGAGCTTATATTGTATTTAGAACAAGTTCATAAACCTGAGGACTGCCGGCTTTTCATAGAATCGTTCAATTATAGTTTAAAATTGGTTCTACTACACAACGGTAACAAATATCCTTCGATACCGATCGCTTACAGTATTAATTTGAAAGGTACATACGATGTGATGAAAGACGTTCTTGAAAAAATAAATGATAAAAAACATAGCTGGAACATATATGGTGATTTGAAAGTTATAGGTATTTTGTTAGGCATGCAGTTAGACTATACTAAGTACACGTGTTTTATTTGCGAATGGGACAGCCGAGCTAGGGATACACATTATGTTACCAAAGAGTAGAAGAAACGAGACAACTTAACTCCAAAACGAGCCCTTAGTTGAACCCAAAAATATATTTTTACTCCCTCACCATATCAGGCTAGGACTAATAAAAAAAAATTTTGTAAACGCATTGAAGAAGGATATTTCTGGATTTTTGTTCATCAGACAGAAATTTCCGAATGGAAGGGAAGGAAAAATTAAAGAAGGAATATTTGTTGGTCCTCAAATAGGAAAGTTGGTCAAAGATGATGTATTTAACTCGATGTTAAATTATGTAGAAAGTTCAGCTTGGGCTTCATTTAAAGACGTTTGCAAAGGTTTTCTCGGCAAACAAAAATCCGAACATTACCACGATATTTTCAATCAACTTCTTACTTCGTACAGAGCTTTGGGATGTAATATGTCTTTGAAAATACATTTCTTCCACTCATATCTAAATTTTTTCCCGGACAATCTCGGAAACGTAAGTGACGAATACGGTGAACGTTTCCGCTAAGACATTTCCGTGATATAAAACCGCTATAAAGGAAAATGTAATACTAAAATGCTAGCCGATTACTGTTGGAGATTAATTCGGGATGCGCCTGAGAATATTTATAAAAGAAAAGCATCAGCGAAATCATTCAAACATAGATCTGACCGTACAAAATTATAAATTTTACAAATTTTATCGATATTTTCCTTCAATTTTTTTTTTTTAAAGTGTAATTTATTTATAACTAAGGTGGATAGAAAAATTGTATTTACAAATCTGTAATATACGCAAACACTAAAAAAAACGTTTTGTCTATCAGTGTAATTATTGACCTCTTATTGAAAAAAAAATTACAATAATTAATATTTCAATAGTAACGATAAATAAAAAATATGAAAACATATCAGAAGTTATTAATGAAATAAAATTTTATGTACTTTTAATTTTAAAAAGAAAAAAGTGAATATGTAATTTAATAGGCGTACAAGGACGTCAGGTGGTATCCACATCAAATTTTTAATTAATGTATTGAATATTGATACCTTTTTTATATTATTTCTTCATAATTAATTTTCATTTAAAAATAGTATTTTATCATTTTTTTCCAATTATATCGATAAAATTCATTCAGTTGTAATTTTGTAAAAGAATAATTTAGTATTATATTGAACATTTATAAATGAAGAATGAAAAGAAAAAATGAGTATGATTTAATAATTTTTAGAATATACTTTATAAAAAAAAAGCAGTTATTAGGGAAATATGTTACATTTTTTTGTGATGCTGACAGTATTACATAGCGCGTCATCTTGTCAAATTACTAACTGATTAATTGTCAGTCGTTACAAACTCAAATATCCCGGATATGTCATACATTAGTTACACTGTATTTATGTAACCTGTTAATGTAATTTATTATTATCCGGTAACACGTATACATAACAGAGATAGCGAAATTGTAATTTCTATAACTTGTTGTACACTCGAAATAACTTATCTGTACATTGTATTGTAATTGATGAGAGATTTTTTTTTTTTAAAGGGGTAGAAATAATGTAATGCATAATATTTAAGGGCACGATAATTAATCAGTATAATAACTTTTCTTTTCTCACTTAATTTTCTCATACATTTTTTTGCGCAACTACATTAGAGTAGTAAAATCTTAGAATTTTTCAAAAAGATTATGAAATCTAATTTGTGTCGGGCTTAAAAAACTTTACACGGTATCAATGGCGGTCATTAGATCAAATTAATCCGGGTACTGCTCTAGAAACATTTTTTCTGGGCCTTTTCAAGGCCATGGTTTAAGTTTACTGTAAAATAAAAGAACCGAAAAAAATGAATCAAATAGAATAGCTGGAAGCAGGATAATAATCTTTCTTTTTCCTGTTTAGCCTCCGGTAACTACCGTTTAGATAATTCTTCAGAAGATGATATATGTATGAGTGTGAATGAAGTGTAGTCTCTTGTACATTCTCAGTGCGACTATTCCTGAGATGTCTTGTTAATTGAAAAACCCGACCACCAAAGAACACCGGTATCCACGATCTAGTATTCAAATCCGTGTAAAAATAACTGGCTTTACTAGGACTTGAACGCTGTAACTCTCGACTTCCAAATCAGCTGATTTGGGAAAACGCGTTAACCACTAGACCAACCCTGTGGGTTAGGATAATAATCTAATTCTACACTTTATCACGTTCAAGAAGATGGTACACGGTTTAACCAAATAAATAATAAAATATCAATACAGATAATATGTTTTAGTTTTTTAGCACAATTTTTTCCTTCTACCTGACCATCCAATATTAAAGCGACTATTCCAGTATGCCTTAATATGTCTCTCTTCTTTTAACTATAATTTTCAAAATACTTCTTACCGCAACACCTCTTATTTGTTACTTTATCCAGCCGTCTGATTTTTAACATTCTTCTATGGCACCGCATTTCAAAACCTTCTAATCGTTTCTTCTCATGTACACCGATCGTCCAAATTTCACTTCTATACAAATCTACGCTCCAAACATATACTTTCAAAAATGTTTTCCTGACATTTAAATTAACTTTTGATGTAAAAAAATTATATTACCGACTGAAGGCTCGTTTCGCTTTTGCTATTCGGCTTTTTATATCGCTCCTGCTTCGTCTGTCATTAGTAATTGTACTTCCCAAATAACAAAATTCTTCTACCTCCATAATTTTTTCTCTTGCTATTTTTATATTCAGTGGTCCATCTTTATTATTTCTACTACATTTCATTACTTTCGTTTTATTCTTGATTATTTTCATGCGGTAGTTTTTCACTAGGTTTCATCCATGCCATTCATTGTCTCTTTTAAATCGTTTTTACTCTCGGCTATAATTACGATATCATCAGCAAATCGTAGCATCTTCAACTTTTCACCTTGTACTGTTACTCCGAATCTAAATTGTTCTTTAACATCATTAACTCCTAGTTCCATGTAAAGATTATAAAGTAACGGGTATAGGGAACATCCTTGTCGGACTCCCTTTTTTATTACGGCTTCTTACTTATGTTCTTCAATTATGTTGCTGTTTGGTTCCTATAAATGTTAGCAATTGTTCTTCTATCTCTGTATTTAAACCTTAATTTTAGTAATAATTATTAACCTATGTAATAATTTTTGAATTGAAATGAAAAGTACATAATATTTCACTAATAACTTCTGATTTTGTTCATATTTTCTTTTTTTTCTATTATTATTGAATTATTATTTATAGTTAGAAATTTGTTTACAGTTAGTGGTTAATAATTATTAATAAATCAATATATTTAAATTTAAAAAAATATATGTATATGAAGTTGGATTCGAACTGGTGTGCCTTCCCATTGTAAGATCCAAATAATTCATTAATTAAAATTTTATTTGGCTGTAACTCTGGAACCGATGAAAATAAGTACCACTTTTGATATATTGTTGAAAGGCTTTCAATGAGTGCTTATTACTGCAGTTAAGAAAAAGTGCAAAATCAAAAAAAAAAAAATTGGATTTAAAACTTTTTTGGCTCAGTCGATTGCAATCATGTTCCATACATGTTACAGAAGTCCTAAATCCAAAATTTCAGCATTCAACTGCTAATCGTTTTTGTGTTATAAGAGATACATACGGACGTACAGATTTCCCGATGAAATTATTCAAAATGGATTCAGGGATGGTCAAAATGGATATTTCCGTTGAAATATAAAAACCGAAATTTTTCGCGATTATATTATTTTCTTTACTTCGTACAGGGAAGTAAAAATATTGGAGATATAATTCTAGAAACCGTTTTTCATAATTGTATAAATAGTCTAATTTTAATCATAAATTAGTATTAAAAAAATTAATACGTATTTTATTACGTATGATGCAACACCAGGATGAAAGTAACTCAGAGCAGCTGTAACTCTGGAAGCCGGCTTCCATGGCGCGAGTGGTAGCGTCTCGGTCTTTCATCCGGTAGTCCCGAGTTCGAATCCCGGTCAGGCATGGCATTTTCACATACGCTATAAATCATTCATCTCATCCTCTTAAGCAATACCTCACCGTTGACCCGGAGATAAAAAAAAATAAAGGATTTCCGAGACAAGTTTAAATGATTTTTTCGTTTTTCTTATTTTTAATTTTATGGAATGGAATGGAATGCAAAGTTGGCAGGAGTCTATTACTCCCTACTTTATCGCAGAACCTAGACAGAGTCCCTTGCTGCTGGATCATTCTAATCGGGCTTGTTTTTTAAAAGGTTATTTTTTTAATCTCGGATCTAATTTTTCAAGTTTTGTCTATTATTATTTTAGTGAATTTAAGACGGATTTAATTGCATTCCAATCCGTTGTTAAACCAGCGTTATCTAACCCATTTCATGGGCCGACCGCGGAAGGCTAGGCTTATAAAGCCTGTCCTCCCGACGTAATTCCCCTTCGGACCGTCCACTGAAGTCCTTTCGGTGCTAACTCTTTAATAGGCTAGCAGGAATACGCCACAACGGGACACTAGCTATAAGGAGGGAGCAATGCGTCCCCTTTTCCGGAGGAGTCGCTATTGCTGGGTTATTTTGTCTTATTGTAAGTTTTGAAATAGGAGAGGTTGTGTAGAAGCTCTTCATCCGCTTCTGGTATGGCTGCCCTTCAGGACGCATCTCTGCTGGGCTCTGTTCCGGACTCCAGTCCGTGATGTTGAGGCGAGTGGTTGGTCTTCCTTCTTCTTCTCCCTCTTCTTCTTCCGAAGACCTCTTCGTTTTTCTTTGGCCTGCACTTTCCAAGAATTGGTAGTAACCGAAGTTACATACCATTAACCTTGAAATTCCCGAGGCCCCGAAGGGCTGAACGGGGGAAAGTGCAGGTTTCTTCGTTCTTCTGTGCTGTCAGTGGCTGCTGAGCAGGTGACTGCTGGGCAGGTGGCTGCTGGGCTCGTTCCCTCTTTCTTCTTTCTTGAAAGGAAAGGAAGGTAATAGGGAACTTACAAATGGTGATACCTATTCGCGATCGCGGTTTTGGGGCGGCGATTTTGTGGAAAGAAGCAAACAGTAATTATTCACTCCACGTAATTATTAACCTTCAGACACACGTGTGACTGAGAAGGGGTTGGGGGGACCGCGTGGCCGCAGTGAAGAAACCATTTGTTTTTGTGGTGGCTGTTGGTATCTGCAACAAAAGAAGCAGAACACACACCGAAGAAAAGAAAAAAAAAAAAAAAAAAAATTTAATTTTTACTTTCTTTCGACTGGCAGGATGAGACGGCACGTCGAGTCGTTCCACATCCACGCTTCTCCCGTTTCTGAAACAAGAGAAACAGAACAAAACACACGCGAAAAAAAAAAAAATTAAATTTAGACCGCGTTTTTGTTTTATGCGCGACTTACCGTAGTTGAAGTCTTCAAACTATATAACTCGCGAAAAACTATTCACTCGCGACCCCGGAAACGCGTCTGACGCACTATTCCGTTTATGGCTCATGCGATATGGAGGCCCCTAAGCCTGGTTTGTCGATTTTCGGCTACCGCACCGCACCATCACGGTGGCTCGTCCAGTACGGCGCGAGGCCGCTTCCTTACCACTGTCGGAATTGGGTCCTCTCGGCAGATGTCCCGAAGATGACTGTGTTCGGACACAGCCGCTCTCCCGAACAGTCTGCGCGCCTGCGCCACCCCCACCTCGGACACGGATTGAAATCTTTTAATTTTAGTAGCACCTTTCAAGATATATCCTTTCCTGGTAGAATGATCTCTATATGACATATGTAAAAATTTTAACTCTCTCTCTTTCCCTCTCACCCTTCCCACCCCTCTCACCAACTGTGTGTGGGTGTGTTTGAGTTTCAAAGATATTATACTTAACTCAATCTTATTTTCGACTATATATTTTAAAGTTTTTAATTTGACACAGCCTTCAGTTAATAAAATATATAATTTGTCTTATGTTAACAGGTGAAAAATACGAAGCTGTTTCAATGGACAACGGTTACAGTAAATATATGTTGCTTAAAATAAGACACGTTACTAGAAATGACTTTGGCTCTTACAGATGCGTTGCGAAAAATTCCCTTGGAGAAACAGATGGTCTGATTAAACTTGATGGTGAGTAAACTATGCTGTTTATAAATAAAATTATGATTAAAACAGTGGAAATTTAAATATATATATATATATATATATATATATATTCAATGAAAAACATGTACTTTCCAGATAATTTTGTGAAGATAAAAAAATCAATTAAGATATTTGGTATGTTTTTTTTTTTTTTTTTTTTCTCTCTCTCTCAGCTCCCCTGAGCCGGACCGACTTGTTGGTATTACGCCGCCCGGGGGAGTGTCTTTAAACTCAAATAGGCCTCCCCACCTACCGGCTATATACCGGCATGGCAGGTCGGCCTACCGGTTAGCTCTTTTTGAGAGTTCTTTATCAATATTGGCCCCTTGGGGACCCAAAAGGACAATACTAATACACCACGCCAGACCCAGTTCGCCGCGACGCGGTACCGGGTCCCTTCTGTATTCAGTGTGCTCTTGCCTGACTGTTACCCGTGGAGTCCTTGGTGGCTCATCGGTGCCAACACACCGCAGCATGCTGGACCTCACCAGCAAGGCTGTCCACCCAGTCCTATTCTAGCCAACACCTTGTCTTCTCTCATCGGAGTATTTCTGTAGAACAACTTGTCTAACAAAACTAGCAAAATTATTCCGGTTTGACTCGCTTCTTAGCATGTAGTCTATTGTTGTCTCTGGAGTTATACCTGTGAGTGCCTTACTATGTCTAAGTGTGTCCCACCTATTGCACTCAAAAAAGGTGTGCTCAGCATCATCTATCTCGTTGCAGTAGTTGCAAATCGGTTCTTCTCCCTATTCTGCCTATTTTGTGCAGGTAGTTATTGAAGGAACCATGTCCTGTAAAAAACTGCGATAGGTGATGATCAATCTCACCAAATCTTCTCGACAACCACGGCTAGATGTTTGGGATGAGGGTTCTCGTCCATCGACCCACAGCTTCCTGCGACCATCTTTCCTGCCAGATATTATAAACGGCATCCCTGACCTCTTGTTCTGGCTTGCCTTGTGCCCTCTCCACCCTCTTTTTTAGGTCAATAGGAGGTGTACCCTATAACACGCACAGGACGGCATAGGACACTGTCCTGTATGCGGACACAACACCTAGGAGCACACACCTGTGCGTCCTCGCCGGTCTCTCTTTGTTGCGCCTGATGGCGATAGAGCGCCACCAGGCCGGAACGGCATACATAAGCGAAGACACGACGGTGGTCGCCAGTAAACGGCGCTTTGAGGCCCGAGGGGCATTCTGCGATGACATAATGATGTTTAGACTTTTTATCATCCTTTCTGCCTTGTTGCATACATTGACTATGCGCTCGGTGTATCTACCGTTTTTCTGGAGGATAACTCCTAAGTACATGATGTTATTCGCTTCTTCTATAGAATGACCGTTGATGGAAATATTGAACGGTTCTAGCACTCTTCTACCCGTAAAGGCAATACACCGGCATTTTTCCGTAGACAGTTGCAGACCCCTGGACCTCAACCACTCCTGTATAGTGTCCATGGCCGCATACACCCTCTTCCTACCCATTTGGTATGTTGAAAGTGGTATAATCGAATATTACATATTATAACTGAAGATGAAGCATGCATCGAAACCCTTGTTTTATTTTTACGAGTGTATTCAGGTGATTCAGGAAAATAGAATTCTTTGAAAATTAATTATTTTTATGATAAAATTACATTAAACAGATTTATTTTTTCCATTCAGATAGATAAAATATGCCATTTATGGATACGTCTTGCAGATGAGCGTCATCTCTTCCTAAACATTCTTCCCAGTGACGGCTCGTAGCTAAAATTAGTGGGGGTGCTGCTCCAGAAAATTTTTTTCTGGTGCTTTTCAAGGCCGTGGTTAAAGTTGTCCTTAAAATAAAAGAATAAAAAAAAGGAATCAAATAGAATAACTGGAAGCAGGATAAATAACCTAGTTTTACACTTTATCACATTCAAGGTCATGGTATTCAGTAGAACCGAATAAATAATAAAATGTCAATTCAGGTAATATTTTTTAGTAATATTAAATAACTTAATAAAATATCCGTTTAAAAGCACTGTAATCCAACGGTACTTAATTTAAATTTCTATGTACACAGAAACAAATACGTAATTAGTTTTTACTATTTACCTTCTCTTTCGCCCTTCCATCGTGTTTTTGGTCAGATTTTGCGATCAAAGATTCCTTGCTTTCCACCATCTTCTGATCGCTACTGAAAAAATAACTAAACCGTTTTCGTATTCCTTCAACCGACTACAATAGAAAAGGGAACGAACAAGGAACGTTCCATACACACGCGGATTAAAAAATAAACTACCGCTTCCATCAGCACGCCGCAGTTGGAACTGCGGGATCGACAGTGCTCTCTATCCCTCACAGCCTTGCATGTGCTTCCTATATGCGCATGCGCTTAACAGCCAAACACTACACCTCTGGAACTGTAAAGCGCGCAGTTCCATACAAATATTTTTGCATCTTTTTCATAAACTGGGGGATGGCTTCTGACAGTAATTTTATTTACAATCTAAACATGAAGTCTATCACGTTGAAAATAGTTCCGTTGGGAAGCCATATAACGCTTCATGCGATTTTTCCCACTCTTCATAGCAATGTTGGAACTCAGAAACCGGAATATCCTTCAGATGGTCGGTTACATTTTTAAAAAAATGTTTTCTAATGTTCCAAAATGGTGTCCTTTGAAGTATTTTTTAACGTCGGGAATAGGAAATAGTTGCAGGGACTCAAAATAAGGGTGGATCAAGGTGAATAAGGTGGTTGCGAAACTACAGGATTGTTTTTCTTTGCCAAAAATTCATTAATTGAAATTGCAGCGTGACAAGGTGCATCATTATGATGCAGCTCCCGGTTTTCTTTGATGTTTAGACTCACGCGGGCAACTCTTTTCCACAGTCTTTCAAGAATTTCTCGGTAAAAATACTGATTTACAGTCTGTCCTGTAGGCAAAAAGTCCTTATCGACAATGCCATTACTATCGAAGAAACAAATTAGCATGGTTTTGATTTTTGATTCGCTCATTTTTGCTTTTTTGAGACGTGATAAGTTTGAAATGTGCCACTCCTTGCTCTTGCGTTTTGTTTCTGGATCGTACTCAAATATCCAAGATTCATCACCAGTATTAACATTTTTTTATAAAATCAAGATCAGTTTCAATTCGCGCTAGAAGATCGCAGTACATTTCCATCCTGTAGTTTTTCTGTTAAACAGTGAGGTTTTTTGGGACTAATTTTGCAGAAAACTTTTTCATGTCCAATTCGTTTGTCAAAATTTGATGGACTGTGGTACGGTTGAAATTCAATTGTTCTGAAACCATTCTAACAGTTAATTGCCGGTCATATCGTATCAAGTCTCTGATTCGCTCATTTTTGCTTTTTTGAGACGTGGTAAGTTCGAAATGTGCCACTCCTTGCTCTTGCGTTTTGTTTCTGGATCGTACTCAAATATCCAAGATTCATCACCAGTATTAACATTTTTTTATAAAATCAAGATCAGTTTCAATTCGCCCTAGAAGATCGCAATACATTTCCATCGTGTAGTTTTTCTGTTAAACAGTGAGGTTTTTTGGGACTAATTTTGCAGAAAACTTTTTCATGTCCAATTCGTTTGTCAAAATTTGATGGACTGTGGTACGGTTGAAATTCAATTGTTCTGAAACCATTCTAACAGTTAATTGCCGGTCATATCGTATCAAGTCTCTGATTCGCTCATTTTTGCTTTTTTGAGACGTGGTAAGTTCGAAATGTGCCACTCCTTGCTCTTGCGTTTTGTTTCCGGATCGTACTCAAATATCCAAGATTCATCACCAGTATTAACATTTTTTTATAAAATCAAGATCAGTTTCAATTCGCCCTAGAAGATCGCAATACATTTCCATCGTGTAGTTTTTCTGTTAAACAGTGAGGTTTTTTGGGACTAATTTTGCAGAAAACTTTTTCATGTCCAATTCGTTTGTCAAAATTTGATGGACTGTGGTACGGTTGAAATTCAATTGTTCTGAAACCATTCTAACAGTTAATTGCCGGTCATATCGTATCAAGTCTCTGATTCGCTCAAAAATGTCACTGTTTGACATTAACGGTCTTCCAAAGCATGAATCATCTGCAACTTATTCCCGGCCATCTGAAAATGCTTTAAATCACCTAAAACCTTGGGCTCGTGACAGTGCGTCGTCTCTATACGTCCTTTTCTATTTTGAAAAAGTTTCAGTAGCATTCTCATCGAGTTTATAATATTTAATTTCAAATTATTATGTTTGAAATATTTTAATTGCTGTTTAAATCAAAGAATTAAAAGCTGCCATTTTTTGATTCCATTGTATTATAAATAAATATTATATAAATTATATAAAATAAATTATGTTATATATTACAATAAATAACTAATATTATTATTATTAGATAAACTATATAATATTTATTTTATGAAAAAATAAAAATGTTAATATTATATATTACTCATACCGTTTAAATAAATGAGAGTATGTCACTGCATTAACATGGTACTTTTGTGTTACCATACTAGATGAGACGTTCTAAAGTTAACTATCAGTTTAGATTATAATGATTCTGCGTAAATTTTAACTGTAGTTAAGATTTTTCATAACTACTGTGGTGTATAAGTCACGAATACTTCCCTCAAGCATTCCTACTAACAAGCACGTTCGCATAAGCAAACGTACACAAACACACGCACACCCACGTACAGACAGAAATACAGAGTTTAACTACAAGCTATTGTAATAAATAGATTGTTCAGTACAAATTTAATAGTCATCTTTCGATCAGCTACAAAGATTTACTTTAAACCATTATTCTCAGTTTATTTCCAAATAACAATTCTATATTAAAGTAATTTAGAAAGAAAATTTGAAAATATATTGTTGGGGTATATTGTTGGGTTTGTTTATGGAAATTATGAAAAACATTTTCGTTTTCTTTGAAATGTAAGTTACCATATGTTGTGTTGAATATTACACTAGAATTAGAAAAAATCCCTTTCGGCACGCCGGAAGGCGAAGATAGATTACTACGGTGCTAAGTAGGGGATAAAAAAGATTTCCACCTTAAAGTTAAGAAAAACTTAAAATTTACTCGATACGACAACGGTGCATGTGAAAAAATTTCACATGATTATTATACGACAAGCCTCATCTTCTTACAATTCCAGCAACATTTTGGTCATCCATTGTCATAAAGTGTACCAAGGTGTCTTCAAAAGTATGGCCTCTTATTCTGCATCCGTTTTGGCGCATACGTTGGACAGAAATAGAACACTTATTTCAGAAAAAGTATGCAATGGTGTTTTTAAAACAACCTCCTACGAGGCTACCGCTGTATTGGGAAAGGTTCTCCCAATCGATTTTTAGTGGTGAAACTTCGGTCGGCCATGTGGAAATTGAGAAGTGGCAAGGAGGCCGAGGTATTTGCGATGCGTTTTCGAGCCGGGTCTGTACAGAAGCGGAACGGTGATCACATACACCGGTTATAAATTTCGTTCAGTTGCCTATCTCCCGCCTCTGATGGAGGATTTACAACCTCGCGATGGATGCGTGGCAGCAAGAATGACACACCATGACTAAGGGAAGATCCAGGACTTGTGGTGATGGTACGCCTCTCCTTCGTTTTTATGGGCAACAGGTGCCCAGGTGCTCTCCAACTACGCGAACTTCAACCAATATTTGTTTCGGTTCCGCCTGGCAGCTGATGAGTTGTGCGCCTGCGGGAGAGGTACAGTCGAACGAACATATGATGTTCGACTGCCCAGTTCTTGGGTGGGGAGCCAGAACTCAGGCCACCCTGGAAATTAGAAGTCAAGGGGAAAATTGACCACTCATAAGCGGCGGGTCAATGTGGTGTGAGCCGCATTGTCGGATCGTATGGTTTTTCCTTGATGCCGTTGCTTTGTTCAACCGGCATTAGTAGTTTATGTAAGGAAAAGACTCCTAACTGCTATAGGAAACTATCAGTTATGGTTGGTCATCAGCCAATTAAAGCTCTAAGCGCTTTAATATCGGTGGACAGGAACTTTCTCGTTCAGCGACATATGCGTGGCAATGAATTACTGTCTTACTGTGATAAATTTAATTTATTGAATGTCGTATATATTTTTGTAGTTGACGGGGTGCGCCTACCCGTTTTAGAATATATGACAAGCGAGTGATGGGATACGAAGCAAATGGTGTGCGGTACCACGCTTAGTTGGCTCACGCAATTAGGTTAGTTCTAGGAGTTAGTTAGGACACTGGTTGCTAAACTGATTCGAGGCTTAGTAGCGATTTGTGACACAGACAATCGATCTTATGGTTTAAGGTGACCGAATGAGGTGCTGGCGTGGAAATGTCATGCAAATCAAAAATCTCCTGCCGTAAGGGTTGGTCATTACAAAAATGTTTTAGACAAAGGTTTTAGGTAATGTTTAGAGGACTAACGACCACTTTAAACCGTTCGATATTGTGCCTATTAAGGATGGTATTATTTTTTTTGTTTTCGAAATCCCATTTTTTCAACCCCCTGAGCCAATGGTTGGTGATATCAAACAACTTTACTTTTAATAAGTTTTAGGCCCTTATTCAAAGAATAATAGGAACTTTAAACGAATTCGATATTTTACTTAATAAGAAAGTTATAACGATATTTTGTTGTTTTTTTTTGGTCATTCCTTATCGTAAGGGTTGGTCATATAAAAAATTGTTTCACACAAATATTAGGACTTAACGACCACTTTATACCGATCTGATACTATACCTTTTAAGAGAGGTATAATTTTTTTGTTTTCAAAGTCCCATTTTTTCAACCCCTAGGCCAATGGTTGATGATATCAAAAAACTTTACTCATATAAGGTGAATAGTAGGAACTTTAATCAAATTCGATATTTTACTTAATAAGATAGTTATAACGATTTTTTTCGTAAAAAACCCCATTTCTACCCCTTTCGTCCAATTTAGGGCATTAAAAAACTCAAACGAGATTATAGGACGCGTTATTTTTAAAGAAAAATTTCAAAGCGATTGGCGCAAAATTACGACAGTTATTGTGTCTATAAAAAAATGAAATATATTTATATATATGTATATTACCTTTTGAACTGATATGGTTTTAAGGTCTAGTGGATATGAAACGCGAAGATATGTCGAAATATTCGGGAAGTCGAATCATGGAGTACCATGATTCGACTTCCCGAATATTATAGATAGATTCTTATGAAATCTATTTAAAAAAGGTTATTATGTCGAAGGAGTTTCTTCGTCCGTCTGTCGGTAAAAATCTAAATGATAAAGCCTTAAAAGAAGGAAAAATTTGTGGCAAAATATTTTAAAGCGATTTAAAATTTTAATTTTTTTTTTTTTTTTTTTTTTGTCTTCAGTCATTTGACTGGTTTGATGCAGCTCTTCAAGATTCCCTATCTAGTGCTAGTCGTTTCATTTCAGTATACCCTCTACATCCTACATCCCCAACAATTTGTTTTACATACTCCAAACGTGGCCTGCCTACACAATTTTTCCCTTCTACCTGTCCTTCCAATATTAAAGCGACTATTCCAGGATGCCTTAGTATGTGGCCTAAAATTTTAATAGTTTTCTTTTAATATCAATATAGATTTTATATCGAAACGAAAAATTTAATTAAAATATTTCCTTCTGTTCGAATTATATTGGCAGATATTAATTTTTATATAAGGTTAACAATCTTTAGAAACACTGGATGTAGATGTTCGATAAATCCGGTTTCTATAATAGCTTTTTATTTTGTATTTTATAATAATTTGATTGATTTTACGTAATTATAATAAAATTATTAATATTTAAATACTTTATAGTGTATTTGAGATAAAAATCTGTCAAGAACAAAGCTGGAAAAGTTATACAAACTTCTCCAAAGACAAGGTTATATATATATATATATATATATATATATATACGTTTATATATAAAATGGTTAATTATTTATTAGAAATATATTTAATTAAATTAAAATTTTGACATAGACTATTTAATTATACAAAATAATTTTATGTTAAACTCACAAATTAAGTATGATTTTAATTCAACAATATGTCAGGGATTTGTTTTTCCAGGAAGATTTAACGTGTTAAAACAGATTCGTAAAATTGTTAAAGAGTATTACAACTTTTTGAGTAAAGCAGTTTAACAAGTTTCTAACTTTAACAGTAAGCTTTGTAACATGTATTTAAATAAATAAGTATTAATATAAAATCAGTAAAATGTTATAAAGATGTTAGTACGGTTTTTAACCGCTGATTTCAACTTTTAAATTAGCAAAATTACCAATTTATTATTAATTAATTTTAAAATCATAACTTCTATTTTGATTAACATCAACTGACGTTTAAAAATTAAATACCCTGTTCTTTAACGAGAGAGTTAAATTTAAAAATGTATCGAAGGCAACATTTAACTTTTTTTTTTAAATTCTACGTACACCATCCTTTTCGTAAAGTTAAACAGACTTTGGAAAAATCGAATGAAAACAACACTTTAATTTTCAGAACATGTCAAAGCGTCTACATAAAACGGTTTTAAAGCTATTTAATATCTACTAACTTTGTCTTACAACAACGAATGAAAATGACAGATTTTTCCTGCAATTTTTTCGAAGTGACCACTTCTTGTTATATAACACATATCCAACCGATAAAAAAGTTTATCCTATATTTTAAACATCATGTCTGAAGCGATGGAAAGTAGAGCTGCATCAATAATATTATCCTTGAAAGAGAATAGATTAGTAGATAGTGAAGACTAATACACAAGATAATTAATAAAACCCCCAAAGGAAAAAAAACAGATCGGGTGACCTTGAAACCTTGAAGGGAACCGCTTCTGTCATCGGGTCCGTGCCCAACGATGTAGAGAACGAGGAAAAACTCATTCAACCACACAGAATTATACCGCTGAGGTTATTTAAATGAAGGTTGGCATAATATCATATTTTTTGTTACTCGTTATCTCAGGTTGGCATCCCTGCCAATTTTTCACTTTTTTTGTGACTTCTTTGTAAATGAGGAACTTTAAATTTTATTTAAAGAAGTGCTTTTAATTTTTAAAAGTCCAATGGACAGCTGCACTCGGCTCCGTACTGCTCACACAGCTCACTCGGCTCCATCCACACTATAAAAGCTGGCTCCGCATTGGAATAATCCAGCCTAGTTCCATCACTCAAAGACGCAACTTGTGTTTCTTACAAATCTATAATTAATAAATAAAATAATGTTATATATATATATATATATATATGATTTACAAGGTCAATATTTTTTTTGTCTTCAGTCATTTGACTGGTTTAATGCAGCTCTCCAAGATTTCCTATCTAGTGCTACTCGTTTCATTTTGGCCCCATACATCCTACATCCCCAACAATTTATTTTACATATTCCAAACGTTGCATGCCTGCATAATTTTTGTGTCTATCAGTATGTCTCTTCTTTTAACTAAATTTGCCACAATACCTCTTCATTTGTCACTTTATCCAACCACCTGATTTTTTGGATTTTCCTATAGCACCGTATTTCAAATGTTTCTAATCTTTTCTTCTCGCGTACTCCGATCGTCCAAGTTTCACTTTTATATAAAACTACGCTCCAAACTTATACTTTCAAAAATCTTTTCCTGATATTTAAATTAACTTTTGATGTAAAAAAGTTATACTACCGACTGAAGGCTCGTTTCGCTTTTGCTATTTTCCATTTTATATCGCTCCTGCTTCGTCCATCTTTAGTAATTCTACTTCCCAAATAACAAAATGTTCTACCTCCATAAACTTTTCTCTTCCTATTTTTACATTCAGCGGTCCATCTTTGTTATTTCTACTACATTTCATTACTTTTGTTTTGTTCTTGTCTATTTTCATGCGATAGTTCTTCCGTAGGACTTCATCTATGCCGTTCATTGTTTCTTCTAAATCCCTTTTACTCTCGACTAGAATTACTATATCATCGGCAAATCGTAGCATCTTTATCTTTTCACCTTGTACTGTTACTCCGGATCTAAATTGTTCTTTAACATCATTAACTGCTAGTTCTATGTAAAGATTAAAATGTTAAGGGGATAGGAAACATCCTTGTTCGACTCTTTTCTAATTACGGCTTCTTTCTTATGTTCTTCAATTATTACTGTTGCTGTTTGGTTCCTGTACATGTTAGCAATTGTTCTTCTATCTCTGAATTTGAACCCTAAATTCAAGATTATAATAAAAATAATTATATTCGAAGTCAACTTTTTATTTGTATTAACCAGAGAACAATAATATTGAGAATAATTTAAACCCAACCGAGGTATTTAATCAAAGGTATTAAATCAAGGTGGCAAATTATTCGATATTTTTGGTCATCCGGCATCTTGTTGGTAAATCCTTGTTGGTCATCCGGCAAATGAAATTCTCTGGTACGTTTTGCAGTCTAGATAACAGCTATGTACGCAACTTATCCAAATAAGATATTCCTGCTGTTGGAATGCCGTATAGACAATATTTAATTTTGGAAAGTGTTTTCGAATTGTAATAGGTTTAAAATGCATGAAATCTATTTAAAAAAATTGTAGAAAATTTAATTTTGAGAAAATAGGTGCAAAATACCCTAATAAAATATGTTACTAGTTCAACAAATTTAATTTTATTATTTAAACTAATTTTGTAAAATCTTTTAAATAATTATTAAGGAAAATGAAGTTAACATATAATTGTTACAATTTAAAAAAAAACGTAAATGATAATTTATGTTTAGATTAGCTGCAGCAGCCTACGGCACGCCTGGGAAAGGCGTGCCGTAGGCACCCAGGCGGTATCTCGGAATAGAATTATTAGATATCCAAAATTGGTTACCTATTGTGTTAAAATTTTTTATTTGAATGATGAAAATTTATATAAAGAAAGTTAAATAAGAAATTAATTCTAGAAATTGATACTAACGAATCGTAATTTTCCGCTAGTGATCGGTACATTCCGGTGCCTACTTTTTGGTTATTGTTCATTATTTTATGAAGAAAAACAATCACATAAATAAATAAAAAATATTTAAAACACAACTCTTAAATTTAAACGCACTAAAAGGTAAAAAAAATATTAGACTGTATCTTATAATGGATTTGACAACTAACTTTGATGGTGATATGTAAGATTATGTGAAAAGTCATTCAAATTAAAAATTTCATGTTGTTCCCATTTTTTTTTTTATGCGTGTTTGCACCACACTGTTTAGGCCATTCCTTACGCAAAGAAAAAATTGGCATAAACATCAAATTTTTAATTTTATAAAATTATTTTTTTACATTTTAGTGCGTTCAATTTAAGAGTGGTGTATTAAATTTTTTTACATCTTTTTGTTTTTTATTGAATTTAATATATGAGTAGGTTTTACAAAGTCGTTTTTATATATTTTTTTAGTTTTTATAAATTTATACTTTATAGCTGCGCTAGCGGTCACGTTTGAGCATATTGAATGAAAGATCGAATCGGTACATTTTACGATGGGTGAGTGTAATCAAAATATAGGGTTAAATGATTTAATTTCCGGATAACCAAGATCCAATCGATCAAGGTGAACTCGACGCATTAAAAAGTTAGCGCTCAACTTGCTGATGCATAAGCCGTTTGAATCGTGGAAATTGGACGAGCGGTTGTTGAGATATTACGGTGGCACCCATCGTACCCCTTTCCAATTTCCGAACGGGGCCCTGGCACTTGAAAATATTATCATGCGATGGGTACCGCTGGAAGCGGATGGTTGAGGGTGTCGAACAAATTTTTCAGAAAGCTAGTACAGACCGTTTTTGAGAGATTTGCGATTTTCGTCCGCAAATTCGGATACGGTTAAAAGTACTAAATTTTCCCTAAAGTACTTAAGTACTAAATCATTATTTATCATATATATATATGTATATATATATATGTATATATATATATATATATATATATATATATATATATATATATATTACAATCAGAGGTTAATAATTAATTATAAATAAATCAATGCATTTAAATTAAAAAAATGTTAAAAAAAAGGAAATGAAGTTGGATTCGAATCGATCTGCCTTCCCCTTATACGATCCAAATATTTCATTCATTAAAATTTTATTTAGCTATAATTATGGAACCAATGGAAATAAGTGCTACTTATGATATATCATTGAAAAGCTCTCGATGAGGGCTTATTACTGCAGTTAATAAAAAGTCCAAAACCCAATTGTTTTGATTTTGGGCATTTTTGGATACTTTTGGTCTAGTTGATTGCAATCAAAGTGGGAGGTACACAACTAGATGTGACAAAATCCTAAATCCAAAATTTCAACATTTTACTGCTAATCGTTTTTGAATTATGCGAGATACATACGTACGTATATAGTGGAAGATACTGCGGAACATGTGTTCTTTGTTTTTGGCAGATGGAATGCTTTTAGCATCTCGCCTGAACTAGACAGCTGGACACCGGAAAATACGATAGAATTTATGTTGAAAGATACTAAACATTGGCAACCGGTATCAAATATGATAGCAAATATTCTCAGTACAAAGGAATTAGAAGAGAAAACTAGAATACTGATTGACTGAGCTGGGTGCTCAGTAGGATTTCTACAGTGCCGCCAGCGGAATGATAATTTGTGGGAAAAGTTGTGTGAGAGAGACAGTAGAGCACGACCGGACGACGAAGGGGTGAAGGACAAGCTGCCTGCTGAGCTGTCCAACGGTCCGCGCTTGCGTGGATCACGCTTGTTTCAATGCCGGTCTGGCCCTGACAGGGGGTGTTAGTGAGGGAATTTGGGTTTAGCCGGTAGGATACAGGAACACATACGCGCACTTTAATTAACACCGTGCAAAACCTGTGGTGAGTCCGACACTGCCCTTTATGGGGCGTACAAAAAAAAAGACAAAATGGATTCAGGGATGGTCAAAATAATATTTTCGTTGAAATTTGAAAACCGAAATTTTTCGGGATTATAATACTTCCTTTACTTCTTACAAGAAAGTAAAAAAAAACGTTTCCAGAGGTATGTTTTTTATGATCTAACTTTTCTTTTTCCTGTTTAGCCTCCGGGAATTTGAACGGTAATTACCGGAGGATAAATATATGTAATTATAGTTTATTGGTTTAAAATGATCAAATAATAACCAGGAAAATTAATAATAATAACAATGGTGATAAACATAATAATAAGTGACAACAATAAAACAATTAATGAACACAAATATTAATACAGTAATTACAACCATAATAATAACCAGGGTAATATGGTAGTAATCAGTAATTACATAACATTAAGCACGGCATAAAAACAGACAAAAATACATACCGTAATCAACAAAGATAACAATTAAAATATTACCCGTCAAATAATGATAGTATTGTCAGTAGTAAATAAGTAAATATAGATTACACACAAGACAGAATGCAAAATAAGTAATCGTTGGGAATTTATTCCAGATAGACAAATAGAAACTAGATCCTTTAACAAAAACCCATCGGGTTGGTCTAGTGGTAAACACGTCTTCCCAAATCAACTGATTTGAAAATCAAGAGTTCCAGCGTTCAAGTCCTAGTAAAGTCAGTTATTTTTACACGGATTTGAATAATTGATCGTGGATACCGGTGTTCTTTGGCGGTTGGGTTTCAATTAACCACACATCTCAGGAACGGTCGAACTGAGACTGTACAAAACTGCACTCATACATATCAATCTCATTTATCCTCTTAAGTAATACTTGAACGGTAATTCCCGGAGGCTAAACAGGAAAAAGGAGGAAAGACTTTTTAACAAAAGAAACGGCTAGTTTTAACCCACTTTTTTCTTTCTTTTTCCTGTTTACCCTCCAGAAATTACGTTCTGGTATTATTACAGAGGATATATGAATGTAAATGAAGTGTAATCTTGTACAGTCTCAGTTTTACCGTGCCTGAGATGTGCGGTTAATTAAAACCCAACAACCAAAGAACACCGGTATTCACGATCTAATATTCAAATCCGTTTATAAGTAACTGTCTTTACTAGGACTTGAACGCTGGAACTTTCGACTTCCAAATTTGCTGATTTGAGAAGACGCGTTCACCACTAGACCAACCCAGTGGGTTACTTTTTAAAACCTTTCTTTTTCCTGTTTACCCTCCGGTAACTACCGTTCAGATAATACTTCAGAGGATGATATGTATGAGCGTAAATGAAGTGTAGTCTTGTACATTCTCAGTTCGACCGTTCCTGAGATGTGTGGTTAATTGAAACCCAACCACCAAAGAACACTTTTTAAAACCTAAACAAAAATTCATCTGACACTTGCTTTTGTGATCGGGCTATTACTTTATAGTTGTATAAAAAATAAAGTAAATAATTAATCGTTTAAATTGTTGCATCATTATTATATAAATTGGATATTTTTCTTCAAATTATTATTATAAAGCAGTATTTTAATAATACTTAAATAAATAATTTTATTTTGATAACTGTTTAATATTCGTATTTCCTTTTATTTATTTTTTTTAATTTGTTCTCCATTAATTTAGTGTCAACAGATTTGAGAAGACGCGTTCACCAGTTGACCAACCCGATGGGTCTTTTATGAACTAATTTTCATTACTAGAAATAGTGGAAGTTTCTTCGTGGAACACTCTGTATATAAAATATTAATAATATACAAATATATGTATATAAAATTATTTTCATTTTTAAATTTGTAATATGTAATATAAAAACTATCATGGCGTTAAAAAATATTTCATTAATGTTTTCTGAAAGCTAATTGCTAAGTCAGATCTTTTTATGCATAAATTATTCTTATATTATATTTATATTTTTTAAAAATATTATATTTATTTTACGTTTGTCTTTTTTTGTTTTAGAAATTCCTGCTCCAGTAACAAAAGTGGCCAGTATCATGCAAACAAACGAAAGCGACTTAATTAAAAAAGGTAAATTACTGTTTAATCGTATTGTGTTCAAAAAAATAATAATAAAAAACAAAGTATTTTTCTACTGTTCGTGTTTCTAATTATATAAAAGAACTGTTAGTATTCAAGCATTATTAAAAAAATATATATATAACATACATATTCACACACACACACACACACACACACACACACACACATATATATATATATATATATATATTCATTTATTCATGTGTTCACGAAAAACGTCTGAATTTATATTGAAGGATAAAAGTTATAAGGAAATTAAATTTTCATACTTTTACATTTTATTACCAAGATAAATACAATATGGAATTTTTTATTAAAATGTTCAGAGCGGCATATAATATAAAGAGAGAATAAAAGAAGTACCTATAGTAGATTAAACGCAAGGAATTTTCTCTCTGTATTTTTTATATACCAGTGAAAAAGTATAATCGTCGGACGCACTTTTCTAAATTTTTCATTTATTTCTATTAGTGAAAAAAATATTTTTTTTAAAAACGAAATAAATAAATATTATTTAATAAAATGAAATCAAATAATACGAATATAAAGTCTGATATGATTTTAAAGTAATCAATTTTGGTGAAAAAGAAACGGAAAATTTTACATCCTTTTGTTTTATTCAACTGTTATTTTATATATATATAGGATAAGTTTATTCAAATAAGGACAGACAACTGTATTTTTATTGATATCTATTTTAGAATAGAATAATTCAAACATATCTTCTTATTCTATCAACTTTTTATCGTTCTTTAAAACTTCTTTTTTAGAAAGTTAACACTATATTTCAGATTTTTCTGTAAACAGATATAAAATATTTTATTACTTTAAATTTATTTATTATGTAAAAAATAAATTATAAATTTAGTTGTATAAAAAAATAAAATTTTTATATTGGTAATAATTTTACCAAATAATTTTGTTAAAAAAATTATTTAAAGTTTAGAGATTTAATATCTCTTTTAAAAATATTAACTACAAATAATATTTTATTAATAAACTAATTTTGTGGTTCACCATTGACTTTTCCTACAAATAAATCCAATTTTTTTTTGTCTTAAAGTCATTTGACTGGTTTGATGCAGCTCTCCAAGATTCTCTATCTAGTGCTAGTCATTTCATTTCATTATACCCCCTACATCCTACGACCCTATCAATTAGTATTCAATTTGCCTTAATATGTGGCCTATAAGTCTTCTTTTAGCTATATTTTTCCAAATGCTTCTTTCTTCATGGATTTGCCCCAATACCTCTTCATTTGCCACTTTATCAACCCACCTGATTTTTAACATTCTCCTATAGCACCGCATTTCATAAACTTCTAATCTTTTCTTCTCAGGTACTCGTATCGTTCATGTTTCATTTCCATATAAAGCTACGCTCCTAACATGTACTTTCAAAAATCTTTTCCTGACGTTTAAATTAATTTTTGAAGTAAAGAAAATATATTTCTGAATGAAGGCTCGTTTCGCCTGTGCTATTCAGCATTTTACATCGGTCCTGCTTCGTCCATCTTTAGTAATTCTATTTCCCAAATAACAAAATTCTTCTACCTTCATAATCGTTTCTCTTCTTACTTTTATATTCAGTGGTCCATCTAGATTATTTCTACTATATTTCATTACTTTCCTTTTGTTCTTGTTTCTTTTCATGCGGTAGGTCTTGCGTAGGGGATAGGGAACATCCTTTCGGGCTCCCATTCTTATTACGGCTTCTTTTTTGTATTCTTCAATTATTACTGTTGCTGTTTAGTTCCTGTAAATATTAACAATTGTTCTTCAATCTCTGTATTTGAACCCTAATTTTTTTAAAATGCTGAACATTTTATTCCAGTCTACGTTATCGAATGCCTTTTCTAAATTTATAAATGCCAAGTATGTTGGTTTGTTTTTCTTTAATCTTCCTTTTACTATTAATCTGAAACCTAAAATTGCTTCTCTTGTCGCTATACTTCTTCTGAAACCAAATTTTCTCTTAACACTTCTTTTACTCATGTCCCAATTCTCGTCTAGTTAAGATTTTTTATATATGACTAGTTAAGCTAATTGTTCTGTATTCTTCACATTTATCTGCTCCTGCTTTCTTTGGTATCAAAAATATAACACTCTTTTTGAAATCTGACGGAACTTCCCCTTTTTCGTAAATATTACACACCAGTTTGTATAATCTATCAATCGGTTCCTCACCTGCACAGCCCAGTAATTCTGCAGGTATAGCAAAGGTGAAACGAGCCTTCAGTTAGAAATATAATTTGTTTTCATCAAAAATGAATTTAAACGTCAGGAAAAGATTTTTTAAAGTATATGTTTGGAGTGTCGCTTTATATGGAAGTGAAACTTGGACGATCGGAGTATCTGAGAAGAAAAGATTAGAAGCTTTTGAAATGCGGTGCTATAGGAGAATGTTAAAAATCAGGTGGGTTGATAAAGTGGCAAATGAAGAGGTATTGGGGCAAATCCATGAAGAAAGAAGCATTTGGAAAAATATAGCTAAAAGAAGACTTATAGGCCACATATTAAGGCAAATTGAATACAAATTGATAGGGTCGTAGGATGTAGGGGGTATAATGAAATGAAATGACTAGCAGTAGATAGAGAATCTTGGAGAGCTGCATCAAACCAATCAAATGACTGAAGAGAAAAAAATATATACAGACTGTTTCTAAAATTCGCGGCTGGCTATACTTTTTCGGATAACTAACAAACAAATATCCTTAGGGAAAATTTTAATTTCTCCTTCATTCTACCCCTGTTCTTCGATTTGTTAATTTATATAAAAATTTATATCTCAAATTCGGATAGTGGAATCAGATTAATATTTTATAAGCGTCTTGGTAATAAAGTTTTAAAATTAGAAAAAAAAATCAGAAGTTAAATACATTTGCAAATTACAAAATGGTGGGAGATTTATTATTCAATCCCTTATGTTTTGTCAAAATATTAACCTTTTTATTTTGAACAAAATGGCATTTTATTTTTTTAAATCGTTTAACAAATAGCCAAATTATGGCAGAAAATTGGCTAACTTACAGTACTAGAATTAACAATAATTAAAAACAATTGATATTTAATCGAATTGAACTTAAGATTGAGGATATGAAAACAGACATAAAATTTCAATACTAATTTTCTGTCATAACTCGGATAACAAATTTGAAATCTAACATTAATCATTCTATGTCACACTTACATGTCAAATACCGAATTCGCCTTCTGTCCTTTCGTTTTCCTGTTTAGCCTCCGGTAATTACCGTTCAGATAATACTTCAGAGGATGAATGAGGATGATATGTATGAATGTAAATGAAGTGTAGTCTTGTACATTCTCAGTTCGACCGTTCCTGAGATGTGTGGTTAATTGAAACCCAACCACCAAATAATACCGGTATTCACGATTTAGTATTCAAATCCGTATAAAAGCAACCGTCTTTACAAGGACTTGAATGCTGGAACTCTCGATTTCCGAATCGACTGATTTGGGAAGACGCGTTCACCACTAGACCGTTCACCATCTAACATAACACTCTAAATATAATATCTTGCCAATCTCTTTCTTAAATTCGAACTTAATTTTCCAAACAACAGTTTTCTCTTCCTATTAATTGCTTCCTTAATCCTAGCTATCCTCGTGTTAACTTCTATGTTAAAGTAAGGCTTTCAGTTATAATGCTACCCAAGTGTTTAAATTTCTCTATCTAGCAGTGGCGCCTCGTAGATAAAATTAGTGGTGGTGTGCCCCTCCAGAAAATATTTTATGGGCTTTTTCAAGACACGGTTAAATTTTTTTTGTATAATAAAAAAACTGAAAAAAAGAATGAAATAGAATAGCTGGAAACAGGATAATAATCTAAATCTACACATTAACGCATTCAAGAATACGGTACGCGGTTTTTAAGCAAAACACGCGTAGTAAAAAAAAAGGTTACCTTCCACAAGCAAGTCATGGTCAGCACCCGGTAATGTAACTGTATCGGTAAATGTGCAGTCTTGAACAAACTCAGGCCGACTACTCCTGTGATGTGTGGTTAATTGAAACCAAACTACCAAAGAACACCGGTATCCACGATCTAGTATATTTAAATCCGAATAAATGTAACTACCTTTATTAGGATTTGAACTTGTGATTTTCTTAATTACGATGACCAGTTTACCACTTGACTAATCCGTGGGGTTTTTTTTTTAGCCTTTAACGAAGGAAGTGTGTTAGATAGTTGAAGATTAAGCAAATTTTTTAAGCTTAACCTATATGGAAACGGGAAGCAAGAATGGCGGGAGTTTCATTATTTCTCCCTATAGATCGCAAAGCCTGAACAATGTTCCTTGCTGCTGTATCTTTCTACTATCGGGTGGATTTCACGGGTTATTTACTGGCGGTTATAAATTTCAAGTTTCATTTATGGACGGATTTGGTAATTTGCGTTCCTATCCGTATAGATCAGCGTGAAATTTATTTACCGGGTCTGACCGTGGCAGACTAAGCTTTTGAGCCTAGTAATCCCTGTGTGATTCCCCTTCAGTTCGCCCGCTGAAGTCCTTTCGGTACTAGCACCTTATGGGTTAGCAGGAATACGCCTACCGGGGCCCTAGTTATTTGGAGGGAGCTATACGCCCCCTTCTCCGGAGGAAGTCGCACGTGTTGAACGAATTAAATTGCGATCTCTTCGTGTTGGGGGGGGGGGGGGGTATTGTATAGCTTTTTAATGTTTTGACAAAATTTATTTATGAAAACGGTCAATTTCGCGGCCGGAATTTTCTCGCGTTTTCTATATTTATAGGTTACGCGAAATAGAGGCTACTAAGTCCGGTTTGTCATTTTTTTAGCCCCGTACCACCTCTTCACGGTAGTTCGTCTAATACGGCACGAAGCCGTTTCCTTACACGCTGTGAAGTATGGCCCTCTCGGCAGATATCCCGAAGATGACCGTATTCGGACACGGCCGCTACCCGAACAGCCTGCGCCACCACCACCTCGGCTACGGTTTGTAGTCATCGTGGCGAAGAGTGGCGTTTCTGACGAACCACGGTCCGTAACGTTATGTTTTGGACGGCTTCTAATTGTTTTTGAAACGTGGAGTTCAACAAAGCTTCCCATGCCGGGTAAGCGTATGTTAGAATCGACAGGACGTATAGCCGAAAAATGAACAGTTTGGTCTCCAGTGGATATGGGCTGGCACTGTTCATTACTGGTTAACCTATATATGAATATATTTAGATAAATTCGACGTAAAATTTATTCTTCCCCTGGAAAAAAAAATTCTGATTTTCTGTATTTTGTTTTTTCTTTTTTATTAATTTTTTTTCTATTATAAAATAATGGATTCAACAGCTACGGTCAATAGCTCGATGAAAATTGTTAGCGTATGAAATGCTATCATGCCTAACCGGAATTCAAACGTGGGACTTCCACACGAAATGCCGAGACGCTACCTATTCAGCCACAAAGGTCGGCTACATTTTTATTTTCATTTTTATTTAATAGTCCGGAAATCTTTATTAACATCTTGGTTTAGATTTTAAGTATTTTTTTTTTTTTTTTTTGGATCGTAATATTATTTTTAAATTCGTTTGAATATTCGTTTAGCTTAACTTTTTATTTTTACTAAAAATTATTTAAGTTTTAAGTATTATTTTACTGACATATATATACGCTTATATCGATAATATTTCTCTACATATAAAAAAATGGATATAAAATAACAAATAACTTTTTCCTTTTTAGTTATATAAATATTTTTTATTGCAATTTTATGTTCGTGCTCTCACATATATGTATAAGGATTTTTTATTATTTAAATTTTGAGGCCATTATTTGAATAAAAGAATGCCATTTATAGAAAAGAACCATAAGATGCAATTGTAAAACCACTGGAATCTTTACATATGACAGTTCGAAGAGATATTTCAGGGCTTATAGCATATATATATATACACGTGTGTGTGTGTGTGTGTGTGAGTAGAAAGTATTCAGCCTTAAGTTTACTCGTGGGAACGTTTTAAAGGTCTAAAGAAAGAGCATGCCATACCTTCACTTTCCTTATACTACAATATCAAACAGTGTAAATCCAGTTTTCAGATTGTAAAATATCTTGATAAAATGTATTTTCTGAATATTTATTTAATTTTTTTTTTCTTTAAAAGTGTTTTTATAATATCATAGCTCTTTATTTTGAATATAAAAATAAATAAAAAATTGAGTAAGATTTTTTATCCCTGATAAAATATTACCAAAAATCTGATATGGACACCACATACCTTCCTTGTACGCCGATTAAATTACATATACACATTTTTTCTGCTCTTCATTTAAAGTTATTTCATTTGCAACTGAGATACGATCCTCCAATTCTTTAATAAAATTGGACAGTTACATAGTTGCTGAAATATTAGTTTTTATTAAGATCATATATTTATACAATTATTAATTCAAGAAACATTAGGATAGAGTAAAAGTCCCTTTATTACTCTTTAAATAAATGTAAATCTTCTATCTATCCAAACAATGTTTTTAAATTATTATGATGTAACCATCAACAAAATGAAAAAACGAAACAGAAGAAGGTTACGTAATTTTATAGCGATATTTATTATAAAGTACACTAAGAAAAAGGCATAAATAAAAATAACATGACTCTAAATTATAATTTTCAATTGTGCGTAATATATACGAAAAAAGGAAAGTTCCGACAGACTTCAAAAAGAGTATTATAGTTATCATACCAAACAAAGCAGGTGCACATAAATGTGAAGAATACAGAACAATTAGCTTAACTAACAGTGCATCAAAAATCTTAACTAGAATTCTGTACAGAAGAATTGAGAGAAGAGTTGAAGAAGTGTTACGAAAACACCAATTTGGTTTCAGGAAAAGTATAGGGACAAGGGAAGCAATTTTAGGGAGCACATTTATAGTAGATGGGAGAGTAAAGAAAAACAAACCGACATACTTGGCCTATATATACCTAGAAAAGGCATTCGATAACGTAGACTGGAATAAAATGTTCAGCATTTTAAAAAAATTAGGGTTCAAATACAGAGATAGAAGAACAATTGCTAACATGTACAGGAACCAAACAGCAACAATAACAATTGAAGAACATAAGAAAGAAGCCCTAATAAGAAAGGGAGTCCGACAAGGGTGTTCCCTATCTCCGTTACATTTTAATCTTTACTATAGAACTACCAGTCAATGATGTTAAAGAACAATTTAGATCCAGAGTAACAGTACAAGGTGAAAAGATAAAGATGCTACGATTTGCTGATGATAGAGTAATTCTAGCCGAGAGTAAAAAGGATTTAGAAGGAACAATGAACGGCATAGATGAAGTCCTACGCAAGAACTATCGCGTGAAAATAAAAAAGAACAAAACGAAAGTAATGAAATGTAGTAGAAATAACGTAGATGGACCACTGCCTATGAAAATAGAAAGAGAAAAGATTATGGGGGTAGAAGAACCCCCATAATTTTCCCCATGTTATTTGGGAAGTAGAATTACTAAAGATGGGTGAAGCAGGAACGATATAAAATACCGAATAGCACAGGTGAAACGAACCTTCAGTCAGAAATGTAATGTGTTTACGTCAAAAGTTAATTTAAACCTCAGGAAAACATTTTTGAAAGTATATGTTTGGAGCGTAGCTTTATATGGAAGTGAAACTTGGATGATCGGAGTACCTGAGAAGAAAAGATTTGCAGCTTTTGAAATATGGTTCTATAGGAGAATATTAAAAAATCAAATGGGTGGATAAAGTGACAAATGAAGAGGTGTTGCGGCAAATCGATGATTAAAGATGCATTTGGAAAAATATATTTAAAAAAAGTGAGGCCACATATTAAGGCATCCTGGATCAGTCGGTTTAATATTGGAGGGATAGGTAGAAAGAAAAAATTGTGCAGGCAAGCAACATTTGGAATATATAAAACAAATTGTTAGGGATGTAGGATGTAGGGGATATACCGAAATGAAACGACTGGCACTAGATAGATAGGGACTCTTGTAGAGCTGCATCAAACCAGTCAAATGACTCAAGACAAAAAAAACTTTTCAATGAATACTAAACAATTAAATATATTACCAAATCTTATGTGGACTCCACATTACTTCCTTGTACGCCTATTAAATTGCATATACACATTTTTAAAAGAACAAAGTTTTATTTCACTAATAAATACTGAATTTTTTCATATTTTTTTATTTATTGCTATTATTAAATTATTATTTATTGTAATTTTTTCTTACAATTAGAAATTAATATTTAATAATAAATCACTATATTTAAATTTTAAAAAAAGTTATAAATGAAGTCGTATTCGAACCGATGTGCTCTCCCCTTGTAAGATCCAAATATTTCATTAATTAAAATATCATTTGGCTATAACTCTGGAACCAATGAAACAAATACCACTTATGATATATCCATGAAAAGCTCTTAACAAGGGCTTTTTAATGCAGTTAAGAAAATATCCAAACCCATTTTTTTTTTTTTACTTTTTTTTTTGGACTTTTTTGATCCAGTCGGTTGCAATCAAAGGGGAGATACGCAACTAGATGTTACAACAGTCCCAAATCCAACATTTCAACTTTCTACAACTAATCGTTTTTAAGTTATGCGAGATATATAACGTACATACGTTACGTCGAAACTAGACAAAACAGATTCAAGGATGGTCAAAATAAATATTTCCGTTAAAATCTGAAAACCGAAAACTTTTGCGGTAATAATATTTCCTTTGCTTCGTACAAGGAAGTAAAAAAAAACGCAACTATATAATTAATTTATTTCTTTAAATATACACTTAAAAATTAAACTATAATGTTTGTAATCAGTGATTTTTTCTCATAAAATTATTTCATTATTATCAACGTGTAAATTTGTAGGCCAATTTCGTTATCTTCCTTTCCACGTCACTCCAAAAAAAAATAGATTTTGGGCTTTTTAGATATTTTTGGTCTAGTCGATGACAATCAAGAGAGGAGGTGCACAACTAGATGTTACAACAGTTCTAAATTAAAATTTGTCAACATCTTACGGCTAATCGTTTTTGGTTTATGCATGATATATACGTACTTACATACGTCACGCCGAAACTAGTCAAAATGGATTAGGGATGGTCATAATGGATATTTCCATTGTTATTTGAAAACCGAAATTTTCCCCGATCACAATACTTCGTACAAGAAAGTAAAAATTTGTATTTATTTTACTTAATTTTAAATTTTGAAAATTTTATATATATATATATAACTTTATTAATCTCTTGTCTTAACCGATCAAGTATACAAATTTATAAATTAAATGGACAACGTTTCACTTAGAATTCTTACGTACTGAGAGTAACTAAGAGAATTTTGTATGATGTGTGTATGAATGTATATTGTCCACACCTGACGAAACTTAGAGAATTCGATGTGTAATGTTGTGTATTTCATTTATAAGTTTTTATAGTTGATTGGTTAAGCCAAGAGATTAATAAAGATTTATATATAAATATATGTGTGTGTGTGTGTGTTTGGGTGGTTGGGTGGATGGGTAAGAAAATAATGCAAGAAATATTGTTAAATTTAACGATAAGATAAAACTAGCTAAGCCGTACATTGTAATTTACTAAATACAAAAAAGAGGTTTCGTCGATTAAAGGCTTATTATGCAAATTGAATCTTTACTTAGTCAATTACAATATTTTCCCTTGTACCACTAATGAAATTAGTTATCCATCTCGTAATGAATAATAGCTAGGTTAAAATCAATCAAGTGAATTCTTTCTTAATTAAAATAAACTAGGATCTCCGACGTGGCTTCGTCCGTGTTATATAGTTAATTGTATTTTCGGTGAGGTCAGAGGATGTTAAGCTGTTCGGGGGTCTGCCCTGTGGAGCCTTTTTTTATTTTTTTTTCATTTACGTACCCCCCTCCAAATGGGGGAATATCGAACTCGCACGGGTTTGGCTAGATGTTTTTCTAAGAGCCTATGTGTGCCCGCACCCTATCGACTAAAATTCCTATTTCACCATTTCTCACCGCCCGGGGTCGAATCAGCAGTAAAGCATTGCTTAATCCAGAGGGTACCTTTGAACTCAGGGGGTCAAGAGTCCTCGTGTTTCATCACCACCGACCATCCGCTCAAGCGCAGACGAAGGATGGCTCCACAGATGACTGTCTTTCCCTCCTTTTCTCTCCGGTCAATTCTTCACCGATTGTCACAGGTCTTTTGTTACATCTAAGAGTTGTGCCCGTCTCGGGTCTCAGTCTTTTACTTTATCACCGATATTTTCTTTTATTTGGGCTCAACTTTTCTTTTTCTTGTTTAGCCTACGGTAATTACCGTTCAGATAATACTTCAGAGGATGATATGTATGAGTATAAATGAGGTGTCGCTTGTACAGTCTCAAATTCGACCGTTCTTAAGGTGTGTGGTTAATTGAAACCCGACCACCAAAGAACACCGGTATCCACAATCATGCCGGCCCTCACGACTGGGGGTATCTCCCTTCCCTACTCTATTCCTTTTGTTTTAAAACTCCGGTAACGAATTTGGACACAGCCGAAAATTTATACGCATCAGTTAACATCATCTGGTCCACATTATTTACTCACCGTGTTGGTGTAATGATGAACGCGTCTTCCCAAATCAAGTGATTTGTAAGTCGAGAGTTACAGCGTTCAAGTCCTAGTAAAGCCAGATTTTTTTATACGGATTTGAATACTAGATCGTGGATACCGGTGTTCTTTGGTGGTTGGATTTTAATTAACCACACATCTCATGAACGGTCGAACTAAGACTGTACAAGACTAAACTTCATTTACAATCATACATATCATCCTCTGAAGTAATACCTGAAAGGTAATTCCCGGTGGCTAAACAGGAAAAGGATAGAAGGAACCACATTATCTGGATAAATCGGACCTGTCTCCACAATATCTTCTCTGATTCTCCCATCTGTAACATTTGAAGAAAACATTTCCGCTGTTTCCCGTTGGTCCGAATAAAGATAAATTGGGCTATCCGCCCTATTCCTTTCAAACAAATAGGCCCGGAATGTACCGTGGCAGGTCAGGAACTGGGTGAGGCAGAAACTGAGTTCACCAAATTCCCTCCCAAACCACGGTCTGATCTCGACTATAATCCGACTAGTCCACTCCTCTTTTCTGGAGGTCCTTCTCCTGTTTTGCCATTCTTCTATAATCTCTTGATTAGCGTCTTCTCTACTCATTTCCTCGGACATTTTTATTCTTGCTCTCGCCATCTGTTGTACTGGGGGAACCCCCACAACCAACTCGGTGGACACCGAGTAGTATGCTGATGCTACCTTCAAGGCAATTTTCCGTTGGACGAATTCCGCCGATTTCTATGAATATTCAACGCCCTATACCATACAGTAATACCGAGTTTATCATATGTGAGTACAGTCGACCGATTGATACTCTCAGTCCGGTCATTGCTTTTAATAACACTTTTGATAATTTTTTCCGCTTTCATGCGAGTCTCTTATAGGTCTCCCTGGACGCTTATGTGTCCATTAAAGTCACACTGGTAAAAATAATGATAAATAGAAATTAAATACTTTTCAATTGTTAAAAACTATCAGTGCATAGTAATTTCTGCATAGCAACAGTTTGGTCAATACAAGACCCGCTAATTAGTTTTTAGATTTCCCGTCGCGGCTTCCCTCGCGAAATAGATAATTACATTTACATTCATTACCATCAAAATACTACCAAACCTCATGACGATTTATTTAATAACTGTACCATAAAACGGAAAAATGTAAAAAAAAACACAATTTATATTTTTTTATCCCTTAAAAATTATAAAATTCAAAAAACCCAAATATGGTTTTTAGATATTTATTTGAAAGTCAATATCGAGTGAATATTGACTGAATATTTATTCAGTATAGGAAATTGGGAAAATACGCAATCATTTTTCGAAATATTTTACCTTTCTTCACCCGTTTCAAGATCGAATTCCAAAAATATTAAAAAACTGTTTTTTATATATTTATATGATGATTACGCAAATCAAAAATCAAGTTGATATGTTGGTTTTTTACCGAGAAATTATAAAAAATATAAGTAATAAATATAAACTCCATTTTAACGCTTTAAACTAGGAATTTCAAAACAAATCCTTTCTTAGCTCGCCATTACAAAAGAAGAACGGGTATACAAATTATCATTCATTTATCTTTAGTAGCTCATGCTGGGCGTTGATTATAAAATCGCTCACGACATGTTAAGCAATCTTCATCAAGTTATTACAAACATGCCCTATTTTAGCATATCTAAATTTGAATGAAATTTATGTAATAATTATGGAGATTTTTTAGCGACAAAACTTTATACATGAATGTGATTTACGTAATCCTTATACAATTAGAAACTTAACAATCGAGAACTTTATACTGACGTGACGGACAATATCGATATTATTTTTACCAATTGACGATCGATTGTTGTATTTATAATTATTGTTTTTAAAATTTTAAATTCATTTAATATATTAATTTGCGAAGGAAATAATTATAATGCATAACATATTAATTTTCCTGATGATGGATATCCGAAAGCGCATGGACATAATAATAAAAATAAAAGGGTAAGTAGAAATTACACCGATAAATAAAAAAAATTGTTTAATGTTTCTCTGAGTGTGATGCCATTACTTGATTTTTTTTGCGTACCATATAGATTTTTAAATACAATTATTCTATCACCTTTTTTTTTTTTTTTTTTTTTTTTTTTTTTTTTTTATATATATTCCCACCTACTCCTCTGGAACGGATCTACAATCAAGTTTGACTCGCGCCAGAGGAGTGTCCTTTACTCTAGCTCGCCTCCCCGCCCGCGCCGGCTGTATGTCCGGCACGGCAGGTCAGTTCACCGGTTAGCTTTTTTATTTCGTAGGTGGAAATTCCACCTACGACAAGCCGTCATCACCGAGCGGTTTCTTCATGACGAGCTTCCTCATCTTTCTTCTTTATAACTGCGGTTATAAACGACGAGATCACATTAAAGTTATCCTCGTTAAGTAGCATTTTATCCACCACATTCTCCGTAGATAATGGCCCTATACGTCTTACACAGGATTGCCTGCTTTCAGTCCAACGGTTACATTCAAATACTACATGTTCAGGGGAATCATATGCCCCACAGTAAGGACAGTTGTTGTTATCTACCCTTAGTCTCGCACATAAATAGGACCTGAACGACCCGTGCCCTGTAAAAAATCGCGTTATCCAGTAATTTATGTCCCCGAACTTCCTTTCTATCCACGGTCGGATCAAAGGTATCAAACGATGTGTCCATCGTCCCGTGTTGGCTACATCCCAACGATGTTGCCGATTACGCAGCATCTCTTCATATGCTTCTTTAGAAGGTTGTCCACATGCTATACTCACTCGCATCTCCGCCAGTTGTTTAAGCGGAGGAACTCCTGCAATTACGAGTACTGCCTCGGTGGAGACTGAAGAATATGCGCATATCACTCTTAAGCCCATACGCCGTTGAATTCCTTGTAGGGCTCTTCTGTTCTTGTCGGCACGCAGAGCTCTTTCCCAAACTTGTATACCGTAAAGTAAGATGGAATTAACTACGTGAGCCTAAATCTTACGCTTCGCAGTTCTGGATCCTGTCATATTACCGAGTAATCTGCTAAGATTTTTGACCGTGCATTCAGCTCGTTTACGTATTTCATTCACGTGTGCCGTAAAACTCCTCCTCTTGTCAAGCCATGATATTATTCATGATATTAAGAAGCTCTGCAGGCATCCTCTCTGCTAATATTCTGATTATCTCGGCTGGAATGCCATCTGGCCCGAGTCCCTTATGTAGCTTCAGTCTTTTCACCGCCATTAATAGCTCACTAGCGTCAAGAAGTTCAAAGCTATTATCCACAATCTCTTCCCGAATAGGATCCGCTTGCTGAGGAAATAATTCCTTAACAACACGATGGATCTTATCGTCTGTTAAGGCAGGTAATCTCTTCCCTAACTTGATTCTATCACCCTTAGTTTTAAATAAATTACACTTAAAAAAATTAACGGAAAATATAGTTAAAATTAGTAAAATTTATAATTTTTCATGGCCATACCTGCGTTAGAATGATTTTGCCGATGCTTTTATTTTATAAATAGCCTTAAGCACATCCCGAATTAATGTTCAACAGTAACCGGCTAGCATGCTAGTATTCCATTTCCCTTTATAGCGGCTTTCCATCACCGAAATGTCTCGGTAGAAACGTTCACAGTGTCGTCATTTACGTCTCCGTGGATGTCCGGGAAAAAATTCAGTTGCGAATGGAGGAAATGTATTTTCAAAGATATATTACATCCCATAGCTCTGTATGAAGTAAGAAGATGATTAACAATATCTTGGTAATTGTAAGATTTTTGTTTGCCGAGAAATTTTTTTGCAAACGTCTTTAAATGAAGCCCAAGTTGCACATTCTACATTATTTAACATCGAGGTATATACGTCATCTTAGACCAATTCTCTTACTTGAGGACCAACAAATATTCATTCCTTCTTTAATTTTTCCTTCGCTTACGTTCGGAAATTTGTGCCTGATGTACTGTAATTCGGGACTGTTCTTCTTTATGGCTTTTACAAAATGTTTCATTAGTCCTAGCTTGATATGTATAAGGGGGTTAAAAATAATTTTTTGGGTTCAACTAAAAGCTCGTGAATAATATTTTTCCCATTTGGATTAAGTTGTCCCACGTTTCTTCTACTTTTTGATAACATAATGTTTATCCCTAGCTCAGCGGTCCCCATTCGCAAAGAAAGCCACCCCATATGTTCCAGATATATTTTTAATAGTTTATTTTTTCAAGAACATCTTTCATCACATCTTATGTCTCTTTCAAATTAATACCGTAAGCGATCGGTATCAAAGGATATTTGTTATCGTTGTGTAGTAGAACCAGTTTTAAACTATACTTGGACGAATCTATGAAAAGGCGCCAGTCCTCAGGTTTATGAACTTGTTCTAAATACAATATAAGCTCATCAATATTTGTGCGATAAACCAAATTATTTTCATAATAAAGTACTAAGAAAGTTCTTTTTGTCGGCTTCGAAAACCCGAAATTTTTGTATTTTTTTAAAACTAAATTCCAATCTTGCATTCTCGATCCTAATAGTTTGGCGTGATTTTTTGATAAATTTAAATCCCTAACCGAGTCATTTAATTCACCTTGTGATATAAGATGTGGCTTATCGGAAGATAATTTAAAATCAAAATCATTTTTGTCTTCTTCAGTACCGCCTAATTCTTCATCGCTGAATTCGAAACATACATTCACAGGTGGCTCAGGAACTGGAATAATTTCACTGTGAGGTACAGGCCTGATTGCAGATTGCAATGAAAAATATTTTACAGTATGTTTAGAGGTTTTATAAATTCCAGACACACTTGTTAAACAAAAGTAACAATCGGTTACTTGATTCTTTGGTTCACGCCAAACCATAGGTACACCAAATTGGAAAACCTTCCGTGTACCTTTCAGTCATCCTCTTAAATATAGAGATCAATTAGTGCATACTACATGAGGAGCCCACATTTTATCCTGATCAACAATTTTACACCGAAAATACAAAGGATTTTTTCTTTAATTACAGGTATAATGTTTTCTCTATTTGATTTTACGGTAAACTCACCAGATGCATAACAAAAGGCATCCAGATCATTTACACAATTTCGAGGCATTATGTCACTGCACTATTAACAAACTTATGACGGCAATAAGACTGAACAAAATTAATTCATTCCTAAATCCCGTGCTTAATACAAACAACACAGTGTGTTTTCAGTTACATGTTTTGACCTGCACACACATGATTAATCTTGTCCATGAAGGCTCTCTCTTCAGTATTAGATATGTAATATGTGACTATGATATGATTTAATAAATTGTCTAGTGTTGTTTATTTATACCTTATTAATTATGAAGAATACAGAACAATTAGTTTAACTAGTCATGCATCAAAAATCTTAACTAGAATTTTATACAGAAGAATTGAGAGGAGAGTGGAAGAAGTGTTAGGAGAAGACTGATTTGGTTTCAGGAAAAGTATAGGGACAAGGGAAGCAATTTTAGGCCTCAGATTAATAGTAGAAGGAAGATTAAAAAAAAACAAACCGACATACTTGGCGTTTATAGACCTAGAAAAGGCATTTGATAACGTAGACTGGAATAAAATGTTCAGCATTTTAAAAAAATTAGGGTTCAAATACAGAGATAGAACAATTGCTAACATGTACAGGAACCAAACAGCAACAATAACAATTGAAGAACATAAGAAAGAAGCCCTAATAAGAAAGGGAGTCCGATAACGATGTTCCCTATCTCCGTTACTTTTTAATCTTTACATGGAACTAGAAATATAATTTGTTTACATCCAAAATTATATTAAATGTCAGGAAAAGATTTTTGAAAGTGTATGTTTGGAGTGTCGCTTTATATGGAAGTAAAACTTCCAGAGAAACTTGGACAATCGGAGTATCTGAGAAGAAAAGATTAGAAGCTTTTGAAATGCGGTGCTATAGGAGAATGTTAAAAATCAGACGGGTGGATAAAGTGACAAATGAAGAGGTATTGCGGCAAATAGATGAAGAATGAAGCCTTTGGAAAAATATAGTTAAAAGAAGAGACAGACTTATAGGCCACATACTAAGGCATCCTGGAATAATCGCTTTAATTGGAAGGACAGGTAGAAGGAAAGAAAAAATTGTGTAGGCAGGCCACGTTTGGAATATGTAAAACAAATTGTTAGGGATGTAGGATGTAGAGGGTATACTGAAATGAAACGACTACCACTAGATAGGGAATCTTGGAGAGCTGCATCAAACCAGTCAAATGACTGAAGACAAAAAAAAAAAATTAATTATGTTAACAAAATTAAACAATAAAAAATGAGCTAATAATATACAATGTAGGAGCTTAAAATGCTAACTACACGTTGAAAAATGAAGAAAAATCCTTTAATTAAAATTTAAGGATTTTTAAAAATGGTGGGTGATAGAAAGATTGTGAGTTTATATTCGTTTTCAGCATCAAAAAAAAAAAGATTAAATCACGTATCACATGTTAGGAAACAAAAATTATGATTATCAGTATTATTATATATTAATTTATATCAATACCAGCGGGCCGTTATTAATATCAAAATTAATTCTCGTACCTCAAAACGTAAATCATTTAAAGAATTTCACCCTCCCCCCACCACCCGCCGAACTCGTCGTGCAATCAAAAGTTACACCGTAATTTTCTTTGAAAAGTCTGTAAAAAAATAAATAATTTTTATTAACATTTGCTACATTGTAATTAATTTCGTTATTCAAAAAGTTGAAAACATCATTTCCGAAATTGTGATGATAATATATTACGCGTAATTTGAAAAATATTGATTCTCTTTTATTTTGTTGAATGTCTTAGCTTCAAAAATTAAATTTAAAGATTTAAAATATAATCAAACAATTTATTTTAAATTTAATAAAACAAAATTATATTTAAATCGATAAAACTAATATTAAAACAACCCCAATACGAGGGTGGATTGTTTTTTGCTAAAACAAACCCGTCCTTATTATTTTTACATTTTATTTGTTATTATTATTATTTATTTTATTATTTATTATTTTTACATGAATTATTTTTACATTTCTTGTAAAAATAATTCATTCTTTTCCACTCCGAGGATAGTATCTTTCTACAAAATTTGAAAAAAATAATAGATTCAGAATTATAAGACCAAATGAAGATCAGCAAATTACATACGTACCTTCATCACACAAATAAATAAATTTGTTGGCCAAGGAAACATGAACTGTAAAGATACATGTTTTTATATACATACTAGCGTACCCCGTCGCGACTTCGCCCACAATATATATGTAGCTTCACTCGCAATGCTCTTTTACTATTAACTATTTAAGATAAAAAAAAAAAAAATTATCACAATTCCAAATATAGCATCCCCATCGCGGCTTCGACCTTGCTCTATGGTTACTTGTGCTTGCCGTCACGATGAGAGGGTCATGGCTCGCTTCGCTTTCCCTTCCCGTTTTCTCCGTTTCCCTTTCCTTCTCCCGTTCCTCTTTCACTCGCTTCCATTTTCCCCTTCCTCTTTTCTTTTTTCTCTTTTCCCTGTTTTCCCTTTTTTCCATCGTCCCCTTATTCTCTTTTACCTTTTTCGATTTTTCCCTTCTCCCTTCTTCTTCGGTTTTCGATGAAATTTGGTACTGGTTCATTTTGCCGCTAAGCAGAAATTACGGTAAAATTCTTTGTTATTCCTAATTTAAAAACAAAGCCTTTTCCGGACGCATGTTTATTATGAACTATTTTCATTATTTTAAACACTGAAATACAGCTGTAAAATTTAACGGAATTCTTAATTTTCACTCATTCTGTCTCTCTGCACCCGCACACGATGTATTAATATTACTTACCGTATTTATTCGAGTACCCCTCGCCCCCGAATAAGCCCCGCACCTCGATTTTCCGGACCGAAAATCTACAAAAAAAAAATCGAGTATATACCGGTATTTTAAAGTGCAACAGATATGATAAATAATTACGTAAATACGAAAATATTCAGAAAGTAAAGCGTTTAATTCGTTCATTTAAATTACAATATTAATAATTAATTATCGTAAGTACTAGTTTAGTTCAGAATCAGTAGGCCAGTAAAAAAAAAAGAAAGTATCATGTTGAAAAGGATCATTTCAATACGCTTTTTAATATGGGATTTTATGTTTAATTAATAACTGTCACTGTCAATGTCTGTAGAAGAATTACCGGTAGTCTCCACGTCGTTCTGCCAAAGGTAATCGTCTAAACTTTTCCTTACTAATTCCATGGGAATACCTTCCCAAGCATCTTTTATCCAAACACAAATCCGGTTAAAATCTGGGCGTTTTATTCTTCCTGTAGGCGTGAGAAAGAAATTTTCATCAACCATTCATTTACTGTACAGTTGTTTTACTGCAGATTTGAACGGTTTATTAATGCAGAAATCTAGCGGTTGCAATAGAGATGTCAATCCGCCTGGAATTATTACTTGGTCTTTTATACCTTTTTTTAAAATGTCTTTCACTTTATCAGTCTTATGTTCCCGATAACTATACACTACTAGCATACAGGTACCTTTCTTATTAAGTAAATCTTCTGATCGCTTTTGCCAAACACACCTGATCCGATCGAAAATTAAGGTTTCATCCATCCAACTTGATTCCTGTGCTGTGATAGTAACTCCATTTACCTGTATGGTAGGAAGAGTTTTTCTTTTAAAAACAATGTACGGAGTTAATTTTGATTCATCAGAAGTAATGCAAAGCATAACACTAGACCTTTGTTTCTCATTACCACTAATGCGAATCGTAACACTTTTTTCACCTTTTTTGTTTACGGTTTTGTCAAATGGTATTTCAAAATTTACGGGGGTTTGATCAGAGTTAGCTATTTGAGAAGGGAAATAGCCTTTATCTTTTCTAAAATTTATTATGTATTTGTTAAAATATAATATTTTTTGTTCATAAGCGTCTGGAAGTCATTGGAAGGCCGTCTTTCGTCTTATTGAAAAATCATTGCGTGCAAAAAAATCGTGTCATCCATCCA
Source organism: Lycorma delicatula (assembly GCF_047948215.1). NCBI lineage: Eukaryota > Metazoa > Arthropoda > Insecta > Hemiptera > Fulgoridae > Lycorma > Lycorma delicatula. Next base: position 395,309,799 of record NC_134455.1, read on the forward strand.
CGGCTTGCTTTAAAATCAACTTTATTCGACGATTTAGCGATTTCACGAGCATATGATCGACACATTTCTGTAGTGACAGCATAACCGCATTCCCTTTTTTCCATAACAAAGTCATACAGCTTTTATTCTATGTCTATGTATTTTGGTTTTAAGCCACGAAAAGCCCTTTTATTACCAATTCCTTTCACCAGAAGTTGTTTCTTCTTATGCCAGTCTCGAATGCGGCTTTCATCTACGTCAAACTTTCTTCTTGCCGCCCGATTTCCAATTTTTTCAGCCACTTCTATAACGCGCAGTTTTTCATTTACTGTAAAAGATCGTAGAGGTTGTTCTTTTGTACTCATTTTAATTTCGTAATTAAAATAAATCACCGTATTAAACTTTACAAGATAAACTAAACAGATAAAATGCACATAACCGTCCACATACAAAAACAGTAAACGACTATGGCGAATAGACAAGACGACGATGGGTAACTGATACTGTAACTGTAGTGTCATTAGAACCGGATGCAGCCTATACAGACTGAATCGGTTTTATAAACATACGGTAACTTCGTTCCTATCGATAATATGAACAGGAAGTTAATAATTAAGGATGTATTCTGTATAAGCGGCATCCGGTATTGATAAACGAAAGCCTAATGTAACTATATTTATTTGAATGAATTTAGATACTTCTAAGAAAACGTTTACTTCACATAAATTATCCTGGTTAAAGGCTACGTTTCAAGTAAGCCCCGCACCATTATTTTTTCTCTCCAATTCCAAGAAGAAAAGTGCTGGGGGTACTCGAATAAATACAGTACTTAACATATGTTGTGAATTACTTCATTTCCACGCTTTACCTACGCTTTTAATCTTAACCAATTTTTTTGCATCTGACATCTTCAATTATTTGCTTTACATAGTCTAATTTTTTAATTCCATTTTAATTTAATTATTTTAAATTTAATTTAATTATTTTAAATTTAATTTAATTTTAATTAAATTTATTTAATCTGCTTCCTCTTCCCCCATTTCCGTTTTCCCCCTTCCTCACTTCTTTTTTATTTTTTCCCGTTTTTCCTTTTCCTCGTTTTCCCCTTTTTTCTTTTTTCCATTATCTGCTTCTTCCCTTTTACCTTTATCGATTTTTCCCTTTTTCGTTTTTCCATTTTTTCCCTTTCTCCCTTCTTCCCCGCGCGTAAATAGGTCCAATAGTTTTTTAGTCTATATCGGACACACATATCGGAAACACTGCAATGGAATGATAAAATATTTAGTATAGCGAACGTTCCTTTTACGTCCAATGATAGCGCTTTTAACAGGAAATTTAGTTTTTATCGATTTGAACCCCCTTAAAATCAAAATTTCGTAAAATCCTTTCTTAGTGCCCGCCTAATTAAAGATCCGAAGGTACTCTGAAAATTTCAAGTCTACCTATAATAGTTTTGGATGTACGTTGTTTATGAGTTAGTGAATCAGTCAGGACATTCTCTTTTATATATGATATATATTGATAAGAAATAATTGAAGATTATTTATTGAACAGTTAAATTATTTTAATACACAGATAAAAACATAGCTTCAAATTATTTAATTGGCAGAATGTGTTTTCAAAAATGAATCGCATAAATTGACCGGCATTTCCAGGAATGTTATCGAATTCATTAGCGGTTTTTTTTAATTTTAACTCTTCAAATTTTCTCCAAATTTTAATATACATATATATATATTTTAAAACTTGCTTTTAATAAATAAGCTGCGGGATATATAAATAATGTTATATTTCTCACCATTACCTGATTGATAAAGAAATCTTTATATTAATTTAGGTTAAAGAATTTAATATGTAATTAAATTCCGAGGGTAAGTCAAAAATTAAGGGAAATTTTGATTTCCCTCCTAATCACATGTATGGCAGCAATGATTGTTCTAACTCATAACCACTATCGGGTGTTCATTGAAACTATTGTTTCATTGTTAATTATTATTGATTTTGTTTAAAAGTATATTTTTAAATGCGTGCTCCTATATATGATTGCACGAAGAAAGAAATGCAAACAATCCCACGTTTCTTCAGTTCAGAAGAGATGAAACCAGCAGAAATTATTCGTCGAACGGAGCATCAATATGGAGATAGTTATTTGAGTGGAAACAAGTTCTACAAATTGGTTTGATCGCTTTAAAAATGGTAGGATTTCGCTCTCTGACGAACAGTGGCAAGTTAGGCCTTCCACTTCAATGATTAACGACAATATAGAAGCGATTAAATAAATTATTCTCAGTAATCGACGAATCGATGACATAGCAAGCGAGTTGAATATAAGTCATGGCTCATCATTTTCAATCATCTGTGATTCTTTAAACTTTCGAAAAGTCTTTGCTCGCTGGATTACATGTCAGTTGACCAGTACCCGCAAAGAGAATCGTTTGAAAATTTCCCATAAGCATTTGAGACGTTATGGAGATGAAAGAGATTTATTTCTTAAGCGAATAATAACCGTTGATGAAACACGGGTCTATCACTTTATATCGGAAAGTAAGCGACGAAGTTTAGTTTGGAAACAACCTTTATCTTCCGTAGCAAAAATGTTCAAAACTCAGATATCTACAGTAAAAGTAATGACGATATTTTTGGATATGGTAGATTCTTTTTTTTCTTTTTTCTGTTTAGCCTCCGGGAATTACCTTTCAGGTATTACTTCAGAGGATGATATGTATGAGTGTAAATGAAGTGTAGTCTTGTACATTCTCAGTTCGATCATTCCTGAGATCCAATCACCAAAGAACACCGGTATCCAAGTTCTAGTATTCAAATCCGTATAAAAATATTGCTCGTGGTGTCACCTTAATTGCATCGAACCTACACTCGAAATCGCTCCTTCACTGATCTCCTCGCAGATAGCTCTTGCAGACTGATTCGCAGAACTCACATCGCAGACTGTCTTCACGGAACTGATTTTTAACTGGTCTTCTCCGGAGTATTATACTCCTATCTTTTTTACCTTCCGGACCGGATTCAATTTGAACCGTCAGAATTATCAGCCGAGCTCTTTCGTTCCTATAAATTCCATACCTTGGTGTAGTAATTCTTTTCACGGAACGACATCTGTTTATTCTGTGTCAACGGGCAGTATTACAAAAGACGATTATTAAACGGGCCTGTTTTCTTTATTAAAACGGTTTCTTTTAGCTCTTTTCTGGATTCCTCCTCTTTTTATATTTTCTATTACTTTTTATTAATTGCAGGATCCGTTACATAGGTCCCCTACACCGGTCTTGTTATAATATATTGATTTTTTGAATTTCATTTTACTTTTTAACTTACCCTCATATATTAATAATTAAAATTAACTGTATTAAAACTTTGTAAAATTATATAATTGGTTAATAAATATTAAGTGAACTGACGTTTATATTTACTTGATACGTATAAGCGACTCATATACAGGCAAAAGTCTGCATTTTAAACGGTTATAACACGATGATACTTAGATGCAAAGGTATTCTGAATAAAAAGAAAGGCCGGTAAAGCATTTTAAAGAATGATACATTTCTGTAATAAAATACCTTTCTCATAACACTCCAGGAGTAATTTATCTTTTTTATGAGAATAATTTATAATAAAGTAGATATGTGGATTATTATAATGTATGTTCTTAAATGTTCATTTAGAATTATATTTTTAAATAAAATGTTCCGACTAGCTGAAAAATTTTACGTTTAAGTTATCTATAAAAAAATCTTTATTTTAACAATTAATTTATACAAAGAAGTTTGCCTTAATTAATTAACTTAAAATAACATTTAATTAGAGAGAAACAAATGTAGTACAAAGTAAACCAATTCTTCACTTTATCATGAAACAGAAAAATGAAAAGCACACAGTATAAAATCAATTCATATAACATAAAAAACTGGCAATACCTGTACATTCCTGGTACTGGGAAATTGAAATTATATTTTGAAAAATATTTTTCAAACAATTTCAACATTTTTCCTTATAGCTGTTTCCACTTTTAAAAAAAACTGATAACACAGGTGCAGGACATTCCCGTCACGCGGTTAAAGCCACGTTTCGAGAAAGTCGTACAACTGTAAATTGTTTCTAACTCACGTCTAATACACATACGAGTTAAATTATTTGAATACAATATTTTTTTCATTTATTTAATTCAATCATTCTACCTAAAGTGCACTCGCATACCGGATTTAATTCGCACGAGTTGGGTATCCCAACACCGTAGGGGGAAGACACCCACGAATCGCCACATTACTCCCTCCTTTCCAAGCCCGGAGGAGCTTTACCGGAAGTCATTTGTAGACCCTCTAACTGATTATTTCTCACAGTCATCTGCCAGGCCTCGAGCGGGATACCGCTGATGTAAATGCCTCGGCAGACATTTGCATCAGTAAATACATATCAAATTCCGCCTCCACATAGGCCTCAAACGGACATCTTCACATCCAACCTAACATGATTTCCTCAAATTAACTGACCGAAACCGCGGAAGCGCCAACCCCGCGCCTAGTACAGATTTGATAACCCCGTCCGTGACTGTAAATGTCTCGGAAAACGAACGAGTTTAAAGTTAAATCAGGCACGAGTGGGGCAGTAACAGCAACGATGTTCGGCACTAATACAATTTCACATCTTACAAAATACAAATTTCGCTTGTACGATCGGCAGACTGGTGTAGCCCCGTGGCTTAACGCACCAGGTACTAAGTTGACCGAGCGATCGAGTTTGAGACCCATCCAGATCAAGTTACTTTATACTTATACTTTAAATACTATTCATTTATTTAACTTTACCGCTGACCTAAAATGTCAGGAAAACATTTTTGAAAGTATATGTTTGGAGTGTCGCTTTATATGGAAGTAAAACTTGGACGATCGGAGTATCTGAGAAGAAAAGATTAGAAGCTTTTGAAATGCGGTGCTATAGGAGAATGTTAAAAATCAAATGGGTGGATGAAGTGACAAATGAACAAGGGTTACGGAAAATCGATGAAGAAAGAAGCATTTGGAAAAATATAGTTAAAAGAAGAGACAGACTTATAGGCCACATACTAAGGCATCCTGGAATAGTCGCTTTAGATTGGGAGGACAGGTAAAAGGGAAAAATTGTGTAGGCAGGCCACGTTTGGAATATGTAAAACAAATTGTTAGGGATGTAGGATGTAGAGGGTATACTGAAATGAAACGACTAGCACTAGATAGGGAATCTTGGAGAGCTGCATCAAACCAGTCAAATGACTGAAAACAAAAAACCGCTCACCTGTGATGTCACAACATAGCGGACGATTACAATTTTTGGGGTGGGGGTCCGATTTTGCAAACATTTTTTTTCAAATATTGATATTTTTACTTCCATGTACGAAGTAAAGGTATTGTGATCGTAAAAATTTCGGTTTTATAATTTCAACGGAAATAAAAATGAATCCATTTTGACTAGTTTCGGCGTGACGTCTGTACGTATGTATCTGAAATAATTGAAAAACGATTAGCCGTAGGATGTTGAAATTTTGAATTTAGGACTGATGTAACTTGTAAACTGATGTAAATTTAGGACTTGTGCACCTTCCCTTTTGGTTGCAATTGACTGGATGAAAAGTGTCAAAAAAAAACAAAATCAAAAAAATTTGGATTTTGGAACTGCAGTAGTAATCCCTCATTGAAATATTTTCAACGATATATCATAAGTGGAAATTTATTTTCATTGTTTCCACAGTTAAAGCGAAATAAAATTTTAATTAATGAAATATTTAGACTTTACAAGGGGAAGGCACATCAATTCGAATCAGATTTCAACTCCTTTTTTTTAACTACTTTTTTTTAATTTAAATATATTGATTAATTATTAACCTCTGATTGTAAAAAAAAATTACAATAAATAATAATATAATAATAACAATAAAACAAAAAAAAAATATGAAAAAATCATTTTTTAGTGAAATAAGATTTTATGTACTTTTCATTTAAAAAAAAAAAAAATGTCTATATGTAAGACGTATAAGGGAGTAATGTGGTGACAACATCAGATTTTTTTTATTAACTGATATTCCTAAGAAAAATATGACCACAATTAGGTGAAATCTCGAGACACACTGGGTGTCCTAGTTCTACAACCTCTCCTTGATCTTTTATGTTGAAAATTTAATAGCGTTAATGCTTTATGTATAGAAGTAATCTGACCAAAAGTTTGGTGAAAATCAGTTCAGTAGTTTTGGAGATATAAGGTGAATTAGAGACCAATAATGAACACGCGCGCGTACATTAACATCCGGAAAATTTCCATCCGGTTTTTTGGGTACCCAAATTGGACCGATTACAATATTTTTTTTTCTAGAGCTACAACGCCATCTAGACGAGAAAGTAGAAACAAATTAAAAATCTATTTAAAAAGAAATTATCGTTTTTTTTACTTTCGACCGACGTGTAACATGTTTAACACTTCCTAGCGTTCTTCTTCATTATTTCTGTCAATATTTTCTATGTTCTTCACTAATCTTTATCTTGAATAGTTCTGTTTCTTTCTCTTTTTTGTTTTGGTGCTTCTTTGTAGAAAATCCTTCTTTCCTGAGATTTATTTTTATTTTTTTCTAGATTTTAAATGCAAGAATTTCTATTTATGCTTTTTTAAATGTTTTATATTTTTTTTTTTTTGTCTTCAGTCATTTGACTGGTTTGATGCAGCTCTCCAAGATTCCCTATCTAGTGCTAGTCGTTTCATTTCAGTATACCCTCTACATCCTACATCCCTAACAATTTGTTTTACATATTCCAAACGTGGCCTGCCTACACAATTTTTCCCTTCTACCTGTCCTTCCAAAATTAAAGCGACTATTCCAGGATGCCTTAGTATGTGGCCTATAAGTCTGTCTCTTCTTTTAAGTATATTTTTCCAAATGCTTCTTTCTTCATCTATTTGCCGCAATACCTCCTCATTTGTCACTTTATCCACCCATCTGATTTTTAACATTCTCCTATAGCACCACATTTCAAAAGCTTCTAACCTTTTCTTCTCAGATACTCCGATCGTCCAAGTTTCACTTCCATATAAAGCGACACTCCAAACATATACTTTCAAAAATCTTTTCCTGACATTTAAATTAATTTTTGATGTAAACAACTTATATTTCTTACTGAAGGCTCGTTTAGCTTGTGCTATTCGGCATTTCATATCGCTCCTGCTTCGTCCATCTTTAGTAATTCTACTTCCCAAATAACAAAATTCTTCTACTTCCATAATCTTTTCTCCTCCTATTTTCACATTCAGCGGTCCATCTTTGTTATTTCTACTACATTTCATTACTTTTGTTTTGTTCTTGTTTATTTTCACGCGATAGTTCTTGCGTAGGACTTCATCTATGCCGTTCATTGTTTCTTCTAAATCCTTTTTATTCTCGGCTAGAATTACTATATCATCAGCAAATCGTAGCATCTTTATCTTTTCACCTTGTACTGTTACTCCGAATCTAAATTGTTCTTTAACATCATTAACTGCTAGTTCTATGTAAAGATAGAGATAGGGAACATTCCTTGTCGGACTCCCTTTCTTATTATGGCTTCTTTCTTATGTTCTTCAATTGCTACTGTTGCTGTTTGGTTCCTGTACATGTTATCAATTGTTCTTCTATCTCTGTATTTGAACCCTAATTTTTTTAAAATGCTGAACATTTTATACCAGTCTACGTTATCGAATGCCTTTTCTAGGTCTATAAACGCCAAGTATGTTGGTTTGTTTTTCTTTAATCTTCTAATGTTTTATATAACTTTTAATTTTTTTTTATACAAAGGAAGATGTTTAATCAGTTATAATGTAAATGTAATTTACGAAACTCAGTCACCTCTCGTAGATTATTTCTGTTGTTATATTTTTTTGTAGCATTTTGTGGGAGAGGGAAGTTTATAGAAGAGATAGTCCTTTATAGAGCCAAATATTTTCTTTCTTTTTGGGGTTTATTTTAATAAGCCCATGGGTTAAAGTTTCTAAATGAATAAACTTTCTCCATTTTGCATTTATTCAGATATATTTTTTTTGATCGTGTTTTGTGTTAGAAGATGTTTGTAAGAGTATTTTTTTCTATTTTTTCTTGTAATTTTATTATATTTTATGGTAAAATAGAAATTTGACTTATATATAAGCTCAAAAATGAATGATTTGCATAAGTATAGATCAAACATGTTCCTGGACTGTTTTTTACGTCCTTGTACGAAGTAAAGGAAGTATTGCGATCGCGAAATATTTCGATTTTCAGATTTCAATGGAAATATTCATTTTGACCATCCCTGAAACCATTTTGACTAGTTTCGGCGTGATGTCTATACGTAGATTCGTATGAATCTCGAATAACTGAAAAATTATTATACGTAGGATGTTGAGATTTTGTATTTAGAACGTTTGTAACATCTAGTTGTGCACCTCCCCTTTTGATTGCAATCAACTAGACGAAAAGTGTTCAATAATGTCCAAAATCCAAAACAAAACTGCATTTTGGATTTTTTCTTAACATCAGTAATAAGCCCTCACTGAGAGCTTTTCAACTATACATCGTAAGTTGGACTTACTTTCATTGGTTCCAGAGTTATAGACGAATAAGATTTCAAGTAATGAAATATTTGGATCAAGGGGAAGACACATCGGTTCAAATCCGACTTCATCTCTTTTTTTTATTAAAATATACTGATTTATTAATAATTATTAACCTCTGATTGTAAAAAAATATTTTTATATTAATTTATATATTAATTCTGTTTCGTATCACTCAAGTAATTTTGTGGTGTAAGTGAGAAAGTGTTGGATCCGTAATCATGCACTCATCGGTTCGAATCCAACTTTATACATATATATCTTTTTGCATCTTTTTTTTTAATTTAAATATATTGATTTATTAATAATTATTAACCTATGTAAAAAATGTTGTATTAAAGTGAGTACATAAAATTTTATTTCATTAATATTTTTTTTTTTTTTTTGTTATTATTGAATTATTATTTATCGTACTTTTTTTAAAATCAGAACTTAATAATTATTAATAAATCAATATACCTAAATAAAAAATAGGTTAAAAAAAGGAGATGATGTTTGATTTGAACCGATGTGTCATTCCCTTATAAGATCCAAATATTTCATTAATTAAAATTTTATTTGGCTATAACTCTGGAACCAATAAAAGTAAATACCAGTTATGATATATCGTTGAAAAGCTCTCAATAAGGTTTATTACTGCAGTTAAGAAAAAATCCAAATTTTTGGGATTTTGGGCTTTTTTGTATCAGTCGATTACAACCAAAAGGGGAGGTGCATTACTTGATGTTACAACAGTTCTAAATAAAAAATTTCAACAACCTACGGCTAATCGTTTTTGGGTTATGTGAGATATATACATACGTACACATATCACGCCAAAACTAGTGAAAATGGATTCGAAGATGGTCAAAGAAGATATTTCCGTTGAAATTTGAAAACCGAGATTTTTCGCGATTACTATACTTTCTTTACTTCGTGCAAGGAAGTAAAAACAGTTGTGAAATACAATTAAAACAGTATTTTATAAAAAAAGTAATTATTTTGTGTGTGTATGTTTTATGTATATATATATATGTGTGTGTGTGTGTGCGCGCCTGTGTTTCATGTTCTCTTATATGTGTATGTTTTTTTTTTCATCAAGGCCAAAACGGTTTCAAATTTCTGTGGTTTCATATAATCTAAATAATGAAAAGCAATCGCCACACTTTCAATAGATTTATGCATTTTTTATAAATTGACAACAGTAAAACAAGCGGCAGAAAAATAATTTTTATTTCATTTCCATTTGTTTTATTTACGTATTATTTAATTTTTTTATACCATAAAACATGTAATAATTGCACGAAGAGGTAGAACAAATTACTCTTTGAACTAAAAAAAAAAACAAGCTAAAACAATAAATGAACATTTTTAAATTACCAGAATTCGGGATTTGATTGTTTGAAGCAATTATTTTCACGTTTTTTTATTTTTTTTTTTAATAAGAAAACGGAAGATGATTCTATCAATTTTCAATAACAAAATCAAGTCACCAGAAAGAGCAGAATTCATATAAACAAAGAGAAACAAACGTTTAAAAAAATCTATTCATAGTACAACAGAGATAAAAATTATATACCATGTGTTAAATACATTTGAAATAAATTATAAAACAATTCAAATTTACACCCTAGACTGAAATTTACAGTATATTATTTACATCTTTACATACTTGTTTTTTTAACCTCCGGGTCCTTAGACCCGTTCTCCATTAGACCATTCTCTTCAGAGAATGAGATGAATGATTTGTAGCGTGTGTAAAAATGCCGTGCCTGACCGGGATTCGAACCCGGGACCTCCGGATGAAAACCCGAGACGCTACCACTCGCGCCACGGAGGCCGGCTACACTTTTACATACTAATCCTACTGTACTAAACGGCATTTGTATGTGTGTCTGTCTGCGAGTGCGTCCCCGTTAGCTGAGCACCGGAATGTACCGATCGCTAGCGGAAAATCCCGATTCGTTAGTACATGTCTCGTGGTAGTCAGGTGTATACGTGTTACATTATTATATATATATATATAAATAATATTGTTTTAATCTATGTGATTGTTTTTGTTCATTAAATAATGAATTGTAACCAAAAAGTAGGCACCGGAATGTACCGATCACAAGCGGAAAATCCCGATTCGTTATTATCAATTTTTAATTTAACTTTCGTTAATGGTTTTCTTGGCATTTCTCCTGCCACCCCCATTCGGTCGTCCTAAAGCATAAGACCAATGTCTGTACCACAAACGGCTACTGAGCCTCGAAACAGTTTATCGACCGGTGTCCTAAATAGTTCCTAGAGCTTACCTAAAAGCGTGAGCGGACTAAGCGTGGTACAATACACCACTCGCTTACGTGTCCCAACCGCTCACTTGTCATATATGTACTAAAATGGGTAGGCGCACCCCGTCAACTACAAAACATATATGACTATCAATAATTAATTTATCTCATCAAAGATAGCAATTCAGTCTCTGTCAATTGTCAAATATCAGGTGTTCATTTCACTGGACCTCCCTGCAGACGCATAGCTCATCAGCTGCCAGGCAGAACCGAAAGAAATATTGATTCAAATAAATATGGTTGGTGAGCACCTGGGCATCCGTTGCCCTTAAAAACGAACTCGTGGCATACCATCCTTCCAGATCCCGTATAAACTTGTAAAAGGATCCTTCCTTAGTCGTGGTGTCCCATACCATCTGCCATGTTTACATCGCGAGGCTCTGCAGCCTCTTTCGCAGGCAGCAGATGGGCAACTGAACGAAATTTAGAACCGGTGCATTGTGATCACCGTTCCGTTCCAGTAGTGGCCCGGCCCGAAACGACTGGCACTAGATAGGGAATCTTGGTAAGCTGCATCAAACCAGTCAGATGACTGAAGACGAAAAAAAAACTTAATCGGTAATGAGGCATACTTCATTACCGGATCAGGGACAAAATTTAACATAAATTAGAATCGTCAGAGACAATTATTTTTTTCATGTTTCATGAATTTTTAATCCTGAAATACTTTGGCCTATTTTGATGCATAACGCTTAAGCCGGTATTTCGGTTTGCTTGGCACTTCTCCCGCCACCACCCCATTCGGCCACCCTAAAGCATAAGACCGAATGTCTGTACCACAAACGGCAACTGAGCCTCAAAAACAGTTTAGCGACTAGTGTTCTAACTAGCTCCTAGAGCTAACCTAAAAGCGTGAGCGAAATAAGAGTGGGGCCATACACTACTCTTGCGGGTTAAGCCGGTATATAAATATTAACAAAATTCTAAATATAATTATTTTGAGTCTATCCAGTGGCGGCACGCGTATAGGCACTCTGGAACTGCAGCACTCCCTATTTTCACGTAATATTATCGATAACATTTAAAATAATGAGTCTTTTTTTCTTTAATTCTTTCTTTATATTTGTACAATATATAATCCTTAACTTTAATATCAGTAGCCATCCCCCGGTTTATGAAAAAGATACAAAATCTTTCTACGGAACTGTGCGCTTCATAGTTCCAGCGGCATGGTGTTTAGCTGTATCCATACATAGGAAGCTGTACGCGGGGCTGCGAGGTAGAAAGAAGACTGTTGCTCTCGCAGTGCCGACCTTGATGTGCTGGTGAAAGGTAGTGTTTTTTTTTAATCCGCGTACGGAACCGTTCCTTGTTCGTTCCCTTTTCTAGTTTAGTCGTCGGAAGGAATATGAAAGCGGTTTAGTTGTTTTTTCAGTAGCGATCAGAAGGTGGCGAAATGTGAGGTCTCTTTGATCGTGTATTTCTGTGTACATAGAAATTTAAATTAAGCACTGTTAGACTGTAGTGTTTTTAAGCTGGTATTTTATTAATTTATTATTAGGTAATAATATTAAAAAATATTATCTGCATTGATATTTTATTATTTATTTGGTTAAACCGAATATGGTTTTTAAACACAACGTGCTTAAAAACCGTGTGCCATATTATTGAATATGATAAAGTGTAGAATTAGATTATTATCCCGCTTCCAGCTATTTTATTTGATTCATTTTATTTTCGGTTCTTTTATTTTACAGAAAACTTTAACAATGGCCTTGAAAAGGTCCAGAAAAAGATTTTCTAGAGCAGTCCCTTCACTAATTTTAGCTACGAACTGCCATTGACTTCACCAAAATTTGATATTTAACTAATCTAAATTTTTTTCTTTTATTCTTCTCCCACGGATCCTGCAGTTACGTATTACACTGCCCAAGGGAATGTCCTTTACTCTAACGGGCCTCCACGTCTCGGCCCGCCTCAAATCCCAAGTGTAGGATCCACCAGGCTCAGCTTTGCCGTGCCTGGGTCCCTACTCCGGGAACCGGGACTCGGTCTTTATGCCAATGCCTCTAACGGATACACCCTGAATGGGGGCATCCCCGCTGGGGCTCGGTCTTTTTTGCTCGGAGGTGTGAGAGTCCCCGTGACTCATCGCTGCCGCCCACTCGTGCAATCACGTGCGAACGGCAGCTCCGCAGAGGGCTGTCCCTCATCCCCGAGCCCCCCTATCATACTACTGAAGAACCCTACTTCACGAACCCTGATATGCTATCAAAAATCTTGGGGCTCCACAACATGGTGGCGATGATATTCTCCACGCTGGGCTCTCCGGTAATCGTCAAGCAAGCTAATTTAAATTACGAAAAATAAATTTCACCTGTTATTCATTTTAATAAATAAAATTAATAGGAAATAGGAAACCATTTATTCCAGAAAAATAAAATGGTTCAACAAATAATATTAATTAAATAAATTATAAAATATAATATTTAATTTAATTTTTATAACGACACCCAAATATGGATTTCAAGATATTTATTTTCGAATTTAACTCGAGTGATAGAACCTGTTTAATAAGATAACGAAACTGTAACCTTTAACCTTTGCACAGCTTCAATATTATCAGCTGTTATTCATTCAATCTATATTCATTATAGCAGATAAAACGTTCATTATATTTTACTCCATCTTCGACTGTCAGAATGTCTATTAAATTATACAATTTATTTCACGAGTTTCATATTTATCGATTATATTATTCGTGTTATATTAACTTTAAGAGTATTAATTCAATAAGAACGTTAACAATTTTCATTTTCTGTCGATGAATATAAAGTTATTATTAGGTGGTAAGCCTATAACAGGATGAAAACTTTGTTTCTTCTATTCTCCACCAAGGAAATTAATAAAATATGAAATACTCATAATTACGATAACAAATTTAATAATTTCCTTTAAAATTTAAACATTTCTACGGCGCGCTAAGCGGGGATGGATTGCATACCAGATAGAACACCCACGGCTTCCAACGATTTACTACAATGCGGGTAAAGGTGACAAGTCCCTTTACATGTTAATAGCATAGTACTGTTAGAGATGTAAATGAACATTGCTATGAATAAAATAAACAGTATTTTTCAACATTTATTTTCGGTTAACATTAATATTTATTGCGAATAACATTCTTGGAAAAGTTCAAGGTTTATTTATCGATTTGGAAACGGTTAATTTAGCCATGTGCGGACACTAGCAGCAAAATGCGGTGGAACACCGTCTTGGTGAAGTGTAAAAAATATCAACTATTCCTCTTTCCGTTAATTCTGAAAGCAACCACATGTTAATCGTATAAAGATTCTTGTGCTAGTTCATAGAACCGTCAAAGAAATACGGTCCAAGGTGATGGTCTGCCGTTATCCCTGCCCAAATCATAACACGTGTCGGATTGCACACGATTTCCTCATAAAAGTTCAGATTATCTGTTGCCCAAAAAAAAGACATTACGATTTCGTGAGCTACGATAAATCACACACTCGTCAGACCATGTTTTTTTTATCATTTGCATGTGGGAGGCGTGCGTGCAGGGTTTTACGTGCATTCACAGGTTGTTCCAAGTCATAATCGTTCAACTCATTCGCTGAGGACGGCCGAAACTTGAAACATTCAAGTTTTTCCACATGTGTTCTCGCATAGTCGATCGCAGGATACAAAATTCTGCAGACCGCTTATGGGTCGACTTCATCGGCGATCGTTCAATTGATTTTGCTTCAGTAACAAAAGTTTCGGCATGAGTCGTAGGCCTTCCGCTACGTGGTACCTCAAGAACCGTTCCCGTGCGAAAGGTTTTCTATTCTCGTGCGAATTACATTGGTCGTAATGGCGGCGGTTTTCCAAACGCACAGCGAAGTTCCTAAAAATGTCTTTCATTATCTTCTTTGTACTTTGACGTTCGTGAACCCTTTCTTTTTCCTGTTTAGCCTCCGGTAATTACCTTTCAGATAATACTTCAGAGGATAAGTGAGGATATGTACGAGTGTAAATGAAGTGTAGTCTTTTACAGTTTCAGTTCGACCGTTCCTAAGGTTAATTGAAACCCGACCGCCAAAGAACACGATCTAGTATTCAAATCCGTGTAAAAATAACTGTCTTTACTAGGACTTGATCGCTGGAACTCTCCGCTTCCAAATCAGGTGATTTGGGAAGACGCGTTCACAACTAGACCTTCCCGGTGGGTTGATGTTCGTGAACCTACGCAAGAGCAAACAAAAGCTGCTGAACAGTGAAAGCACTTGTATCCGCCGTAATTTAACGCGAGACTATCACGTCCTTCTCACATTATGCGCAGAACAAAGCTTATGGCGGGAATAATAACAAAGAGTCAAACCACAAAGAGTGTAAAAAATATACCGTTATTTTTATTGTTACGTATTCACAACAATGTTTATCTACATATCTAAATGTACTATGCTATTAACATATAAAGGGACTTTTCGCTTACACTGTATTTCCTCCAATGCAGTATTAATAGTTTCAACTCTACTTCAGACCACCCAACGTTGAATTACTGAATATCATGTAAATGGTTTACTGGTTATTTATAAATTTTGATAGATCTTATGAAAAGTGAAAAGATAAGTGAAAAGTGAAAAGATAAAGATGCTACGATTTGCTGATGATATAGTAATTCTAGCCGAGAGTAAAAAGGATTTACAAGAAACAATGAACGGCATAGATGAAGTCCTACGCAAGAACTATCGCGTGAAAATAAACAAGAACAAAACAAAAGTAATGAAATGTAGTAGAAATAACAAAGATGGACCGCTGAATGTGAAAATAGGAGGAGAAAAGATTATGGAGGTAGAAGAATTTTGTTATTTGGAAAGTAGAATTACTAAAAATGGACGAAGAAGGAGCGCTATAAAATGCCGAGTAGCACAAGCTAAACGAGCCTTCAGTAAGAAATATAATTTGTTTACATCAAAAATTAATTTAAATCTCAGGAAAACATTTTTGAAAGTATATGTTTGGAGTGTCGCTTTATATGGAAGTGAAACTTGGACGATCGGAGTATCTGAGAAGAAAAGATTAGAAGCTTTTGAAATGCGGTGCTATAGGAGAATGTTAAAAATCAGACGGGTGGATAAAGTGACAAATGAAGAGGTATTGCGGCAAATAGATGAAGAAAGAAGCATTTGGAAAAATATAGTTAAAAGAAGAGACAGACTTATAGGCCACATACTAAGGCATCCTGGAATAGTCGCTTTAATATTGGAAGGACAGGTAGAAGGGAAAAATTGTGTAGGCAGGCCACGTTTGGAGTATGTAAAACAAATTGTTGGGGATGTAGGATGTAGAGGGTTTACTGAAATGAAACGACTAGCACTAGATAGGGAATCTTGGAGAGCTGCATCAAACCAGTCAAATGACTGAAGACAAAAAAAAAAAAAATTAATTATGTTAACAAAATTAAACAATAAAAACTGAACTCACAAAATACAATGTAGGAGCTTAAAATGCTAACTACACGTTGAAAAATGAAGAAAAATCCTTTAATTAAAATTTAAGGATTTTTAAAAATGGTGGGTGATAGAAAGATTGTGAGTTCATATTCGTTTTCAGCATCAAAAAATAAGATTAAATCATGTATCGTATGTTAGGAAACAAAAATTATGATTTTCAGTATTATTATATATTAATTTATATCAATACCAGCGGGCCGTTATTAATATCAAAATTGAAACGACTAGCACTAGATAGGGAATCTTGGAGAGCTGCATCAAACCAGTCAAATGACTGAAGACAAAAAAAAAAAAAAGATCTTATATATTTGAGGACCGAATTTTCAAAACTTTTCTACTGCAATATTCGTTCATTTTTAACAGAAATGCAGGAATGTACGTATCATAGGTTCATTTGATTTTTTCTGAAATTGTAGTACATTATTTGTGATAAATAACTTTTTTTATTTTATTTTTCTTTCCACGGGAGGAGAAAAAATCTGCTGTCAGGCGCCCAGCAGCCAGTACTACCGGGTGTGTGAGGTATCTTGCCGAAAACTCACTAAAGCATCTATCCCTAAAAAAAACATGCCCCGGTACCCACCGTGAAGGGATTACCCGGGATATTCTGCTGTCAGGGGCCCGCAGAAGGCCCCATTATGACCCTAAGCGTAGTCCTTAAGGAGTCCCACACGCCTCATCACCGATTCGACGACAACCAGCAAGTGCGAACTACCATCGGCTCCGCGTACGAGCAGTCCACCGACCTACGCCCCAACATACTTTATTCGGATGGCCAAAATATCTTTATAACGTAGAATATTTTCTGTAAGAATAGACTGTACAAGACTACACTTCATTTACACTTATACATTTTATCCGCTAAAGTAATACCTGAACGGTAATTCCCGATGGCTAAACAAGAAAAAGAAAAACTATATCGTTTCTTGGTAGTTGGGTTTCAATTAACCACACATCTCAGGAATAGTCTTACCGAGACTGTACAAGACTACACATAATTTACACTGATACATATCATCCTCTGTAGTAATACCTGACCGGTAATTCCCGGAGACTAAGCAGGTAAAAAAAAAGAGATATCATTTCTTCCACTCAAAAATTTTAACAAAGTGATATCAAAAATTCAATCATTAAAACTTGTTATTAATTTAGAATTTTGTTTAAAAACAAAATACGTACATATATATAATAGACAATAGATATACAGTGATAGATAATAAACAATGTTTAAGAAATAATAGAAAAATTTGTTCCAAAACTCTTACCGGCCCGATTTCGTTGTTTAATAAAAAAATCGGGTCGATAAGAGTTTTGTAACAAATTTTTCTGTTTATCTAATTCTTATATGTAACGCTTAAACATTATTTATTATCTGTTATTTTATATATAACACGTTAAATAGTATAACGTGTATTTAATTAATTACTGCGCAGTGCAGGTGAGGAAGCGATTGATAGATTATACAAACTGGTGTGTAATATTTATCAAAATGGGGAATTTCCATCAGACTTCAAAAAAAGTGTTATAGTTATGATACCAAAGAAAGCAGGGGCAGATAAATGTGAAGAATACAGAACAATTAGTTTAACTAGTCATGCATCAAAAATCTTAACTAGAATTTTATACAGAAGAATTGAGAGGAGAGTGGAAGAAGTGTTAGGAGAAGACCAATTTGGTTTCAGGGAAAGTATAGGGACAAGGGAAGCAATTTTAGGCCTCAGATTAATAGTAGAAGGAAGATTAAAGAAAAACAAACCGACATACTTGGCGTTTATAGACCTAGAAAAGGCTTACGATAACGTAGACTGGAATAAAATGTTCAGCATTTTAAAAAAATTAGGGTTCAAATACATAGATAGAAGAACAATTGCTAACATGTACAGGAACCAAACAGCAACAGTAACAATTGAAGAACATAAGAAAGAAGCCCTAATAAGAAAGGGAGTCCGACAAGGAGGTTCCCTATCTCCGTTACTTTTTAATCTTTACATGGAACTAGCAGTTAATGATGTTAAAGAACAATTTAGATTCGGAGTAACAGTACAAGGTGAAAAGATAAAGATGCTACGATTTGCTGATGATATAGTAATTCTAGCCGAGAGTAAAAAGGATTTAGAAGAAACAATGAATGGCACGGATGAAGTCCTACGCAAGAACTATCGCATGAAAATAAACAAGAACAAAACAAAAGTAATGAAATGTAGTAGAAATAACAAAGATGGACCGCTGAATGTGAAAATAGGAGGAGAAAAGATTATGGAGGTAGAAGAATTTTGTTATTTGGGAAGTAAAATTACTAAAGATGGACGAAACAGGAGCGATATAAAATGCCGAATAACACAAGCTAAACGAGCCTTCAGTAAGAAATATAATTTGTTTACATCAAAAATTAATTTAAATGTCAGGAAAAGATTTTTGAAAGTATATGTTTGTAGTGTCGCTTTATATGGAAGTGAAACTTGGACGATCGGAGTACCTGAGAAGAAAAGATTAGAAGTTTTTGAAATGCGGTGCTATAGGAGAATGTTAAAAATCAGATGGGTGGATAAAGTGACAAATGAAGAGGTATTGCGGCAAACAGATGAAGAAAGAAGCCTTTGGAAAAATATAGTTAAAAGAAGAGACAGACTTATAGGCCACATACTAAGGCATCCTGGAATAGTCGCTTTAATATTGGAAGGGCAGGTAGAAGGGAAAAATTGTGTAGGCAGGCCACGTTTGGAGTATGTAAAACAAATTGTTAGGGATGTAGGATGTAGAGGGTATACTGAAATGAAACGACTAGCACTAGATAGGGAATCTTGGAGAGCTGCATCAAACCAGTCAAATGACTGAAGACAAAAAAAAAAAAAGTATTTAATTCTAAATTAATAACAGATTTTAATAATAGAAATGTAGTTTCTTAAATGTTTTTGATATCGGTATCGTTTTGTTAAAAACGGTTTTATTTATATTACAGAAATTTTTGTTTTTTGGGCAAAAGAAAATAATATTTCCAAGACTCTCACCGTACGTTTTACAATTTCATTGTAATTTTTTTGCAATCTAGTCTTCTTGTTTAAAATTGATGGATTTCTTCACTAGATCCTTGTGGAAAAAAGACTTGCTAAATTTAATTTTTCTATATGTATATGATTAAAAGTAATTTCTGTTTAATTATCACGTTTTGTTGCGCAGAACAACTATTTCATTTATTAATAAAAAAGATATTTAAGAATATATTTTTAAGTTAAATGTGTGTAGTAGTATATTAAATGGATAAAAGAGAACTCGTAAGAACACGAATGTGTGATCACAGTTGACATTTATTATCATATGTTTTATAGAATTAAACATGATAAATTATTAGTTTTTTTCTTGAAAATGTTAACTGCTTGTGCTTAATATAAGCAATCATATTTATTTTACTTCGTACTTAATTTTTCTCAACTTAAAGGGATAATTTAATTAAGTTAATAATATTTATTTCAAAAATAATTTTTGTTTTAACAGATAACAAACCACGTATATCCGGTAATGCAATTAGTGATTATCAGTGGCAAGAATCAGGTACGTATAATTTATTTTTTTATTTTTTTTGTATATTTTTATATAACAAAAACTAATCAAAAGGACTACAATGATTTTCAAAATCACTATGTAAAAACATTAATCACGTTTAAAAACACTAATTGCAATTATTGTTTTTAAACGTATCATATCGTATTTCTGAATTAAAACTTACATTTTAAATGAGAGAAATTAAAACGCTTATTTAATCATATTTCAAAGTATTTTTCCATATTTATTTGTATCAATAGGTTGCTTAGATCGGAAGATATCCAGCATTAAAGACAAAAGTGAACTTTTCTCTTTAAAGTGGAATATTTAGGTTAAGAAAAATCGTAGAGAGACAAATAAAAAAAGAAATTAAAGCTAAAGTCTTAAGCTTTTATACGATTTTAATGCGGTTTTCTGAAAAAAAATTCAGGCCCACAAAAAATTGGGGGCGTTCAGGCAGTTAAGGTAGGCGATGGTTGATTAAAAAACAAATTTGAAGTGAACACCATCTGACTTCCTTGCACGCCTATTAAATTACATATACATTTTTTTTTGTTTTAATTGAAAAGTATATAAAATTTTATTTTATTAATAAATTCTGATATTTTTTCATAATTCTTTTTTATTGTTATTATTGAATCATTATTTTCTATAAAACGTTTATTACAATCAGTGGTTAATAAATATTAATAAATCAATATATTTAAAATTTAAAAAAAGTTAAAAATATATATATATATATATATATATATATATATATATATATATATATTTTCTTCTTGTAAGATCCAAATATTTTATTAATTAAACTTTTATTTGGCTGTAGCTCTGGAACCAATGAAAATAAGTACCACTTTTGATATATCGTTGAAAAACTCTCATTGAGAGCTTGATATTGCAGTTAAGAAAAAGTCCACGTTTTTGAGTTATGCGAGATACGTACGTACAAACAAACATTAGACAAAATCTAAAAAAATCTGATGTGTACACCACTAGACTTCCGTGCACGCCTATTAAATTACATATCCACATTTTTTTTTTAAATGAAAGGTACATAAAATATTATTTCATGAATAACTTTTTTTTTTTAATTGTTATTATTGAATTATTATTATTGTAATTATTTTTTATATAATCGGAAATTAATAGTTTTTAATAAATCAATATATTTAAATTTAAAAAAATGTAAAAAAAAAGGAAAGAAAGTGGGATATGAACCTTCCCCTTGGAATGGAATGGAATGCAAAGTTGGCGGGAATTTATAGATTCTCCCTACGGATCGCAGAACCTGGACAGAGTCCCTTGCTGCTGGATGATTCTATCGGGCGTGTTTTTATAGGTTTATTTTAGGTGATGGGTCTAATTTTTCAATTTTTGTCTTATTTAATATTTTGTGTTTTTAAGGACGGATTTAATTGCATTCCAATCCGTTGTTAAACCGGCGTTATCAAACCCATTTTATGGGCCGACCGCGGAAGGCTAGGCTTATGAAACCTGTCCTCCCGACGTAATTCCCCTTCAGACCGTCCACTGAAGTCCTTTCGGTGCTAACGCTTCATAGGCTAGCAGGAATACGCCACAACGGGGCACTAACTGTATGGAGGGAGCAATGCGCCCCCTTCTCCGGAGGAGTCGCAATTGCTGATTTAAGTTAATTTAAATGTAATTTTAAAGGGAGAGGTTGAGTAGAAGCTCTTCATCCACTTCTGTGATGGCTGCCTTTCGGGACGCATCTTCGCTGGACTCTTTTCCGGACTCCTGTCCGTGATGTTGGGTCGAGTAGAGGGTCTTCGTTCTTCTTTATCTTCTTCCGCTTCTTCTTCCGATGACCTCTTCATTCTTCTTTGGCCTGCACTTTCCGAGAATTGGCAGTAACCGAGGTTACACCTTCCCCTTGTAAGATCCAGATATTTCATTAATTAAAACTATATTAGGCTATAACTCTGGAACCGATGAAAATAAGTACCACTTATGATGTATCGTTGAAAACCTGTCAATAAGGGATTATTACAGCAGTTAAGAAAAGTTCAAAATCCAAATTTTTGGGGGATTTTTTGGTTAAGTTGATTTAATCAAAAGGGGAAGTGCCAACTAGATATTACAACAGTCCTAAATCCAAAATTTCAACATCCTACAGCTAATCGTTTTTTGGGTTATGCAAGATATGTCCATACGTACGTAGATACGTCACGCCGAAACTAGTCATAATGGATTCAGGAATGGCCAAAATGGAGATCCGTTGAAATCTAAAAAACCGAAATTTTTCAAGAATACAATTCTTCCATTACTTCGTACAAGGAGGAAAAAGGCAAAATATGTTTTCATAATATTTCAAACTGAGATTAAATATTTGCTATACTAATCCAAAAAATTAAAGGGATACCTATTTTTAGGATAAAAAATTATTGTATTCAAACTAATTTAACTTTGCAACCAAGAGACTTAGCGGGACGAATAAAAAACAGAATTAGCTTTAATACTCTATTTTATGACAGTATACTTCACATTTTAAAAATTATCAATTTAAAAAAAAATCAATAAGAAGGAAAGTTTTAAAAATTTGAAGTTTTTCTTCGTGTTTGATCGAACACATGGGAGAAATTAAAGTTTTTCAGTAAACTGCATTAAAATCATTTAAAAGCTGATGACTTTAGCTTTAATTTCTTTTTTTGTATGTCTCTCTACGATTTTTCTCAACCAAAATATTCCACTTTAAAGGGAAGAGGCCCCTTTTCTCTTTAATACTGCAAATCTCCCAATCTAAGCAAAGTATTGATACAAATAAATATGGAAATTAAAGGGTTTTGATGTAACTTTAATTGTGCAAATTGTGTGCATTTCTTGTTTTTTTTTTTTTTTTCATTTTTTGCCGATGTATTGAAATCTTTAGAGATTGAGACATTTTACTGGTTTGATGCAGCTCTCCAAGATTACCTATTTACTGCTAGTCGTTTCATTTCGGTATACCTCCTACATCCTACATCCCTAATAATTTGCTTTACATATTCCATACGTTCCCTGCTTGCACAATTTTTTCCTTCTACTTGTCCCTCCAATATTAAAGCGACAATTCCAGGATGCCTTAATATGTGGCCTCTCTTCTTTTAACTATATTTTTCCAAATGCTTCTTTCTTCATCGATTTGCCGTAACCCTTGTTCATTTGTCACTTCATCCACCCATTTGATTTTTAACATTCTCCTATAGCAACGCATATCAAAAGCTTCTAATCTTTTCTTCTCAGGTACATCGATCATCCAAGATTCACTTCTATATAAAGCTACGCTCCAAACATGTACTTTCAAAAATGTTTTCATGACGTTTAAATTAATTTTTGATGTTAACAAATTCAATTTCTGACTGAAGGCTCGTTTCGCCTGTACTATTCGGCATTTTATATCGCTCCTGCTTTGTCCAACTTTAGCTAATTCTACTTCCCAAATAACAAAATTCTTCTACTTCCACAATCTTGCCTCTTCCTATTTTTACATTCAGTAGTCCATCTTCGTTATTTCTACTAAATTTCATTACTTTCGTTTTGTTCTTGTTTATTTGCATGCGGTAGTTCTTTGTTTCTTCTAAATCTTTTTTACTCTCAGCTAGAATTATTATATCATCTGCAAATCGTAGCATCTTTATCTTTTCACCCTGTACTGTTACTCCGAATCTAAATTGTTCTTTAACATCATTAACTGCTAATTCTATGTAAAGATTAAAAAGTGACGAGGATAGGGAACATCCTTGTCGGACTCCCTTTCTTATTACGGCTTCTTTCTTATGTTCTTCAGTTATTACTGTTGCTGTTTGGTTCCTGCAAAGCAATCGTGCTTCTATCTCTGTATTTGAACCGTAAATTTATTAAAATGCTGAAGATTTTACTCCAGTCTACGTTATTGAATGCCATTTCTAGGTCTATATATGCCAAGTATGTTTTTTTCTTTAATCTTCCTTCTACTATTAATCTGAGCCCTAAAATTGCTTCCCTTGTTCCTATACTTTTTCTGAGGTTAATAATTATTAATAAATCAATATATCTAAATTAAAAAAAAGGAGATGAAGTCTGATTCGAACCGATATCCTTTCTCCTTATAAGATCCGCATATTTCATTAATTACAATTTTATTAGTCTATAAGTCAGGAACCGATGAAAATAAGTACCTCTTAGGTATATCGTTGAAAAGCTCTTAATGAGGACTTATTACTGCACTTAACAAAAAGGCCAAAATCCAAATTTTTGAAATTTTAGGCTTTTTTGGACATTTTTTCAGTCGATTGTAGTCAAAACGGAAGGTGCACAATTAGATGTTACAACACTCCTAAATCCAAAATTTCAATATACTACGGCTAATCGTTTTTGAGTTATGCGAGATGCATTCGTATGTACAGACGTCACGCCGAAAACTAGTCAAAATGGATTCAGGGATGTTCAAAATGTATATTTCCGTTGAAAACTGAAAACCGAAATTCTTCGCGATCACAATAATTCCTTTACTTCGTAAGTATGTAATCAGAATAAAATGTTACGTTTTTAGATCTTTATTGTAGGTTTCTATAATTCCTATCTTTGTATATCATAAAACCAAGGTCATTTTCATAACAGTACAAGATAATAAGATAGAAATTACGCTTTATAAATTAAGCTCTTATTTATTTGTGTAATTTAGAAAAATGTTTAATTGTTTGGTGAAAAATTCAAAAGAGAAAGAAAGATGTAGAAATAAATTTTTGCGATGCGGTGTATCCTATTTCAAAGCATGTTTTAAAGCGGTTTGATGTCTTTTTAAAAAATAAATAAAATAAAATACATTAAAAAAATAATCTATTTTTTTAAATATTTCGCTTCATTTAAAACATCTACGTGGTAAAATGATAAAAAATTGTTCTAATACGAGTTAATATGTTAATAGGGGATATAGAATTTTATCCAATAAATGTAACTCAACTGCGGGATAAAAAAAAAAAAGTTAAGTGGTTGTAAATGCAAAGCGATCGTATATTTAATGGCTTTTCATTTGGTAGATGTGAAATATTGGTTGGCCGAATGAATTCTCTAATACTCAACTACTGCTAAATTTACTGTCTGTGTGTTAGAATAGTTAATAAAAAATTTAAAAAAGGAAGCTGTACGATATTTTTAATTAATAGCTTCCATGTAAATATGTAACATTAAAAAATACGTTATTGTTTTATTTATTTATTAATAATGCACAATGCAGTGTACATATTATACTATTTTATATACTGTGAAGTATTAAATAGATAATATTGTGCCACTATATATATATACTTTATAAAATGGTATATATACAGAGTGTCCCATATAAAACGCAACCCATCTACGTCAGTAGGTATATTTAAATAAAAAATCTGATGTGCCCAACACCTGACTTCCTTGTACGATGTCGCCGAATGGCTTTGACAGGATGTTGTAATTTAAAACCTTGTAGTGGCCCTGAAAAGAGCTGTTTTTTTACGTTATCTCTGAGAAGAGCTGTTAGATTCAGAAGCTGGTATCGGGTGAAGTCGACTTGGCTATAGTCGGGGAGTTGCGGCTCATCCATTTAAATCAGATCGGGCTTCCCCTCCGTGGCAGTGTTGGTCCCCAGATCCCCGCATTGTCGAGTCGGCGTCGATCGTCTTTCACTGATCCCACGCTGGGCCGGCTCCTGCTGCTGAGTCTGCCGGCCAGGGTGTTTGAAGCCCGGCGAACTGGAGCGGGAAGGTAGCATCCAAGTCCAGAGGCTCTTTCGGTGAGCCGGTCAGCCCTGCTGCACCGGAGGGGGTGTTGACATCCGCCGGGAGGTCCCACGTTCAGGCGGCCAGGGAACTTATTTTGTCTTCTTCAATCTTTTTCTTCGTCTTCTCCAGGCGGTGAATTGAAAATTTATTCTGGTTTTGTTCTTTTATTGGAGCCTTCGAGTCGTGGGGCCGCAGCACCGCTGTGGTAGTAGAACTACGCGGTCATCTGTGTGGCGGGAGTGATACTGTCCAAGCGCGTACGTATACTGTACCCCCGCTTACATCTGAACTGGTAGCCGTCCGCCGATATAAAGTTAGACATATATGTGGTAACAACGCCTATTAAATTACATATATACATTTTTTTTTGTAAATAAAAAGTACATAAAAGTTTATTTCGTTAACTTCTGATATTTTTTCTTTTTTTTTGTTGATATTATTGAATTATTATTTTTTGTAACTTTTTTTACATTCTTGGGGTAATAAAATAAATATTCTTTTTTTTTTTGTCTTCAGTCATTTGACTGGTTTGATGCAGCTCTCCAAGATTCCCTATCTAGTGCTAGTCGTTTCATTTCAGTATACCCTCTACATCCTACATCCCTAACAATTTGTTTTACATATTCCAAACGTGGCCTGCCTACACAATTTTTTCCTTCTACCTGTCCTTCCAATATTAAAGCGACTATTCCAGGATGCCTTAGTATGTGGCCTATAAGTCTGTCAATTCTTTTAACTATATTTTTCCAAATGCTTCTTTCTTCATCTATTTGCCGCAATACCTCTTCATTTGTCACTTTATCCACCCGTCTGATTTTTAACATTCTCCTATAGCACCGCATTTCAAAAGCTTCTAATCTTTTCTTCTCAGATACTCCGATCGTCCAAGTTTCACTTCCATATAAAGCGACACTACAAACATATACGTTCAAAAATCTTTTCCTGACATTTAAATTAATTTTTGATGTAAACAAATTATATTTCTTACTGAAGGCTCGTTTAGCTTGTGCTATTCGGCATTTTATATCGCTCCTTCTTCGTCCATCTTTAGTAATTCAACTTCCCAAATAACAAAATTCTTCTACCTCCATAATCTTTTCTCCTCCTATTTTCACATTCAGCGGTCCATCTTTGTTATTTCTACTACATTTCATTACTTTTGTTTTGTTCTTGTTTATTTTCACGCGATAGTTCTTGCGTAGGACTTCATCTATGCCGTTCATTGTTTCTTCTAAATCCTTTTTACTCTCGGCTAGAATTACTATATCATCAGAAAATCGTAGCATCTTTATCTTTTCACCTTGTACTGTTACTCCGAATCTAAATTGTTCTTTAACATCGTTAACTGCTAGTTCCATGTAAAGATTAAAAAGTGACGAGGATAGGGAACATCCTTGTCGGACTCGCTTTCTTATTACGGCTTCTTTCTTATGTTCTTCAATTGTTACTGTTGCTGTTTGGTTCATGTACATGTTAGCAATTGTTCTTCTATCTCTGTATTTGAACCCTAATTTTTTTTAAATGCTTAACATTTTATTCCAGTCTACGTTATCGAATGCCTTTTCTAGGTCTATAAACGCCAAGTATGTCGGTTTGTTTTTCTTTAATCTTCCTTCTACTATTAATCTGAGGCCTAAAATTGTTTCCCTTGTCCCTATACTTTTCCTGAAACTAAATTGGTCTTCTCCTAACACTTCTTCCACTCTCCTCTCAATTCTTCTGTATAGAATTCTAGTTATGATTTTATTAAAATCTTATTATTAAAACTAATTGTTCTGTATTCTTTACATTTATCTGCCCTTGCCTTCTTTGGTATCATTACTATAACACTTAAAATAAATATATACGTAAATAAAAATGTAAATATTCGTTTGTTAAAAATCCCAAATCTCCGAAAGTTCTTCACCGATTGCTTTGAAATTTTGACAGAACGTTGCATTCGAATACGCGCGTTTTTTTATATACCTACTATTTATATACCTAAGATGTCACACCTGTGAAAGGTAAAAACAAGCTTTTTTTGAAAAACAGCGCTATCTGTTGGACGTAAAAGCAACACACGCTATGCTAAATATTTTAGGATTCCATTTCAATGTTTTCGATATGTGTGTCCGCTGTAAAATAAAAACTACTGGACCGATTTACGCGCGGAGAAAAAGGGAGAAAGAGAAAAATCGGAAACGGGAAAAATCGAAAAAGGTAAAAGGGAAGAAGGTCAAAAGGGAAAAAGGGGAAAATGGAAAAAATAAAAAAGGAAAAACGGGAAAAATAAATGGAAAGGGGAAAGGAGAAAAAAGAAAAGGGGAATGGGCGAAGGAGAAGGGGGAAAGAATAATAAGGGGAAGAGAAATAAGAGAAGGAAAGGGGAATAGAGGAAAGTGGGAAAAGTAAAGGGAAAGGGGAAAGGGTAAAAGGGAAAGGGTAAAAGGGAAAGGTTAAATTTTGTGAAGTTCCGTAAGTTCATTTTGTTAATGTTTTATCAAACTTTCAAGTATTAATTTAATCTATTTATATACTCAAATCTAGCAATATCGAAGCATTGCCGGGTCTGCTAGTTTCAGTATATTTAAATTAAAAAAATTGTTAAAAAAAAAGGAAATTAAGTCGAATTCGATCCGATGTGCCTTCCCCTTATAAGATCAAAATATTCATTTAATTAAAATTTTATTTAGTATAACTCTTGAACCGATGAAAATAAGTACCGCTTATGATACATCGTTGAATAGTTCTCAATGAGGGCTTATTACTGTAGTTAAAAAAGTCCAAAATCCAATTTTTTTTTTATTTTGCGCTTTTTTGGACATTTTTGGTCAAGTCAATTCCAAACAAAATGGGAGGTGCACAATTCAATGTTACAAGTAAGTCCTAAATTCAAAATTTTAACATAGTGTGGTTAATCGTGTTTGAGTTATGCCAAGATACATACGCAAGCCGAAATTACTCAAAATTGATTCAGGGATTCTCAAAATATATATTTCCATTGAAATATGAAAACCGTAATTTTTCGCGATCATAAGATTTTCTTTACCTCGTACAAGGAAGTAAAAAGTCATTTGTATGTTTTTAAATTAAATATTCTATTTCCAAACTTTCCGATATCTTAAATGTTAGAGTAAATACTCGAAATAGCCACTACCTTCATGAATTCAAGATTCCAACTTTTTCACTGTGTTTTTTGCAATTTTTTCAAAGTTTGTGGGTCGATATTTAAAGCAGCTTGCTTGATATTGACCTTTAAATGTTTAAGTGTTCCTGGTTTGTTACTGCAGGCTTTTTCTTTGAGGTAAAAACAAAAATAACCCGTCGGGTTGGTCTAGTGGTAAACGCGTCTTCCCAAATCAGCTGATTTGGAAGTCGAGAGTTCCAGCGTTCAAGTCCTTGTAAAGACGGTTACTTTTATACGGATTTGAATACTAAATCGTGAATACCGGTATTATTTGGTGGTTGGGTTTCATTTAACTACACATATCAGGAACGGTCGAACTTAGACTGTACAAGCCTGCACTTCATTTACTCTCACACATATCATCCTCATTCATCCTCTGAAGTAATATCTCAACAATAATTCTCGGAGGCTAAACAGGAAAGAGAAAAAAGATATAATTTCTTGGTAGTTGGGTTTCAATTAACCGCATATCTCAGGAACGGTCGAACTGAGATTGTAGAAAACTACACTTCATATACACTCATATATATCATCCTCTGAAGTAATACCTGAACGGTAATTTCCGTAGGCTAAACAGGAAAAAATGAATCACAAAGATAAATATGGCGCAGTGAAATCTGGAGATCTTGGTTGCTATAACCCACTACCAATAATGGAATCCCAAAAAATTCGTTAACAAAATCAGAAGTTGAATATGTGTAGTATGGTGTTGCACTGTAATGATGGAAACAGCAGTTTCGATTATCCTCTTCTAAGAGTGCAGTGAAGTACAATAAAATATTTTGATATGGTTCTGGATTAATCGTACTCGAAAAAAAAGAACCAACAATTTTTTTTTCGTGATATCGCACACCAAACGCCCATCTTTTGCGGGTGCAATTGATTTTCATGATATGCATGGGGGTTTTCAGTACTCTAAAATCAACTGTTATGGCTGTTTAGATGAAACTAAGCCTCGTTTGTGAAAAATATTTAATACATAACATGAATACCCTCACGCACGAATCGAAGAAACCATTGAAAATATTCTAGCCGTTTTGTTTATCTGGATCAAGAATTTGATGAACTCTTTGAATTTGATATGGTATTAAGTTTAATTTTTTAGTCGCCCGATGATTTTGTTAATTTCAGGTGACAAACGTCAAATTGATTTTTTTGGCGAGGCAGGTCTTTGATTTCAGCGACTGTGTCTCCATTCAACACTGTCATCGATATTTTATGTTTCTTATTATTAACAGAACCTGTCTCTCGAATTTTGCCACAAACCTCAAAACTGATGTCTTGTTAGGTATTGTTTGATCACGGTAAAGTATAAAATATTCTTGCATGATAACCACTGATCTCGTGCTAATATAATAAAGATACGTTCGTCTTGTCAAAACACCATCTTTGTAACAATTCACTGAGCATTATTATTTCATTTTTATGGCTATCAACAGTTTTAATGCGTCGATGCGATGTTCACATGTTGGACGAGTCCATTCCAGTGAAATGAAGGGGAGTAAGCCAATCAATTCAAATATTATAGAAGGCTGATCAGATTGATAGGTTACGTTTTAAATTGGACTACCTTATATATATATACATATATTGTCGCCGAATGGCTTCGACGGCTCGTAATTTGTAACCTTGTGGTGGCCCTGAGAAGGGACCCGTTTTTTGCGTTAGCTCTGCAAAGAGCTGTTGGGTCCGGAAGCTGATCTCCGGCAAAGTCGGGGAATTGCGGCTCGCCCACTAAAGTCAGACCGGGCTTTCCCTCAGCGGCAGTAGCGTCCCCCACTACAGCGTGGCAGTGGTGGCCCTCAGAGCCCAGCAGTGCCGGGTCGGCATCGGTCGTTTTTCGCCGGCGCGGCCGAGGCGATTCTCCCCGAGCGATCCCACCCTGGGCCGGCCAGGGCGATTGAAGTCCGGCGAGCTGGAGCGGGAAGGTAGCGTTCGCGTCCAACGATTCCCTCGGCGGGCCGGCTAGACCTGCTACTCCGGACAGGGATGTTGGCATCCGCTAGGAGAACCCACGTTGAGGCGGCCAGAGAACTTCTTCTGTCTTTTTCCATCTTCTTATATATATATATATATATCATTTAATAAAAGTATTTTCCTCAATTTTCTATCTTGTATGAATAGTTTTATTAAAGCTACAATTATTTGTAAAAATTAAAAACAATAGTAATTATTATAAATATGAATCAAATAAAGCAAGTTCCTAATACTAAAAAAAAACTTAAATCCTGAGATAGAGAAAAAGAAAATTTCTCAAAAATCAAATCTAAGGAATGCAACCTTCCAAAATAAATAACCGAACAAATTTCGACAGAGCGTTCAGAAAAATAATTAGTAAATATTCAGCCAATAATTTATATTTTAAGAGAGAAGGTTTTCATTGAAATTCATAGAAATTTTCATTGGCCATGAAAATTGAAGAGAATTGCAAAATTCTCACCAAATAACTTTAAAAAATTTCCTAAATGGCGTAAAATTCAAAATTAAATGAGATTTTTAAGAAAATGCCCAAAACTTCCAACCATACAAGAAAAATTACAGATATTATAAAATTTATCAAAGATTCCAAAACTTCCAGAGAAAACGAACTAACAACAAACCTTTATAAACTAATAAATGAAGAATTCCTTTTCAAAATTACACAATTATCAGGGACGGCTCGTACCTAAAATTAGTGGTGCTGCTCCATAATTTTTTTGGGGCCTTTTCAAGAACATGGTTAAAGTTTTCTTTAAAATAAAAGAACCGAAACAAAAATGAATCAAAAAGAATAGCTGGAAGCAGGATAATAATTTAATTGTACACTTTATCACATTCAAGAATACGGGACATGGTTCTTAAGCATATTGTATTTAAAATCCATATTTGGTAAATGTCATTTTTTAGTATTATTAGATAATAACTTAATAAAATTTCCCCTTAAAAACACTAAAGTACAACGTGCTTATTATTCTTTCTTTGGTTTTAATATTTTTATCATCTTCTCTTAATGTTTTTTTTTTGCAACATTTTCTTTCTTTTTATTTTTTTGGATTTAACCTCTTCTTCCTCTTTATATTTATCATCTTTTGTTAATGTTTCTATTCAGTATTTTTATATTTGTTTTTATATTTATTATCTTCTGTTAATCCTTTCATTCATCTTTGATTTTAACATTCTCTTCCTGTTAATATTTATCATCTTTTGTTAATGTTTTTATTCTTTAGCGGGATTATTATTAGCGGGATTCGTCTGGTTCTCCAAATCCCAGCCCTCACCGCAGCAGCCCGTGAAACGACTTTGTTGATGGCGTTTATAGTTGACCTCTCCCGCCTAAAACCAATCTGACTCTCATGGAGGAGGGTTGTTTTCCAGCTCCTCAGTTAGTCTATTACCGATGAGCCTCTCCACGACTTTGCCCGTATTATTAATGAGACTTATAGGGCGATATTCGAGAACCCCTGGAACCGACTGTTGTTTGGGTAAGAAAACGGTTCTTAATGCTTTCCACCAAGCCGGAAAAAAGCAATGCTGGACCCCATAAATCTCCCATGACAATATCTGTCATCTCCCGTGGGAGATGACAGATATTGTCTGTCATCTCCCACGGGATGACGGACATCAGACCCGTTATGACTGCAGCTGACACACCATCGGGTCCTGGACACTTTTTATTTTTTAGTTTTTTAACCGTAGTGGCCGCTTCATCCTGGGTAAACCTGCCGAGTTCACCAGGTATTAGCTCCGTTACGCCCGTATCAATCCGCGGGAAAAGCGCTTCCACGTGTCGTGTAGCTTCTATCTTATTAAGGACGAGCAACCGTCTTCCCAGTCTCTTCCTGACTACCTGGTACGCCCGTCCCCAGGGGTCAGCATCTAGTTCACCGCATAGCTCCCTCCACTTCTGTGTTTTTGCATGCTTAATCGTGAAGTTAAACTGTTTTCTTGCTGCTCGATATCGTGTAATCGCCATGTTCAAGCCTCGATCAGCTCCGTATGTTCTCGTTCTAAGTTTCTGCACGCTCCTCTTCACGGATTGCAGAACCCTGCGTCGATCCGCAATATCTGAGGACCACCAGTAGACAGGGTGATGTCTGGTAGCTCTTTCGGGGAGCCTGGCCGGCTCAGTAATCACGGTCTGTTGTAATGTATCTGGCGTGACCGGTCTGCCGTCCGTCATTTTTGCAGCGACTTTGCGAACAATGGTCTCTACCTGACGTTCCGAAAGTCTAAAACATTATTATTAACTTTTATTTATACAACACAAAAGAAATTTGAAAATTTTGTTAATCAGCAAGTCACGAAGATACAAATAATACTGATCTAGTAATCCGAGTAATAAAGGGAGTTTAACTCTATCCTATTTCATGTGAAATCGTAGAATTAATAATTGTATAAATATTTTATGTTAATAAAAACTAATATTTCAACAATTGTGTAACTGTCTACATTATTAAAGGTTGGAGGATTGTATCCCACTTACAAATGAAATAAGTTTAAATGAAGTGCAGCAAAATGTATGTATATGTAATTTAATAGATGTACAAGGAAGTCAGGTGGTGTCCGCATAAGATTTTTTTCATAAGTAGAACGTGTTCTACTATAAGTAGAACAAGTTTGTTACATTCTTCCTGGATCACTCTGTATTTTATTTTGCGGCCATAAAAAATAATGTATATATATAATAATATATATATATATATATATATATATATATATATATATATATATATATATATATATATATATGGATAATTGCACAAGTATATTCATGAACAGATAAACGAGATGGTTTATGAGAGATTTAAAAAATGAGTGTTTTGTATATCTATTTTTACACATCAGTTCTGGTAGTTATGATAGCTTCATTTTAAATTATTTCTGAGTACGCAGTAAAATTCTGTAGCGTTCTAAATTTGTTAACCGCTTAACCGTTATTACATGATTGCTCGATTACATTAATACCCATTATCGTAACGAGATTACAGGCTATTTCGAGTAGAACAAAAAGTAATATGACCTGATAATTTCATATATTTGATCTCTATAAATTAAGCGTGAAAAAAATACTTTTTTATTCTTTACAGATTTTATCTTAATCCTTGACTATATTTTGTTTACAAATAGTATTGTTTTTAGTAATATTTTTCTTTTTAAATAATTTTCTTTTATTTATATATATTACTAATTAAAGACCGACACCGGGCTTGGATCAACCACCAAACCCAGAAAACTGAAGAATCTAACCGTGAATTCACCAAACGAAGGAAAATAACTCAGAAAATTATAAGAGGAACCAAACGACAAGCCCAAAAAAACTTGATTCAGCAAATAGAAGAAAGTTCCAAGAAAACTAATTTCCGAGACTATTATAAAATTTTTGGTCAGGCTCTTCAAAGATATGAACCACCCACCCTTATGCTGAGAGGAAAAAAAGGAAATATGGCCCACACCAATAAAGAAAATGCTGAAATTTTAGCAGAAACCTTCAATAGACTCCTCAACTGTGACGACCCCCCAGAGCTTTTTGAGATTGACACTGAAACTCCAGTTAAAACTTCACCGGTAAATATCAATCCGCCAACATTTCAAGAAGTTCTCGCAGCCTTAAATGAAATAAAAAACTACAAAGCAAGCGGAGAAGACCAGCTTTTCGCAGAACTCTGGAAACACTCATCAGTTTATTCAGTCAAAACTTCCCTACATGTATGCCTCGTGAAAATATGGAACGAAGAAAAACTTCCAGAACACTGGACCACAGCCCTCATCCATCCATTACATAAAAAAGGGGATAAAACTAATCCTGAAAACTACAGAGGCATATCTCTCCTGGATTGCACATACAAAATCCTGTCGAGAATCATATACAACCGATGCAAAGACCAACTTGAACTGGAACTTGGGGAATACCAAGGGGGATTTAGGCCATGGAGAGGTTGCCCGGAGCAAATAATATCCCTAAAACTTATGATGGACTTATATAAAAGACGGAAAAAACAACTAATAATCACCTTCGTCGACTTTAAAAGGGCCTATGATTGTATACACCGACCATCCATGCTGAATATTCTGAGAAACCTGGGCCTTCACCCTAAACTCGTAAACATGATAAAATTAACTTTAACCGATACCCAGTCCAGAGTGAAATTCAGAGGTGAACTCTCTCGACCCTTCTACATAAAAACTGGATTGAGGCAAGGAGACGGCCTCTCACCACTCCTTTTTAACCGCGCCCTTGAATTTGTCATGAGAAAATGGTATGAAATAAATCCCAAAAATATAAAAATGGGTACTAAGAAAAACTCCATCGCACTAAATCGCCTAGGATTTGCAGATGACCTCGCTCTTTTAGCAAATAATATTCAAGAAGCCAAAACGCAAATCATGAGCCTTCAAAACCTAGCACAAAAGATAGGGCTTCATATCTCTTTCGAAAAAACTGAACTGATGGCCATAGATCCTCTGGTAATAGATCGCATTACGGTAAACGATCAGAAAATTAAAATAGTAAAACAATTTAAATATCTAGGGGAAATAATAACTTATAATTTAAATGAAAAAGTGACATGGCAAAACAGGACAAATAAAATGATTAAATCCCAAAAATTAACTCGGTCAACATATAACAAAAAATGCCTTTCTGCTAAAACAAAACTTAAACATTATAAAACTGTAGTACAGCCAGAAGTCACCTACGGAAGCGAGACCCTTTTCAAAATCACTCAGAAAAACCGAATCGAAAAAATTCTGAAAATAGAGAGGAGAATTGTCAGAACGTGTATCGATAAAAAACACCAAAAAGAAGGCCGATGGTGGATTGTGCCAAACGAGGTGGTGTATCGAGAAATAGAGCCTGTTACTGATACTATGCGGAAAAAAAGAATCTCTTTCTTCGGTCATCTCATAAGGACACCGGAAACAAGACCGTCAAGAAATATCATTGAAAAGCTCTGGTTCCAAAAGCTAGAAGTAGGATGGATCAAAGAAATTAGAGAAGATATGAAAGAATTGGGAATTTCCCTGACCGACCTACAGAATAAAACTGGAAAAATTACAAAGCTAAAAGATAAAAGCATTAGATTTAAACAAAAGGCAGACAAACGACAAAATACAACGAAGAGGGTGTTTACGGATGAAAAAAAGAAAGCAAGATCTGAACGGATGAAGAAATACTGGGCAGCTCGAAAGAGTAAAATAACACGGTTTTCTCAGAAAAGATCCAACTAAAATTGACTTAAGTGGTCCCATCTTGGCCGTAAAAGCATAATAATAATAATAATATTACTAATTATATAAATTTTAATCAAAAAAAATCCCTTTCGGCTCGCCGGAAGGCGAAAGTAAATTTCACCGGTGCTAAGTAGGGAATCAAAAAGATTTCCACCGTAAAGTTAAGAAAAACTTCAAATTTACTCAATACGACAGTTTTTGCATGTGTTTCAGATGTTTAGGATACGAAAAGCCTCATCTTCTTACAATTTCAGAAACGCTTTGATCATCCCTTACCGTAAGGGTTGGTCATGTAAAAAATTGTATCAGATAAAAGTTTTAGGTGATGTTTGGAGAACTAATGACCAGTTTAAACCGATTCGATACTCTGCCTATTAAGGGAGGTATGCTTATTTGTTTTCAAAAACCTAATTTTTTCCACCCTCTGGGCCACTGGTTAGTGATATCAAAAAAATTTACTTAGATCAATATTTGGTCCTTATCCAAAAAAATAGTAAGTACTTTAAAAGAATTCGTTATTTTATTTAATAAGAAAGTTATAGCAAAATTTAGTTTTTTCGGTTTTTTTTGGTTTTGGTTATACCTTGGAGTAAGGATTGGTCGTATCAAATATTGCTTCAAAAAATGTTTTAGGTAATGTTCAGAGAACTAACGAATACGTTAAACCGATTCGATTTTTTTTGCCTATTGAGGAAAGTATTTTATATTTTGCTTCAAAACCCGATTTTTTTAACCCCCTGGCCCAATGGTTGGTGATATCAAAATATTTAACTTTGATAAGTTTTAGGCCCTTATCCAAAGAATATTAGGGACTTTAAACGAGTTCAATATTTTACTTAATAAGAATATTTAAGCGATATTTTGTTTTTTCCGTTTTTTTTTTGTTTTTTTTTTATTTGGTTATCCCTTGGCGTAAGGGTTGGTCATTTTTAGGTCAAGTTTTAGGTAATGTTTAGAGGACTAACGATCACTTTAAACCGATTTGATACTGTGCCTATATGATTTTTTTTCTTCAAAACCCCATTTTTATAACCCCCAAGCTCATTGGTTGGTGATATAAAAAAAAAACTATCCTTAAATAAATTTTCGGCCTTCATCCAAAGAATAGTAGGAACTTTAAACAAGATCGAGATATTTTACTTAATAAGAAAGTTATCGCGATATTTTTTTTTTTTTTTTTTTTTTATTTTGGTCATCCCTTACCATAAGGGTTGATGATATCAAATAATGTTTCAAACAAACATTTTAGGTAATGTTTAAAGGACTAACCTCCACTTTAAACCGATTCCATAAGAACGTTATAACGATATTTTGTTTTTTCAAATTTACTAAATACAACGGTTGCATGTGAAAAAAGATTCACATGTTTAGCACACAAGCCCCATCTTCTTATAATTCCAGCACCATTTTGATCATACCTTGACGTAAGGGTTGGTCATATCAAAAATTGTTTCAGATAAAATTTTTAAGTAATATTTAGAGGACTAACGACCACTTTAAACAGATTCGATACTGCGCCTATTAAGGGAGGTATGATTTTTTGTCTTCAAAACCCAATTTTTTCTACCCCGTGGGCCAACGGTTGGTGATATCAAAAACTTTATTTAGATAAATTTTAGGCCCTTATCCAAAGAATAGTAGGTACTTCAAACGAATTCGATATTTAACTTAATAAGAAAGTTATAGCGATATTTTTTTTCCTCGGAAAGCCCTCCCATTTCCACCCCAGGGTCCGATTTTGTCCATTAACGAACTCGACTAAAATTTTGGGTTGTTCTATTTTATGTATCAATTTGAAAGTGATTGGTACAAAATTACGGCAGTTATCGTGTCCACAAAAAAGTTATATATATATATACTTTTGAACTGACGGTGGTTTTGGGGTCTGCGGGTTGTCAAACGCGAAGATATGTTGAAATTTTCCGGAAGTCGAATCATGGTACCCGTTAGTTGCAATAGGTAACTTTCTTATGAAATCTACCTAAAATTTAGTAGCGTAAATTAAAAAAAAAAAAAAAGAAAAAATGCAGGCCATATTCAATATTCTTGAAAAATTGATAAGGAATGAAGTGATCTTCAGCTCAGTATTTCACTTAGCAAACTATACTGCTTAAATCATATGCGAGGCTATTTTGCTATATG
This sequence comes from Lycorma delicatula, assembly GCF_047948215.1. NCBI lineage: Eukaryota > Metazoa > Arthropoda > Insecta > Hemiptera > Fulgoridae > Lycorma > Lycorma delicatula. The sequence continues at coordinate 395,347,945 of NC_134455.1, forward strand.
CGGAATCTCTTTAGGCGGGTACGGTAAAATATAAAAGTTATGGGGGACATATTATTAAGCGCTCAAGTCCTAGTATTGTTAACGGTAAAGGATGGTTACCGTACTATTTCACGAGAGATATTCTTAGAGATTGCAGGCGTGAAACCGATAGACTTTGTCGTATCTGAGAAGCAACAGCGGTATGTTTTCGTATCTGGTCGGTTGACTTCGGATAAAGTTTGAGAAATTGAAGAACACGGCAATGCTTTGTGGCAGGCCAGACGGAATGGTAATTGTACGCATGATCTCTTTCCAAATGCTGTTGGTTTGCGAGAAGCCTCTTGGGTATATCCTAATAAATACGTGATGCAATTTCTTTCAGATCATGGTGCTTTTAGAGATAGACTATAGAAATTCGGCCTGATAGAATCTGGGATGTGTCCTCAGTGTGGACAATTGAATGACACCTACTTTCTTTTTTAGGAGTGTGTGAAGAACGAGTTAATGCATACGGAAACCATCTGTCGGCTTGATCTTCTCGGGTCTGCGTTAGATCTCTATGTAAACTGGAGAAGCTAGGCCAACCGGGCAATAATGGAAAATTTTTATAATGTACTTGGCAAAGGAATAAATGATGGGATCTAGAGTTCTGCTTGAACTTCTCTTGTATTATGTTTTTGTTGATATTTTGTATTGTAAATTATGATTTTGTTTTTGTGCTTTGTTTTGTTTGTTTCAGTGTTACTTCGTTTTTATTGTTCCGTGTAATATTTTTATGTTTCCTGTTGCGTGTTAAACGCGTGTCTTACACAGTTCCTTTGTTTAGTTAAGTCCTTTCAGTCTTACTTAAGACTTGGTAAGATGTGTTTTGTTTTGAATTCGTTAAAGTATACCGATGGAATTGTCATTCGTTGCATTCGCGTCGGTGGCTTCCTGGCCGAGGCGGACTGGAATATGTCAAAAGCCGACGTTTCGAAGATGACCTCCGGTAAAGCTCATAAGTGTTACAAATGGAGGGGTGGCGGAGGGTGATTTCTACAGAAATCAGGATGGTTGTCAAAAATGTATTGAGCATTTTTAGGTCAAAATTGAGAATAAATTTATTGTTTCTGGAAAATAGGTTTATGAGACCACATATGCACCATTTTTTTCGACGATCTGCAATTTTTTCGACAATACCACGTATTATAAGTTCAAATTCAACTGTATGAATATCTATTCTATTCGTTGATCCACGGGAAAAATTATAGATATTCAACCGTATTAAAAAATAAGAGAAAAAAAAATTACATTATATTGAGGTTGGAACGATCTCAAATCTTTTGTAAAAAAGTAATGTATTTTTTATACTAAATAAATAACAAAAAAAATATTTTAATTAAAAAGAAAGATAATTTTAATAAATAATTATTTATTTTTCAGATTACGATGAGGAATTTGCAACAGGTTCATCAAGACCACCTCCTGCCAGTCTTCATAACACAGGTTCGATTCGAAATGGAACAAGACTTGCGGCGATTCCTAGTCTTTTGTTCGCTTCTTTAGCTTTAGCCGTGAGGTGACTGCAAGATTTTCGTTGTTGGCTTTGTTCGCAGACTTTCTGAGACAAATAATTCGCTCACTTATTGCGATTAATAATGTATACAAATTGTACAGACTCTTTAACGTTAAGTAATTAATTTAAAAAAACGCTGCTTCCTAATATTAATAATTATAATAAAAATTGACACGAGTGCTGTGCCGATTTTGTTTAACAAATGTTTATAAAATTTTATTTAATAGATAAATATGCTTGTATAAAAATTATGTACATATTAAATAATATTTATAGGTTACAATAAATGTATACCCTTCAAATATTATGTGTAAATACATTATGTAATTATATTTTGGAAAAAATTAATTTATAAATTAATTTAACTAAGGAAATTCTGATATATACCGATCTACGAATCCTTTTTTTCCCTATTTGTTTCAAAAATTATCTTTATACACAGGTAATACACGAAGAATGTAATAATCTTTCACGGTATGTTTGACCGGTGAAATTGAAAGCATATGTTTATAATAAATATAAGTTCGGAAATGTTTCGGCCGGCGAAAGATAAAAATGACGGAAAAATCAGATCGAACTCGCTAAATGAGCGTTTCCAAATATATTTTTTTTTTGTCTTCAGACTGGTTTGATGCAGCTCTCCAAGATTCCCTATCTAGTGCTAGTCGTTTCATTTCAGTATACCCACTACATCCTACATCAAACATACACTTTCAAAAATATTTTCCTGACATTTAAATTAATTTTCGATGTAAACAAATTATATTTCTTACTGAAGGCTCGTTTAGCTTGTGCTATTCGGCATTTTACATCACTCCTGCTTCGTAGGACTTCATCTATGCCGTTCATTGTTTCTTCTAAATCCTTTTTACTCTCGGCTAGAATTACTATATCATCAGCAAATCGTAGCATCTTTATCTTTTCACCTTGTACTGTTACTCCGAATCTAAATTGTTCTTTAACATCATTAACTGCTAGTTCCATGTAAAGATTAAAAAGTAACGGGACTAGGGTAGTATAGTCCTTGTCGGACTCCTTTTTTTATTACGGCTTCTTTCTTATGTTCTTCAATTGTTACTGTTGCTGTTTGGTTCCTGTACATGTTAGCAATTGTTCTTCTATCTCTGTATTTGAACCCTAATTTTTTTTAAATGCTGAACATTTTATTCCAGTCTACGTTATCGAATGCCTTTTCTAGGTCTATAAACGCCAAGTATGTTGGTTTGTTTTTCTTTAATCTTCCTTCTTCTATGTACCCCAAAATTTTCCTTATCTTTCCTGTATGCTCCGTCTATTTTACCAATGTTTATTTCTCTTTCCACTTCTGAACACTTTTCTTTAATCCACTCTTCTTTCGCCAGTTTGCACTTCCTGTTTATATCATTTCTTAATTCCCAATAGTTCCTTTTACTTTCTTCATCACTAGCATTCTTATATTTTCTACGTTCATCCATCAGCTGCAATATATCGTCTGAAACCCAAGGTTTTCTACCGGTTCTCTTTATTCCGCCTAAGTTTGCTTCTGATGATTTAAGAATTTCCTTTTTAACATTCTCCCATTCTTCTTCTACATTTTCTACCTTATCTTTTTTACTCAGATCTCTTGCGATGTCCTCCTCAAAAATCTTCTTTACCTCCTCTTCCTCAAGCTTCTCTAAATTCCACCGATTCATCTGACACCTTTTCTTCAGGTTTTTAAACCCCAATCTACATTTCATTATCACCAAATTATGGTCGCTATCAATGTCTGCTCCAGGGTAAGTTTTGCAGTCAACGAGTTGATTTCTAAATCTTTGCTTAACCATGATATAATCTATCTGATACCTTGCAGTATCGCCTGGCTTTTTCCAAGTGTATATTCTTGTATTATGATTTTTAAATTGGGTGTCCAAATATATCTTCATATAACTTTTTTTGTTTTGCTTTACCAGTAGAACATGACCTGAATGTTTGTTTACCAGTGGCGGCTTGTACAGTTTTTTTTTTTTTTTTTTTTTTTTTTTTTTTTTTTTTTTTTTTTGTGGACGAAAAACGCCTGAGCGTTACCATCGCCCGGAATTTTTATTAATAAAAGTGTAAAATAACTCCAAAATAATAAAACATAAGGTGTAAAATTAATATAAATCATGTAATAAAATTTATTAAAACAAAAGTCAAAAAAGTGAAATAAAACTCAAAACTAATACCGCAGACGAAGTTTTTAAAATATAAAAGTTAAAATAATAGAATAAAGGAACTATATAAAACTTATCTAATTCCGATAGGTTGTGCAAAAAGCGCCCTTCTCGGATAATAAAATTAAATTCATAGAACCAAAAAAATCAAAATTTAAAGTAAAGGTTAAAAATTATCAAAAACTCTTCTAGCGTAAAAATATATACGATTAATATTAAATTTTTTGTAGTACCCTGGTACTTTGCAAAAACAGAAACATCCGGTTCAAAATTTCGTTATTATCATGTAAGATATCACGGATGTTTCTGGGTAGATTAAATTTACGACGCAACGCCGCGGTTCCACCGTTAGGCATTCTTCAGAGGATGAGATGAATGATTTGTAGCGTGTGTGAAAATGCCTAATCGGGATTCGAACCCGGGACCTCCGGATGAAAGGCCGAGACGCTACCACTCTCGTCACGGAGGCCGGCGGCTTGTACGTTGGACGTGTTAATTCTTACAAAATCATGTGTTGGATGACTGAACACCCTCATCATATGTTTGAATGTCCATTTCACTATTAGAAAATCGGTATACGTTACGATTTTCCTGAAAATCGTCTACGGGTTTTTTTTTTTTTTGACCGGACTATCAATACAAAAGTGTAATGTATACACAGCGTCCTTAAAATGTGAAGCCAAATTCTAGGATATGATTCTACATCTCATTTTTTATCATGCTTGCTGAAAAATTTTCTTTAGTTATCAAATGAGTCATGATAATAAAATAACAAGTTGGCGTCATCGGTTTAGGCTTTTTTGCAATAACTCTGTTGTTTGTCGTCAGATATTTACGACAAAGGTGTCGTTTAGTTAAAAAAAAAAGAAATTATGATTTTTATAATACAATACAATTTGATAAATAAATAATTCCTAAAATATTTAAGATTGGAATATTTTAATGACCGCCATTTTGAAATTTTTCAACTAAGAGTACCTTTAATGTTTTTCCTAATAAAAAATGTTAAAAAGTAAAAAATTTTATTGCGTCATTTCTAAGCAGAATAAGAATCTAATTCTACTCTTTATCACATTCAAGAATACGCTATTCGGTTTAACCGAATAAATAATAAAATGTCAATGCAGATAATATTTTTCAATATTATCAGATAATAACTTAATAAAACGTCCGAACAAATACATAATTAGTTTTTACTAATTACCTTCTCTTTCGCTCTTCCAGCGTGTTTTTGGAGAGATTTGGTGAACAAAGAGTCCTTGCTTTCCACCATCTTCTGATCGCTACTGAAAAAACATCTAAACCGCTTTCATATTCCTTCCGCCGACTAAACTAGAAAATGGAACGAACAAGGAACGTTCCGTACACACGCGGAGTAAAAATACTGTCTTCCACCAGCACCGTAGGAGCGACAGTGCTCTCTTTCTCTCTCCCTCGCAGCCTTGCATGTAGCTAATTATGTGCGCATACGTACAACACCCAAACACCACGCCTTTGGAACTGTGAAGCACACAGTTCCATACAAAAGATTTTGTATGAACTTATTCATACAAAACTGCGGGAGGGTTACTGACATTAAGCTTAAGGATTACATATTGTACAAGTAAAAAAAAAAAAAGAATAAAGAAAAAAAGGACTCATTATATTAAACGTTATCGATAATATGAAGTGGAAATAGGGGGTGTACAGTTCGCCTATACGCGAGCCGCCGTTGAATATAAATAAATAAAAACGTTATACTCATTCTTCTATAGTTCATCCAAAAGAAAACTGATGATTTTTTGTAAAAATCAAAATGAAACATTAATATGAACTCAAGAAGTTTATTAATATTGTGATAAAAAAATAAAAAATTATAATTAATTTCAAATAATTTTTTTTTGTCTCTAGTCATTTGACTGGTTTGATGCAGCTCTCCAAGATTCCCTATCTAGTGCTAGTCGTTTCATTTCGGTATACCCCTAGTTCCTACATCCTACATCCCTAACAATTTGTTTTACATATTCCAAACGTTGCCTGCCTGCACAATTTATCCCATCTACCTGTCGCTCCAATATTAAAGCGACTATTTAAGGATGCCTTAATATGTGGCCTATAAGTCTGTCTCTTCTTTTAGCTATATTTGTCCAAATACTTCTTTCTTCATTGATTTGCCGCAACACCTCTTCATTTGTCACTTTATCCACTCACCTGATTTTTAACATTCTCCTATAGCACCGCATTTCAAAAACTTCTAATCTTTTCTTCTCAGATACTCCGATCGTCCAAGTTTCACTTCCATATAAAGCGACGTTCCAAACGTATCCTTTCAAAAATCTTTTCCTGACATTTAAATTAATTTTTGATGTAAAGAAATTATATTTCTGACTGAAAGCTCGTTTCGCTTGTGCTATTCGGCATTTTATATCGCTCCTGCTTCGTCCATCTTTATTAATTCTACTTCCCAAATAATAAAATTCTTTTACCTCCATAATCTTTACTCCTTCTATTTTCACATTCAGTGGTCCATCTTCGTTATTTCTGCTAATAAATTAATAATATTAAATTAATCGAATATTTCTACAAAAATTTTTTTTTTTAAATTAATATAGTAAACTTTATACAGAGTGTTTCTAAAATGGTGGGCTAGCTATACTTTTTCGGATTCTATTTGTAAAATTAACCAAAAAATATCGTTAGGAAAAATGGCAATTTCTCTTCGTTCTCCCATTGTCCACCATTTTCTTATTTTTATATAAAAATTTATATCTCAAATTCGGATAAAATAATCACATCAATATTTGGTAAGCGTCTTTTTAATAAAATTTTAAAATGAACAATTGGGCGGCCATGTTTATTTTTCAATCCGTTATATCTACATAAATATTAATTTTATCAAAATTTATGTTATTTCTAAAATATTAAGCCTTTTAATTTTGAACAAAATGACATTTTATTTTTTTAAATCTGTTAACAAATAGCGGAGTTTTGTCGTAAAATTTATGTTGTAATTTTGGGTCTGTTTTCATGTCCTCCACTTTACATTCAATTCGATGAATTAATTGTATTTATTTATTCTTAATTCTAGTGTGTATCAAATTACGTAATAATTTTCTCACAATAATAGACCTAATAATTATGACAAAAAATTACTATATCGATTTTCTCCCGTAACTCGACTATTTGTTAATCGATTTTAATAAGTAAAATATCGATTTGTTCAAAATAAAAGGTTTAATATTTTATTAAATAACATAAATTTTGATAAAATTATATTTATGGAAATATAACTGATTGAAAAATAATAAGCATGGCCCCCATTTTCTGTTATGCGAATGTATTTAAATCCTGATGTTTTGCTAATTTTAAAACGTTATTACCAAGACGCTTTCCAAATATTAATGTGATTGTTTTATCCGAATTTGAGATATAATTTTTTATATAAAAATAAGAAAACGGTAGGCAGTGGGAGGAATAAAAGAGAAATTGCCATTTTTTCTAAGGATATTTTCTGTTCAGTTTTACAAGTAGAATTTGAAAAAGTATAGTCAGCCCAGCATTTTAGAAACACTCTGTATTTATATATTCGATATTTATGAACAAAATTATATGGATCAGTTCAGTTTGTTAATAATGTGTTTAAAATTAGTTTTAGAATTAGCGTTTAATAAAATATACTACGAATCAAAAAACCGTTTATCATTGTTAGATGCATAAACTACATGTGACGTATTAAAATTTAATTTTGGATTCACTTGCGATGTGTTTTATTATAAGTAATGAAATTACGACGGCAACAAAATAGATAAGTTAATATGTACGAGTTAATACATTTTTTGTTATCCGTTTTATCTTTATCTATCATTATTAATACTTGTTACGTAACTTTATCATTTAACAGAATATTAATCTTTTCTTGTTGATTTAATTTTTAAAATACAATGATAACGCAAAACTGAAAGAAATATCACATTACTTTATTAATATTACTGTTATAACCACTGTAAAAGTATTTTATATTACAAGTAGTACAGGCAAAATTTGTATTTGAAAATAGGCTGTATTTGAAAATCCTTATCTACCGGTTGATCTTTTGTCCCTAGTTTTTTTATTCCCCTTTTGTCCCATAGATTTTTGAAAAACTCAAAAAGTTTTTTAAATACGTTTTTCTCTGAATCTATGCATTTTAGAGAAAAGTTTTTCAAACAAAAACTGTAGAGGACATTCTCCTCTACAATTAATGTTTTTAAAGTTATTCCGTATAATTTGAAATTGAAACACTAGGTGGCGCTGAAATTGTAAAACCCGTGTTTTTTCGGTTTTTTCACGGGAAAAATGTTTTTTTCGTCTGTATTGCATTTTGAAAAGTTGTTAATCTCAAAAATACAGACGACTTTGATTTAAACAATTTTCTTGTACGACTTACCGTTTTGGAGCTGTAGCTTGTGAAAGTGAAAATGTTGTGAATTGGGCACGTGTTCGAAACCGGTGTAGTCGTTGAACAATGCTGATGATCTCCCCGGCTACAGTAACAATATGGCCTCTGCGTTGCCATTGTACCGCTATAACTCTGGAATACTAAGTCGTACAAGAAATTGTTTGAATAAAAGTTGTCTGTTTTTGAGATTAACAACTTTTCCAAATGCAGTACATACGAAAAACAATTTTTTCCGGTGAAAATACCGAAAAACACGTTTTTTACAACTTCAGCGCCACCTAGTATTTCAATTTCAAATTATACGGAATAACTTCAAAAACATTAATTTTAGAGGAGAATATCCTCTACATTTTTTGTTTGAAAAACTTTTCTCTAAAATGCATAGATTCAAAGAAAAACGCATTTCAAAAACGTTTTGAGTTTTTCGACTTTTTCAAAAATCTATGGGAGGGGGATGTTAAAAATCTGGAGTTAAGCTTCCCTCATAGGTAAGGATTTTGATACAGCCTATTTTGATGACAAATTGGCTGTACTAAAGGGTAAAATATGATACGCACTGGAACGTAATAGGAAAACAATGTCACACAAAGGTTCAGCCATCTTTTATTATCATTCCTCTACTACCAGTAACATTCCAAAACCGGTCGATAAACACCCTCTAAAACATTGATTCACAAACTTTTTCACCCCCCACATTGAAAATCAAAAATTTTCTAGTGCCCCCAAAACTTTTTTAATTTATTAATGCAAATAAATATGGAAATTAAAGGGTTTTGATCGAGCTTTATGACAAATTGTCAGGTGTTAAATGTAGTGTTGCATTTTTTGGATTTTGTTCATTTTGTAACGAGTTATTGAAATCTTTCATGATTTAAACTGTAACATTACCTTGGGTTTAGGTGAGAGCGGGTGATACATGTTGCAGTATCAATCTTTAAAGATTTCAGACCTCGGCACAAAATGAAAAAAAAACCAAAAACTGCAACACTACATTAAAGACCTTACAATTTGTCATTACAGCTAGATCAAAACTCTTTAATTTCCATATTTATTTGTATCGATACGTTGCTTAGATCGGGAGATATACAGCATAAAAGACAAAAGTAGCCTTTTCTCTCTAAATTTGAATATTTCGGTTCAGAAAAATCATAGAGAGACATACAATAGAAGAAATTAAAGCTACTGTCTTAAGCTCTTAAAGGATTTTTATGCGGTTTACTGAAAAGATTTTGTTTCCCCCACGCGTTCGATTAAACACGAACAAATTTCAAATTTCAAATATTTTTCTTCTCACAGATTTTCTTTTTTAATTTAATGATTTTTGAAATCTGAAGTAACGTCAAAAAGTAAAGTATTCAAGCTTTAATTCTTTTTTTTATTCGTCTCTCTTTGTCTCTTGGTTACAAAGATAAAGTAGTTTGAATACAATCATAAAATAGAGGTGTTCGTTTAATTTTTTGTACTAGTGTATTAGGTATTTAATTTTAGTTTGAAGTATCAGGAAAACATCATCTTTGCCTTTTTTTTTTTTTTATCACCAATCGCCTTCCTAGATCGCCCCACGTGAAGGCCAACACGACCCTCTCGAGGGGGGGGGGGAAGGGTTATCGCCCACTTTGAGAAGGAATGCTCCAAAAGTTTCTGTCATTCGGTAATTGTCATGGAATAGATTATGTATGTGACGTAACGGGTCTAAAACAATTTTACATTCATCGAATTTTTGAAGTAGGAGAAAGGAAATTCTAGTGAAATTCATCACTATGTAATTGTTGATGGAAGTACTGTGAATAGGGAACAGCGGCGGGTTATAGCTCAAATTAGTGGGGGTGCTGTTGCAGAAATTTTTTTCTGGGCGTTTTCAAGATCATGCTAAAAATATTCTATAAAATAAAAAAAATTGTTTACATCAAAAATTAATTTAAATGTCAGGAAAATATTTTTGAAACTGTATGTTTGAAGTGTCGCTTTATACGGAAGTGAAACTTGGACGAAAGGAGTATCTGAGCAGAACAGATTAGAAGCCTTTGAAATGCGGTGCTATGGGAGAATGTTAAAAATCAGATGGGTGGATAAAGTGACAAATGAAGAGGTATTGCGACAAATAGATGAAGAAAGAAGCATTTGGAAAAATATAGTTAAAAGAAGAGACAGACTCATAGGCCACATACTAAGGCATCCTGGAATAGTCGCTTTAATATTGAAAGGACAGGTAGAAGGGAAAAATTGTGGATGCAGGCCACGTTTGGAATATGTAAAACAAATTGTTAGGGATGTAGGATGTAGGGGGTATAGCGTAATGAAACGACTAGCACTAGATAGGGAATCTTGGAGAGCTGCATCAAACCAGTCAAATGACTGAAGACAAAAAAAATAAAAAATAAAAATACCGAAAAAAAATTAAAACAAATAGAATAGCTGGAAGCAGGCTTCTTCTTTCTTTACTGTTTACCCTCCGGTAACTACCGTTTAGATAATTCTTCAGAGGATGATATGTATGAGTGTAAATGAAGTGTAGTCTTGTACATTCTCAGTTCGACCGTTCCTGAGATGTGTGGAAGCAGGCTAATAACCTAATTCTTCACTTATTCACATTCAAGAATATGGTACACGGTTTAACCGATTAAATAATAAAATGTCAGTACAGATAATATTTTTTAACATTATTATATAATAACTTAATAAAATTTAACAGAAAAGGAAACGAAAAAGGTAAGTTCCGTACACACGCGAAGTAATTGGTATGTCTGGCATTTCTCCCGCCACCACACCATTCGTTCGCCCTAAAGCATAAGACCGAATGTCTGTACCACAAACGGCTACTTTGCCTGAAAACGGTTTAGCGACTAATATCCTAATTAATTCGTAAAGCTTACCTAATTGGGTTAGCAGAATAAGCGTGGTGCCCTACACCATTCGCTTGCGTGTCCCACCGCTCACTTGTCATATATTACTAAAACGAGTAGGCTACATACTAAAATATATGACTTGTCAATAAATTAAAATTTATTCCGTCAAGGACAACAATTTGCTGCCACACCTAGGTCGCTGAATGCCAGCAAGTACCTGTCCACCTCCGGCCTCTGTGGCGCGAGTGGTAGGCTTTCACGCAGAGATCCCGGGTTCGAATCCCGGTCAGGCATGGCATTTTCACACACGCTACAAATCATTCATCTCATCCTCTGAAGTAATGCTTAACTGTGGACTCGGTTAAGTACCTGTCCACCATATCATAGCTTTTGCAGCAATATTTTACTGATGGCCAGCCATTTCCCGAGGGTAGCTTTCTACAGGAAGCGCTAGAAATCTTATATCCATTAAACTTCCGGTTGAACAAAGAAACGGCATCACAGAGTTCTGTGATGCCGTTTCTGTTTCTTTGATAATGCGTGAGCCGCATTATCGGACCGTGTGGGAGTCCCACACGGTCCGATAATGCGGCTCACGCCACATTGACTCGCCGCTTATGAGTGTCCTTTTCCCCTTGAATTCTAAGTACCAGAGTGGCCTGAGTTCTGCCACCCCCCCCCCCCACCCAGAGCGGGGCAGTCGAATCCCATGAGTTCGTTCGACTGGACCTCCCCACAGACGCACAGCTTTGCGTGGAGGCATCAATAATGCGCAGACGCATTAGCTTCCAGGTGGAATCAAAACAAATACTCGTTCAAATTCGCGTGAGTGAAGAGTATTTGGGCTCCCGTTGCGCTTAAAGACGAACTAGAAGCGTTCCATCCCCCTAAGTCCTGTATAAATCTATACAAGGATAGATACAAGGGATTTTCCCTTAGTTATGGCGTGCCATTCTTGCTGACATGCTTCCATCGCGAGGCTGTAAAGCCTCCTACGCAGGTGGGAGATGGGCAATTGTTTGAAATTTAGAACCGGTTCATTGTGATCACCGTTCCGCTCCGGTACAGGCTTGGCTCGAAACCGCATCCCAAATCCCTGGTCTCCTTACCTCTTCGGAATTTCCACATGGCCGTCCGAACTTTCACCACTAAATCGATTGGGAGACCCTTTCCCAATACGGTCGTAGCCTCATAGCAGGTTGTTTTAAACAAACCAGTACATACGATTACTGCTCTGCGCTGGGCAGTCCTTAAATTTTGAATAAGTGCTCGATTTCTTTCCAACCTATGGGCACAAACGGACGCAGCATAACAGGTCATACTTTCTAAGACACGCGGAGTAAAAAAAAAATTATATAATATATAATAGCTATATATGATATATAATAATATTAAATATATATATACGTATATACATAATAGATATAGTCTCAAACATCTTACAAACATAACGTTACCGTCTTATTGACGTATGAATTAATTTTATTCTTGTCGACCGACTATTATGAACATAACTGTTTAATTTAAAAACTATTATTGATTTCAATTTAAATTAACATCTTTTATAAAATCCCTGAAGATGGGGTAACAGCTCCGAAAATACTAGGATTTACACTTTCTAAATTGTTTGTTAGTAGAAAGTTAATTTATACAAAAAAACTACCTTCCACCAGCACGTCAGAGTCGCTACTGCGGGAATGACAGTGCTCCCTCCTAGCCTCGCGTGCATCTACCTATATGCTCAACAACCAAACACCACGCCGCTGAAACTGTTAAGCATACAGTTCCATAAACGATTGTTGTATCGTTTACATAAACTGGGGAATGGCTATTGACATTAAGCTTAAGGATTATTATATATTGTACAAATATAAAGAAAGAATTAAAGAAAAAAAAGAACTCATTATACAGGCCGTACATAATGTTTATTATTACTACATGTTATTATTACATAATGTTCTTCGGAGTTTCGAAAATTCATTAACAAAAAACTATTTCACTCATAAGAATAAAACAAGTACTGTACGAAAGAATACTTCAAATAGTTTTTTCCACTAGTAAATCATTTTCTCGCTAGGCGTCGACAGTAGAGAAAATGGCTGCCACGGGAAGCGAGAAGTCGTTTTGTGTGCTAGAATTTCATTGCAACGTGCGTTTCGGTTGAAATTTCATAAGGAACCACCAACTGACAATACAATTCGTGCACGGTATAAACAATTCAGTGATTCCGGTCGCTTGTGCAAGCGAAAATCAACCGGTCGTCCATCAAGCTCAGAAGTCAATGTCGAACGTGTGCGTGCAAGTTTCACTCGCAGCCCGTCAAAATCGACTGCGGCTGCAGGCAGAGAATTAGGAATTCCGAAAACAACAGTGTGGAGAGTTCTCCGTAAACGTTTATTATGCAAACCGTACCGTCTTCAATTAATCCGGCGTCTTTCTGATGGAGATAAAACACGTAGGCTCGATTTTTGTTTACAGTTACAGGAAAAGATGTTGTTAAATGAAGGTTTTCTAAACAAGATAATTTTCAGCGATGAAGCTACTTTCCATATTAGCGACAAAGTAAACCGTCATAACGTGTGAGTTTGGGGAACTGAAAACCCACACGCTTATATGGAACACATTCGGGATTCTCCAAATGTAAACGTTTTTGTGTTTTGTGCGATCTCTCGTGAGGCAGTGTATGGACCGTTCTTTTTACGGAAACGACAGTAACCGGCACGATATACCTGGGCATGTTACAATTATGGCTTACGCCTCGGCTACTCAATGACTTCATTTTCCAGCAAGACGGTTGTCCTGCCCGTTTTCATAACGAGTTTCGACAGTACCTTAACACAACATTACCTTCTTGTTGGATAGGACGCGCGTCTGAAGAAGACCAACACATTATGCTGTGGCCACCAAATTCACCAATCCTCACGTCATGTGATTTCTTTATCTAGGGTTATGTGAAAGATAACGTGTTTAACCCACCAATGCCGCACGATATCGCTGAGCTAAAAGATCGCATAATCGATGCAATCAACTTTATCGAAAATTACATGTTAGAACGAGTTTGGCAACAGCTAGACTTTTGTGTTGATGTGTGCCGTGTCACCAGAGGAGCACATATTGAACATTTATAGATTTTAACAAAAACTGTTTGAATTCCTACATCACCTAGTATAACTTTCATTTAGGTAAGTGAAATACTTTTCTTGTACTGAATTTTTGTAACTCCTAAGAACATTATGAAACGCCTTGTATTAAATGTTATCGATATTGTCAATTGGAAATAAGGGGTGCTGCTGTTGTACAGTGCCTGTACCCTACCCGCCAGGAAGATAAAATTTCGTCCATGAAAACTAGTAGAGTGAATATTAAAAATGAATCTCATAATGGTCAACCGGTTTCTGTGATTTATGAGAAGTACAGAAAAGATGTAGATGATTTGATCCAAAAAGATACATAGAGACGTCAAAATACCTCATAGGATACGTATGTATATTCAAAAAAAAACTGAATAATTCTTCAATACGATAATGCTCGGCCTATATGTTTAAATGTGATAAGATTAAATCGATCCCATCGATTATCGATTGACATTGCTTGCAATCATCGATTCTCTTCTGAAGTTGTAATTTTATTTTATCCCACACTCTTCATACTCACTAGTTAGAAGCCGTTTGATTTTGTTTTTTTTTATCCTATTAAAGAGGTATATTACAAGAATGAATCTTTTTCTCCTATTAAAGAATTTAGACAATCAAGGAAAGATCGCTTGCTTTCTTCATTGATGGAATGAAAGATTTCCTTCTCTTTATAAAAATAATTACCAAGAGACTAATGTAATGTAATAGAAACCATAAATATAGATGAATGTATCAACTGCTTACATGCTAGAGATTTGCGTTAAATAAATTTAATATATTCAATAAGATTCCAAACACATTCAGTTGTACATATTTGAGTATACATATATGTATAAGAGTGGAAATATATGCCAAGGTTAAGAGAAAATGCGAAATAAATAGAAGAAAGAGAGAGAGAGAGAGAGAGAGAGTATGATGGATATATATATTTAGAAAAGATATCTTTTCTTGAATTTCATTTACAAAATGAAATTTCTTATATGAATGTCAAAAACAATCTGATTCAAAACAAAAAGAAAGCCACAATAACTTCTTTGAAATTGAAAGAATAAACTGCACAATAATAAAACAAAGGTTGACATGCAAACATCAAATATTGTAGATAAAAAATAACATATCTCATAAGTTTTCACAAATTGTATCAAGTAATATTTATTTTATACAATCCATAAAATTTAAATTAAAATATATATATATATATCATATTAATTTTTTTATAAATAAAAAAAACAAAAAATCATAAAACATTTCGAAATCAATAAATAAAAATCAGGTGGGGCTCTGTCAGGGCCCACGACTGTTGATTTAACGCGAAACGTTACAAACCTTGATGAAGTTCCTCCGAGTTACAGACTAATCAATTTATCTGTAGAATTAAATGGAAGAGGCACCAACGTATTTTCTTTGAATAAAACTGAAAGTCTACAATTGAAAATTTTAGTTTCTTCATTTGGCCAACTCTACAAATAAATTGGTTGGTCTATGTCAACGAGTCGCTTTTAGTGAATCGGCTTGAAATAAAAACGACATTGAATGTGTACTAAATTTAATTTTAACATAAAATAGACACTAAATGGTACATGATATATATTTCGTTTAATATTCGACGAAAATTTTGTTCAACATTGGTATGTGATATGAGAAGTAAGAGACATAAGGCATAATAAGAACAGTAGAGGTGCTCGCCCCTTCAGAGTAGTTCACTGAGCGCGCCGTGCCAGTTTTGCGATGCTTCTGAAACAGTCTCGCTGTCTGCACTGGATATTAGGGTACCTGTGCGTGTTCCATAACCTTTCCTTTCCAATGATATGCGTAATTTATATTTCCGGCTGGTTTTAGCGCTGGCTACAGACACTATGTGTATTTTCTACCCATAAATATCGTACAAAATGTATTTATTATTTATATTATTTATATTATTTATATTATTTATATTATTTATATTATTTATATTATTTATATTATTTATATTATTTATATTATTTATATTATTTATTTATCTATCTCGATAAACTCTAAACACATAGTGCTCTAAACACATATTTTCCAGATGCTTCGGAGGGTGAAGAAGAGGTCGGCGTTAGGGCGAAGGCTATGGATCCTTACCGAGTGGTTTCTCGAATGGCACTGAAAAAGGTACCGGGGATTGACCAACTTGACCAGGATATATTCTACCATCTGCTGCCTGTCATAAGAGAGCCTCTTGTCAGGTTATTCTAGGGGTGCCTAAGATGGTTCTCGATTTGTTGGAAAGTGGCTATGGTGAGGGTGCTCTTTTCTAAAACCTGAAAAGGATCCTAGTGAGGTCAAAAGGTCCTAGTGGCCGTCAAATGTACATGGTGTACCGAGGTGTCTTCGAAATCATGACTTCATATACGGCATCCGTTTGGACGCTTAGGTTAGATATGAATAGAGTACTTCTTCAAAAATTAAAAAGTGCCCAGCGCAGAGCCTTTGTATGCACTAGTGTTTTTAAATCAACCTCCTACAAGGCTATTACCGTACTGGGAATGACTCTCCCAATCGATTTGGTATTAAAAGTTCGGGAAGCCATGTGGATATTCCAAAGAGGCCGAGAGGCCAAGGTATTTAGGATGCGGTTTCGAGCCGGGCCTGTACCGGAGCGGAACGGTGATCTCAATGCACCGGATCTAAATTTCGTTCCCCATCTCCCGCCTGCGGAAGAGGCTGTAGAACCTCGAAATGGATGTACGGCAGTTGAAATGGCACACCACGACTAAGGGAAGATCCTTATATAAATTTATACAAGACCTATGGGGATGGTATGCCTCAAACTCGTTTTTAAGAGCAACGGGTGCCCGGGCGTTCACCAATCATATTAATTTAAACCAGTATCTGTTTCGGTTCCGCCTGGCAGCTGACGGGTTGTGCGTCTGCGCGGAGGTCAAGTCAAACGAACACCTGATGTTTGACTGCCCTGCTCCTGGGAGGACAAGAAACCGGGCCGCCCTGGAACTTAGAGGTCAAGGAGAAAATTGGCCACTTACAAACGGCGAGACAATGTGGCGAAAGCCGCATTGTCGGACCGTGTGGGAGTTCCTAAATTCGGTTGCTTTGTCCAACCGGGATCCGTAATTTGCTTCTCTGAGAACTGCTTTGGACGCGTCCACACCGCTCTTCTATTCAGAGCCGAAGTATATCCGTCCTGTATGACGTTATCAATATTAACTTCCTCCCGTCCTTTTGTGCCTACGCCAATTTTTCTATGAAGGTCATCTGTAATTGCTAAATGTCCCAGGGCCTGAATATCCATGGTCCATCCCATTCTTCCTAGCATTCCTCCCGAAGCCCAACGACCACCTCAGTACATCGATGGTCGCTGAGCGTCTCCTCATCAAGAACACGGCATTACCTCGGAAAGAATGCCAGGTCGAGGACGGATTCCTCCTCTTGAGAAGGTAGGTACCCCCTGCATGTTGATACATACCATGTTTAGCAATGAAATCACCTCTGCCATCAGTTTCCCTCTCTCATTGAGGGTCACTCCTCCTATTTCTGGACTGTTGGCGTTAAAATCAACGAGTACGGTTATAGTGCCCGTGTAACCCCTCACCGCCACCGAAAAATCATCCAGAAATCTTCTGTAATGCTCTATGCTACTGTTCGGTGAGGCGTAGACTAAAAACCACCTTCCCCCCCACCAACACAAGTCCATACAAAGCCATCACCACTACTATGTCGGGTGACAACTAACCCCGGCCTTGCCACCAAAATCGCAGCACTATCTCTGACATCCCTGCTCCAGCCATCCTAAAAAACCACGGCCCAATTTTGCTCAGCAATTGTCATTATATCTTCCCCAGACTCCTTGGTAATAACCCATAGGAGATAATGGGAACACCTACTCCTGTTTACGTTAAGTTTTACTATATTCAATTTTTGGTACATTGTCCGCTGCGCTCGTAATGGCCCTCCACGCCTCATCTTCTGGAAACAACTCTTTCTAGGCATCCTGCCTTAATTTGATCTTCCTTGCCGCATTGGAAATATGTTTTTGAGATATCTGGACACTTACACGAGGCTACCATCTGGTCAAGGTCTGAGCATTGGTAACACCTTTCTTGCTACAAAGCCGGGGCCACCCTGCAAGATACCAGTCCTATCCGCAGGCGCCCCTTCTGTATTAACTTCTCAGCCTCTACACCGTGGACAACCAGAGTGGCCAATTGGGTGTTTGAGTGAGCAGGTCTTTAATGGCCTTTTTTCTTTCCTCATCCAACTCTATTATCGCAGTCACCACCGTACCTAATTTTAATTTTTAATTTATATTGAAAATTTATTTAAGGATTTCAATATTTTTTAAAACATGTATAATTTTTACGTATAAAAAAAGTCTTTATATATTTATAGTCATCATCCGGACTTTTTTAATTTTTTTTTTTTACATTATGTTTTTTTCATTTATCACAACAATAAAAATCGGTTATGTAAAAGTAAAAGAAAAACAACAGTTTTCTTTCGAAGAATACCAATAGATATGTAAGTAAATAAATCATTTTCTACAACCGTAAATACTAGCCAATAGGCTAATTCGCTAATGTGAAATCGGCAGTGTGAAGAACTCTCAAATTCCTACCTTACATTCGTAAATATTTTTAATTTTTTCAGTTTAATTTCTATAGTAACTTTATTGTGAAAACTATCTACGTTATAACATCAAATATTTTAATTTTCTATTCAGAGTGTAAACAATATCTTGGGTGTTAGCAATTTACAAAAAAATTGTTAAATTTTACGCGATAATAAACCATCTACAAATAGGTTGAAAAGAAAAGAGTTTTAAAGTAATTCTACGGTCTTTCAAAAACTAAACTTAAGCACTTAGTTTCCCTTAGGACATTAAAAAAGTTTGAAAATGACAAAAATCAAGATAAGACATTCATTAAGTATGTAGTTATGTTTTTATCTTCGTAATTTTGAATTTTTACAATAACCAGAAAGTTGATAATTACATTTTTTCCTCTTATCTATCCAAAATATATATTATATAAATAACACTGGTTGTATGAGAGTGAATAGCTGATTCTTGTAGTACTTTTTAAGCTGATTTCATATATTTTAATAGATTTTTTCCATCAGACTCAGTTTTTTGTAATTAAAGTTTCTTTTGAAATAAAAAATCTAATCTGGACACCACAAGACATCCTTGTAAGCCTATTAAATTACACATACACATTTTTTGTTGCCCTTCATTCAAACTAATTTCCTTTGAAAGTGAGATAGATCCTCCAGTTCTTAGATAAAATGGACAGTTACACAATTGTTAAAATATTAGTTTTTATTAACGTCAAATATTTATACAATTATTAATTCGTGAAATGAATTAATAATTGTATAATTAATAATTATATCCCTTTATTACACTTTAAATAAGTGTAAGTCTTATATCTATCTAATACTATGTTTTTTTAAATTATTATAATGTAACCATCTGAAAAATGAAAACAAAAACGAAACAGGAGAAGATTTTTAAATTTTATAGCGATATTTATTATCAAGTAAACTGCCTATTAAAATACATATACAAATTTTTAAAATATATAAAATTTTATTTCATTAATAACTCCTAATTTTTTTTCATATTGGCATTATTTTATTATTATTCTATTATTTTATTGGCATAATTGATTTAATCAATATTAAGGTATCCTGGAATAGTGGCTTTAATATGGGAGGGACAAGTAGAAGGAAAAAATTGTATAGGCAGGCAACGTTTGGAATATGTAAAACAGATTGTTAGGGATGTAGGATGTAGGGGTATACCGAAATGAAACGACTAGCACTAGATAGGGAATCTTGGAGAGCTGCATCAAACCGGTCAAATGACTGAAGACAAAAAAAAATTGATATAACTCTGGGACCGATGAATATAAGTACAACTTATGATGTATCGTCGAAAAGTTCTCGATGGGACTTATTACTACAGTTAAGAAACAACCCAAAATACAAATTGTTTTGAATTTTTGACTTTTTTAGGCGCTTTCGGTCCAGTTGATTGCAATGAAAGTGGAGATGCAAAACTAGATGTTACAACAATCCTAAGTCCAATATTTCAACATCATAAGGCTAATCGTTTTTCAGTTATGCCTACGAACAATCAGAACCCCAGTAATAAGTATAAAGGTATTGTAATCAGTCGAGTTCGGGTTAATAAGTACCTAGGTGTTTTGTTTGATGAGAAGTTGCTGTTTAGCAACCGTATTAGGCAAGTAACGGTGGACGCCGTTTCTGTGATGCACAAGCTTAGGAGGATTGCTCGAAAGGATTACGGACTGATGGCCTTAATTTGTACATGGTGTCGCGAGGTGACTTTGAAAGTATGACCTCTTACGCGGCGTCCGTTTGGGGACATAGGTTTGAAATTGGCACTTATTTAAAATTTAAGGAGTGCCCAGCGCAGCGCAGCCTTAATTGTATGTACTGGTATTTTTAAACCTTACGAGGCTACCACCGTATTGGAAAAGGCTCTCCCAATCGATTTATTGGTGAAAGTTCTAGCTGCCATGTGGAAATTGCGAAGAGGAAGGGAGGTCGAGATATTTGGAATGCGGTTTCGAGCCGGGCCTGTACCAGAGCGGAACGGTGATCTCAGAGCACCGGATCTAAATTTCGAACAGTTGCCCATCTCCCGGCTGCGAAGGAAGCTTTACAATCTCGCGATGGAAGCATGGCAGCAAGAATTCCACGCCACGACTAAGGGAAGGTCCTTGTATAGATTTATACAGAACCTGTGGGGATGGTACGCCTCTCCTTTGTTTTTAAGGGCAACGGGAGCCCGAGTGCTTTCCAATCATCTAAATTTAAACCATTATTTGTTTCGGTTCCGCCTGGCAGCTGATGAGCTGTGCGTCTGCGGGAGGTCCAGTCAAGTGAACATCTGATGTTCAACTGCCCAGCCCTTGGAGGGCCAGAACTCAGGCCACCCTTAGGAACTTAGAGGTCAAGGGAAAATTTGGCCACTCACAAGCGGGGAGTCATTGTGGCGAAAGCCGCATTGGGAGTTCCTTGTTGCGGTTGTTTTGTTCAACCGACATCAATAATTTACCTAAGGGGAAAGACTCCTACTGCGCTGCTGTAGGAAGCTAATCGTGAGATATGGCTGGCTATCAGCCAGTCAGCGAGATTAAGGCTCCAAGCGCTTTAATAGTGGACAGGAACTTGCTGTCATTCAGCGGCCTAGGCGGGGCAGCGAATTACTTTCTTGACGAGATAATTTAATTATTGATAGTCATATATGTTTTAATAGTTGTCGGGATGAGCTGTGCGTCTACGGGGAGGTCCAGTGGAACCAACACATGATGATCGATTGCCTAGCTATTGGGGGGAGGCCAGAACTCAGGCCACGTGGAACTTAGAGGCCAAGGGAAAAATTGGCACTCACTAGCGGTGAGTCAATGTGGCGAAAGCCGCATTGTCGGACCGTGTGGAAGTTGCTTGATGCGGTTGCTTTGTTCAACCGACATCGGTAGTTTGCCTAAGGGAAAAGACTCCTACCGCTCTGCTGTAGGAAGCTAGCCGAGAGATATGGCTGCTACCAGCCAGATTACGCTCGAAGCGCTTTAATGGTGGAGTGGTACTTTCTGGCATTCAGCCTAGGCGTGGCATCGAATTGCTGTCTTTGATGAAATAAATTTAATTATTGATAGTCATATATATTTTAGTAGTGACGGGGTGCGCCTACCCATTTTAGTGATATATGGCAAGTGGGCGGTGGAACACGCAAGCGAGTGGTGGGTGGTACCACGCTTATTCCGCTCACGCTTTTAGGTTAGGTCTACGAGCTAGTTAGGACACTGGTCGCTAAACTGTTTCGAGGCTCAGTAGCCGTTTGTTGCACTGACATTCGGTCTTATGCTTCAGGGCGACCGAATGGGGGTGGCAGGAGAAATGCCAAGAAAACCGACCAATCAAGTAGACGGAAACAAATGCATAAATAAAAAATAATATGATATGATAAATTATAATTTTAGATAAATATTAAATAATCAGATGTTTTACTAAATCTGATGTGGACACCACATGACTTCCTTGTGCGCCTATTAAATTACATATACACATTTTTACAAGTACACAAATTTTATTTCACGAATATCTTCTGATTTTATTCATATTTTTTTAAATGTTTTATTGCTATTTCAAAGCAATCGGTGAGATTTTGAACAAACGAACATTTACATTTTTTAATTTATATAGGTTACATATCGATATATTTCGCATGTATCGATATATAATAATATAACAAGTATACATCCCGACGGGGAGTCTTATTCTTTAAGTTGTTTTTCCCACTATACAGTGAGCTGCAGAAAATTTTACATTATACACATATACTACACCAAGAATACTACATAAATTACAACATACACACTTACACAATTACACAACAACATCCTACACCGATATTTCTTACATTTACACTCGGTGTTGTGACATCTTACGAAACGCAACCGTAACATAAGGTGGGATCAAATCGTGCCGATGAGTGAATGGCTCTACGTAGTGAGTCTCGAACGATGTCCTCTGGGCCACGGGGCGAACCCACTTGTATTCAGCTCTAGCTCCAGTACGCGTGCGCTCTGCTGGAGTGGTCCATATTACGCAGGTACTCGCGGGACAAAAATTTCAGTTCCAATATTAAAAATAATGATAGTTGTTGGTCCATCTGAAAAAAACCACCAAATCTAGTCTTGTGAAGAGATCTCGATCAGCTTTGTCTGACGAGGATAAAAGTCCTACTGAAGAGAACTGCAAATCATTAGACTTGATTTCTAAAAATATTCGTTGTTCTCCGAAATAGTCAGGAAGGTGGTTCCCTCGAAAAGTTTTCACCTTTCTTAATAAACAAAGCTATAACAGGTGCAAGTGGCTCCCCGAAGAACATCAGGAAATTACGTGACGGATCGATTCTGATCGAAATATTCAACGATGAACAGAGTCGATCTATCTTGCGTCTCCCTAATATGGGTGGTATAAATTATCAGTTCAGAATGCCACAAAACTCTAAATACGAGCCAGGGAACTGGCTCCGTATTAGTACTGGCTCCAAACTTTAAATTTTTTGTCGAGACCTTTTAGATATAGATATCACTGAAATAATTGATGAGCTTCGCCCCCAAGATGTGTTGGTGAAGCGTACAATGAAACGGCAGAGCAGAACAGAAGAACCGACACCGTCTCTTATACTAACATTCAATCTCCCCGTTCCACCAGAGAAGATTAAAGTGGGTTACCTCTCGGTTCGGGTACGACCATTCATACCCGACCCACGGCGATGTTTCAGATGCCAAGGATATGTCCACACTACAACATCTTGCTCGAAAACGGAGATCTGTGCTCGATGTGCTAACGAAGGTCACAATGACACTAACTGCGAAGAAGGTGAAAAATGTGCGAACTGCAGTGATCCACATACAGCCCGCTCCCGAGATTGCCTAACTCTTAAAGAGGAAAAGGCAATTCTCAGAATCTGTACGGAGCAAAACTATATTTTCCGGCTGCACGCAGAGAATATAAAAAGATAAATAATTCACAGAACTTGGTTAAATCAGATATATCTTTTGCCACCGCTACATCGAAGCAAAGTCTTACAAATGTTAATAATTAGCAGTGCGGATTCTGCAATGAGCTTAAAAAACTTGTTCAAATCTTTCTGACCAAGTAGCTTCACTTACAGCCACTACCTCAGAGCTGACAAAGATGAATAAAAAGTCTTTCGTCGCAGTTAGTGAATCCAACAGTGTGATACATACGAAAGTCCCGGTAGAATACGAAAGTCTTACCGGTACGAATAGGGACTATCGCAGCTGGCAGTAAGCCACCTAATAAGCACCCCGTAAATGGAACCCACATAACCACCCCCTCTGGGGTGTTAACTGCGGCATCCCATTCAAATAAATCTCCTCCACCATCACCTCGTATACTGGAGGATTTGGTTGAAGAATCCCCCGACCCCAGGGCATCGGAGTTCTTCAAAATAAAAAATACAAAAAATAAAAACCGAATCACGTACAACTAATTTTTATATAGTTTCCTAAATTTAATTATTTAATTACTTAATTTTTTTATTATTTATTTATTTTTTACACTTATGAACATTATTCAGTGGAATGTTATAGGTATTTGGTCCCGCATTGAAGATGTTAGAGTACTAGCGCACGCACATGATCCACTAATCATGTGTTTCCAAGAAACTCACCTTCTACAACATGACCCAATTACGCTCAGAGGATACTTCTGTGAAAGATACGACTGCCTAGTAGACAGTAGGGAGAGTGGTGGAGTAGCGATTTTCATGAAGAATGGGGTGTCGGCTACAAGGATTCAATTAACCACTCATTACTTTTATTTTTAAAATTTAATAATTATTACATTTATCTATTTTTTATTTATTGGTTATTTATTAGATATTTATATAATTTATTTTTTAATTTTCAATGCATTTTTATATTTGTTAATATATTATATTTTTTTGTTTAAAATTCTCAATTTGATTTAATTCTTATTTTTTACATTTTAGAGGGGTTTTCTAATTTGATTCATTTTTTTATTAATGTTAATATTAATATTAGTTAAATAAAAACTTTTTTAAAAAATAATTTTTTATATGTAATCAAATATATTTTTGTAATTTTTTTTGTATTTTTTTAAGACTAAAAAAAGTAAAAATATTCATTTTTACACATCGAACCATTATTATTTTTACATACATGTACCAAATTTCAATCATTTTCATACGATAGTTAATGAGAAATGAAAATTTTCAACTAAATGGATGAATTTAGCGTAGGGGTAGCGCGTGGTGGCGTAGGGGTGAGTCATATCAAATTCTGACTCCGTAGTGCTGTATTGTCATCGAAGTTACATACGTTTACCAAATTTCATTGATTTTCCTACGATAGATCAAAAGATATAGTAGTTACAAGATTTGATTATAACTAAAACAAGTTAAAATAAAAACTTATAAAAATTATGTTTGAAATGTAAATCTATATGGTTGTTTTGACGATTAGACAACTGTCATTTGTAAACAACAAGAAAATAGTATAAAGACTGAGTAAAATTATGGAAAACCTAAAACAACTTTAAAACGTTTCAGATAGAATCTGCTACCGCGGCTATCACTTCGGCGGTACTGTATGCGGCTCCCATATGGGGGGCGGCAATGAACATACAGCGAAATAAAAAGAAGTTGAGAAGTGTCCATAGACTGGCATTGCTGCGTGTAGCTGCTAGTTACTGTACGGTATCGTATTACGCGCTGTGCGTACTGACCGGGGTCCTACCCATAGACCTTCAGATAAAAGCCAGAACCCTCAGACACAGCGGTATGTCGAAAGAAGAGATGGAAGGGATTATAGAACAAGAATGGCAAGAAGAGCGGACAGGGTCCAGAGTGGGAGAATGGACCAGACGCCTAATCCCTAATATTAAAACCTGGAATAACAATAGACTCGGAGATGTCAATTTTTACATGACACAATTACTGACGGGGCACGGCTCTTTCGGTCAGTATCTGTATAGGATCGGGAAGAGAGCCACCCCGCAGTGCATCTATTGTCCAGAGAACGACGATGCCGAACATACGTTGTTCATATGTCCAAGATGGGCCGTTAACAGAGGTCAAATAGTAATTAATGGTCTTACACCAGAAAATATCATAAACCGGTCGGGGTACAACAATGAGAACCGGGAATGGTTCCGCAGGTTCGCCGGGGAGGTCCTGCGGGCCAAAGAGGATGAAGACAGAAGAATGGGAGTATAAACAGTAGGGTAGGGCGGACAGTCACTTCATGGAGGGCCTGTACGCCTTGGTGTGCGGGTACCTGAGAAGGGGGTGAACTCCAGGGGAGTTTGAGTTTGGGTTAAAATAAAAGACCAAGTCCCGGTCGGCGGGGTCGTCCCTGTGGGAGCCTAGGCTCTTTGTGGGGTCGGCGCTGTCGATTAGAAATCAAAGGCGTAAAGACCGAGTCCCGGTTCCCTTCTGAGGCGCTGGGGGACGGCATAGCCGGACCTTGGCTCTAAAGCGGGGGATTAGAGGCAGGCAATGTAAAACAAAAGATCCGAGACCGGGGAGGCCAACCTGCCGTGCCGGACGTATAGCCGGCGGGTGGGGGACGCCTCCTTTGAGAGTAAAAGGACACTCTCCCCTACTGAGTATACTTAATTGGATATCCGGTCGGGGAGAGTAAGGGGAAAAAAAAGATGATTCTGCTAAGAGTCGGCAGAACTGGACGGCACGACAAAGTCAACGAACTATGTTTACACTTCTAAACATGACCTCACATAAAAATGACATTAAAATAGAAAAAAAATTTTAAAAATACGCATGAAAACATTATATTTCAGTTCAATTAGATTTATAATTAAGAATACTTTCCAAAAATACTTCGAATTTTATTAGACGACGTTTTTTTCTTCCATTTGATGAACCGCGGCACTCGAATATGTCAGTTTTTTCTCAAAAAGGTGGGTTTAGCAGTGTTTGATGGTACTAGGTAGCGTACAAAAACTTGATAATGTACTTGAAATAATAATATTTAAAAGAGTTTTTTTTTAATACTAAATGTTCTTAAGTAAATGAAAGTACTGAAAACAATTTTTAACTCCTATCTTCATTAAACAAAATAAAAGTATTAGTTTACAACAGATTATAACCGATAATAAAACACAAAAAAAACACAGACAGTAGAAAAGTGTTACCAATGCGGCGAGAAAGATTTGTTACATAAAACAGACATAAATTCGATCGGTAAAATTTTTATTCTAAATTAGAACTATTTGAACTAATCGTTGGAGAAATACAGAAAAGTTATTTAATAATTATATAAAAAGTGTGTCCACAGAGCAGGGGCAGATAAATGTGAAGAATACAGAACAATTAGTTTAATTAGTCATGCACCAAAAATCTTAACTAGAATTCTATACAGAAGAATTGAGAGGAGAGTGGAGGAGGTGTGAGGAGAAGACCGATTTGGTTCAGGAAAAGTATAGGGACAAGGGAAGCAATTTTAGGCCTCAGAATAATAGTAGAAGGAAGATTAAAGAAAAACAAACCGACATATTTGGCGTTTATAGACCTAGGAAAGGCATTCCATAACGTAGACTGGAATAAAATGTTCAGTATTTAAAAAAAAATTAGGGTTTAAATACAGAGATAGAAGAACAATTGCTAACATCTACATTAACCAAACAGCAGCAGTAATAATTGAAGAACATAAGAAAGAAGCCGTAATAAGAAAGGGAGTCTGACAAGGATGTTCCCTATCTCCGTTACTTTTTAATCTTTACATGGAACTAGCGGTTAATGATGTTAAAGAACAATTTAGATTCGGAGTAACAGTACAAGGTGAAAAGATAAAGATGCTTCGATTTGCTAATGATATAGTAATTCTAGCCGAGAGTAAAAAGGATTTAGAAGAAACAATGAACGGCATAGATGAAGTCCTACGAAGCAGGAGTGATGTAAAATGCCGAATAGCACAAGCTAAGCGAGCCTTCAGTAAGAAATATAATTTGTTTACATCAAAAATTAATTTAGATGTCAGGAAAAGATTTTTGAAATTATATGTTTGGAGTGTCGCTTTATATGGAAGTGAAACTTGGACGATCGGAATATCTGAGAAGAAAAGATTAGAAGCTTTTGAAATGCGGTGCTATAGGAGAATGTTAAAAATCAGATGGGTGGATAAAGTGACAAATGAAGAGGTATTGCGGCAAATAGATGAAGAAAGAAGCATTTCGAAAAATATAGTTAAAAGAAGATACAGACTTACGGGCCACATACTATGGCATCCTGGAATAGTCGCTTTAATATTGGAAGGACAGGTAGAAGGAAAAAAGTTGTGTAGGCAGGCCACGTTTGGAATATGTAAAACAAATTGTTAGGGATGTAGGATGTAGAGGATGTATGATGTATTAAAAAAAATAAAAGTATTAGTTTACAAGACATTATATCCGCTAATAAAACACAAAATAAAACAAAAACAGTAAAAAAGTGTTGCCAATGTGGCAATAAAGATTTGTTACATAAAACAGACATAAGTTCGACCGGTAAAATTTTTATTCTACAATTACAACTAATCGATGGAGAAATACAGAAAAGTTCATTTAATAATAATATAAAATTGTGTGTCCATAAATACGATAAAAATCGAGGGTTACACTTAAAAGTAATAAGTGCAATATTATATCAGGGGTCTTCGATTCGTGTAGGTTATTGTAATAGTTTTATTAAAAAAGGAAAAATATGGTATGAAGAGAACGATATGACTAACAAAAAAAAAAAAAAATTGCCGAGAAATTCAAAAAATGTATATTAGTTTGTTTTAGAAAGGCAATAAATTTGAGTAATAAAACTTTTATGAATTACTGATCATTATCTTATGATAACGATCAGTAATTCATAAAATGTAAAAGAATAATCTAACAAAACGCAGTGATATCCTAAAAAAATACAAGGTAATTAGTTGTAGATCGCAGGGAAAGAGTCTCGCAGATATTATTTCTTCCGCTCAAAAAACAAAAATTTCTGTAATATAAATAAAACTATATTTAACAAAATGATACTGATATCAAAAATGGTAAGACACTACATTTCTATTATCAAAATCTGTTATTAATTTAGAATTTAAAAAAAAAAAAATACATGTTAAATTTATGTAATAGACAATAGATAATAAACAATCTTTAAGCGTTCCATATAATAAGCAAGAAATAAAAAAATTGTTACAAAACTTTTGCCCACCCGATTTCATTTATTAAACAAAGAATAATTATATAATTTTTATAAATTTGATATGTATTTCATATTTTTACCACATATATGCCTAATTTAATATCCTAATTCAATTATTAATTAAAATAATACCCTAATTTAATAAGAGAAGTAAAGGTAGTTTATGAAAAATCATGTGTTTTCTTTGTCAGATAGAATACTTTCCGACCGTTAGTCTTAAATATCTAAAATCCTTTTGACATATTTGAGATAAAATCTGTCAATACTGAATCTGGAACAATTAGTCATACATTACTTTGGTTAGCTTTTTTTTAATAAGATTATTTTATATATATATATATATTATATATATATATATTGTTACCACATATATGCCTAATTTAATATCGACGGGCGATAACGTTAACAACGATATGAGCTGGCTCACTGTATACGGATGCGCTGATACAAGAATCACTCCCACCGAGCAGCGCTGCATTCCCACCAATCTCAGCCTCCAATAAAAGAGCGTGCACGAAAATGAATTTTCAATTCATCGTCGACACCACCTGGAGAAGACCAAGAAGAAGTTCCCTGGCCGGCTCAACGTGGGATCTCCCGACGGATGGCAGCATCCCCGCCGGAGCAACAGGCCTGGCCGGCTTGCCGAGGGAGCCTCTGAATGCGGACGCTATCTTCCCGCTTCAATCGCCCTAATCGGCGGGCTCAGCAGCAGTAGCCAGCTCAACGTGGGATCGCTCGAGGAGAACCTCCTCGGCCGCACCGGCGAAGAACGACCGATACCGACCCAACACTGCGGGGCTCTGGAGTGGCAGTAGTGGGGCTCCCCACTACTGCCGCGCTATAGTGGGGACTCAACTGCCGCTGAGGGAAAGCCCGGTCTGACTTCAATGGATGAGCCGCAACTTCCCGACTTCGCCGGAGACCAGCTTCCGGACCCGACAACTCTTCTCAGAGCTAACGCAAAAAACGGCCGTTTTCAAGGCCGCGACAAGGTTATAATCACTAAGCCATTCGACGACACAGCTCTTCTCAGGACTACTATAAGGTTAGTAATTGCCATGAGCCGTCGAAGCCATTCGGCAAAAATATATATATATATATTTCTCCAACTAGTTTTTCAGCTACGGCCGAGTCTGCGTGTATATGTATAGCCAATTGCAATTACTACTACCCGTTTTCCAAGCACGATGTAACAATTACACTTACATTGCACATGTACTGCAATTTAAAGTGTAAATGAACCGGTAAACATGAAGTCTGGAATAGACTCAGGTCAACCATTCCTGAGATGTGTGATTAATTGAAACGCAGCTACAAAAAAACACCGGTATCCGCAGTCTAGTATTAAAATTCATATAAATAAAACTTCCTTCATAAGGACTCGAACCATTGAACTCGACTTTGAAAATCTGCTGATTTTTCGATGACGAGTTTATATTGATTAGCTAATTATTATTTCAGTTTGTTAATTTTTCATCTGAAATTAATATCTAGCCGGGAATGAAAAACAGATTTATAAATAAATATATTATCTTTTTGCATTCAAATTTTGTTTCGATAATCTATTAGAATAAATAATTTTTTTTAACAGTGTAGTGTAAGTAAACATATTTTTAAGCGATCTAATATTTCATCGTTACAATAAAAAGAAAATATTGGAAAAACACATTGAAATGAGATTGCTATGTTTACAGGAAAATATTATCGTGTAATAGCATATAGGGTTGTTTTATAGATAGATCAAATACTTTTGGGAATAATTTTAAGTTGAATTGACAAGGAACTTTAGACGTAGTTTTCTTGAAAACTCTGAAAATTTATACTTATTGAACCCGAGAGTGGCGTTAAAAAATAACACAAGGGACCTCTTCTTGACTCCCGTCGCAAGACTCACCTGGTATCACAAGCAAAAAAATAATACGTTTACTTTATAACTTCATTAGCCTGTCCTCACGCTTTTCCGCAAATTACAACTCGAGTTTAACATTTACCTTCGGGACGAAATTGTAATTTATTGTGAAAGGAAAATCTGAAAACTAAACAGGGAATAATGTTTAGATTAACTTACATGTAGAGGTTATTAAAAATCTGAATAATTTAATGAAATAATACAGTGATGTGTAATTAATTTGCACCAAAAAACTGCAAACACAACTAAAGACTTTTATATCACATAAATCCAAAATAATTATTTTTATTTATTTATTTTTCAACATTTTTAAATAACACTGATAGACAAAAAAACATTTCTTAATATTTCTCTAAGTGTGAAACCATTTCTTGAATTGCTTTTTGGCGTACATTACAGATCTGTAAATACAATTTTTCTATTAGCCTTAATTTTAAAAAAAATTAAGGGAAAATATAGTTAAAATTTGTAACATTTTGTGTGGCCAATGATAGAATGACTTCACTAATGCTTTTACCTTAAAAATACCCTCAGGCATAACCCGAATTAATATCCAACAGTAATCGGCTAGCATATATAGTAATCCATTTCCCTTTATAGCTGCTTTCCAGCACCGAAATGTCTTGGTGGAAATATTCACCGTGTTCGTCACTTACGTCTCCCAGGTTTTCCGGGAAAAATCCAGATGTGAGTAGAGGAAATGTATTTTGAAAGTCATATTATATCCCATAATTCTGTATGAAGTATGAAGTTGATTAACCATATCGTGGTAATTGTCGGATTTTTGATGGCCGAGAAAACTTTTGCAAAAGTCTTTAAATGAAGCCCAAGCTGCACTTTCTACATAATTTAACATCGAGTTAAATGCAACATCTTTGACCAATACTCTTATTTGAGGAATAACAAATATTCCATCTTTAATTTTTCCTTCATTTATACTCAGAAATTTCTGCCTGATGTTCAACAATCTAGGACTATCCTTCTTCATTGCTTTTACAAAATTATTCATTAGTTCTAGCTTGATATGGAAAGGGGGTAAAAATAATTTTTTTTTGGGTTCAACTAAGGGCGCGTGAATAATATTTTTTTCCATTTGGAGTTAAGTTGTCTCGTTTCTTCTACTCTTTGGTAACATAATGTTCTTCCCTAGCTCGGCTGTCACATTCGAAAAGAAAACACATGTACTTAGTATAGCCTAATTGCATGCCTAACAAAATACCTATAACTTTCAAATCACCACATTTGTTACAGCTATGATTTTTTATAATTTATTTTTTCAACAACGTCTTTCATCACATCGTATGTTTCTTTCAAATTAATACCGTAAGCGATCAGTATCAAAGGATATTTGTTACTGTTGTGTAATAGAACCACTTTTAAACTAAGCTTGGACAAATCTATGAAATGTCGCCAGTCCTCAGGTTTATGAACTTCTCCTAAGTACAACATAATGTCATCAATATTTGTGCGATAAACTAAATTATTTTCATCGGTAAAGTACTGAGAAATTTATTTTTGTCAGCTTCGAAAGCCCGAAATTTTTGTATTCTTTTTGAAATAAATTCCAACCTTGCAGTCTTGATCCTAACAGTTCTACTTCATTTTTTTAATAAATTTAAATCCGTAACTGCGTCATTTAACTCACCTTATGATACAAGATGAGGCTTTTCAGAAGATAATTCAAAATCAAAATCATTGTTGTCTTCTTCAACACTGCCTGATTCTTCATCTCTGCTTTCAAAACTTACATTCACAGGTAGTTCAGGAACTAGAAAAATTTCACTGTGAGGTACAGGGCTGATTACAGATTGCAATGAAGAATATTTTACAGTATTTTTAGATTTTTTAGAAATTCCAGACACACTTGTTAAACAAAGGTAACAATTGGTTACATGATCCTTTGGTTCACGCCAAACCATAGGTAAACCAAATGGGAAAGCCTTCCGTGTTCCTTTTAGCCATCCTCTTAAATACACAAAACAATTAGTGTATACTATATGATGAGCCCACGTCTTATCCTGATCACCAATTTTACACTGAAAGTACAAATGATATGCTTTTTTAATTAAAGGTGTAATATTTTTTGCTATTTGATTTTACAGTAAACTCACACGGTATACATAACAAAAGGTATCCATATCATTTACACAGTTTTGAGGCATAATGTTAACTACATTGTTAACAAAATTATGACTGAAAAAAATTAATTTTGTTAACTACATTGTTAACAAAATTAAGACTGAACAAAATTAATTCATTCCTAATTTAGTGCTTAATACAAACAACACAGCTGTATTTTCAGCTACGTGTTTTGACCTGCACAGACATGATTAATCTTGTCCATGAAGGCTCATTCTTCAGTATTAGTTACGATGTAATATGCGACTATGATATGCTTTAATTCTTTTTCTAGTATTCCGTATTTATAGTTTACAAATTTAAACAATAAAAACTGAACTCACAAAGTACAATATAGTAGCTTAAAATGCTAACTACACATTGAAAAATGAAAAAAAAATCCTTTAATTAAAATTAAAAAGCTTTTCAAAATTGGCGGATGATAGAAAAATTCTGAGTTCATATTCTTTTTCAGGATCAAAAAACAGATTAAAATCATATATCGCATGTTAGGAAATAAAAATTATGTTTAACAGTGAAATCAAATTTGAATTAAATAAACTGAACATATTTTTATATTATTACTAGTCGGTCAGTCTGTGGTCGCCCCGTTCAACGTTCAACGGGGATTCTAGCCAGAATCCCCGTTGCCCAGGTCGGCGAAGGTGAGCCCAGGTGCTCCCGGGCCCACAGAACCGACCCCATACTCGCATAAACTCGCTTCGCTTGCCCTTTCCGTCTATCCAGAACCCCCGCAGTGAACGTTACCCTCAGTTGTGAGAATAATACTGAAAAATAACGTTTAAAGTATTCAGAAGGTATAAAAAATCGAGTAGGGTTGTGTCGGGGCGCACGGCTGTTGGTTTAACTTGAAAGTTACAGACCTTGGATGAAGTTCCTCCGAGCTATAGACCGATCAACTTATCTGTAGAGTTAAATGGGAGAGGTAAAATCGTATTCTTTTTGAAAATAACTGAAAGCCTCCATTGGAGAATTTTAGTTCCTTCATTTGGCCAATTCTACAGATAAATTGGTCGGTGTGTATACCAACGAGTAACTTTTAGTATATTTGATCGAATTAAAAGCGAGACATTGACTGCGTACTTTATAAAGTAAAATTAAATTTTAATATAAAACTGGCATTATGATATTTATTTCGACTAATATTCGACGACAAACTTGTTCAACATTAGTCTGTGATACGAGAAGTTAGAGATATAAGGAATAATAAGCAGCGGAAGAGCTGCTCGCGTCGTCGGCGTCGTTCACTAAGCGCGCCGTGCCAGCTTTGGAACGCTCTCGAAACAGTTTCGCTCGCTCGGCACCCGACATTGGGTCACGTGTGCGTGGCCCATAATCTCCCCTTTCGAACGATATGCGTAATTTATATTTCCGGCTGATTTTTGTGCGAGCTGAGGGTGATATAGTGAATTTTTTATAATTTTTTACATGTTTAATTTTATTTTTTACATATAAATATTGTCCAAAATGCGTTAATTACTTAAATCGATATATCTCGATAAACTCTAAACACAAACACTCGAATCACTGCGCTATCACGTCTAAGTCGTGAGCTAAACTGAATGGAAATGAACGAGAGCACCAGTTTTTGGTCGATTTGCGCAGTACCTCTTCCCAGCAACCTGGGCGCCAGTTGCGCAAATTCAAAGTCGTATCGGCGAGCTGACCATTTAAGTTATAAAATGATACCGCATTTACGTCTCTGAGACTAATAGTTAGGGAGTTATTAAGGTAGGACCATATAAGCCTTTTCTTTATGTTATAAATTTCTGTTTTGGTACTCGTATGTTTCGATATAATTTTAAAGATGTTTCACGCCAAAAACCTGAAAAAAACTAAATTACAAAAGAGAGAACAATAATCAATAACTATGGTAACTAAAGTACCTGTGAATTTTAGTACACAGATAATTTAATGAGGAAAATTTCATAATTTATTCCTGTTGCCATGGTGACAGAAATTAATTATTTTATAATTATTAATTTTTTTCTTCTTTAATGGACAACTTTATTTTTAAGGAGGCTAGGACTTAGATCTATGGCTTAAAATATTCCCTGGGATAACATGAATATATCCTGCAAATCTGAAAGGGATAGGTCGGTTGGTTCGCTCGTGATGCGAGAACAAACAAAAAACAGACAGACGGACATATTTCCCCCTTTATATTTAATATTTAAAAAACTAAAATTCATACCTTCCTGGTTTCTCCATCACGAAACATTTATTTTAAACATATCATGTTGTTTTTAATTAATAATGACTTATTTCTTCCTTGCAAGAAGTAAAGAAAGTATTATGTTCACGAAAAATTTTGGATTTCAACGGAAATATTCATTTTGCCCATCCCTAAATCCATTTTGAGTTTTTTTGGCGTGTCATCTTTACATATACGAGGTGCGACAATAAAGTAATGAGACTGATGTGAAAAAAAATGTTGCTTACCGTTTTAGTCATGTTTAGTGTTGTCTCCTTCAAAGTAGTTCACCTCTGATTGCACACACTTATTCCAGCGCTTCTGCCATTGATGGTAACATTTCTGGAACTCATCTTCTGTAATATCCTCCAAGACCCCCGTCACAGCTTTTTGGACATCTTGTGTTGTTTGAAAATGGTGTCCCTTGACCGCCATTTTGACTCTTGGAAATAGAAAAAAGTCGCACGGAGCGATATCTGGTGAATAAGGTGGCTGTGGTAGTACTGAAATTTGTTTTGAGGTTAAAAATTGCTGTAATGACAGAGCAGTATGGGATGGCGCATTATCGTGATGCAGAATCCAATTATCAGCAATGTTGGTACGGACACGAAGAACTCGTTTACGAAGTCTTTCTAAAATTTCTCTGTAGAAATATCGGTTAACTGTTTGTCCAGGAGGCACCCACTCTTTATGAACAATTCCCTTGAAATCGAAGAAGCACACAAGCGTGCATTTCACTTTTGACTTTGACATGCGAGCTTTTTTTGGTCTGGGTGATCCCTTTGAGTACCATCGCGAACTTTGGCGTTTTGTCTCTGGATCGTATTGAAAAAACCAACCTTCATCACCAGTGATAACACAGCTCAACAAATCTGGATCGATTTCCGTATGCTGTAACAGATCGGCTGCCACATTTTTCTGTGTTTCTCGCTGTTGTGTGTGAGATTTTGGGGACCATTTTTGCACAAATCTTTCTCGTACCAAGATCTTCAGTTAATATTAGACGAACCGTTTCTCGATCGATGTTGAGTTCTTCTGCGATCATTTTCACGGATAATCTTCGATTAGATCGTACGATTTCACGCACCCTGGTCAAGTTGACATCTGTCCGTGAGGTTGATGGTCGTCCACTGCGGTCTTCATCTTCAACATTCGTTCTGCCTTCACTAAAAATTTTACGCCACCAAAAAACTTGAGCTCTTGACATAAACTCCTCTCCAAAAGCCTTCTGAAGTTTACCGTAAGTTGTCGTCGCGTTTTCACCCGATTCAACGAAAAAGAAATGACATACCGTTGCGCAATATTTTGCGGTTTCATTTCTGTGACGAGAGACACAAACACGTGTTCAGTTATTACAGCACAACTCACGACTGAGCAGTTGCATCAATGTGCCGCTTGGACTAGAAGTAGCTTATAGACCAAGGCCAAAGATGGTGTGCCTACACAAGCTGCAGGGTTGCCACATCTTGCAAAGAAAAATCAATCTCATTACTTTATTGTCGCACCTCGTATATCTCGCATAACTCAAAAAACGATTAGACGTAGAATGTTGAAATTTTAGATTTAGGACTGTTGTAACATCTACTTGTGCACCTCCCCCCCCCCACCGACCAATTGATTGCAATCCACGTGACCAAAAGTTTCAAAAAAGCCCAAAATCAAAATGATTTTAATTTTGGACTTTTTCTTAACTACTGTAATAAGCCCTCATTGAGAGCTTTTCAACGACAAATCATAAGTGGTATTTTCATTGGTTCTACAGTTATAGCCAAACACAATTTTAAAATAATGAAATATTTTGGTTTTACAAGGGAAGTCACATCGGTTCGAATCTGACTTCATCTCCTTTTTTTTAACTTTTTTTTTTAATTTAAATATATTGATTTATTAATAATATTAACCGCTGATTGTAAAAAACAATATTACGATAAATAATAATAAAATAATAACAATAAAAAAAAAAAATATATATATATACATGTAGTGTCTACATCAGATTACTTCCATTTTAACCATTATGGACTAAATTATTTCAACTTCGTATCTTTTTAATTTTTTTTTTCTTCCATATCGCCTTTATCATTTCCCGGTGATTTTTCCTTTCTTTCTTCTGTGCAGGTTACTGAGAAACATACTCTATAATCAATACTAGTTACATAAAATTCTAAGAATAGTATTTGTTTTTTATACCTCAATACTTTTTGTTGTATTAAAATACCTACGTTTTTTATATTATAATTATACTGATATCTGCTGTATGAATAAAATAATATTTTACTAAATTTATACAAACAGGAATAAAAATTGCATGATTTTTCTTTTCAATATTTTATAATATTTACTAGCCGCTCGGCCAGGCTTCGCCGGACCTCCCAGCCAGGCCTCGCTTCACTCGGCGCTTTGGTTTTCCAGGTTTCCAAAGTTTTTTTTTCAACTGGAAAATTTTTGACGTTATCAACTTTACTCCAAGTTAAAAGCTTAATGTTTTTAGAAAGAATTTCATGCAGTTTAGATACGTTATCTGATCAGAAAATCCATTTTTTTTTAATTTACCGACATGGGGGCTGCGCCCTCAAATTCCCCTAAAAAAAATAACTCCCATATAACAACTGTGAAAACATTTTCGGTAGATAATTAGGAAAAAACAACGTGATTTTTAATTTTTTTTTAACTGAGGGGGAAAACCCTTCTCAAACTCCATACCTTGTAATGTTTGCATACAGTCTGGAAAAATAACTTCAACTTTTTTACATGAATCAGTTTTAAATAAGTACAATACTATTCTTAGGGTTCACTTTTACTCAGCTATCCTTTGTAATAAATTTTCAACTTAAATAGTATAACTGAAAACTTTGGGACTCAATTTAAACGCTTTTATATTTTTACATTTAATTTAAATAACTTATTTTGAAAAATTGATGGATTAGAGAACGGGATTGGGCTGTGTGAATTCGGTTCTTTCCAATCTTGACTGTCTTTCGTCTTCAGTATCTGCCGCATGAACAGTTTTCATCATACGTGCTTTTTTTGTATTTCTCCCGATTGAAGAATATATTTTCGGCACGGTTTGATGTTTTGAAAAAAGATCACGGAATTTAAAAGATTGCAGTTAAATACTTTATACACTTTAAATTAATAACACACACATGATAAACAAAAGCAGCTATTTATTTATGTTTTTAAACAGCTGTAAAAAATTGTAAATGAATGAATCGTAAAAATTACATATGCATGTACACTAAATCGATGGAAACTTAGGAATAACTGTACGTTAAAACTTCAGCCCTCATCAAAATTAATCAATTCGATGTTGAAAAAAAATGTTAGCTGAAAATTAAATAAGCTTTAAGGATGAAATAAAGTGTTTTAAATTTCGTTGTAAAATTTCGTTATGTCGGAGGTCCAAAAAAATTAGCCTATGTTCACCGCAGGGCTTCAAAGTGTAGGTGTGCAAAATTTTAGACAAATCTGTCTGGTAGATCTCCAGTTAAGTTGGAACAGACAGAAAACAAACAAACATTGTTTTTTTTATATATATAGAGATGAGAATTGCTGATATATTTTGAAATCTTAAATTCAGTTCCTAAGAAATAAGTAGATAAAGTTTTAAAATGATGTTCTGTATAAAAATCGTATTACAACAAAATTGCAATCGAGTGTTTTTTATTTTATTTTTCTTTTCCGTAGGAAGTGGGAAAAATTTGCCTGAACCAAACACCCAGCCGTCCGCACATTATGGGTATACGGGGTTCACCGTCTATGCGGTGGACCCACTAAAAACCCACCCCCTCACGTAGGGTGGTGCTGGCATTGACACAAGCACCACCCGCGTCACAGGAACTCTTCTCATTCACACCAATATTCATATATTCACATAACACATTCAGACACTATTTACACTTAATATTTACAATTAATAATATATACAGCTCAGAATTTACACTATTAACACTGCCGGCGTTAGACAATAGGAACGCGTTCCGCGGGTGCCACCGGCGACAACAATGTGTAGGCACCCCCGCCAACCGCCCCCGAAGGTTGGTGCCCATTGCTGTCCTCAAACGACCTCTCTTTGTCCGCCTCGTGGTCTTCCTCTATTAGTTTCTGCTGTAGCACTCTTTCAAACCACCGGGCACATGCAGTCCAACACTACCGGGAGAGAGCATCAAACGCATGACTCCCCCCCCCCCTCGGAGAGTTCAATCGCCACGCGGCACAAAGAAGACTCAATTCACCATATCCATGTCATTATAGTACTGACAAATACTATGCTCCTGTTTCCAATCCTATAGAGGATTTACATAACACATTCAGTTACTATTTACAATCGATATGTACAATTAACAATATTTACAGCTCCGAATTTACACTATACCTATGCCGGTCTCAGACAGCAGTAACCCGTCCTTCCCCCGCGGGAAGCGTTAAAATAATAAAAATCGAAAAAAATATTTGTTTTATTGGGTGCTGATCTTTTTATAACGACAATTGTGGGATTTATAGAAACATTAAATTGCATGAAATAATAATAGATTTATTACTTTTTTAAATGTAATGTTATTTTTTTAACTGGTTTCTTTATGACAAACTATGATTAAAATTGTCTAAGAATAAGGGAAAATTTCGTATAAAAATATATTATAAAAAAGGTTCATAAGTCTTTTATTTCAAAACACAATTACCTATTACTTAAAAAAAAAATAAGAAAGAAAGTTGAAAAAAAAATAGGTTACAATGAATCTCCATTTCTAAATGGACTCAAAATATTTTAGAAAAAATGTACTATTTATTTGTCATTATTTATCAAAATATTTTTTTTTTGTCTTCAGTCATTTGACTGGTTTGATGCAGCTCTCCAAGAGTCCCTATCTATCTAGTGCCAGTCGTTTCATTTCGCTGTACCCCCTACATCCTACATCCCGAACAATTTGTTTTATATATTCCAAATGTTGCTTGCCTGCACAATTTTTTCTTTCTACCTATCCCTCCAGTATTAAACCGACTAATCCAGGATGCCTTAATATGTGGCCTCACTTTTTTTAAATATATTTTTCCAAATGCATCTTTTTTCATCAATTTGCCGCAACACCTCTTCATTTGTCACTTTATCCACCCATTTGATTTTTAACATTCTCCTATAGCACCGCATTTCAAAAGCTTCTAATCTTTTCTTCACAGGTACTCCGATCGTCCAAGTTTCACTTCCATATAAAGCGACGTTCCAACATATACTTTAAAAAATGTTTTCCTGACATTTAAATTAATTTTTTAAATAAACAAATTATATTTCTGACTGAAGGTTCGTTTCGCCTGTGCTATTCGGCATTTTATATCGCTCCTGCTTCATCCATCTTTAGTAATTCTACCTCCCAAATTAAAAAAATTCTTCTACCCCCATAATCTTTTCTCTTTCTATTTTCACATTCAGCGGTCCATCTTTGTTATTTCTACTACATTTCATTACTTTTGTTTTGTTCTTGTTTATTTTCACGCGATAGTTCTTGCGTAGGACTTCATCTATGCCGTTCATTGTTTCTTCTAAATCCTTTTTACTCCCGGCTAGAATTACTATATCATCAGCAAATCGTAGCA
Organism: Lycorma delicatula; assembly: GCF_047948215.1. Classification (NCBI taxonomy): domain Eukaryota; kingdom Metazoa; phylum Arthropoda; class Insecta; order Hemiptera; family Fulgoridae; genus Lycorma; species Lycorma delicatula. The sequence goes on from NC_134455.1 coordinate 395,388,642, forward strand.
TCTTTTTCTTTTCACCTTGTACTGTTACTCTGGATCTAAATTGTTCTTTAACATCATTAACTGCACATTTATCTGCTCCTGCTTTCTTTGGTATCATGACTATAACACTCTTTTTGAAGTCTGACGGAACTTCCTCTTTTTCGTAAATATTACACACCAGTTTGTATAATCTATCTATCGCTTCCTCGCCTGCACTCCGCAGTAATTCTACAGGTATTTTGTCTATTCCAGGAGCTTTTCTGCCGTTCAGATCTTTGAATGCTCCATTAAATTTAGATCTTTGTATTTTTTCTCCTGTTTCTTCCTCTTCGACTTCCTCTTCTTCCTCTATAACACCATTTTCTAATTCATTTCCTCCGTATAACTCTTCAATATATTCCACCCATCTATCGACTTTACCTTTCGTATTATATATTGGTGTACCATCTTTGTTTAATACATTATTAGATTTTAATTTATGTACCCCAAAATTTTCCTTAACTTTCCTGTATGCTCCGTCTATTTTACCAATGTTTATTTCTCTTTCTACTTCTGAACACTTTTCTTTAATCCACTCTTCTTTCGCCAGTTTGCACTTCCTGTTTATAGCATTTCTTAATTTCCGATAGTTCCTTTTACTTTCTTCATCACTAGCATTCTTATATTTTCTACGTTCATCCATCAGCTGCAATATATCGTCTGAAATCCAAGGTTTTCTACCGGTTCTCTTAATATCAAAATATATTAGCCAATAAAAAAGTAATAAAATGCAAAAAAAAAACATCTGATGTGAACACCACTCATGTGGTCCACATCAGATTTGATTACGCCTATTAAATTACATATACACTTTTTTTTTTATAATGAAAATTGCCGGGTCTGCTAGTATAAAATTAAAATATAGATTTGAATTGTTATCTAATTTTATGCAGACTTTTTCTTTTTTGTAATTTTCTTTATTAAATTATGAAATTTTATCTCTTTTTTTCATTAAATTATGGTAATAATACATGTGAGTAATAAGTTAAATAATTTTGATAAAAGTCGCGAAAAGATAATAACAATAAATAAAAGAGATGTTTTAGTGTTCATGAAATCACAGCTCATTGCTGTTTAGATACATTCCAGAAGGTAAAATATATTTATGGTAGTAGAGTTCATGCAAATCCCTAATTTATTACAGTTTCCAGAAACGACCTCTCGTAACGTTGGTTTCCAAGTAAGAAAAAACCAGCACAATTTCAACCAACCGCAGCACATATAGGCACTTTAAATGCTAAGCGAATCTAGCATTCCTCTGTAAATATAATGAAAAAAAAACATACCGACGTTTAGGTATTTAGAACAATTCATGATTTATTTTTTAAAATAAACTTTTTTTTTTATTCTGATGTGGAAAAAAATTACATTATAAAAAATCCAATTATAAAAAAAATTATAAGATAAAAATAAGTATGTTTAACGTCCATTTTAATTATTTAAATGCAAATAAATAAAATAATATTAATTTAAACAAATTAAATACAACATAAAAAATCTGATGTGGACACCATCCTATTTCCTTGTATACCTATTAAATTACACGTACATATTTCCTTTAAATGAGAAGTAGAAAAAATTTTATTTCATTAATAACTTCCTATATTTTTTTCATTTTTATTGTTAACATTGAATTATTATTTATACTAATTTATTTTACAATCAGAGGTTAATAATTATTAATAAATAAATATATTTAAATAAAAAAAAGCTAAAAAATAAAGGACTTGAAGTAGGATTCAAACCGTTATGCTTTCCCCTTATAAGATCGAAATATTTTATTAATTAAAATTTGATTTGGCTACAACTCTGGAACCGATGAAAATAAGTACTACCTATGGTATATCGTTGAAAAGCTCTCAATGAGGGCTTATTACTGCAGTAAACAAAAAGTCCAAAATCCAAATTGTTTGAATTTTTGGACAATTTAATCGATTTCAATCAAAAGAGGAGTTGCATAACTAGAAGTTTAGAACAAAGGTCCTAAATCCAAAATTTCAACATACTTCAGCAAATCGTTTTTTAGTTATGCGAGATGCAAACGTACGTACAGAAATCATGCCAGAACTAATCATAAAATTACCGTTAAAATCTGAAAACCAAAATTATTCGCTATATATCCTTTACTCGTACAAGGAAGTCAAAATTGCTATAAAATATACCCAATTCAGAAGCCGTTATTCGAAATTATTTTGAGCACCTATTTTTACACAGGTTGAACAGGATGCAATCCACTGGGCTGGTCTAGTGGTGAACGCGTCTTCCCAAATCAGCCGATTTGGAAGTCGAGATTTCCATTGTTCAAGTCCTAGTAAAGCCAGCTATTTTTACACGGATTTGAATACTAGATCGTGGATGCCGGTGTTCTTTGGTGTTTAGGTTTCAATTAACGACACATCTCAGGAATGGTCGAACTGAGATTGTACAAGACTATCCTTCATTTACACTCATACATATCCTCTGAAGTATTTTCTGAACGGTAATTACCGGAGGTTAAACAGGAAAAAGAAAGAAGGCTGAAAATGTGTTTAGGGGAGCATCTGCGGCGTTACTAGAACAACAGTTTCAACAATTTTCTGTTTTTACTTCCTTGTACAAGGAAGTACTGTAATCGTGAATAATTTCGGTTTTCAGATTTCAATGAAGATATCCATTTTGATCATCCCTGAATCTATTTTGATTTGTTTCGGCGTGAAGTTTGTACGTACGTACGTATCTTCATTACTCAAAAATTATTAGCCGTAAGATGTTAAAATTCTGGATTTAGTGTTTTGTAACATCTAGTTGTTCACCTCTCCTTTTGAATCCAACAGATTTAATCAAAAAGGTTCAAAAAACCCAAAATTCAAAAATATTGGGATTTTGGAATTTTTCATAACTGCAGTATCAAGCCCTCATTGAGAGCCTTTGACGATGTATTATAAGTGGTACTTATTTTCATTGGTTCCAGAGTTAAAGCCAAATAAAAGTTTAATTAATGAAATATTTGGATCTTACAAGGGGGAGGCACATCGGTACGTTTCACACTTCATTTCCTTTTATTTTTTAAATATATTGATTTATTAATAATTAATAGTCTGTGATTGGAAAAAAAGTTTTATGGTAAATAATAATAATAAAACATGAAAAAATATCAGAAGTTATTAATGAAACAAAATTTTGTGTACTTTTCATTTTAAAAAATGTGTACAAGGAAGGCGTACAAGTTATGTAGTATCCGCATCAGATATTTTAAAATGAAAATAGAGATTTAAAATCGACCAAATTCTTTGCTGCACACTTTTTAATAAATTTTTAACCAAAAAAGTTCAAAGGAGTGATATCTGGAGGTCAAGATGACCTCCTTGTCCGATTCAACACCTCTATGAAAGTGTGGTAGAGCACCACCTTATTGGAAACTGAATCCTGCAGGAATCTGGGGATCAGCAAATTTATCATGCATGTCGATGTAGCTGTGTCCTCCACAGATATATTGGATGATCACATTGGCCTCCATGAAAAAAAATCTGACTTCCTTGTATGTCTATTAAATTGCATATACAAGTGTTTTTAAAATCAAAAATACATAAAATTTTATTTCATTAATAACTTCTGATATTTTTTTTATTGTTATTATTGAATTATTATTTATTGTATTTTTTTTTAAGTCTCAGGCAAATAATTATTAATAAATTAATAATTTATATTAAAAAAAAGGAAATGAAGTCGGATTCGAACCGATGTGAATTTCACTTGTAAGATCCAAATATTTCATAATTAAAGTTTATTTGGAATAAGTCTGGAATCAACGAAAATAAGTACCACTTATGATGTATCGTTGTAACGCTTTCAATGAGGACATATTACTGCAGTTAAGAAAAAGTCAAAAATCTAATTTTTTTCAATTTTGGGCTTTTTTTGGTCAAGTTGAATGCAATCAAAAGGGGAGGTGCTCAATTAGATGTTACAACAGTTCTTAGTACAAAATTTCAACATCCTACGGCTAATCGTTTTTAAGTTATGCAAGATACATACATACGTACAGACGTTACGCCGAAACTAATCAAAATGGATTTAGGGATGATCAAAATGTTTATTACAATACGTATAAACGTATGTATCTCGCATAACTCAAAAACCATTAGTTGTAGGATGTAAAAATTTTAGATTTAGGACTGTTGTAAAATCTAGTTGTGCACCTACCCTTTTCATTCCAATCGAGTTGACAAAAATGTCCAAAAAAGCTCAAAATTCAAAAAGATTTGGATTCTGGACTTTTTAATAACTGTAGTAATAAGCTCTCATTGAGAACTTTTCAATGATATATCATAATTTGTACTTATTTTCATCAGTTCCAGAGTTATACCCAAATAAAATGTTAATTAATTAAATATTTGGATTTTACAAGGGGAAGGCAAATCGGTTCGAATCTGACTTCAGCTCCTTTTTTTAATTTTTATTTTTTAATTAAATATATTGATTAATAATTATTTTTCTCTGATATAAAAAAAATTACGATAAATAATAATTTAAAATAAAATTTAGAAGATGTTAATGAAATAAAATTTTATTTTTAAAAAAATGTTTGTATGTAATTTATTAATCGTACAAGGAAGTCATATGGTGACCACATCAGATTTTATTTTGTTTAAAAATGATCGTAAATCTGTTAAGATGTGCAAGAAATCGGACGTGCAAAATTTGATCAGATTAATGTCCTTTTCCTTTACAGTATTAACGTACAGTTAATTGGAAAAGTATAAATTATTTTTCTACTATAAAATATTATTAAACTAAAAATTATATAAATTATTTTAAATATATATATATTTTTTTAATTATACTAAACCAAAAATGTTATATTTATTACCTTAATAAGTGTTAAAAAGTTATTTTATATCATTTTGTTCTAAGAACTGGGGCAAAACTGCCATACAACGGCTCAACAAGAATTTCAATTTGTTAATCAGTCTACGGTACGTTTGTTTGAAATTTCCTACGTTTAATTGACTGATGTTTTTGTGGCTAATGAAACAATACGATCGTAAGTTTTTATATTTTATGAAGTATATAAATAATGTACTCGGTTTTTGTAGTATCGAAACGATAATTAAATGGTTTTATTCTTTTTCTTCTCCTTAGTTTACTAACATAAATATTGAATTAAAAAATATATTATATCCATTTTTTCTACTTGAACGAATAGAGAATAAAAACCATGACAGTATTTTAAAATTTATAGTGCAAATAACTTATTAAATACATTTACATTTTAAATGTCCAAAACAAATTTAATAGCCTAAAATTTTTTCTCTAATACTATATAAACTAATAGAGAATTTAATGAAATCTAAATTTATTGATGATATCTTTTTATTTTGGTTACCAAAGAACAGTAAAAATATCCTTTTTTTCCCAGTTTTTGACATGGAACGTCTCTAAAATCTCACACCAAAACATACGGGTACAAGAACAGAAATTTGTAGCGTAACGAAAAGATTTATATCATCCTGCCGTAATAACTCCCTAACTATTAGTCTCAGAGACGTAAATGCGGTTGTTACGTTTTCACCCCCTCTTGCCGTCTGGTGCTGAAACCTAGCGGTGGCTAGGATACCCGCGGCAAACTATGGTAGCCAGACCATCACGCCACTCTACGTCACAACCTCCTCCTACGAGTACTGCACGTAGCGTCTTCTAACCGGTCTGGATTCATACCTGACCCAAGGCGGTTGCGTACGGATGGTCTCTCTATATTCTTGTTCGGATGAACATTAATTTAAGCTTTATTTAATTTATGTTTGCTAACTTTTACGTTCAGTAAAACACGGCGTACAATTAAACAATCCTACAATAATCAACAAGGTATTGTGTTCATTCATCACCTACAAACACATACATTCCACCATCGCTCTAAAATCTACTGCAACGCTGTTAACCAAGGGCGTCCCGTCGACGTCGCAACAGTGATGTCATTTTATAATTTACACGGTCAGCTCCCCGATACGACTTTGAGTTTGCGTCACAAGTGAGCGGTTTGGTGGAGAGAATGCACAGCGCAGCGAGCAAAATTGGTGATCTTGCTCATTTCCATTCAGGTAGCTGAAGACTTAAATACCGCGATGATTCGTGTGTTTATGTTAAGAATATATAGAGATAGGTTGATTTAAGTAATAATAAGTATATTTTTGACAATATTAACGTGTGAAAAAGTTTAAGTAACCATATTTCAGCCTTAGCCCGTGCCAAAACCAGCCGGAAATATAAATTACGCATATCGTTGGAAAGAGTAGGTTGTAGGCCATGCACCCGTACCCCGATATCCGGTGTCGAGCGAGCGAGACTATTTCAGGAGCGTCGCAAAGCTGGCACGGTGCGCCCCGTGAACGATGTCGACGGTGCGAGTACCCCTACCGCTGTTTATTACGCCTTACGTCTTTAACTTCTCATATCACAGACCAATGTTGAATAAAATTGTCGTCGAATATTAGCCGAAATGAATATCATGAACAATTTTTAGGTCTGTAACGTTTCACGTTAAACAAACGGCGGTGCGCCCTGACAAAGTCCCATCCGATTTTTATCAAATAATAATAAAAAAAAGAATCTCAAAATGATTTTTTTTTTCCATTTCAAGTATGCAATGGTATACCGATTTTTGGATTGAACTTTGCAAGACCGAATCCAAGATGATTGAAAAATTTTTTTTTTTTTTTTTTTTAGTCATTTGACTGGTTTGATGCAGCTCTTCAAGATTCCCTATCTAGTGCTAGTCGTTTCATTTCAGTATACCCTCTAGATCCTAACAATTTGTTTTACATATTCCAAACGTGGCCTGCCTACTCAATTTTTTCCTTCTACCTGTCCTTCCAATATTAAAGCGACTATTCCAGGATGCCTTAGTATGTGGCCTATAAGTCTGTCTCTTCCTTTAACTATATTTTTCCAAAGGCTTCTTTCTTCATCTGTTTGCCGCAATACCTCTTTATTTGTCACTTTATCCACCCATCTGATTTTTAACATTCTCCTATAGCACCGCATTTCAAAAGCTTCTAATCTTTTCTTCTCAGATACTCCAATCGTCCAAGTTTCACCTCCATATAAAGATACGCTACAAACATATACATTCAAAAACGTTTTTCTGACGTTTAAATTAATTTTTGATGTAAACAGATTATATTTTTGACTGAAAGCTCGTTTGGCTTGTGGTATTCGGCATTTTATATGCCTCCTGCTTCATCCGTCTTTAGTATATATTTAGAATATAAAAATAGGAATAGAAAATATTACGGAGGTAAAATATGATATAGAGTTCGATGAACCTTTTTGGTCGATTTTGACGGATCATTGTTTGGTTCCAGTCTTTCTTGGAATTTTGCAAACAGAAAAATCCGAGTAACTAAAATAACTATCTGCCTTTGTAATACCGCGATGGAACTTGTACTGTGCAAAATCCTGTTATAAACCTTTTGTTCCCCCTTCTCACGTGACCTTAATTTTTCCTGTTTAGCCTCCGGGAATTACCATTCAGATATTAGTTTAGAGGATGATATATGTAAGTGTAAATGAAGTGTAGTCTTGTACAGTCTCAGTTCGACCATTCATGAGATGTGTGGTTAATTGAAACCCAACCGTTCAAATAATACCGGAATACACGATCTAGCACTCAAATCCGTATAAAAGTAAACTGCCTTTACTAGGATTTGAACGTTGAAATTCTCCACTTCAAAATCAGCTGATTTACGAAGACGCGTTCACCACTAGACCAACCCGATGGATTGTATCCTGTTCAACCTGTATTAAAATAAGTACTCAAAATAATTTCGAATAACGGCTTTTGAATTGGGATTATTTTATAGAAATTTTTACTTCCTTGTACGAAGTAAAGGATGTATAGCGAATAATTATGGTTTTTAGATTTTAAGAGTAATATCTACTTTGACCATCCCTGAATCCATTTTTATTATTTTCGGCGTGACGTCTATATATACGTATGTATCTCGCATAACTAAAAAACTATTTGCTGAAGTATGTTAAAATTTTAGATTTAGGACTTTTGTAATATCTAGTTATTCACATCCCCTTTTGATTAAAATCGACTGGATTAAAAGCGTCCAAAAATCCAGACAATTGGATTTTGGAATTTTTCTTAACTGCAGTAATAAATCGTCATTGAGAGCTTTTCAACGATATATCATAAGCGGTACTTATTTTCATCGGTTCCACAGTTGCAGCTAAATAAAATTTTAATTAATGAAATATTTTGATCTTACAAGGGGAAGGCATATCGGTTCGAATTCTACTTCATCTCCTTTGTTTTTTAACCTTTAACGAACCTTTGTTTTTTAACCAACCTTTACATATAAATCGTAAACGAAGAAATGGGATTTCTCTTGCGTTGAGATTATTTATATTTTTTTGAAAAACGGCATTTAAACATAATTTTTATATTTTTTTTTTAATACGGAAAGAATTATTTTTTAAATAAATATTTTATATTATATTGTTATAAATAAAATTAAAATATATTTCAAAATATTTATTTAAGATAGTAGATTGAAAATTAATAATATAATTAATAAATACCGTTGAGTTTTATATTAATCTATTAATAAAAAGTAAAAAAAAAAGAAAAATTAATAATACGAATGAAGAAAAAAATATAAACAACATCTTACGCTTTTAACAATAAAAAAAAGAAGGAAGATAGAGAAACTCATAAAGCTTACATTTAAGCTTGTTGCTGCAAGTTAAGTCGAGCGAAAAACATTCCTGTTAGACACTATATCACGACGAGGGACGATTCACCAGCTATCAATCGACGCTGCAAAAGAATCAAGATTGAAAAATACTTGACGGGATTGGTCGAGTATTGAATGCAGGATCCCTATTTTGTTTAAAATTCCTTCTACTTCGTGCTGCGTAAAAAGTCGTTCTCCCGTTAAATGATCCAGGATCAAACCGCAGACTGCTACTAACTCCAGAATGGACTGTATTATACTCGGACAACATCTAATTTAACTATTTCTAATAATAATAATACATTTTTGTCTTCTTTATCAACTTCTCTTATTCAAATACACTGAGAGACTATTTAATTTTTTCCAAATATTTTGAATTTTTCACATTAATAAATTAAATATTTATAAATTTTTATTTTATAAAATAAACCGGTTATATTCTTAATTTAATCAAAATTTTGTAGAAGTTTATTACAAAATATTATTTCTTATTACAGGAACAATGAACCGATACAGTTTTATATGCCGTATTTAAATAATTTATACGATAGTTCTTTATTTCAATTTCCTTCTCTCTTTTTTTTATTATAATTTTAATTTCACGGCCAATAACGGCTAGTAGCTAAAATTAGTGGTAGGGGGGGGGGGATGGTGCCCCAGAAAATATTTTCTAGGCTTCTTCAAGGTCATGGTTAAAGTTTTCTGTAAAATAAAGTAACCTAAAAAAATAATCAAATAGAATAGCCCGATAAAGGATGATAATTTAATTCTACACTTTATCGCATTCAAGAATATGATACGCTGTTTTGTAAGTACATCTTGTTTAAAAAACCGTATTCGATTTAATCGAATAAATAATAAAATATTAATACAGATAATTTTTTTTAGTATTATTAGATAATAACGTAATAAATAATCCAACGGTGTTTAATTTAAATTTCTATGTACAGAAATAAATACGTAATTATTTTATACTAATTACGTTCTCTTTTGCTCTTCGAGCGTGTTTTTGGACAAATTTGACGATCAAAAGGCCCTTGCTTTTTGCTATCTTCTGATCGCTAGTGAAAAAACAACCAAACCGGTTTCATATTCATTTCTCCGTTAAAAAATGAAAAAGGAATGTTCCGTACACACGCGGAGTAAAAAAAAATACTACCTTCCACCAGCACGCCAGGATCGGCACTGCGGAAGGGACAGTATACTCTCTCCCTCGTAGCACGCGTTTGCGCATGCGCACAACAGCCTTTCACCGATTAAACTGGTCAGACTGAGGATTTCAATAGCTTTAAACCTTTTCCGGACAACACGGACCATTTTGAAAAAAAACCGCGCGTAAATCGGTTCAGTAGTTTTCTAGTCTACAGCAAAGACAAGTACGAACATTGCCTTTTATATATATATAAAAGAAAAAAGTCACCTTTTTATCCGCCATCTTCTGATCGCTGCTGAAAAAAACAACTAAACCGCTTTTATATTCCTTCCACCGACTAAACTGGAAAAAAGAAAGAACAAGGAACGTTCCGTACACATGCGGATAAAAAAAAAACTACCTTCCACTAGCACGCCGGGATCGGCACTACGGAACGAACAGTATTCTCTCTCATTTGCAGCCTCGCGTGAAGCTTCCTACGTGCGCATACGCAAAACAGCCAATTCCTTTCACCAACTAAACTAGAAAAAGGAACGAACAAGGAACGTTCCTTACACATGCGGAGTAAAACAAAAACTACCTTAAAAACTAAAACCTTAAAAAAAACCTTCACACTTTGATGGCAAAGCGGGAACGACAGTATTCTCTCTCCCTCGCAGCCTCGCGTGCAGCTTCCTCGCATGCACACAACAGCCAAACACTACGCCGCTGGAACTGTGAAGCCCACAGTACCGTACAAAGATTTTGTATATTTTTCATAAACTGGGGGTCGGTTACTGTCATTAAGCTTAATGATTATATATTGTACAAGTATAAAGAAAGAATTTAAGAAAAAAGGACTTATTATATTAAATTTTATCGATTATATCAAACGAAAATAGGTGCTGGTGCAGTTTCATAGTGACTATACGCAAGCCGCCACCGTTCATGGTTATAGCGATGTAAGCGCTATAACGGAAAAGTATTTTTTTTTTTTTTTTTTTTGTCTTCAGTCATTTGACTGGTTTGATGCAGCTCTCCAAGATTCCCTATCTTGTGCTAGTCGTTTCATTTCAGTATACCCTCTACATCCTACATCCCCAAGAATTTGTTTTACATACTCCAAACGTGGCCTGCCTACACAATTTTTCCCTTCTGCCTGTCCTTCCAATATATAAGCGACTATTCCAGGATGCCTTAGTATGTGGCCTATAAGTCTGTCTCTTCTTTTAACTATATTTTTCCAAATGCTTCTTTCTTCATCTATTTGCCGCAATACCTCTTCATTTGTCACTTTATCCACCCGTCTGATTTTTAACATTCTCCTATAGCACCGCATTTCAAAACCTTCTAATCTTTTCTTCTCAGATACTCCGATCGTCCAAGTTTCACTTCCATATAAAGCGACACTCCAAACATACACTTTCAAAAATCTTTTCCTGACATTTAAATTAATTTAAAAGTATAAGGAAAAGTATATAAATTCCTAAAAAAAAAATGTCTTTATTTAATTTTTATTCTTTAAGAAGGAATTTAAAAACCATGTTTATCAAAAAATAAATAAATTTTAATAAATCATAAATAATCTGCAAAAAAACTTTTATTCTAATGTTGCCAAGTTCAAAACCAAGTTTATTTTTGGCAGACAGACATTTGTGTATATATGTATGTTACCTTATATTCGGTGTTAATAAATCTGAATCTCGTTGAATAATTTTATTTAAACTTGGTAGAAAGAAGTCTTTAACGCATAATAAATGTTTGTTGCCCATCTCACTCCAATGGTCTGTGGTAAAAAAAATAATTTTTTTTTAAATCTAATTTATACGTTTCATGACTTCCTTGTACTTTTATTAAATAACATTACACTTTTTTTTTTTAATAAAGTATATAAAATTTTATTTCATTAATAACTTCTGATATTTTTTTCATATTTTTATTATTGTTTTATTGAATTATTATTTATCGTAAAACGTTTTTACAATCAGTATATAGTTTTTACAAATCAATATATTGAAATTTTTAAAAAAAGTTAAAAAAGAGGTAAAATCTGATTTGAACCGATTTACCTTCCACTAAGATCCAAATATTTCAATTTTAATTAGTTTTATTTGGCCATAACTGTGGAACCAATGAAAATAACTACTACCACTTATGTCGTCGGAAAGCTTTCAAAGAGGGCTTATTACGGCCAGTTAAGAAAAAGTTCAAAATCAAAATGTTTTGGATTTTAGGCTTTTTTAGACATTTTTGGTCCAGTCGATTTAAATCAAAAGGAGATGTTCACAACTAGATATTACAACAGGTCTAAATCCAAAATTTCACTTACGTCTAATCGTTTTTGAGTTATGCGAGATATATACGTACGTATCCTAGTTCAGCTAGATGGATACTGAGATTTTGCTTAAGGATTATATTATTGTACAAGTATAAAGAAAGAATTAAAGAAAAAAGGACTCGTTATATTAAATGTTGTCTATAATATCAAGTGGAAATAGGGGGTGCTGCAGTTTCACAGTGCCTATACGTGCACCGGCAGTGATTGAGGAAGACCATGTTTTTCCGTCTTTTGATGATTGCATAAGTAGACAGTGGTTAACTAAAGGCAATTGCAGTTCTTTGTTTGATTTTTATTTCCATCAATTCTTTGTTCCAACTTTCGTTTGACTGTGGTTTAACAAATCGATAATAAATTTACGTTTTTAGTCATATCGATATACATACTAACTATCACTGTGAAATATATGATACTTCTAAACTTAGATATATACTATATATTGCAAATATTAAAGTAAAATGACAAAGAGTATTTTATCTACGTGGTTTATATATATATATATATATATATATATATATATACAGAGTGATTCAGGAGGATAGAGAAATACTTTGACAACTCATTCTAGAGGCTAAAAATAAGAAAAAAATACATATAAACATAGGTCCGAAAACGCTTCGTTAGCGAGTTATACAGGGTGAAAGATTTCAGTTCCTCCGAGTAAATTAAGGCTTTCTGTAATTCTGGGAAGGTCAATTAAAGGGCAAATTCAATTGTTTCTTATGGTTTTTGAACTGGATAATCAAAAAAAATAAGCCCCAGAACTGTATCTCTCTTAGTTTCTAAGATATCCCATGTAAAACGCCAAAAATATGGTTAAAAACACATTTTTTTAAGTTTTACGTACAATAACGTTGTTAAATTAGCAATAAATCATACATTTTTTAAACATAAATTGTAGAGAATTTAATTATTAGAAGATTTATGTAAATAATGTCAACAAAAAACATATAAAATTTTAAATATGTCAACTCTTATTAACAACAAAACCGACGAAAACTTAGAAGAAAATGTTACAAAAAAAGAAAACAGATGCGTCTAGTAGGTACAATAATTTTAGACCTACGGGAAACAAGTTGGCAACACTGATTTTTTCCATCACAGTTTGTTTAAATACTACTCATTGTTGTCAGTTAATTGTGGTAATGTGTTAAAAAACCTTTCGCTATCGATCGTGTTTGCAGTATTACGTCGAATTCTTATCGTAAAAATTTCAGAAAACTGTTAAGAAGTATAATTTTGTATTCATTTTACGGTGCATAAAAATCAACTCTGTTAAAAAAAGTGAAATTCTGTTTAGTTTTGTTTTGAAAAATGCCGCGTATCTTCACTAATGCCGAGTATGCCGAAGTGATTTTCATCTATGGATTTTGCAATGGAAACGCTGCGGCAGCGGTTACGGAATATCGACATAGGTATCCTGGTCGTGTTGTACCGAATCGTAAAGTATTTATTAGAATTTTTAACAATCTTCATGAGAACGGTACGCTTCCCAGCGCTCATATTTCATCTGAACGACAAGCAAATCGTGCTGATGAAGGTGAAATCAGCAGATGGTTCAACGTAGTCCGACAACGAGCACACGATTAATTGCAACACGGCTCAATATATCACAATGTAGAGGATGGAGGACATTAAATAATAATGGATTGCATCCTTTTCATATTCAGAAAGTGCAACTACGCCAGCCGGCTGCAGTTTTGTCAACGGGTTAATAGGAATTAACATTTAATTCCATTTATACTATTTTTGGACGAAGCTACTTTCACTCGTAACAGAATAAACAACACACGGAATGCGCATCGGCGGTCTGAAGAAAACCCACATGCGCTACACTGGAAAAAAATTTCCAGCAACGATTTTCAATGAATGTTTGGTACGGTATCATAGATGACCAATTAATTGGTCCTTTCATACTACAACATCGTGACACAGGGAGAAATTATCTGGAATTTTTACGTAATGAATTTATTATATTGCTGGAAAATATTCCCTTAGCAAAACAAATTGAAATGTATTACAAACTTGATGGAGCATCTACACATTTCACATTTCTTTTTTTTGTAACATTTTATTATAAGTTTTCGTCGGTTTTGTTGTTAATAAGAGTTGACATATTTAAAATTTGATTTCTTTTCTGTTGACATTATTTACATCAATCTTCTTTTAATTAAATTCTCTACAATTTATGTTTAAAAAAAGTATGATTTATTGCCAATTTAACAACGTTATTGTACGTAAAACTTAAACAAATGTGTTTTTTAACCATATTTTTGGCGTTTCACATCGGATATCTTAGAAACTAAGAGAGATATAGTTCTGGGACCTATTTTTTTCGATTTCCCAGCTCAAAATCCATAAGAAGTAATTGAATTTGCCCTTTAATTGACCTTCCCAGAATTTCAGAAAGTCCTTAATTTACCGAGGAACGGTAATTTTAATTTTCAGAGGAACTGAAATCTTTCACGCTGTATAACTCGCTAACGAAGCGTTTTCGGACCTATGTTATATGAACTTTTTTCTTTTTTTTAGCCTCTAGAATGAGTTGTCAATGTATTTCTCTATCCTCCTGAATCATATATATATATATATATATATATATAATATATTGCAAAATAGAATGCAATTATATAGATGAGTAGAGTAATGAATGTATTTTTTAACAAACAAAAAATCGTAATAATAAGCAAATGAAATGTCAAAAATAGCATATCTTATTATGCATTTTTTTGTTGTAGTTTACATACTGTTTTCCCGTGGGTAATCCCATAAGCTTATTTCTTTAAGGTGAATTTTTTTTTTTACATAAAAACATATTTTCTTTTGATATAACAAATCTTTTTTATTTTCAAAGAAAGATTGCTTATCGAATTTCTTTTGAATATATAAATATGTTGTCTTATAAAATAAGGACAGAAAATTTAGAAAGGTAAAGCTTTTTAATCTGTAAAGAAATATAGTTTTTTTTTTATTTATAAAACCCTAAAAAAAACATTTGTTAGAAAAATAATTTTACATATAAATCGCATGGAAACTTTCACGTCATCCAATTATCTATACCACAGCTTGATGAAATAAAAAAATTGATGTACTCATGATTTATTTCTCAGTACTAACATTTTTTTTTTGTAGATTTTGTTAATTTCTCATTACTTTTGTCGAATCCACAAAAAAAATTTGTAGCATTTCTATGATCATTATCCCTAAATAATATATAAATATATACAGAATGTTTCTAAATCAGTGGGCTGAGTATAATTTTCGGATTGAAATTGTTAAATTAAACAATAATATCTTTAGGAAAAATGGTAATTTTTCCTTCGTTCTAACACTGTTCGCCATATTGTTATTTTTATATAAATATTTACGTCTCAATTTTGAATTGAGAAATCACAATAATATTCTGTAAGCGTCTTTGTAATAAAGTTTCAAAATTATCAAAAAATCAGAACTTAAATACCTCCTCAAATTACAAAATGACGGTTATGTTTATTTTTCAATCCGTTATATCTCCATTTTTTTTTTTTGTCTTCAGTCATTTTACTGGTTTGATGCAGCTCTCCAAGATTCCCTATCTTGTGCTAGTCGTTTCATTTCAGTATACCCTCTACATCCGACATCCCTAACAATTTGTTTTACATATTCCAAATGTGGCCTGCCTACACAATTTTTCCCTTTTACCTGTCCTTCCAATATTGAAGCGACTATTCCAGGATGACTTAGTATGTGGCCTATAAGTCTGTCTCTTCTTTTAACTATATTTTTCCAAAGGCTTCTTTCTTCATCTATTTGACCTCTTCATTTGTCACTTTATCCACCCATCTGATTTTTAAGATTCTCCTATAGCACCGCATTTCAAAAGATTCTAATCTTTTCTTCTCAGATACTCCGATCGTCCAAGTTTCACTTCCATATAAAGCGATACTCCAAACATACACTTTCAAAAATCTTTTCCTGACATTTAAATTAATTTTTGATGTAAACAACTTATATTTCTTACTGAAGGCTCGTTTAGCTTGTGCTATTCGGCATTTTATATCGCTCCTGCTTCGTCCATCTTTAGTAATTCTACTTCCCAAATAACAAAATTCTTCTACCTCCATAATCTTTTCTCCTCCTATTTTCACATTCAGCGGTCCATCTTTGTTATTTCTACTACATTTCATTACTTTTGTTTTGTTCTTGTTTATTTTCATGCGATAGTTCTTGCGTAGGACTTCATCTATGCCGTTCGTTGTTTCTTCTAAATCCTTTTTACTCTCGGCTAGAATTACTATATCATCAGCAAATCGTAGCATCTTTATATTTTCACCTTGTACTGTTACTCCGAATCTAAATTGTTCTTTAACATCATTAACTGCTGTAAACATCATTAAACTGTAAAGATTAAAAAGTAACGGAGATAGACATCCTTGTCGGACTCCCTTTCTTATTACGGCTTCTTTCTTATGTTCTTCGATTATTACTGTTGCTGTTTGGTTCCTGTACATGTTAGCCATTGTTCTTCTATCTCTGTATTTGAACCGTAACTTTTTTAAAATGCTGAACATTTTATTCCAGTCTACGTTATCGAATGCCTTTTCATATCTCCATATATATTAGGTTTTGTTTGCTGACATTTCTCCCGTCACCACCCTATTCGGTCGCCCAAAAGCATTGATTCCCAAAGTGGTCCAGGTGGACCCCCAGGGGTCCACGGGAGACTCGACGGGGGTCTACGTTGGCGTAAAAAAAAATGGGGGTTCACAATTCGTAAGCGGGGGTCCACGAAAATTCATCTGGTTTCGATAGTGAAGAACTAAAATGTTGGCTTCACTTTGCGTATCGATCTAGGCAGATAATGTTTTGATAAGCTCAGCGACTGTTACTTGTAAAAACTTACATATTCCATATTCAGTACAACGAACGTGTCGAGACTTGCAAAGCGCCGCCGCTGCCGCCGCCGCCACCCGCAACTCTTGTTTGATAGCGTTTCCCTCGTCATATCTTGTCGAAAAAAGTTTTAGTGTCGTTACAAACCTTTTATCAAGAAAAAAGGAGCTGATTCAATATCACGGAACGGGGAGATTTGCGCTTATTCCTAACAAAACTGAAGCCAAATATTGATAGTTTGCTGTCAATCCATCAAGTACATCCCTCCCATTAAAATTGTAACTATTTTGTGATTGTCATTGTAGATTGTCATGGTACATTACGTTATTAATGTTTAATTTTAATTATATTACGACAATTTTATTATATTACATTGCAATACGATAACAATAATAATTAATAGCGTAATGATTACATATTTGAATAAATGCGACCAAAATATATACTATTTTTCTTTTGCTTTTTACCACACTGAATGGGAAGTTTTCTAAATAAAATAATTGAGAATCGATTGCTTTCTTGTGCTGTGAGTAGATGTCAAAAATGTAAAATCGGATGGAAGCATTTTTTTTGATCGGCCAACTTTACTTTTTTGACATCCACTCACAGCACAGTCGATCAAAACTTAACCGATCGATTCTCACTTTTTTTTTTCGGAAGCTGTTAGTTCGTTAAACTCAGCCGTAACGCAAATTTTCATAGTTAGATCTAATCTTCACATTTTCCGTCGACTAGAAATATGGTAGAAATGTAGCTGCATGTGGTCCACCGGAACTAGCAAAATTTTGAAAGTTATCTATGAGAAAAATAACTTTGGGAACCTCTGCCTTAAAACATAAGACCAAATGTCTGTGCCACAAACGGCTACTGAACCTCGAAACAGTTTAGCGAGCAGTATCCTAACATAGCTCCCAGAGCTTACCTAAGAGCGTGAATGAACTAAGCGCGTTGCCATACACCACCGGCTTACGCGTCCCAATCGCTCACTTGTCATATAGTTACTAAAATGGGTAGGCGCACCACGTCAACTACTAAAAATATATACGACATCCATAAATTAAAATTCATTTCGTTTAGACAGCGATTCACTGCCAGCTGCCACGCCTAGGTCGCTGAATGCCAGCATTTATCTGTCCACCATATTAAAGCGCTTGGAGCCTTAATTGGCTGGTGGTCAGCCATATATCTCTAGGTTAGCTTCCCACAGCCGTGCGGTTGGAGTCTTCCCTTAAGCAAACAACGTTTTCCGGTTGAACAAACCAACCGCATTTAAGAACTCCCACACGGTCCGACAATTCCGCTCTCGCCACATTGACTCGCTACTTATGAGCGGGCAATTTTCTCCTTCACCTCTAAGTTGCAAGGTGCCCCGGTCTCTGGTCCCCCCAAGAGCAGGGCATTCAAACATCAGCTGTTCATTTGACTGGACCTTCCCACAGACGCACAGCTCACAGCTGCCATGAAGAACCGAAACAGATATTGGTTTAAATTAACATGGTTGGTGAGCACCTGGGAACCCGTTGCCCTTAAAAACGAGCTTGAGGCTTACCATCGTCCTGTATAAGTTTATACAAGGACCTTCTCTTAGTCGTGGTGTGCCATGCTTCCATCGCGAGGCTCTGCAGCCTCTTCCTCAGGCGGGCGGCCGATCTCGGTGAAAGAGTGGTAGCGTCCCCGGACAACTGAACGAAATATAGATCCGGTGCATTGTGATCACCGTTCCGCTCCGGTACTGGCCCGGCTCGAAACCGCATCACAAATACCTCAGCCTCCCTACCTCTTCGCAATTTTCACATAGCCGCCTAAAAAACCTTTAGGATGCGGTTTCGAGCAGAGCCTGTACCGGAGCGGAACGGTGATCTCAATGCACCGGTTCTAAATTTCGGACTGTTGCCCATCTCCCGCCTTCGGAGGAAGCTTTACAGTCTCGCGATGGAAGCATGGCAGCACGAATGGCACGCCACGACTAAGAGAAGGTCCTTTTATAGATTTATACAGGATCTGGGGGGATGATATGCTCCTCCTTCGTTTTTAAGGGCAACGGGAGCTCTCAACCGTGTAAATTTAAACCGATATTTGTTTCGGTTCCGCCTTGTAACTGATGAGCTGTGCGTCTGCGGGGAGGTCCAGTCAAACGAACATATTATGTTCGGCTGCCCAACTCTTAGAAGGGCCAGGATTCAGGCCACCCTGGAACATAAAGGTCAAGAGGAAAATTGGCCGCTCACAAGCGGCGAGTCAATGTGATGAGAGCCGTATTGTCGGACCGTGTGGGAGTTCCTTGATGCGGTTGCTTTGTTCAACCGACATCAGTAGTTTCCCTAAGGGAAAAGACTCCTATCGCGCTACTGTAGGAAGCTAACCGAGAGATATGGCTGGCGACAAGCCAGCCATAACTCGGCGAAACTAGGCGTGACAGCGAATTCCTGTCTTTGACGAAATGAATTTAATTATTGATAGGCATATATGTTTTAGTAGTTGACGGGGTGCACCTACCCATTATTGTGATATATGACAAATGGTCGGTGGGACACGCAACGAGTGATCTATGGTACGATGCATATTCCACTCACGGTTTTAGGTTAGCTCTGGGGGCTAGTTAAGACACTGGTCGCTAAACTGTTTCGCGGCTCAGTAGCCGTTTGTGGCACAGACATTCGGTCTTATGCTTTAGGGCGACCGAATGTGGCGGTGGCGGGGGAAATGCCAAGCAAACCGATGAACCAAAAAAGACTTATATTTATGGAAATATAACGGATTGAAAAATAAACATGGCCTTTTTTTATAATTTGCAAAGGGATTTATGTCCTGATTTTTTTCTAATTTTAAAACTTTATTACATTGAAGGTTACCAAATATTAATGCGTTCCTCTATCCGAACTTGAAATATAAATTTTTATATAAAAATTATAAAATGGTGAACAGACAACGAGAGAACGAATTACCATTTTCCTAAGGATGTTTTTTCTTAGTTTTACAAGTAGAATCCAAAAAATTATAGCCAGCTACAATTTTAGAAATATTCTTTATAAAATTAAAATAAAATCGAAAACTTATTTTGTATCAGATCCAATATTTTAAATATTAAAAAAAATATATATAAATAAATAATATGTACTAATTAAATAAAAATTCTTTTAAATATTTAAATATGTTTATAAGGATGATTTAAATATATAATAGTTTATTCCGTCATTTTTAAGATTGTAGACATCATGCTGGTTAATTCTGGATTTGGCTAAATACCTTACACGATATCTAGAACTGGATTCCTAACTTTCAAAACTTTCATTATTGGAATCCATCTAATTAATTTAAACAGGAATAATAACCACGGTTAAGAGGATTCTGCCCCTATAATATTATTTCATTAATGCGAGAATAGTAGTAAATTGCTGAAATACAATAGATATCGGATATCATAGTACCGCAAAGTTATATTAATCATCCACAAAAATCAAATTAGTTCCCGAACATTTTCTATCAATGGCACGCGCGCTCTAGTATTTCTCCCCGCCCCTTTACAGTAGCTAATATATTAATTCATAATACGGTATAGATTTTTAAATATTAGTAAATACAATGATAATTGAGAAGTCAGCTTTTTGCAAGGAATTCCTAGGTAAAAGGTTTTTTTTCTTATTTCTTTTATTAAAATTTGTTGTTTTATAGTTTATTTGGAATTAATTCTAAAATTACGGGCTTAAGGATGATTTTACAATATTATGGTTTCTATTAACCAATTTTTAAGAATCGTATTACTAGATTTGATATTTTTATTTGTCTTCAGTCATTTAACTTTTTTTTCTTTTTCTTTTTTTTTTAAATTTTTTCTTCCGCTACTCTCCCCGACCGGATATCCATTTAAGTATACTCAGTCGGGGAGAGTGTCCTTTTACTCTAAGGGAGTGTCCCCCGCCCTACGGTTGTACACCCGGCACGGCAGGTTAGCTCCCCCGGTCTCGGATCTTTAGTTTTATTTTATTCGCCTGCCTCTAATCCCCCGCCTCGGAGACGGGGTATGGCTACGCCACCTCCCATCCCCTCAGCAGGGAACCGGGTCTCGGTCATTATGCCTTTGCCTCTAATCAGCGGCACCGAATACACTAAGCGCCGAGGAACCCGCAGGAAGGGCACCGCCAACCGGGACTCGGTCTTTTATTTGTCCCACACTCCCCAGAAGTTCCCCCCTTCACAGGAACCCGCACACCACGGCGTACGGGCCCTCCACGGAGGGACTGTCCTCCCTACCCTAATTTCACAAACCCCTTCTTCTGTCTTCTTCTTCCTTGGTGCGTAAGATTTCCCCGGCAAACCTACGGAACCAACCCAGTTATCGTCACTATAGACCATTCAGTCATTTAACTGGTTTGATGCAGCTCTCCAAGATTCCCTATCTAGTGCCAGTCATTCCATTTATCAGTATACCCTCTACATCCTACATCCCCAACAATTTGTTGTACACATTCCAAACCTGGCCTGCCTACACAATTTTTCCCTTCTACCTGTCCTTCCAATATTAAAGCGACTATTCCAGGATGCCTTAGTATGTGGCCTATAAGTCTGTCTCTTCTTTTAACTATATTTTTCTAAATGCTTCTTTCTTCATCTATTTGCCGCAATACCTCTTCATTTGTCACTTTATCCACCCGTCTGATTTTTAACATTCTCCTATAGCACCACATTTCAAAAGCTTCTAATCTTTTCTTCTCAGATACTCCGATCGTCCAAGATTTACTTCCATATAAAGCTACGCTCTAAACATATACTTTTAAAAATGTTTTCCTGATGCTTAAATTAATTTTTGATGTATATTTCTGACTAAAAGCTCGTTTCGCTTGTGCTATTCGTAATTTTATTTCGCTCTTGTTTCCTACAACTTTAATAATTTTACTTACCAAATAATAAAATTCTTCTACTTCAATAGTCTTTCTTCGTCGTACTTTTATACTCAGTGGTCCAACTACTTTATTTCTACAACATTTCACACATTACAAAAAGCAATATATCAAAAACATAACGCAAACAAAAATATAAAAAAAAAAATTACAATGAAATTCTAAACCGTTCGGTAAGTCATGCCAGATATAATTTCTTCCACTCGAAAAACAACTTTTTCTGTAATGTAAATAAAATTGTTTTTAACAAAATGATACTGATATCAAAAAAAGGTAAGATACTACATTTCTATTATCAAAATCTGTTATTAATTTAGAATTTTGTTTAAAAAAGAAGACATGTTAAATATATGTTTTTTCTTTTTTTTTGTCTTCTGTCATTAGACTGGTTTGATGCAACTCTCCAAGATTCCCTATCTAGTACTAGTCGTTTCATTTCGGTATACCCCCTACATCCTACACCCCTAACAATTTGTTTTATATATTCCAAACTTTGCCTGCCTGCACAATTTTCCTTCAACCTGACCCTCTAATATTAAAGCGACTATTCCAGGATGCCTTAATTGTGGCCTATAAGTAAGTCTACCTCTTTTTGTAACTATATTTTTTCAAATGCTTCTTTATTCATTGATTTGCCGCAACACCTCTTCATTTGTCACTTTATCCGCCCAACTGATTTTCAACATTCTCCTATAGCACCACATTTCAAAATCTTCAAATAGTTTCTTCTTAGGTACTCCGATCGTCCAAGTTTCACTTCCATATAAAGCGACACTCCAAACATATACTTTCAAAAATCTTTTCCTGACATTTAAATTAATTTTTGATGTAAACAAATTATATTTCTTACTGAAGGCTCGTTTCGCTTGTGCTATTCGGCATTTTATATCGCTCCTGCTTCGTCCATCTTTAGTAATTCTACTTCCCAAATAACGAAATTCGTCTACCTCCATAATCTTTTCTCCTCCTATTTCCACATTCAGTGGTCCATCTTTGTTATTTCTACTACATTTCATTACTTTTGTTTTCTTCTTGTTTATTTTCACGCGATAGTTCTTGCGTAGGACTTCATCTATGCCGTTCGTTGTTTCTTCTAAATCCTTTTTATTCTCGTCTTGAATTACTATATCATCAGCAAATCGTAGCTTCTTTATCTTTTCACCTTGTACTGTTAGTCCGTATCTAAATTGTTCTTTGACATCATTAACTGCTAGTTCTATGTAAAGATTAAAAGTAACGGAGATAGGGAACATCCTTGTCGGACTCCCTTTCTGATTACGGCTTCTTTCTTATATTCATCAATTATTACTGTTGCTGCATTGCTTCCTATAAATGTTAGCAGTCGTTCTTCTATCTCTGTATTTGAACCCTAAATGTTTTAAAAAGCTGAACATTTTATTCCAGTCTACGTTATCGAATGCCTTTTGTAGGGCTATAAATGCCAAGTATGTCGGTTTGTTTTTGTTTAATTTTCCTTCTAATATTAATCTTAGTCCTAAAATTGCTTCTCTTGTTCCCATACTTTTTCTGAAACCAAATCGGTCTCCTCCTAACACTTCTTCCACTCTCCTCTCAATTCTTCTGTATAAAATTCTGGTTAAGATTTTTGATGCATGACTAGTTAAACTAATTGTTCTCTATTCTTCACATTTATCTGCCCCTGCTTTCTTTGGTATCATTACTATAACACTTTTTTTGAAGTCTGACGGAAATTCCTCTTTTTCATAAATATTACACACCAGTTTGTATAATTTATCAATCGCTTCCTCACCTGCACTGCGCAGTAATTCTACAGGTATTCCGTCTACTCCAGGAGCCTTTCTGCCATTCAAATCTTTTAACGCTCTCTTAAATTCACATCTCAGTATTGTTTCTTCCTTTTTAATCCTCTTCGACTTCCTCTTCTTCCTCTATTACACCATTTTATAATTCATTTTCTACGTATAACTCTTCAATATATTCCACCCACCTATCGACTTTGCCATTCCTATTATAAATCAGTGTACCATCTTTGTTTAACACAAATATATGTAACAGACAATAATATATAATAAACAATGTTTAGGACAAGGAGATAGACTATCCCACTGCTCTCAACTGCGCCCTGGAATATGTAATGAGAGAATGGTACAGAAAAGATCTACCACACGTCACAATTGAAGCAAGGAAACATGTAAGCTATATCAAAGTAAACCGTCTAGTATTTGCAGGTGACCTAGCGTTTCTAGCCGATAACATCGCAGAAGCTAACTTCATTGGAAGAACTAGCAGGAAAAATTGACCTAAGAATATCATATGAAAAGACTAGAATAATAGCCATAGGAGAAAATATCATACATGTCCTCATAGAAAAAATAAACTGGAAAGAAAAGACACAAAAGCTTAATTATGGACAAAATACTATCAAAACAACATATAACAAAAAATGCATCTCAATAAATACCAAACTCAGACGTTACAAAGCTGTAATCAGATCTATATCATATAGAAGCGAAACACTGTTCAAACTAAGATCCAACATTTCCTACTCAGCAAAGACGCAAAGAATAGAAATAAGAATTCCAAGAAGATGCATAAATAAAAGACGATTTACTGATGGGGGAGAATGGAGAGTCATACCAAACGAAGAGTTACATAAAGGCATAGAACCTTAGAAAGGCATAAAGGCATAGTAGTCTAGACTACTTTAGAAAGAAAAGAATCTCTTTTTTTGGGCACATAATACGAACAGAACCGAACAGGCTCGTCAGAAAACCGGTCGAGAAATACTGGAAAATGTCCAAAACACCGACCTGGATAACCGAAATTAAACAAGATGTGGAAATCACAATAGAAGATTTACGAAACAAAACTGACAATAAAAAAATACTAAAAGAAGCAAACTCCAGATTGAAAATTAAAGAAAATAAAACAATAACGAATATTTGTTCAGAACAATTCAAAAAAACAAGATCTGACAGAATGAAGACGTATTGGGAAGTAATCAAGAAGAAAAATAAAAAGATAAGATGAACCAGAGTTGACTAAAGTAAGCCTCAAAATTCTCAAAAAAATACAAAAAAAAAAAAACAATGTTTAAGCGTTCCATGTAATTAGCAAAACATAGAAAAATTTGTTACAAAACTCTTACCGGCCCTTATTTTCATTGGACTTCATCTCCTTTTTTTATTTATTTATTTTTTTTTTTTATGTTGAATTAAAATATATTGATTTATAAATAATTATTAATATCGGATTGCAAAAAAATATTTACAATAAATCATAATTCAATGAAAACGTTAAAGAAAAATCAAAAATATTAAAAATATCATTAGTTAATGAAATAAAATGTTATGTGCTTTTCATTTAAAAAAAAAGAAGTGTTTATGTAATTTAATCGGCGTACAAGAACATCATGTGGTGTCCACATCAGTATATTTTTAAAATTATTAAATATTAAAACGGTTACTTGATAAAGCCGCAAACATTTCTTCAAAACAGTTTCTCAGTATGACCGCCATTGTGTTCAATACATAGCTCAGCTCGGCAAATCCATACTAGCCGGGCACGTCTAATACCATTATTATAATTCCTAATAGAAGGTCCAACTTATATTACACGATGTCTCAATTTTTTTTTTCTTTGTTCCAGAACAAGCGGAATAGAATGACGACTTCAACCAACACAAAAGGAAAATATCCGCTGGCGTGAAATCGGGAGATGAAGGCGGCTATTTTACTGCTCCGTTTAGAGCAGTACTTAAATTGTTATATAAATGTTTGCTTACTTAAATGTGTTATTTAAATAAATCATCCAGTCACGGGAATAATTAGCAGGTGAGCCATCGTTGAAAAACCGCATCTAGACTTTATCTGCAACTGGAATATCTTTCAACGATTCAATTAGATTTGTTTACAAAAATCCATTGTGCCTTAGAGGTAAGAAAAAAGGACGTACGAGATTATCACCAAGAATACTACGCCATATATTAAACAAAAATGTGCGTTGAAGACGACTAGTAACAGTCTCATGAGGATTATCATGTACCCAATTATATATGTTTCGATAATTTACAATACCATTTCTTTTAAAACAGGATTAATCAATAATTAGAATAATATTTAGGAAACCGGAATAATTTTCACATTTCCTAATTAACCATCGACAGAATTTCATCCGTTTATCAAAACCATAGGCTAACGTTCACCACACACTTCCTTGTTCGTTTCTTTTTCTAATTTACTCAGTGAAAAGAATTATATGTTGTCCATATGCGCACATAGGAAGCTGCACGCAAGGCTGTGAGGAAGAGAAAGCACTGTTTCTCCCGCAGTTACTATCCTGGCCTGCTGGTGGAAGATAGTTTTCGTTTTAATCCGCGTGTGTATGGAACGTTCCTTCTTCGTTCCCTTTTCTAGTTTAGTCGTCGGAAGGAATATAAATGCGGTTTAGTTGTTTTTTTTAGCAGCGATCAGAAGATGGCGGAGAAAAAGGTGACTTACTTCTATAAAAATTTATCTATACATATAAAAATGTTAAGTTCGTTTGTGTACGGCTTCAAAAACTCAAAATGTTCTGTACCGATTGAGCTCAAATTTTAGCACGATATATAACCTGCATCAAAGATTGTTTTTATCTATTTTTAATAAATCTATCTATCTATTTTTAATTTGCACAGTTTTTTAATAAATAAGAGGCTAATAAATCAGAAGGAAATGTAAACAAAGGAAAACTAATCAGATCAATGAAAGATGGCCGCTGTCAAACGCAACGACCAATCACAAAGATCCGGTATGGCCGTTGCCAATGTAAACAAAATCACAACTGATTAAGTGATGAAATTAAGTTTTGAAATTCAAAATTTCTTTGAATTATATTTAACAGCTAAAACATCTGTATTTTATTAAAAAAAAAACACCAAAACAAAAAGAAAAGCCAAAACAACAAGAAGGATGACTTAGAGCAAATAAATTAAAACACCCGACTTTCTTATAGCTCAGATAGACTTAAGACTATGCAAACAAAAAAAGTCGAAATAACCAAATACACAGAAAATAACCAAAAAATTCTTTGTTAGGTTATTGTTTTTAATATATACGACCAAACAATCGTTTTTTGGTCATTTAGCGTTCTCTGTTATGTAAAAGCAAAGAACAAAATTCACAAATAGTAGC
The DNA here is from genome assembly GCF_047948215.1 of Lycorma delicatula. Lineage (NCBI taxonomy): Eukaryota > Metazoa > Arthropoda > Insecta > Hemiptera > Fulgoridae > Lycorma > Lycorma delicatula. The sequence goes on from NC_134455.1 coordinate 395,415,773, forward strand.
ACTGGAACCACACAACTAAGTATTCGTTTTTTTTTATTTTTCTAACCTCCGAAACCACCGTTATGCATTGCTTCAGATGATGATATGAATGATTTATAGCGTATGAAAATGCCATGCCTGACCGGGATTCCAACTCGGAACCACCGGATTAAAGTCCGAGACGTTACCACTCGCGCCACGGAGGCCGGCAAACATATTCGTTAGGAGCCGAATAAAAACACGACTTACCAATATGGCGTTGTGTGTCAAACCAATTTTATATGGACTATAATTACTTTTAATACGCGAAACCCTTTGCAATGATTGAACATTAACTTAAACCTCTTCAAAAATTATTCCTTTTAAACTAAGCCGCATTTTGATATCATTGTTTTTCTATAACACGGCTGGAATTCTTTTCGTTTAATGATAAGAAGCGTTGTCGAAGACAATAACCGAATTCTCTTCCAAAGGACATAATACACCGCTAAACTATTTCTAAATAATTCAAATTCGTGTAATTTTTTTACGATTCGCTTTTTTATCAAAATCTCACCTTTTTCTCAATTGACCTGCGGGGTTTTGTATTCTTTGGATACCGTAATTCATTAGTAGATTCATACTCGAGAATCACGTTGTACACTGAAGCAGCACAACTTCTACTTACGTTAGCAGTTTATTAACATCTGAAATCAACGCCGTTTGATTATTCTGTAATTTGTAAGCATTACTCTGCTTTTGTAAGCATTTAAAATGATGTGTTTTTCGCACGACTTAAGGGTTTTTTTTTCGCAGCCCACAAATCTTTATGTATAAAAATGTTAAGTTCGTTTGTGTACGCTTCAAAAACTCAAAATGTTCTGCACCGAGTGAGCTCAAATTTTAGCTTGATATATAACCCGCATCAAATATTGTTTCTATCTATTTTTCGCATCAGTCACATACCCGCGACCGTGAGAAAACAGTTTTTTTAACGGTCAGCTGTGTACCAGTGACCGCGCCATCCGCCGGTAGCGAGGGGAACACTCGCCATACTAGCTAACGACACCGCAGTCACATGTGAAACAATACCTGTTCCCAATTACATTGTTTATTAACAAAAAAAAAAACGTATCCACTTGCATCTGATTCAGATTATTATAAAATGTGAATTAAATATTCACTTTAATAGAGGTACTTTTGTGTGATCGTGTCGTGATTGAGCTGCGCCTTTCACCAAGCTCTGAATTTATTAGAAAACGACCAACAGCGGGATATATGTATTAATGACGCGTGCAACACTGCACATCCAAACCAAATTCGCGCATTATTCGCAATTATATTGACCGCTTGCTTCCCTTCATCTCCCACAGTGTTATGGGAAAGATATCGATCGCATATGGCTGAGGATATTTTGCATAGAGTACGCCTAGAAAATACCAATATGACCGTGGAATTTACAGAAGGCATTTACAACGAAGCATTGATAAATATTGAAGATATTTATCAAGTGCTTAGCTGTTGCAAATAAAGTTCTTAGTCAGTTGGGAATGCCAGCACCCACCCGAGCTGCGATTGCTTCATTTGATGTGGATTTACGCCGTGAACAGAGTTACAACATAGGTGATCTTCAGTCATATGTCCGATCAAACATTCCCAAATTAACGCGTGAACAGAAAGGCATTTATGATCGCATAATGCAAATGATAAATGACGGATTTGGGGGACCTTCTTCTTGGATGCGCCAGGAGGAACTGGGAAAACATTCCTCATTAGATTGATTCTAGCAACGGTTCGATCAAAAAATGACAATTATCCTGTTGCGGAATATTAATCAGCCAAAACTCTGCAACGGCACGCGACTTTCAGTTAAGAAATTGATGAATAACGTAGTGAAAGCAACGATTTTAACGGGGCCTTTCAAAGGTGAAGATGTCCTCATTCCCCAAATACCCATAATCCCGACCGATACACCATTTTAATTTAAAAGATTGCAATTCCCAATTCGATTGGCATTTGCAATCACAATCGATAAAGCTCAAGGTCAATCTTTAGAATCGTGCGGTTTAGATTTAGATGCGGATTGCTTCTCACATGGGCAACTGTATTTTGCGTATTCTCGTGTCGGCAAACCAGATAGCCTTTATATCTACGCAGACGGTGGAAAAACAAAAAAAATATTGTATATCCACAAGTATTGCAAAATTAAACTTCTATGAAACGTATGCTTTGTTTTGTTTCTCATTTCTCATCCATGCAACCACAATGTCCCACAGCGAAGCGTGGCGGGTAGAGCTAGTATACGTGTAAAAATGAATGTTTGTCTGTCTGTATGTCTCTTATGCCTTCCTAAACCGTTCATCCGATAGCGATGAAACTATGGGGAACGGTTGGACGCATGCCAGGGAAGGTTTCGGAATTAGTTTGGACCCGGTAAGTGGCGCTGGCGTCGAGATATTTCGAAAAATTGTGTTTACGGTCCGATTTGCCTCATGTTCAGAACACATTTTACTTACACGGAAAGAATTTTCTCTGCAAAAAATGAACCCGCTAGATGGCGCTGGGGTTGAGATATTTAGAAAAATTATATTTATGGACCGATTTGGTTCATGTTCAGAATATGAATATTAGTTACGTGAAAAGAAATATTTTTGCAAAAACTATACCCGTTAGGTGGGGCCGGTGTCGAGATATTTACGAAACAAACAAACAAATATACAGACTTTTTTATTCTATATATATAGAATAACTACAATACATATATATATATGTATATATAAAAGGCATGTTCGTATGTGTGTCCGCTAAAGACCAAAAAACTAATGGACCGATTTACGCGCGGGCAAAAGGGAAAAAGGGGAAAATGGAAAACGTGAAAGGGTAAAAAGAAAACTGGAAGATGGATGAGGTGGAGGGGTGAAAGGGAGAAGTTGGAAAGGGAAAAGGGGAAGGAGAATAAGTGAAAGGTAAAATTTGTGAATTTCAGTTTTTTAATTTTTTTATCAAATTTTCAATTGTGTTCATTTATACTCTCTCTCTCTCCGGCAATAGCGAAGCATTGCCGGGTCTGCTAGTATATATATATATATATATATATATATATATATATATATATATATATATAAAAGGTAATGTTCGTATGTGTGTTCGCTATGAACTAAAAAACTACTGGACCGATTTACACGCGGGTTTTTTTCAAAACGGTCCGCGTTGTCCGGAGAAGGTTTAAAGCTATTAAAATCCTCAATATGACCAGGAAAAAGAAAGTTAGGGGTATTTTGAACCGGCTACTGTGTTTACAGAATAGTTTGATTTAAATCCGATAGGTAGTGCTGTTTTGACATTGGATTTATTTATATTCTGACTTTTATAAGGTGAAAGATTAAATTTTGTGAAGTTCCGTCATGTTCAGTTTTTTTAATGTTTTATCACACTTTTAATTGTGTTCATTTAATGTATATATATATATATATATGCAAATCTAGCAATATCAAAGCATTGCTTGGTCTGGTAGTCATTTATAGAAATGTTATTCTTTTTGTTTGAGACTTAATACATTTTCAAAGATTATTAATTTTTTCCAATTGAAGTTCATTTTTTTTTTAATTGTTATTTTATTAATTATTATTATCTTATCATTTTTAACTTTTATAACTTTATAACTTATTTAAACATTACTAAATAAATTTATTTATAACAATTCTTTAAAAACATTAAGAATTTATTTTTCTTTCATATTATATTAAGATTTCAAAAGAAATGAAATTGTAAGCTTTTATTTTCTACAGAGAAAAGTTCAGGTTGCCGTTACATTATTTTCTTGGAAAGTAGGGATATAGTAGACAGTTTGCGATGTTCCAGGTCTGAGACATTAATTTGGATTCCTGCATACTTTATTCAACCCTGAACGTACCACCCTTAAACACCTTCAATATTTTTTAACTGAAATGTTCAGAATATTTTAACATTCTTTCTATCTTCGTTTTTTTTAAATATGATTTTGGGATTTAAAAATATATTTTATACAGACTGTATTACAATCCATTTATTTCATTTAAATATATATATATATATATATATATAATTTATGGCTATAAATTTATATTATCATGTTTAACTTTATTCGTTTTTTCCCCTTTTTTTTAAAAAAAATAAACTTTTGCCAATTTACGGAATTATAATTTTACTTATTCACTATTCTCTGTAAACCACCTTCAACTTAACAAATCATAAATCACTTAAAGGATAAAAGATTATTTATTAAAATTAGTCTACTATCGGTTCTTAAGATTAATTATATTATTTTAATATTATCAATATAGAATAATTTAAATTGACGTAATCTATATTATTAAATTATTTTTATCTTAACAAGAATTAATCTTTAAAAATAAGGAACAGATAGATGATATTACAGCATTCGGGATGAATCTTCATTGAGGTCTTCAAGCCAAATTTTACCCTTTAATTACAACGGCGGCTCATAGCTAAAATTAGTGGGGGTGCTGCTTCAGAAAATATTTTTCTGAGTTTATTAATTCGTAATTTTATATATGACTCTTATAATAAGAGGAACATATATAATAATAATTATTTTTGATCTTTGTGGCGAATCGATAGCTTCTAGGCTTTTATCTGGAGGTCTCGAGATCAAATCCCAGTCAGGCATGACATTTTTTCATGCTCTACAAAATATTCTTTTCATATTCCTGAGCAGAAACTTTGAACTTATTTCTTAAATTAATTCAAGCAAAATAATATTACAAAAATGTTTAAAAACTTGTTTTATACTATTAATCATGCTTTAATCAATTTATTATCGTACATTGCATAAGTTTAATTAGTATGTTAATTTGGATTTCAAAACATAACATCATATAATGAAATTTGTAATATATTTATACAGAGTGATTTTTTAGTCCTCTTACCCAATTTTTAAATGTAATTTAAGAAACGGAAATTTAGGTGGAATAAAAAAACGTATTTGTTACCTACAAAAGAGATTTAATAACAAGCTATTACTTACATAATTGTTAAAGAATATGCTCAAAATGCCCACCCCTTGCGGTTATACACGCACGGACTCTTTTCAGCATATTAGCAGAAACCTTTTTAAGAGTCGCATTGGAAATATTCGTGATTAAGTCTGTAATATTGACTTTAAGTTCATCAATAGTGTGAGAATTGTTTTTGAAGGCCTCGGACTTAATATAGTCCCACAAAAAGTATTCAGGAGATGTGAGGTCCGGGGATCATCTTGGAGGCCATAAGCCCTTGCTTATTATTCGATCATCAAAGGACTCTTACAGAAAATCCACAGTTTCTCGAGACGTGTGGCATGTAGCACCGTCTTGCTGAAACCAGCAATACCGTTCTTGAGGTTCCAGGAGGGACACTAATTGGCGCACAATATTCCTATATACTTCACCATTTACTGTCTGTTCGAAGAATACGGGTCCGACTATACGATGACGAGATATCGCATACCACACACCAATTTTTTCAGGATGCAAAGATTTGTCTTGTAAAGCGTTAGGATTTTCAACCTCCCAAATTCGACAGTTTTAACGGTTCACATAACCATCAAGATGGACCTTCATCACTAAAGAACAATGTGTTTAAAAATTCGAATCCGTTATCGTTTACGAGAGACCTAAACCGACGGCAATATTGCAATCGCTTGTTTAAATCAGGAGGCTGAAGCTCTTGGACTAATCGTACGCGATACGGATACAATTTCAATTTTTTACCGGCTTTCTGAATATGATAAACCGACCTGCGTGGAAAGTTTTCGTAAACTTTTCCGTGGAGAATGGAACGATCTTGTTTTCACATTCTCTAAAACGTCATCTGTCAAGCGAGTCGGTTGACCGCTACGTTTTCTATCGCAAACACTACCTGTCTCTCAAAATCGGTTTGCTAGCCTAGAAATTGACATTTTTTCTGGCGGAAGAACATCATCAAATTTAATTTGAAATGATTCTTTTACACTCGCGTACGATTTCGTAGCAAAATATTATTCAAGAATGAAAACTCGTTGTTCTATGGTAAAAGATATTTTGTTCGTACCACGACCGGAAACAGCACAGAAGTTTACACAGCTCAAGGAGAATCAACTCACACTGCCGTGTCTATACCGGTTGAGTTGAGCTACCAACTTCGTGTCACAAAACAAAATTTCCCTTTCTTAGAAAAAAATTACCAGACATTAACAATTGGGTAACAGGACTAAAAAAATCACCCTGTAAAATATCAAACTAATTTTCAATCAAATATTTACTTTACAAAGTAACGAAATAGTGAGTTTTTGCACCCCCACTATCGTGGGGGTGTCACTCCTATCGCCTACGCTGCTCATGATGGTGGTGGTGGCAAACACCTACGAGGAGGTGAGGCGTGTCGCGAATGCAGCTATCGTGATGGTCGGTGAGTGAATGGCCTGGGTGGGACTCCATCTGTTGCGATAAATCTCTGTTTGTCTCAGTGGCGGGAAGGCGGCGACTTTTGCCTTTCCCGATTTCGATGGAGGAAGCGATGGTCCAATCACGAGTGGCCGCCAAATATCTTGGAGTGTGATTGGACCATAGACGGTCATTTATTCGTCACGTCCAGGCGGTGAGTAAGAAAGCTGGGCAGACTGACAAGAACTTGGTTAAATTACTATCGAAAGTTACAGGGCTTCGTACTTCGAGGAGGAGGCTGTACGCGCGTATGGCGAACTCAATTCTTCTTTATGGCGAACCAGTGTGGAAGAGAGCTATGGTGGTAGGGCGTAACAGAAGACTGTTGTAAGGAGTACAGTGCCGTATGGCTCTTAAGGTGGCGACCGCATACGCCTCAGTCGAGACAGAGGCGGTGCTGGTGGTGACTGGGATGCCGCCGCTTTAGAAGCTGGTGGCGGCTCGTGCAAATTTATCAGGGTGTGTCTAAGAACGATGCCAACACAACTGTCTACAAGGGATTGGCAAGCCAGGTGGAATGCATCCATAAAACGGAGGTGGACGCATCGTTTGATCGCGCACATTGAGCCGTGGGCTGAGAGCAAGTTTAGCGAACTGAGATTCTGGCTGACACAATTCCTGACCGGCCATGGGGTCTTTCGTTCATACCTGTGTGGACGAAGAAGAGCTGAAGACCCCTTCTGCCCTTACTATTGAGAGTTAGACACGCCGGAACACGTGATATCCAGTGCCCGTGGTGGAACGAGGAACGCCGCGACTGTACTGCCGTAACTGGCCATCTTGAGGTGGGAACGATGTTCCCACATCATCGTTGGAACGATGTTACGAAGTTCGGTGGACTTCGACACTGCGACGGGGTTTGAGTTCGGAATACTGCAACTGAAATATCGGGTAACGAGAAGGTGAGGGACAACTCCGTACGGAGCTGCCATTCGTCCGTGCTTGCACGGGTGGGCGGTGATGATGAAGTGCGGGGACTCTCCAGTCCCTAAGCTAAAAGACTGAGTCCTGGCGGGTCCGTCCCTCCGGAGTTATCCCCGTTAGAGGTGAAGCACATAGGACCGAATCCCGGTTGCTGGGTGATGGAGCCCGGGAACGGCATAGTCGGGCCTAGCATTTTCCTCGTCTGGCGACTAGAAACAAAGGCACCTCGCGGAACAATGTTCATGATTAATTGGGGGTCTGGTTCCGGGAGGTAAGGGGAAAAAAGTGTTATAGTGAAGTTTTTATTTCATTTACTTAATTAAATTAATAATTAATGAGTTGTGTATCAAAATACTGCCCGCCAAAAATCATATATATATATATATATATATATATATATATATATTGCGCAGATGACCGCGCAGTTCTCCAAGAAAGAGCGTACACGAGAGTGAATTTTTAATTCATCATCGACTACCACCTGGAGAAGACCAAGAAGAAAAAGATGGCCTCCTCAACGTGGGACCTCCGGGCTAACGCCATCATCCCCACCGGAACAACAGGCCTGGTCGGCCCGCCGAGGGAGCCGCAGGACGCGGACGCTACTTTCCACTACAGCTCGCCGGATTTCAATCGCCCTGACCGGCGGACTCAGCAGCAGGAGCTAGCCCAGCGTGGGATCGCTCGGGGAGAACCGCATCGGCCGCACCGGCGAAAGACAACTGACGCCGACCCGACACTGCGGGGTTCTGGGGGCCACCACTGCTACGCTGTAGTGGGGACTCAACTACCACTGAGGGGAAGCCCGGTCTAATTTCAATGAACGTCCCGACTTCGCCGGAGACCAGCTTCTGTACCCAACAGCTCTTCTCAGAACTAACGCAAAATACGGCCATTTTCAGGGCTACCACAAGGCTATTAGTTACAAGCCAATCCACGATAACAACAGCCCTTCTCAGTGGTATTGCAAGGTTGTTAAGTGCCACGTGCCGTCGAAGCCATTCAGCGACAATATATATATATATATATGTGTGTGTGTGTGTGTGTGTGTGTGTGTGTGAGTATGATGACGAAATGTTGCCAAATTCGAAACCACAAAAACTCCCGCACCAAGTTTCTGTCATTTTTTTAAGTCAAACAGCTATTGGATTTGTTTATTTCATCTACGACACGAAAAACCCCACCTAGCCGTTTTGCAGATTTTACAATTTTTTACACTTGCACCCTTAATTTTTACTCCTAATTTAACCCCGTACGTGGAGATGTTTGCAAAAGTACAGGTGGAATATTGTATTATCACCCAACTTTAGTAACTGTTGAAAATTTCAATAATGGGTATGGCCAGGAAGTAAGTTAAATTAAGGATGCAAAATTTAAGGACAAACATGAAACAAAGGAGTTAAAGAAACGCAAATAAATAAATAAATAAAGTAAAAAATTAACCAAGAAATAATATTATTTTTGATTTTTCGTTTTAAAAAAAAATTTATTGTATATTTAGATTTTTCAAAAATTATTCGAATTTTTTATTATTTTTATTTTTATATGAGAAAGCGATAAAATTGTCAAAAGGATTAAAAAATTAACTTACATTATTTTCTTTAATATTTTTAATAACTTTAACTTTGAATTACATAATAAAATATAATTTATTCACAAGATCTACTTGACCGTAGAATGATGTTAAAATTCCCCTTTCGTATTCCATACACTTTATCCTCACGCCGTAGAAATGAAATACTGTTTACACGCCCGTTCCCGTTTTACTATACTATCCCTTGTCGCTACAGGCAATCGCGACGTAAAATACAGGAATTCACAATATTTAAATATCCAACGTTCTGTTATTCATGAGTAACATGCTTTCTACCCTCTAGGCCACTTCCAGAATTTTTTATTTTTGTCTAAAACGGTAGTACATCCATCGGATTCGATGTCTATTAAATGTATATTTAACGTTCCATATATTTTAGTATTACAAATCAAAATCAAAGCGTTCTGAATAATTCTCAGAGAATATTAATTAAACTTTTTACCGATATGACAGTGATAAAAATAAAATGAATATATTACAGTTCATTTTAATTTTCTGTTAAATAGAAATTACGTAATATTTTACAATATTACGGTGAAATCTATGCACAATATTAACCGTTATGTAAATTTTATAATGTTTTCTCTATATTGAGAAGAATATTTCGGAATATATTAAAGTTAATTATAATTACTCCATCTGTTAATTTAAATAATATCACATAAAAAATCGGCTGGAACTTTGTCGTTGGTTTAAAATGAAACGTTACAGACCTTAGATGAAGATCCTCCGAACTAAAGACCGACCAAGAATTAAATGGGAGAGCAACCAACGTATTTTTCTTGAACTAAAAAAAAGGTCTACAATGGAAAATTTTAGTTCCTTCATTTTACTACTTCTACAAATAAATTAATCGGTCATCGAGTCACTTTTATGTACTGGATCGAAATAAAAACCGAGACATTGACTGCGCACTAAAATTAATTTTAAGATAAAACAAACACTAAATTGTATATGATATTTATTTCGACTAATATTCGACGACAAACTTGTTCAACATTAGTCTGTGGTACGAGAAGTTAGAGATATAAGGAATAATAACCAGCGGAAGAGGTGCTCGCGTCGTCGGCGTCGTTCACTGAGCGCGCAGTGGCAGCTTTGCGACGCTTTCGAAATTCGGCACCGAACATCGGAGTACCTATGCATAGCCCATAATCTCCCCTTTCCAAAAATATGCGTAATTTATATTTCCGGCTGGCTTTTACCCAGTAGAGTCGAATTTTTATACTTTTTTACACGTAAATATTGTGTAAAATACACTTATTATTACTTAAATCGATCTATCTTGAAGAAATCTAAACAAAAACACACGTATCACCATCTAAGTCATAAGCTACACCGAATGGAAATGAGCAAGAGCAACAATTTTGGACGATTTACGATGTGCCCCCTCCTTGCCAACCCGCTCATCTAGTAACGCAAACTCAAAGTCGTATCGGCGAGATGACTTATAAAATGACACCGTATTTACGTGTCTGAGACTATTAGTTAGGAAGTTATTAAGGTAGGACCATATAGACCTTTTCGTTATAACATCGGGTTGATCTAGTGATGAACGCATCCTCCCAAATCAGCTGATTTGGAAGCGAGAGTTCCAGCGTTCAAGTCCTAGTAATTTTTATACGGATTTGGATACTAGATCGTGGATATCGGTGTTCTTTGGTGTTTGGGTTTCAATTAACCACACATCTCAGGAACGGTCGAACTGAGACTGTACAAGACTACACTTCATTTATACTCATACATATCATCCTCTGAAGTAATATCTGAACGGTAATTCCCGGAGTCCAGAAGAAAAAAAAGACAAAAGATGTAATTTCTTGGTAGTTGTGTTTCAATTAACCACACATCTCAGGAATGGTCGAATTAAGACTGTACAAGACTACACTTCCTTTACAACATATCGTCCTCATTCATCCTTTGAAGTAGTACCTGAACGGTAATTTCCGAAATAGGAAAAGAAAGACGCTTTCGTTACGCTACAAATTTCTGTTCTGGTACCCGTATGCTTCGGTGAGATTTTAAAGATGTTTTACGTCTAAATACAGCAATATATGTTGATTTACATCTGGATAATTTATCTACAGATATGACGTCATTTACAAAGCTCAATATTCCCATAAAAAAAAGATTTATATTCATTATTATCCACTGATAGAAAACTCCTGATTTATAAAGCGTTATTTAAACCGGTTTGGAAATATTTAGTACAGGTTAGCGGGAAGCAACTGGAATATAGAATGGTGTAAATTTATAGAATATGATTGAAATTAAACATTAATTCGATCTGGTTTATCAGAAAATACCTTTCTTTCTTTTCCTGTTTAATCTCCGGGAATTATCGTTCAGGTATTACATCAGAGAATAAATGAGGATGATATGTATGAGGGTAAATGAAGTGTAGTCTTGTACATTCTCAGTTCGACCATACCTGAGATGTGCGGTTAATTGAAATCCAACCACCAATGAACACCGGTAACCACGATCTAGTATTCAAATCCGTGTAAAAATAATTGACTTTACTAGGACTTGTAAGCTGGAACTCTCGACTTCCAAATCAGCTGATTTGGGAAGACGCTTTCACCACTAGACCAGTCCGATGGATTTATCAGGACTGAGTTGTTAAATGTGCCAAAGGTAAAATATGTAGTCAGGAAATTTAATCTTAATTACCAAGAGCAACTGAATTCATATCAAAATAATTTAACAATAAAACTTGACAATGGTCAAGACAAACAACTTTTAAATATTGATCCGAAACTCAGGGAATGTAAGAGTCTTCAAAAAAGAAAGTACGGTATTTACATTGATGAAATTTAGTCGATTTTGTTTATTTATCTACTTTATCATCTGAAATAGATTTTTTTATTAATTAAACAGGTAGTCTTCCAAATAATGTGGACGATTTTCCCCAAATGAGCTCGATAATTTTCTCTATTTAAACGATTTGATAGAATGACAGGACCCAGAAGATAGTCATTAAAAACACCTTCCTATATGTTCAGGGAAAATCTTTGTTGATGGCTACTTTAGAAGATATCATGAGGATTCTCGTCGCTCCAGTTACCCTGGTTGGGATAATTTTGAACACTATTCCTTATGAAAGAAACTTCATTTTTACATTGTTAACACGATCGGCAGTAGTAGTTGCTGGGTAAAATTATACAAAAGTGAAAAATTAATATAAATTTTTTTATTATTATTTAATATTAAATTTTATTGTGAGAAAATTATTACTTAATTTGATACTAATTTACAATGTTAGAATTAAAAATAAATAAAAAAAATAATTCGAATTGAACGTAAAATGGAGGACATGAAAACAGACACAAAATTACAACATAAATCTTTTGCCATAACTCTACTATTTGTTAACGGATTTTAAAAAATAAAATGTTATTCTGTTCAAAATAAAAGGCTTAATATTTTGGCAAAACATACATTTTGATATAACGGATTGAAAAATAAACATGCTGCCATTTTTCTAACTTTAAAATTTTATTACCAAGATGCTTACCAAATATTAAAGTGATTCCTCTATCCGAACTTGAGATATAAATTTTTATATAAAAATAACAAAATGGTGGACAGTGGGAGAATGAAGGAGAAATTGTCATTTTTCCCAACGATATTTTTTGTTTATTTTTACAAATAGAATCCGAAAAATTATAGCCAGACCAACATTTTAGAAACACTCTGTATAAAGTTTACAACTATATTAATATCTTTTTAAATTTATCTGAAATGAATTATGTTTTATTTTTTATCACAATATTAATAAACCTGTTGCGTTCATATTAATATTTACGAAAATCATCAGTTTTCTTTTGAATGAAATATAGAAGTACGTATAACTTGTTTCATAATGGCGCCTCGCGTATAGGCACTGTAGAACTGCAGCACATCCTATTTCTATTTCCACTTCTTTTTTTTTATTTTTTGAGGCCGCAAAATACCACTTTAGTCAGAATAATTCAAGTCTTTTTTGCCGATCTTTTGGCCTTTAAGTTCTTAGCTTTTACTTTCTCCCAATATTTAGTCATTCTTAATGATCTCGCTTTACGATCCTCTTCTGAATAAATCCTTTTTGTATAATTAAAAGTTCTTACTTTAAAGTCAGTATTCGGATCTTTAATAACAAATTTTAATTTTTCGGATTTATTTAAATTTAATTCTTACATGTCTTTAATTTCTTTGATCCATAACGGCGGATTTTTTAAAGACCAAAATCGATCGATAATTCTGTTAGTAATCCTATCCTGCGGTAATCTTAACAAGTCTGCGAAGAAAGAAATTCGCTTCTTTTTCATAGTATCGATTAAGGATTCCGAGTTTTCGTACAGAAATTTATTAGGCGATAATCTGTACCGATTTTCGCGTTTAAATTTTTTGTTTATGCAGGTTCTAAGAATCCTGCGTTCAACTTTAAGCAAAGGTTCAGTCCTATTTTTCTGATTTAATCTAAATAAAGTTTCGTTCGCGTAAGTAATTTCCGGTTTAACCGCGGTTTTGTAACGTCTAATTTTAGTGTTAATCGAGAGCGATTTTTTGTTGTAAGTATTTTTGGTTACTTGTAGCGCTTTAAATAATTTATTAAGTCTTTCGGTCCGATTTTGTTTTTCATTACGATTACAAGTAACGATCTCTCCAAGATATTTAAATTTTTCTACAAGTTCTACTTTGTTAATGGTGGACAGTGGGAGAACGAAGAGAAATTATCATTTTTCCTAAAGATATTTTTTGTTTATTTTTACAAGTAGAATCCCAAAAATTATAGCCAGCCCACTATTTTTTAGAAATACTTTTTATGTTCATTAATTCTTCAATAAATTTTTAATTTTTATAATCCAAAGTCCAGTATGTTTCAAATTAAGATACTTAGATGTTTACTATTTCGAATTTCTTTTGATATAAACCGTCATCATGAATTGTCCTTATCACAAATGTATTATTTGAGATAAGCTACTAATATTTTTGAAATAATAATAATTGAACAGACTTTTATTTTAATTATTAATTTTAAAACATTTTTTAATGTCAACCAATTTTTTTTTTTTTTTTTTTTTTTTTTTTTTAAGGTCAGAACAGAAAGAAAAAGATGATTTTATATACGGTAGATGCTATAGGGGTGGTTTAAGTAGGGGGTATTGGTGCCACCTGCAGTAGCCGTCTTCCCCTCCAGGGTTACAAATAGAACAATACTTCAACCTTTAATGTTTTGCCAACAAAACCTTTTGTAAATAAATACTTTGCGAAGTAATTTTTATCTATTATTATTTTCAAGTCTTTTTTCTTAATTTCATCAAGGTTTATTATAGTTGATCGTAAATATATATTGAAAAAATACAAAATTATGAATTATCATTAATATAGTAATAATTATGGTTTGTAGCGTGTGCATACATAGAAAAGAAAGATAGCATTTTTATAAACACTAAGCAAAATGTTCATAGATATTCATACTATGAAATGTAGTCAAACTTTTGGCAGTTTTATTTGGCAATCGACAGTAAAAAAAAAAAAATATTATTAATTTTACTCACTTGTACGAAGTAAAGGAAGTATTGTTATCGCGAAAAATTTCAGTTTTCAGATTTCAACGGAAATATTCATTTTGACCATCCCTGAATCCATTTTGACTAGTTTCGGCGTGACGTCTGTACGTATGTATGTATCTCCCATAACTCCAAAACGATTAGCCATAGGATGTTGAAATTTTTCGATTTAGCACTGTTGTAATATCTAATTGTTCACCTCCCTTTTTGATTGCAATCGACTGAACAAAAAGTGTCCAAAAAAGGGGAAAAAAAAATTGGATTTTGGATTTTTTCTTACTGCAGTAATAAGCCCTTATTGAGAGTTTTTTAACGATATATCATAAGTAGCACTTATTTTCATCGGTTCTAGAGTTATAACCTAATAAAATAATTGAATCTTACAAGGGGAAGGCACATCGGTTTGAATCAGACTTCATCTTCTTTTTTTTAAATATAACTGTGCACCTCCTGTTTTGATTGTATTCAACTGGACCAAAAATGTTCAAAAACAAAATTGCATTTTGGACTTTTTCTTAACTCCAGTAATAAGTCCTTGTTGAGAGCTTTTCAACTATATATCGTAAGTGGTACTTATTTTCATTGGTTCCAGTATAACAGCCAAATAAAATTTTTATTAATGAAATATTTAGATCTTACTAAGTACATCAAGGTGAAAAGATAAAGATGCTACGATTTGCTGATGATATAGTAATTCTAGCCGAGAGTAAAAAGGATTTAGAAGAAACAATGAACGGCATAGATGAAGTCCTACGCAAGAACTATCGCGTGAAAATAAACAAGAACAAAACAAAAGTAATGAATTGTAGTAGAAATAACAAAGTTGGACCGCTGAATGTGAAAATAGGAGAAGAAAAGATAATGGAGGTAGAAGAATTTTGTTATTTGGGAAGTAAAATTACTAAAGATGGACGAAGCAGGAGCGATATAAAATGCCGAATAGCACAAGCTAAACGAGCCTTCAGTAAGAAATATAAGTTGTTTACATCAAAAATTAATTTAAATGTCAGGAAAAGATTTTTGAAAGTGTATGTTTGGAGTGTCGCTTTATATGGAAGTGAAACTTGGACAATCGGAGTATCTGAGAAGAAAAGATTAGAAGCTTTTGAAATGCGGTGCTATAGGAAAATGTTAAAAATCAGACGGGTGGATAAAGTGACAAATGAAGAGGTATTGCGGCAAATAGATGAAGAAAGAAGCATTTGGAAAAATATAGTTAAAAGAAGAGACAGACTTATAGGCCACATATTAAGGCATCCTGGAATAGTCGCTTTAATATTGATAGTAGAAGGGAAAAATTGTGTAGGCAGGCCACGTTTGGAGTATGTAAAACAAATTGTTGGGGATGTAGGATGTAGAGGGTATACTGAAATGAAACGACTAGCACTAGATAGGGAATCTTGGAGAGCTGCATCAAACCAGTCAAATGACTGAAGACAAAAAAAAAAAAAACTAAGTACATCGGTTTGAATCAAAATTTATGTCCATTTTTATAACTTTTTTTTTTATTTAAATATATTGATTTATTAATAATTATTGACCTCTGATTATAAAAAAAAAAATTAAGATAAATAATGATTCAATAACAATAATAAAAATATTAGAATTTATTAATGAAATAAAATTTTATGTACTTGTCAATTTAAAAAAAAAATGTGTATATGTAATTTAATAGGCGTACAAGGAAGTCATGTGGTATCCACATTAGATTTTTCATTCTTAATTTAGTATTGTTTTTCACCTACTATTAAAAATATATGCGATCAGTAAATCTGTCGTACAAGGTGAATGTAAAATGTTTACTACTTTCGCATTAGAGGCACGATTGCTATTCTTTGAACTTTACATTAAAAATCTCTTTGTACCCTTACAAAAAAGAAGAATGATTTTTCACTACATTTTTACCTTAAAAAAGAATAAATAAAAAAGAAAACGAGATAATATATTATAAATAGAATAAATCTTTATGTTGTTTTATTTTATATATAAATAAATCTGTTTATTATTAATTAATGGTAGAATTAAAATTAAAATAAAAACTTCCAATTCTGGACAATCATGATATACATTTTATCAATAATAAAATATGTAATTAAATAAATTTATTAAAAAAAATTAGTTTCTTAAAATATATTTTTTTAATTATTTTAAATAAATTACTCTTATTTTTATAACTTTTTTATTATTCTGTATACGTAATAGCCAAAAAATACAATGAAATTGTAAACCGTACGGTAAGGGTCTCGCAGATATTATTTCTTCCGCTCAAAAAATAAAAATTTCTGTAAAATAAATAAAATTGTTTTTAAAAAAATGATACTGATATCAAGAATGGTAAGACACTACATTTCTATTATGAAAATCTGTTAGTAATTTAGAATTCTGTTTAAAAAAAATACATGTTAAATATATGTAATAGACAATAGATAATAAACAACGTTTAAGCGTCCCACATAATAAGCAAAAAATAGAAAAATTTGTTACAAAACTCTTACCGGCTCGATTTCATTTATACGAGGGTTATTTTTTTCCAAGGTCCGATCGGTCACGAAATTAAAACCACAGTGAAAATAAAACTATTTTTATTTGTAATAAGTACTTACATAGTTACGCTATTACTCTACATAGTCGCCACTCCGATTTAGACATTTGTCGTAGCGTGGTACCAATTTTCCAATAGCCTCGTCATAGAACGGAACCGCCTGTGTTTCTACGCCGGTCTGCAGCTCGATGTCTGTGCCAAAATGTTTTCCTCCTAGACGGCGTTTCATGCTAGCAAGGAGGTGTAAATCGGATGGAGCCAAGTCAAGCTGTACGGTGGGTGATCAAACACTTCCCGACGAAAACGCTGGAGGAGCTTCTTTGTTACAGCTGCAGTGTGTGGCCGAGCATTGTCATGGAGAAAGAAAATGCCTGCTGACAACATTCCTCTCCGCTTATTCTTAATTGCCTTTCGTAGACGTTGAAGAGTCACGCAATATGAGGCTGCAGTGATGGTCGTGCCAGTTCAGCCTGAAGAAATCGAATTACCGCAAGCACTTCACAGTTGGTGGGAGATGCTATTGTTGTAGACATGTTTACGTGTTCAGAACTAAACGAAGTGACGCGGCGTGATTGAAGGCCATACTAGAGACGCTGCGCAACACATATGCGCAAAGGTTCATCCGATTTTTGCGCGGGTTTTTATTTCACGACCGATCTGTAAATAAAATAATGAGATTATTTTTTTTTTTTGACAGCCAAACTGGCAACACTGTAAAGCTACTAGTAAACATATGGTTATAAAAACAGCTGATTTATACTAGATATTAATATTTTTAGTCTACTGTTACCATATGAGAGACGTAAACAAACTTTTCGTGAAACAAGTTTTTGTTGTGCGTTACAAAATGAGTGATACTAATTATAAGCAACGTTGTACAATCAAGTTTTGTGTTAAACTCGGTGAGAATACCGCTGAAACTTTTCCAAAATAGAAAAGGGCGTTTGGAGATGACGCACTCTCACGAGCCCAAATTTTCAGTTGGTTTAAAGAATTTTCAGATGGTCAGGAATCAGTTGCGGACGATCCACGCTCTGAAAGACCGTTAACGTTAAAATGTGACATTAATGTTGAGCGAATCAGAGAGACTTGATACGGTACGATCGGCGATTAACTGTCAGAATGATTTCAGAACAATTGAATTTCAACCGTATCACAGTCCATCAAATTTTGACAAACGAATCGGTCAAGAAAAAAATTTGTGCAAAATTGGTCCCAAAAAATCTCACTGTTGAACAGAAAAAGAACAGGATGGAAGTGTGCTGCGATCTGCTAGGGCGAGTTGAAACTGACCCTGATTTTCTATAAAATGTTATTACTGGCGATGAATCTTGAATATTTGAGTACGAAACAGAAACAAAACGCTAAAGCAAGGAGTGACACCTTTCAAACTTACTACGTCCCAAAAAACAAATATGAGCAAATATAAAATCAAAATCATGCTAATTTGTTACTTCGACAGTGTTGGTATTATCCTTAAGGAATTTTTTCCTACACTATAGACTGTAAATCGATATATTTACCGAGAAATTCTGGAAAGACTGTAGAAAAGTTGTCCGCGTGAGACCAGCCATAAAAGACAACTGGATGTTGCATCATGACATTGAACTTTGTCACATTGCACTCTCAATTAATGAGTTTTTTGCCAAAGAAACACATTCCTGTATTTTCTCAACCGCCTTATTCAGCTGACATGAGTCCCTGCGACTTTTTCCTTTTCTCAACTTTAAAAAAAAACACCTCAAAGGACACCATTTTGAACGGTAGAAAATATTTTTAAAAAAATGTAACCGACCATGCGAAGGATATTCAAGTTTCTGAGTTCCAACACTGCTACGAAGAACGGAAAACCCGTTTAAAGCGTTACGTGGCTTCCCAAGGGAACTATTTCGAAGTGAGTCCATGTATAATACAGGTTTGGTCAAGCGTCTTCCGATTATAAAATTCATTGTACTTCCAAAGGTTTTATTCCTGAAAGTGATTAGATGTTGTTTGAGGATATTATATTTGCTAAGTAAACGAAATTTTTTACGTAATATGTCAATTATTAGTTTTCGGGTGCCTTATATTAAAGAATCGTTTGTTTTTTTACACAGCGAGAAATTTCTTTATTTCCTTTGGTAAGGTCTTGGAGTAAATTCATGTAGGCACGAATATACTGTTAATAAATCTATGGATTACAAATAAAAAATTACCTGTGTTAAATTATTTCTAATTTTTGTACCTTTGATCGATAACTTACCCCTGGTCGTAGCTGTGGCCTTTATATTATCATTATAAAAAGTGTGTCCACAGATACGATAAATATTGCACATATAGTTACAAACTAATATGTGCAATATTACATCACGGATCATCGATTCGTATATGTTATACTAGTTTTATTAAAAAAGGAAAAATATGGTATGAAGTGACTATAGACAAAAAAAAATCGGCCGAGAAATTCAAAAAATGTATATTTATTTGTTCTAGAAAAGAAATATATTTTAATAATAAATCCATAAGATAACAATCAGTAATTCATATAAAAAAATAAAAGAATAATCCAATAAAACAAAGTGATATCCAGAAAAAATTACAACGAAATTTTAAACCATACGGTAAGAGTCTCACAGATATAATTTCTTCCACTCAAAAAAACAAAAATTTCTGTTATATTAATAAAACTGTTTTTAACAAACTGATCCTCATATAAAAAAAGGTAAGACACTACATTTCTATTATCAAAATCTGTTGTTAATTTACAATTTTGTTTGAAAAAAGGTACATGTTAATTAAACACTTACCGGCCTCATTTATTTTATTAAACAATGAATAATCATAAGAATTGTATTATTCCTGTAAATATGATATGTATCTATCTTTATATATATATTTCTTGTGTGCGTGTGTATGTCACTGAAAGCCTCCTAAACGGTTGTCTTAATTGAACCCCAACCACCAAATAATACCAGTATCCACTTTCTAGTATTCAAATTCATATAAGAACATCTAACTTTTACTAGGATTTGAATTCTCAGACTTCAAAAATCTGCTGTTAAACAACGGATTTGCAATGACAAGTTAACCAACCACTAGACTAGCCCGACAAGTTTTGTCATTTTTGAATACTATTTATTTTACATTATTATTAACCTATACAACACCAGATTATAATCTCAATACATTTTACAGTCGATAGTTTTGTCCAGTATTAGGCCAACTATTTTAAGTGGCTATTTTAATTGAACTCCATTTTATAAACGTGATCCAAATTCCTTACTGATAATGTGGATAATGTTTCAAAATTGTAGTTATGAATTGCATAATTGCAGGTTGATTAATTTACTTAAACGGCCAAGTTAATTTAAAGATTAGTAAAATAAAGGTAGTTTTAACTTAGATTTGTATGATAAACTGCAAGTTAAATTTGTCTTGTTCAGCTATCAATTGATATCTCAATATAAGGGCTTCTGTATGTCTTCTAAATAAATATCTAATTTAAAATTTAAATAAGCATTTAATGTTCTAATTTCATTAATCCATTGTATATTATTCTTTTATCTTTATTTATATATATTTCTTGTGTGCGTGTGTATGAAAGTGAACTCCTCCTAAACGGCTGTACTGATTTTGATGAAATTTTGTGTGTGTGTTCAAGGGGATTCAACAATGATTTAGATTCACAATTAGGTCCACTGGAAAATGTTTTTTTAATTAATTTTTTATTTATAAGTAGTTGTTGATTTTGGAATGTTTTATATTGGATCCGGCAGACTGCGCTACCATCGCAGTATCGAATAATCAATAATATTCTATTTTAATTTTAGTTTGTCCCGACAGTTGGTGCTGCGATCAAATTGAGAAAAATATTTCGTAATTTTGTGTTACAAAAAATCGCGAAAAAACAGTTTTTTAATAAATAAGAGACTAATAAATCAGACGGAAATGTAAACAAAGGAAAACCAATCAGATCAATGCAAGATGGCCGCTGTCAAACACAACGACCAATCACAAAGAGCCCGTATGGCCGTTGCCAATGTAAACAAAATCACAACTGATTAAGTAACAAGTAGGCAGCACTGCGATCGCGTTTAGAATTGTGCGCGTATTGAGAAATATTATATTATATTATTATTTATTGAAATAACGTTTTGAAAGTTTAATTAAAAAGTGTACATTGTGCAAATTTGTAAGGTGCAGTATTGAAGTGAGTATTTTACATGATTTTTCATGAATTTTAGTGATGTATACACGTGCATTCAATAACAATCAACTTAACCTACAAATTTAAATTGTCAGTTCTCATTTGATTCTACGCAACTTAAGAAGTATTGAACGGCTCTTTGAAAATAAAAATTTAAGTTTGTAAAATAAATTATAACATTTATAAAATAAAAATATAAGTTACGTTTAATATAGATTAAAGTATATTTAAAAAATTGAATTTATAGCTGATTAATTTTATAAAAAGTTTTTTAAATTTATTTTTAATTTACAATTATCTAAAATTTGGTAAAATAGATGTTAAAATAAAGAATGAGAAAAATGATAAAAATTTCTACTAAAATTTTAACTACGTTGCTTTTTTACAACGCTTTAATTTTTTTATTAATTGATTAGTTAAGCTGTTACATGGTTATGAAACATCAAAATTATTAAATAAAAAAAAATATGTAGGAGGTACTTTTTTAGAATGATCTTAAGTGAAAATTAGTAGAAATGTGGATGAAAATTTATTAATTACACTAATTATTAATTTTACGACGTTTCGATTTTTTAATTCAATTTTCATCGGACATCTGAATATTTAGTGTAAATAAATATTAACCATACTACACATAATTAATCAATAAACCCATTACAATAATACAACAATCACAAACTGATAATATCATACTAATAGCCATTGTAATGAAATTTAGAACATATTGCTGCTAATTTTAACTTAATTAAGTTACTTATATTTATGTGTGTGCGTTTATTACAGAATAATGCCGCGTCAGGACAACGTCTGTCGGGTCCGCTAGTATATATATAAAAATGAATGTTTGTTTGTCTGTCTGTTCCAACAACTCGAGATCTACCGGACAGATTTGTCTAAAATTTTGCACACCTACACTTTGAAGCCCTGCGGTGAACAAAGGCTAATTTTTTTGGACCTCCGATATAATGAAATTTTAAACACTTTATTTCTTCCTTAAAGCTTATTTAATTTTCAAAATGACTTTGATTTTCAAGAAAAATTTAATTTTCAGGTAACATTTTTTTTCAACATCGAATTGATTAATTTTGAAAAGGGCTGAAGTTTTAACGTACAGTTATTCCTAAGTTTCCATCGATTTAGTGTACATGCATATGTAATTTTTACGATTCATTCATTTACAATTTTTTACAGCTGTTTAAAAACATAAATAAATAGCTGCTTTTGTTTATCATGTGTGTGTTATTAATTTAAAGTGTATAAAGTATTTAACTGCAATCTTTTAAATTCCGTGATCTTTTTTCAAAACATCATACCATACCTAATAGACATTCTTCAATCGGGAGAAATACAAAAAAAGCACGTATGATGAAAACTGTTCGTGCGGCAGAGACTGAAGACGAAAGACAGTCAAGATTGGAAAGAGACCGAATTCACACAGCCCAATCCCGTTCTCTAATCCATCAATTTTTCAAAATAAGTTATTTAAATTAAATGTAAAACTATAAAAGCGTTTAAATTGAGTCCCAAAATTTTCAGTTACAAAATTTAGGTTGAAAATTTATAACAAAGGATAGCCGAGTAAAAATTAACCTTATCTAAGAATAGTATTGTATTTATTTAAAAGTGATTCATGTAAAAAAGTAGAAGTTATTTTTCCAGACTGTATGCAAACATTAGAAGTTGAGGAATTGAGGAGGGGTTTCACCCTCCTCAATTCCCTCACGTTGTTTTTTCCGAATTATCTACCGAAAATGTTTTCACAGTTGTTATATGGGAGTTATGTTTGGGGGGGTTTTGGGGGCGCAGCCCCCATGTCGGTAAATTTAAAAAAATAGATTTTCTGTTACCAGATAACGTATCTAAATTGCATGAAATTTTTTTCTAAAAACATAAAGCTTTTAAGTTGATAACGTCAAAAATTTTCAGGTTGAAAAAAGAACTTTGGAAACCTGGAAAACCAAAGCGCCGAGCGAAGCGAGGCCTGGCTGGGAGGTCCGGTGAAGCCGGGCCAAGCGGCTAGTTACGTATAAATGAAATCGGGCCCGTAAAAGATTTTTGTAAGAAATTTTTATATTTTTTGCTTATTATATGGAACGCTTAAACATTGTTTATTATCTATTATTGTACATCTATTAATAAATATAACGAGATACTCAGAACATAAGTATAATGCAATCCGAAAAAATAACAATGGAATTGTGCTTAACGGTAACATTCTCGCAGATATCATTTCTTCTGCTCAAAAAACGAAATTTTTTGTAATATAAATAAAATTGTTTTTAGCAAAACGATACTGATATCAAAAAAAGGTAAGATACTACATTTCTATTATCAAAATCGGTTATTAATTTAGAATTTTGTTTAAAAAAGATACAAGTTAAATATATGTAATAGAGAATAGATATACAATAAAACAATGTTAAAGCGTTCCATATAATAAGCAAAAGATAGAAAAATTTGTTACAAAGTTCTTACCGGCATGATTTATTTTATTAAACAACGAATAATCATAAGAAAACTGTAGCGTCTTACCGTTTTTGATATCAATATCATTTTGCTAAAAATAGTTTTATTTATATTACAGAGATTTTTGATTTTTGAGCGAAAGAAATGATATATTTTTTCCCTACTCCTCTGAGCTGGAAATACAATGAAGTAAAGCTCAGTCCAGAAGAGTATCCTTCAAACTCAAGCGCACCTCCAGGTCGGCTCGCTGCTTGGATCTTTTGTGATTAACGCCTGCCTAAAATCATCAGGAAGGGGTTAACCAAGGCCGAGTACATCGTTACTGGACTCCCTTCCACCAAGGACCAGGAGTCGGTGTGTACATTTTCTCGTCTTTCTCTAATTACTAGGGAGGAGGAACTTGGCCCGATTATGTCGTTCCCGGGCCCCACCCAGCAGCCGGGACTCGGTCTTTTGATTTCCCAGCTTACTGATCCCAGGAATTCCCGGCTGGTCATCGAAGTCGACACACCTCAGCAGCCGGCCATCCCAGGGGTTGTCCATCCTGCCCTAAACTAAAATCCCATTCGTCATCTTTTTTCCTCAAAATCGTACTCGTCAAATCGTTAACGACTCTCCAGTTTACCGAAAATCTTCGGGTTAGGGCGAGAATCGCCCTAACCCGAAGATACGATATCTTTTTGAACATTTTGTTCATCACATCTCTTTCGTTTAAATCTATTGTATAAGTGCTTTTCAAAAAACATTAGCTCAATAGAAATATATTTACGCACAGTTGTGTGTAGAAAAAAATGTCTTATATTGAAATATATGAGAAATTTCATGTAGTAGGAAAGTTATCGTATGAAAGTTTAATATACAAAATATTGCGGACTATATACATCGATTTATTTAGTAGATTGAAATTTTTTTTCCCTCTATTTAGAATATTTTAATTTTTGACTTGAAGTTAATATAAAAGACCTTTAATAAACGTTAAAAATAAAAATAAACCTTTTATTTTATTTTCTAAACAGCGTATTAGTTTATTTGTTTGAGTTAAAAAAATGAGTAAGAAACACATAAATCAAAAAAATAAAAAATAAAAAAATTTACTCAAAACAAAGATATATAATAAATTATAATCTAAACATTGTATAATATTTTTTTAATATTAATTATCGTAATAAAATTAAAAGAAAGTAGACATATTGATATGTTAAAATATACAAAGTTATTAGAATAGAATTCCTGCAACAAAAGTAAATGGGGTAAAATGTGTCTTACAATTTTTATTTATTACTCGTTACAATTCGAAAATATAATATTACCCTTCATATTGTTCCATTCTAGATGTTATTTATGGGGGCATAACCAGAAGACACTTTTCCTTCTTGCTAAAATGCAGCTACTTTAACTGCTTGCTACGAGTCTCTTTTTATCTTGATTGGATGAGTAATATGTTCAATTTGCATACCTACTCTAAATTGCGTAGAAAAATTTAAATGAGAGTGGAAATTCTATATTTAATCCATTTTTTTAATTTAAAAAAAAGAAGAAAGGTAAATTCATTAGGTTATATAATTTATTTAATAATAACGTAAAATAAAAATTTATTAACTGTTTGAAGAATATAATAAACCGTATAACGTTAATATTAATTAATATACAAATTTTGATATACTAATATGAAACATTAACAAATAAATAATTTACACTCATCGATACATAATAGTACATTGCATTACATAAATTACATCAGGAATGTGTAATATTCTACTACGTAAATAAAAAATGGAACTACCCAGCATTTGCCTGGATCAATCAAGGGAAACCATCATAAAATCTTGATCAGAGCATGATTATAAAATGCATAATTAATTATATAATAAAAGAAATCCGTTTCGGCACCCCGGAAAGCGGAAATAGATTTTACCGGTGATAAGTAGAAGATAAAAAATTTCAACTTTAAAGTTAAGAAAAACCTTAATATGATTGGATGTGAAAAAAGTTTCACATGTTTAGCATACGACAAGCTCCCATGTTACAATTCCAATAACATTTTGGTCATCTTTTATACAGTTGTACATACAATACATATAGCTGGCTAATGGGACTCCGAGTATTTTCCTGAAAAATGTGATCACATCACCTCCCGATGAAGCACGCTGGTTTCGCTTCGCCCTTGAAAATAGTTCCTGAGGTTCTGCGGTTGTTTCGCATGAACCTCAAGGAAATCTGCGACACTTCATCCACCCCTGTTTCTGGACAGGTGGAAGCGAGCTGTAGAACTGCGGGGTTGATGCGCTCGGTGCCCGGTAAATTCACTTCTAAAAAGCCGATTAAGCCCCTCGAGCTTCGTTCTCGTCCATCTCAGAACCGAAATTGTAGGCAACCAGCAGCACAGCGTAGTTATTGATGCTTTTCACTTTCTTGTCCCCGCTCGATTACGACTTTATGACCGCACGCACAGGAACTTCGAGACCAGATGTAAGGGCCTCCTTCGCTTGGCTGTAACTGATTCTCACATCTTGAATGAAGCCAAGATACCGGTAGATATTCCCCGCGCTGCATAGTTGCCATCACCGAAGGGAGATTCATGAACGGTACGCTACAATCCTCCGTCTGCGACCAAACTCCTTTTCTCATGGCATTAACCCTACATTTGTCTAAGCCAAACCTCATAAGAATGTTGACACTGAATTTCTCGACCGGCTTAACAAGCCACTGGACAACCACTTGGCCACTTTCTTGATGTCGGAAAGCGGTTTTACATCATCCATGTACATGATGTACATGAGGTGGCTACAAGAGTATTGGCCGATTTTATGGTGTTGGACAGAGGGTTCAGCGCCATACAAAACCAGAGCGCACTCAGAGCATCACCCTGAAGTATGCCTTGGTGAGTCACCGCCGCCAATTGTCGCGGGCTCTTTATTAGGGCGTCAAAATAAGAAAGGTGCACCATTTATTCACTGCGGATCGCAGGAACACCACGATCAAAGGGTCAACCTTATACAAAACAAGCACCTGCACGAGCCAGGAATGCGGCACAGAATCAAAGGCTTTTCTATAGTCTGTATAAGCTGTATATAAATCGCACTGACTCTTATTAGCCGAGGCAGAGAGAAAAATATTCACCACCAACTGCTTTTTGCAACCTCTTCTGTTCCCAACAACCCTTCTGTTCTTCCCCAATAATCTGGTGACACTGTAGATTGTCAGAAATTTTGAAACACAAGATAGACGTAAAAATCTTATAAATTGTTGGTAGGCAAGTAATAGATCGGTATTTTGCAGGGTGGCTCACCCTGCAAAATACGGATTGTTTCTGCTGCGGCCAGCAGCAGCAACAATCTTGGGAATCAGGTAGGCCGATGAAAAATCTTGTCATAAGACTCGCATCCTGCAACAGCTCCGAGTAAAACTCAGCATATCACTCGTGTACAGCTGAGAAGCGATTGAACTAAAAGTTCTGCACCCTGCCTATCCCGGATGTCGTCTAGCTGTGCTTCGAGCAACAGACCCGATCAGATCGTCCAAAGTCAAATACGGTCAACCGTAGATCACACCCGATACAACCATTCTCATCACATATCCACTCAGCCCTTATCACGATGCCGTAACGAACTCGACCTGATTGGAATCCAATAATCCAAAACTTCAATGTTTGAAGGAGCTGCAGAAACCTGGAATTGCTGCACAGCTGGTGTTTGCAGCCTCTTATAGAACTAACGCTGATTGGTTCTGAACAAATGGTCCTGTTCACGCCGCGTATTACTTATTTTGTAACGGCACATTCTACTGGATAACACCGCGAGACGTTTCAATAAATCCGGGACTTCGGCAACCGATTTGTTTTTCGGGTTCTTATGGATGCTGACACCGGTATCCTCAGCAACTTGCACTTTGTGACTGAGGTTCTGGGCTATCGCAAATGCGGTCAGACGATCAATCTCACTTCGCAGGTTGTAAATTTCATAGTCAGACAAAACTCCCAAGTCGGCATCCCAGATCTATCTCGCTTCACAGCTCCTCCAATTCGCTGACCATTAGCGACCGTCACCGTGAAGGCCTTGGATTATTTTTTTTATGTAGACTCTAGAATGCATTTTTTTTTTTTTTTTTTGTCTTCAGTCAAAAGTTTTGTCTTCAGATTTAAATGGCAGAAAGGCTCCTGGAATAGACGGAATACCTGTAGAATTACTGCGCAGTGCAGGTGAGGAAGCGATTGATAGATTATACAAACTGGTGTGTAATATTTATGAAAAAGGGGAATTTCCATCAGACTTCAAAAAAAGTGTTATAGTTATGATACCAAAGAAAGCAGGGGCAGAAAAATGTGAAGAATACAGAACAATTAGTTTAACTAGTCATGCATCAAAAATCTTAACTAGAATTTTATACAGAAGAATTGAGAGGAGAGGGGAAGAAGTGTTAGGAGAAGACCAATTTGGTTTCAGGAAAAGTATAGGGACAAGGGAAGCAATTTTAGGCCTCCGATTAATATTAGAAGGAAGATTAAAGAAAAACAAACCAACATACTTGGCGTTTATAGACCTAGAAAAGGCTTTCGATAATGTAGACTGGAATAAAATGTTCAGCATTTTAAAAAAATTAGGGTTCAAATACAGAGATAGAAGAACAATTGCTAACATGTACAGGAACCAAACAGCAACAATAACAATTGAAGAACATAAGAAAGAAGCCGTAATAAGAAAGGGAGTCCGACAAGGATGTTCCCTATCTCCGTTACTTTTTAATCTTTACATGGAACTAGCAGTTAATGATGTTAAAGAACAATTTAGATTCGGAGTAACAGTACAAGGTGAAAAGATAAAGATGCTACGATTTGCTGATGATATAGTAATTCTAGCCGAGAGTAAAAAGGATTTAGAAGAAACAATGAACGGCATAGATGAAGTCCTACGCAAGAACTATCGCGTGAAAATAAACAAGAACATAACAAAAGTAATGAAATGTAGTAGAAATAACAAAGGTGGTCCACCTTTGTTATTTTCACATTATATTTTCTCATTATAGGAGGAGAAAAGATTATGGAGGTAGAAGAATTTTGTTATTTGGGGAGTAAAATTACTAAAGATGGACGAAGCAGGAGCGATATAAAATGCCGAATAGCACAAGCTAAACGAGCCTTCAGTAAGAAATATAATTTGTTTACATCAAAAATTAATTTAAATGTCAGGAAAAGATTTTTGAAAGTGTATGTTTGGAGTGTCGCTTTATATAGAAGTGAAACTTGGACAATCGGAGTATCTGAGAAGAAAAGATTAGAAGCTTTTGAAATGTGGTGCTATAGGAGAATGTTAAAAATCAGATGGGTGGATAAAGTGACAAATGAAGAGGTATTGCGGAAAATAGATGAAGAAAGAAGCATTTGGAAAAATATTGTTAAAAGAAGAGACAGACTTATAGGCCACATACTAAGGCATCCTGGAATAGTCGCTTTAATATTGGAAGGACAGGTAGAAGGGAAAAATTGTGTAGGCAGGCCACGTTTGGAGTATGTAAAACAAATTGTAGGGGATGTAGGATGTAGAGGGTATACTGAAATGAAACGACTAGCACTAGATAGGGAATCTTGGAGAGCTGCATCAAACCAGTCAAATGACTGAAGACAAAAAAAAAAAAAAAAATGCATTCTAGAGTCTACATAAAAAAAATAATCCAAGGCCTCCACGGTGACGGTCGCTAATGGTCAGCGAATTGGAGGAGCTGTGAAGCTCGGATTATTTTTTTTATGTAGACTCTAGAATGCATTTATACATTAAAAAGACGGGCATAGCCAAGTCTAATCAATGGTTTACATTGTTTGTAAAGTTCCTAGTTATACTTGTATATATAACTTACGAACAACGAGCACCATATGATCCGATGAGATGAAGATCATATTTATGACATATAAATGAGGTGCAACTTGTTCAGACCAGGTCGACCATTCCTAGGATATAGTTAGTTGAACCCCAACCACCAAAGTACACCGGTATCCTTTTTCTAGTATTGAAATTCGTATAAAATAATCTAGCTTTACTAGGAATTGAACCTCAGAACCATCAATTTTAACGATTTTACCATTAGATCAACCCGTTGGGTATATGAAGAATATATTTTTTTTTTTTTATTTGAGATCAAGCTGTTCCTTTGTTATATCGTTTAAATCAACCGTGAATTTTCTTTTTTTGAATTTTCTAAATGCCCTTAATTTAGTTTTTGAATGTAATATTAAAATAATTTAAACCGGATTATTATAATTAAAAGCTAAACATTTAGTTGCAAGAAATACGTTTGTCGATTTCTTTGGCGGAGTGGTAGCGTCTTGACTTTTTATCTGGAAGTCCCGCGTTCGAATCCCCCGGTCAGGCATGGATCTTTCATACGCTACAAAATTCCATTTTCATATCCCACACACAAGCTTCAAGCTTTTGTAGCGACATCATCAGGCCAAAAAAAAAAAAAAAATTTATTTCAAAACAATTGTGAAATAATATCTTTATAATTTTATGAAAATAGATTTTACAATTTAATAAGCTGTCCACTGTAAAGTAAAAATTACGATTTATTATCATATCTACGTTTATGTTTTTGTTACATTTGAATTTGTAACGAAAAACTAAAAAAATAAGTTAATATATTTAAAAATCTTGAATTCGTTAATTTTGAAATCCAAAAGAATTATGATTTTATCCAGAAAGAATTTTTATTTACTTTTTTGTATATTATTTACAATTTGTTTTTGTAACTTAGACTTTAATAAAAAGTGTAAATAAATAGGCAATTTCATATGTAAATAAAGCTAACGAACTTTATTGAATGATGAGAGGGAATATGAGTTCTTTATTCGTCCCTACCCGAATATATATTTTTTTTTAAACTTGCGTTGGCAAACCAGGTAAATAGGCAAGCTATTCATTAGATATCTTATATCACACACACACACACACACACACACACACACACACACACACACACACACACACACACACACACACACACACACAGAGAGAGAGAGAGAGAGAGAGAGAGAGAGAGAGAGAGAGAGAGAGAGAGAGAGAGAGAGAGAGAGAGAGAGAGAGAGAGAGTGAGAATGAGAGAGACAGAGACAGACACATACACACACACACACACACAGAGAGAGAGAGAGAGAGAGAGAGAGAGAGAGAGAGAGTGAGAATGAGAGAGACAGAGACAGACACATACACACACACACACACACACACACACACACAGACACAGACACAGACACACACACACAGAGAGAGAGAGAGTGAGAATGAGAGAGACAGAGACAGACACATACACACACACAAATAAATGAAAACAAACACGGAGGCGAAGTTATGTATTGTGTTGCCTTTTTATATTTATAAAACTTCTGAACATTAAATAAGTTACATTTATTTATAATGGAGGATTAGCAATTTGATATTATTTGATAAAATGTTTTATATAACATCCTAGCAGACCCGGCAGTGCTTCGGTATTGCTAGATTTAAGTTTGTATATATATATATATATATATATATATATATATATAGATTAAATGAACCCAATTGAAAGTTTGATAAAACATTTAAAAAATGAACATTACGTAACTTCACAAAATTTAATCTTTCACTTTATCTCTTTTTCTCTTTTCCCTATTTCAAATTTTCCCTATCACCCTTTTTCCCCTTCTTCTCTTTTTTCCTATTCTCTGTTTACTATTTAATTTTTCCTCTTTTTTTCTTCTTTCCTTATCCCTATTTCCTATTTGCATTTTACCCAATTACTTTTCCCCCTTTTCCCTGTTTTCCTTTTTCTTCCTCGTAAATCGGTCCAGTCGTTTATTTGAGTTTATTGCAAACACACATACGAACATTGCATTATATATATATATATATATATATATATATATATATATATATAAGAATAAAGTCTATTTGTATATTCTTTTGTTTTTTTCGTAAATATCTCGACACCGGCTCCACCTAAAGCGTCCATTTTTTGCAAAAATATTTCTTTTCAAATAATTAATATACGTTCTGAATATGAGCCAAATCGGATCATAAATACAATTTTTGAAATATCAAAACCCCAGCGCCATCTAGCGGGCCCATTTTTTTTTTTGCAAAAAAATATTTCTTTTTACCTAACTAATATATATTTGGAATATGAATCAAATCGGACCATAAATGCAATTTTTCTTAATACCTCAACCCCAGCGCTATCTAGCAGGTCCATTTTTTTGGAGAGGTATTTCTGAATATGAGCCAAATCGGACCGTAAATAATTTTTTTCTAAATATTTCGACCCCAGTGCCATTTTTTGTAAACATATTTCTTTTTACGTAACTAATATATATTCTGAATATGAGCCGAGTAAATTCAATTTTTCGAAATATCTCGACCTTAGTGGGTCCAAACTAATTCAGAAAACTTTGCGGGCGTGCACAGCACTCACCAAAGTATATATATATATAGTAGAGAAATAAGAAGTTATCTCAAGAATGAGCGGTAATTTGTAAATAATGTAGAAAAATGATGTGCTCTTAAGTTTCAGGCTTTGTAAAAATAAAATTCTAAACAGATTTAAAAAACAAGATTACATCAGTTTTTTCATTATTTTATGATAGGTCTAATGAATTAAGATTTTATATTTAATTAATGTTTTAATATATATATTTTTTTTGGGTGAGAAAAGAAAAATGTACCTTCAAGAATGTACCATTATAAGCGACTTTTATCGTAAGAAATTCATTTCCCCATTCATTTGTCTCATTCTGATAAGCCACGTTCTACTTTTAAAAATCCAGACGTTCAACGCTTAGAAGAAAAATAAACGAGATACACTGGAACTTTAACCTTAAGAATATCTAATCTACTGGAAAGGCAGTTACTCTTATACGCATTTGATTACTAGATCGTGGACACCGGTGTTCTTTGGTAGTTGGGTTTCAATTAACCACACATCTCAGAAACGGTCGAACTGAGACTGTACAAGACTGCACTTCATTTACACTCATACATATCATCCTCCGAAGTTATACCTGAACGTTAATTCCCGGAGGCTAAACAGAAAAAAGAAAGAACTATTAGACTCAGAGACGTAAATACGGTGTCATTTTATAACTTTCATGGATAATCATCTGTTTGTGATAAGGTATTTGTCAGCAGAGTTTGGACATCGATGGATAAGTTGGCAAGGACCTATACCTTGGCCTCTTAGGAGTCCAGACCTGACACCTTTTTTTTCTTGTTGGGATAAATAAAAAACACTGTTTATTCGCAATAAATACGCGACATACGACACTTAAAGAAAAGGATTAACGTAGCAATTGTAACCGTAAATAAGGTTATGTTAATTCGGTTATGGGCAGAAACTGAGAATCGATTAGACTTAGCCGAGCGACTGATGGTGAACATATTGGAATCTATTAGTTATGTAAAAAGTCTGTTTGAGATGATAAATAAACAAAATCGACAAAATTTCATCCACGTAAAAACCCTACTTTCTTTTTTGAAGACTCTTATATGATTGCCAATCCCTGAGGTCTAGGATCAATATTTAAAAGCTGTTTGTGTTGACCATTGTCAAGTTTTATTGTTAAATTATTTTTGTATGAATTCAGTCGCTCTTGGTAATTAAAATAAAATTTCTTGATTACATCTTTTACTTTTGGCATATTTAACTCAGGTATTTCCTGATAAACCCACCGGGCTGGTCTAGTGGTGAATACGACTTCCCAAATCACCTGATTTGGAAGTCGAGAGTTCAGTGTTCAAGTCCTAGAAAAGGCAGATACTTTTATACGAATTTGAATATCAGATCGTGGATACCGGTGTTCTTTGGCGACTGGATTTCAATTAACTACACATCTCAGGAACGATCGAACTGAGACTACACTCATAATAAGCAGAAGTAGGCGCGGGGTTCGCGCTTCCGCAAGTTCGGTTAGCTAATTTAGAAGGATACGATGTAGGACATTCAAGATGGCCGGACGAGGCCTACAGCGAAGGCAAAAGCAGAGTTAATAAATCACTGATGTAAATGTCTACCGAGGAATTTACATCGGTGAAATCCCAACGAGGCCAGGCTTATTACTGTGAGATGTAAAAAGTCAGAGGGCGATAAAAGAATCCCGTTAAAGACCAACAGGGCAATGAACGGTGGGAGGGGAGGTGTGGTGACCGGAACGTCAGTAGGCGGGTGTCTTTCCCTAAGGAGTTGGGATGTACAAGACTACAGTTCATTTACACTCATACATATCATCCTCTAAAGTAATACCTGAACGGTAATTCCCGGAGGCTAAACAGGAAAAAAGAAAAAAATCTACTGGAATTGAATTTCAATTTCATTACAATATATTTTAAAGTACTTTTATTTATTTCCGTATAAGAACTAGCTTGAAATCGCTGTTTTTAACGCTATTTTTCATATTTAACACCTTTTGATATCTTCTTATAAAGATTATTTCAAATTGAAATTGTACTAAAATAAATGCAGAGTATTTCAATAGTTTCAAAATAACATTCAAGTATTCAAATACTTAAAACGTATTTGAAGCATCGATTTCATCGAACAGAGAGTTATGTGAAGTAGAAAAAGAAAGTTTACAAGAATTTATCGATTAAACATATAAAAAAATCGGGTGGGGCTGTGTCGGGGCTTACGGTTTAACGTAAAACGTTACAGATTTTGGATGAAGTTCCTCCGAGCTACAGACCGACCAACGTATCGATTGATTGAAATAGGAGAGCCACCATAGTATTTTTTTTTAACAAAACTGAAATTTTACAATGAAAAATTTCAGTTCCTTCATTTGGCCAACACTACAGATAAAATTGGTCGGTCTGTACGTCAGCGAGTCACTTTTAGAATATCGGGTTGATATAAAAACCAAGACATCGACTGCGAAATAAATTTTATTTTAATATAAAACAGACACTAAATGGTGCATGATATTCGAGTAATATTCGATGACTATTTTGTTCAACATCGTTCTGTAATATGAAAAGTAAGATATAACGCATAATAAACAGCAGTAGAGGTACTCGCGCCGTCGTCATCGTTCAATGAGCCCGCGGTGCCAGTTTTGCGACGCCCCCGAAACAGTCCTGCTCGCTTGGCACCGGTCATCAGGGTATCCGTGAGTGACCCATAACCTCCTCTTCCAACGATATGCGTAATTTATATTGCCGACTGGTTTTTGCTCAGCCTGCGCAAAAACCAGTCGGCATGCATACTGAATCTTTATACTTTTTTACACGTTTACTTTAATTTTTTACACATAAATATTGTCAAAATACATTTATTATTACTTAAATCGATCTATCTCGAAAAAGACTAAACACAAACACACAAATCACCGCGATATTACGTCTAAGTCGTGATTTACACTGAATGGAAATGAGCGAGAACGCCAGTTTTGGTTGATTTACGCTGTGTCCCCCACCCGCCAACCAACTCGTTAGTGACGCAAACTCAAAGTTGTTTCGGTGAGCTGACCATATAAGTTATAAAATGACACCGCATTTACGTCACTGTGATTAATAGTGAGGGAGTTACGCTATAAATTTCTATTTGGTACCGGTATATTTCGGCGTGATTTTAAAGACGTTTCACGAAAAGAGATTCTTCTTTCTTTGTTTTTAAGTAAAAGTTCATAATTTTTATACAAAGTTTACACTATTTCAAATTAACTAGAAAATTTAAACCTATAAGGAATTCAGACTGCCGTAAAAGACAATTAAAACGAGAATAAACGTCACTTGAAGGTGTTTTAAATAGTTATGTCTATAAGAGTAATAACACTTTGGTGGTTATTGTTGTCTTAACATAAACATTTCTATGGATTTTGGACAAGAATGTGATGTAATAAAATGTATGAGAATACATGGCTAATAGCCTTAGCAGGCGGGGACCTATGGACTAATCCTCTCGAAGAAACAACAATATAAAAAAAACAATCCCGTTCCCACTTCAGGAAACACCTTTCAAACAATCAGCCACCTCTTCTTATTTTGTATCATCTTCTATTCATAATCCCTCAGGAGATCGGAACATGTTTATTCAGATGTGATATATTACTGATTAATATTTTCAAGTTGAGCAAATAATTTTACCGATCGTATAATTGTATGGAAAATTGAACTATTATCCCTTTAAAAATCGTTTAGCTTTAGCTAGGTCCTACAGAAATTTTGAGGAGAAGGCTACTCATCAAAGTGGCATACTCCACTCCGGTGAGTAGACAGTAGTAAATACAGAGGCATATTGGAGGTTCTCCATAGGAAGTGTTATCTCAGGTTTACGACAGCCCACAGGAGTGTCACCTTGAAGGCTATGGTGGTTATTTTCGGGTTGCTCCCGATTGACTTCGTGATTATGCATAGGAAGAGGATGCGTGAGTACGGAATTATGACCTCGGTTGCAAAGAAAAAAGCGATTGCGGCAATTACTGAGGAAATTTTAAGGAATTGGCAGTAGAGATGGGACTGACATGTGAAGGGCCGATGGATTTACAGGTTGATACGCGATGTTGAGAGATGGCTCGCTTGATTTTAATCTTACTCTACTGCTGGCAGTGGAAGCTGGTATTTGACGGATTTCTGAGACTGACATTCCCAGAAGGGATCATGGCCCAAGCTTTCGCCGATGACTGTCTCCTGTTAGTTCGTGGTAATTCACGACCGCAGCTAGAAGAACGGGCGCAGGCGGCTTTGTCAACCGCAGAGGGCTGGATGGACATGAAAGATATTTATGCCCAAGACGATGATTCTCAAGGACGCAGAAAAATTATCGTCCAGTCGTAACCCCCACATTAAATATAAAGGCTGTGTGATAGCCGCGTTCGTAAGTACCTAGGTGTTTGATGAGAAGTTGCTGTTTAGCAACCGCGTTAGCCAAGTTGCGGCGGACGTCGTCTCTGTGATGCACAAGCTTAGGAGGATTGCTTGGAAGGATTACGAGATGTCAGGCCGTCATTTGTACATGGTATACCGAGGTGTCTTCGAAAGTATGGCCTCTTATGCTGCGTCCGTTTGAGCGCATAGGTTGAACAGAAATAGAGCACCTATTCAGAATTTAAGGAGTGCTAAGCGCAGAGCATTAATAGTATGCACTGGTGTTTTTAAAACAACCTCCTACGAGGCTACCACCTAAACGGGAAAGGCTCCCGATCGATTTAGCGGTGAAAGTTCGGGTGGTCATTTTAAAGTTGCGAAGAGGTAGTGAGGCCAAGGTATTTGGGATGCGGTTTCGAGCCGGGCCTGTTCCTCCACTGCCGAGCTAAAGCTGATGGCATGTAAGTATAAGTGTAGCGAGAGTTGTTGGTGCGCATGTGTCTGTGCGCGAGTGGTGTATACGTGTTGATTTGTTTGGTTCAAATGTTTTGTGCGAGTTTTTTTATTTATGTGTGGATCTGTTTTTATGAGTGTGTGTGCCTTACTATTTGCTTTGTTGTCTGAATGTGTGTGTGAGTGCTTACCTCCCGTTCTGAAGTAATGCTTTGCCAGTTATTCCCAGGATGGGTGGTTCGCCAAAGGTGGAGGTTTAGTCGGTAGTGCGCAGGAATACATATGCCTTTTTTACTATCTTGCGGAACCTTTTAACGAATCTGACACTGTTTCGGCGCCCATAAATAGGGTTCCTCTACCTCTTAAAACAAAAAACCGAAATCCTACGGAGAAATATGCCTGATAAAATAATATTAACTACGTTTTCCTCCAAAAAAAACTACCATAAGCCAGAAATTACTAATTTTAATTTCTATTTCTCTATGGTTGCAATCATCATTATTGCTTTTATATAATAATTTTTTATATAGTCATAATTATTTTTATATATAATCATTTTTTTTCTTTTTTATAATCATTATTATTGTTCTTTAGTGGCACTAAAAAACAACGTAACACTATTGATGTTAATTTAAACTGAAGGTTTTTTTTAATACAAATTTATACAGTTATTAAATGTATGGGTTTGTTTTATGTCTATCTAATTTCACATTGATTTTTTCCTAAGCTCTTATAAATCTGAAATGCAAAAATTTAGCTCTTGGGAATAGAATAACAGAAACAATTGTGAGCAGTCTTGAAACGTACAACATAAATAAATATATATATATATATGAAACAAGTTTAGATTTATTTAAATTGAATTCAGCAATAAATTAACATGAATTTATTTTATTATTGATACGGAGTTATCTTCCTATTTTATAGCATATTCACTAAAAAAAAAAATATATATATATATATATAGGTCGGGTACGTTGTAGGATTTTTAATGAAATTTTAAAAGCTTATTGATTTTTTTGGTCGGTACTTAATTGATTTGAACAGTGTGAGCATTTTATAAAAAGGTGTATGCACAAGCGCATGTATATTTTGTATTAGGAACTACTAATTTCAATCTACCTTGTTTTAATTTTATTTTACGAATTATCCCTATTTACACTACCTGTTTCCTTTTCTATTATAATACTGAAACGTATTCCTGTCTGTATAGTTAAAGCTAGAAATGTTTGTAGCTTATGAATGAATGCACATTTCGAATAGCTTTCTCACAACCCGCATAAAGTATTCGAGTTCACCGTTCCATTTCAACAGTTAATTTTATTTTTCAAAATCAATATGATACACTGAACGGATTTCGTGTATTCCTATTTAATTTACAGAAGATTGAAAGGACTTGAAGTTCTATGAAAAAAAATATATAAATAGGAAACTAAATTCTAAATATTGAAAAATATCATATAATAAATTGTTTGTAAATAGATGTAATTATTACAATAAAATATGTGTTGTACTTTATACTATATCATAGTTTTTATTAATTCCCTTGTACGGAGAATTTCTCCAAAACTTTCACTTAAATTAATTTTCAGCTGTATTAAATTTGTGTAATACTAATAAAAAAAATTTAAGACACTTTTTTTGTTTTTTTTTGTTTTCAGTCATTTGACTGGTTTGATGCAGCTCTCCAAGATTTCCTATCTAGTGCTAGTCGTTTCTTTTCAGTATACCCTCTACATCCTACATCCCTAACAATTTGTTTTACATATTCCAAACGTGGCTTGCCTACATAATTTTTCCCCTCTACCTGTCCTTCCAATATTAAAGCGACTATTCCAGGATGCCTTAGTATGTGGCCTATAAGTCCTGTCTCTTCTTTTAACTATATTTTTCCAAATGCTTCTTTCTTCATCTATTTGCCGCAATACCTCACTTTATCCACTTCATCCATCCGTCTGATTTTTAACATTCTCCTATAGCACCGCATTTCAAAAGCTTCTAATCTTTTCTTCTCAGATACTCCGATCGTCCAAGTTTCACTTCCATATAAAGCGACGTTCCAAATGTATACTTTCAAAAATCTTTTCCTGACATTTAAATTAATTTTTGATGTAAACAAATTATATTTCTTACTGAAGGCTCTTTTCGCTTGTGCTATTCGGCATTTTATATCGCTCCTGCTTCGTCCATCTTTAGTAATTCTACTTCCCAAATAACAAATTTCGTCTACCTCCGTAATCTTTTCTCCTCCTATTTTCACATTCAGCGGTCCATCTTTGTTATTTCTACTACATTTCATTACTTTTGTTTTGTTCTTGTTTATTTTCACGCGATAGTTGTTGCGTAGGACTTCATCTATGCCGTTCATTGTTTCTTCTAAATCCTTTATACTCTCGGCCAGAATTACTATATCATCGGCAAATCGTAGCATCTTTATTTTTCACCTTGTACTGTTACTCCGAATCTAAATTGTTCTTTAATATCATTAACTGCTAGTTCCATGTAAAGATTAAAAAGTAACGGAGATAGGAATATCCTTGTCGGACTCCCTTTCTTATTACGGCTTCTTAAGACACTATAAGTTAAGACACTATATATCTATTATCAAAATCTATTATTAATTTAAAATTTTGTTTAAAAAACGTACAAGATAAATATACGTAATAGACAATGATATATAATAAACAATAGCAAACTTACTTAAGAGCTATAGGCCTGGAGCATTGCTAACAGTGACATATACATGTCCTAGAAAGGCTTATCTACAACAGAATCTGTCAGAGGATATATGATGTTATACAATTGAACAAGCAGGCTTTAGGCTAAAACGAAGTTACACCGACCAAGTTCTCTCGCTCACAACGTACAAGCGGAGTTCCAAAGAAATCTTAAAACCTCTGCTGTATTCGTTGATTTATCTGCTGCTAACGACACTGTCTGGAAAGAAGGCATGATTTGTAAGGTCCTTCTTGTAATCCCATGCAAACTAACAGCTCGCATCCTTAATAACATGTTGAACGACAGAACGTTCCAAGTTATCGTGGGATCCGATATAAGCTCACCGGGGAAACTCATTAACGGCCTGCCACAAGGGTCGGTACTTGCGTCTCTCCTTTTCAGCCTCTATGTTGCGGACATGCCAGAGACAAGATCTAAAAAGCACGGCTATGCCGATGACTGGGTGCTATCAATGAAAAATAGATCATTTGAAGAGTCGGAGGAGATCCTGATAGCTGACCTGGAGAAACTGGGAAGGAACTTCCGGAGATGGCGCCTCCAACCAAATGCTAGTAAAACAGTGTCATGCTTCCATCTGAGTAACAGGTTTGCTAATAGGGAGCTTAAAATTATATTCGAGGATACACGGCTCTTTTACAATAAGTCCCCGAAATACCTAGGCGTGACACTTGATAGAACGCTTTCATTTAAGGATCACCTAATGAAAACTGCAGGGAAATTGAGAGCGAGAAACAACATCATACATAAGCTCTGTGGAACGACGTGGGGTGTATCGGCTTCCACTTAGCGCACAACGGCTCTGAACCTGGTCTTCTCGGCTGCTGAATATTGTGCGCCAGTGTGGCTTAACAGCCCTTATGTTCGTAGAATTGATGCTCAACTTAATAACGCTATGAGAATGATTGCCGGGGTTATCAGGTTTACACCCGTGGAATGGCTCTCGATATTAAGCCACATACCACCCACGAATCTGCGCCGTATGAACGCTCTTCTAAGAGAGTACAAGAAGATTACGGACAATCGAAACCTACCAAAACATGAGAATATTGAGGATGACAATCGTGGTCGCCTTCGATCTAGAAAGCCACCTGTCAAAACCACAATTGCTGCCACAGAGGACGGATTTAATCTAACTGACGCTGGCGTCAAGAATGGACCAAAAAATAGGATAACCAACTCCCATGTATTAGTCAAGGGCCGCCGAGTTTTGACTTGCCACCTAAGACGTGGTCAATGCTAAACAGAATAAGAACTCAGCATGGTAGGTTCGCCTATTTCCTGTATAAATGGGGTAAAACACCGACGCCCCTTTGTGAGTGTGGTGAAATCAAACTGTTAGACACCTCACGGAAGTTTACCCTAGGACAGCTACTGAAGGGAATCCTGAAGATTTCCTGATGGCGACTTCAGAATCAGTAGCATATATTAGTGTGTTAGATTGTTTGTAATTTTTACTTTAATTGGTGTTGTGTTTTGATGCCATACGCTAAATAAATATAATATACAATGTTTAAGCGTCCATATAATAAGAAGATTAAAAAATAAAAAATTTGTTATAAAATTCTTACCGTCCCGATTTCATTTATTAAACAACGAATAATCATAACAATTGTATTATTTCTGTAAATGTGACATGTATTACATATAAATTAAATCCGGCCGGTACGAATTCTGTAACAAATTTTTCTACCTTTTGCTTATTATATGGAACGCTTAAACATTGTTTATTATCTATTAAATATATTTATATGTATTTTTTTAAACAAAACTCTATATTCATAATATATTTTGAAATTAAAAATGTAGGGTCTTACCTTTTTTGATATGAGTATCATTTTGTTAAAAACAGTTTTATTTATATTACAGAAATTTTTGCTTTTTCAGTGGAATAAATATAGACTCTTACCGTACGGTTTACAATTTCATTGTAATTTTTTTTGATATCAATGCGTCTAGTTAGATTCTTTTATTTTTTTATAAATTACTGATTGT
Source organism: Lycorma delicatula (assembly GCF_047948215.1). Lineage (NCBI taxonomy): Eukaryota > Metazoa > Arthropoda > Insecta > Hemiptera > Fulgoridae > Lycorma > Lycorma delicatula. Next base: position 395,457,464 of record NC_134455.1, read on the forward strand.
TATCTTATGGATTTATTATTAAAATTTATTGACTTTTTAGAACAAACAAATATACATTTTTTTTTAATTTCTCGGTCGATTTTTTTTTTCTATAGTCATATCATTCATTTCATACCATTTTTTTTTCCATTATTAACAAAATTAGTATAATGACTTTCACAAATCGATGATCCGTGATGTAATATTGCACTTAAATATCTTGTTTTAAAATTAAGCCGTAGCTGCACTTTCTACATTACTTAACATCGAGTTAAATACGTCATCTTTGATCGACTCTCTTATTTGACGACCAACAAATTTCTTTCTTTAATTTTTCCTTCACTTACATTCGGAAATTTCTGCCTTATGTACAAAAATCCGGGACTTTCCTTCTTCATTGTTTTTACAAATTTTTTTCATTACTCCTAGCTTGATACGGAGAGGGTGTAAAAATGTTTTTTTTTGGGTTCAACTAAGGGCTAATGAATAATATTTTTCCATTTGTAGTTAATTTGTCTCGTTTCTTCCACTCTGATAACAAAATATTTATCCCTAGCTCGGCTGTGTTATTCGCAAAGAGAACACATGTACTTAGTATAGCCTAACCGCTGCCTAACTTTCAAATCACTACATATGTTCCAGCTATGTTTTTCAAGGACGTCTTTCATCACATCATATGTCTCTTTCAAATAATACCATACGCGATCGGTATCGAAGGTTATTTGTTACCGTTGTGTAGTAGAACCACTTTTAAACTATATTTGGACGAATGTATGAAAAGGCGCCAGACTGCATGTCTATGAACTTCTCCTAAATGCAATATAAGCTCATCAATATCTGTGCGATAAACCAAATTATTTTCATCAAATTTTCAGTAGTCCTAGCTTGATATAGTGAAGGGGTAAAAATATTATTTTGGGTTCAAGTAAGGGCTCGTGAATAATATTTTTCCCGTTTGGAATTAACTTGTCTCGTTTCTTCCACTCTTTGGTAACATAATATTTATCCCTAGCTCGGCTGTCTCGTTCTAAAAGATAACATGTGTGCTTAGTATAGCCTAACAAAATAGCTATAACTTTCAAATCACCACATACGTTCCAGCTATGTTTTTATAATTTATTTTTTCAAGAACCTCTTTCATCACATCGTTTGTCTCTTTAAAATTAATATCATTAGCGATCGGTATCGAAGGATACTTGTTACCGTTGTGTAGTAACTACGTCGTTGTGCTTTTAAACTATACTTGGAGGAATCTATGAAAAGGCGTCAGTTCTCAGGTTTTTTGAACTTGTCCTAAGTGCAACATAAGCTCATCAATATTTGTACAATGAACCAAATTATTTTCATCAATAAAAACTGAGAAAGTTCTTTTAGTCGGCTTCGAAAACCGGAAATTTTTGTATTTTTTAAAGTAAATTTCGACCTTGCAGTCTTGATCCTAACAGTTCAGCTTGATTTTTTTGATAAATTTAAAACCCTAACCGAGTCATTTAATTCACCTTGTGATATAAGATCTGGCTTATCGGAAGATTATTCAAAATCAAAATCATTGTTGTCTTTTTTTGTACTGCCTGATTCTTCATCGCTGCTTTCGAAACATACATTCACAGATGGCTCAGGAAGTAGAATAATTTCACTGCGAGTTACCGGCCTGATTCCAATGAAGGATATTTTACAGTATGTTTAGATTTTTTTTTAGTATTTCCAGACACACCCACCGGGTTGGTCTAGTGGTGAACGCGTCTTCCCAAATCAGCTGATTTGGAAGCCGAGAGTTCCAGCGTTCAAGACCTAGTAAAGCCAGTTATTTTTACATGGATTTGAATGCTAGATCGTGAATACCGGTGTTCTTTGGTGGTTGGGTTTTAATTAAACACACATCTCAGGAACGGTCGAACTGAGAATGTACAAGACTACACTTCATTTACAGTCATACATATCATCCTCATTCATACTCTGAAGTATTATCTAAACGGTAGTTACCGGAGGCTAAACAGGAAAAAGAAAAGTATTTCCAGACACACTTATTAAACAAACATCGATCCGTTGATTCACTCTTCAGTATTAGATATGATGTCATAATATGTGACTATGATATTTCCTTGTATTGTTTATTTATAGCTTACAAATTACGTTAACAAAGTTAAACAATAAAAAATGACCTAACAAAATACAATATAGGAGATTAATATGCTAACTAAACGTTGAAAAATGAAAAAATCCTTTAATTAAATATATATAATTTTTCAAAAATGGTAGGTGATAGAAATATTCTGAGTTCATATTCGTTTTCAGCATCAAAACCAGATTAAAATCATGTATCGTATGTTAGGAAACACAAATTATGTTTTTCAGTATAATTGCTATAATGATTAAGATCAGCTGGTTCTTTAACATATAAGAAGAATGAAGATATCTGGAGATGTTTACATTTATGCAAAGAAGGAGGACAGAGAAAACAAATAAATTTAAACATTTCCCTCTTATAAGAAAAGATTATAGGTAAACATAACAAATATTTAATAATTATGATAAGATTAACGGTAATAAGGCAAACAGAATCATTTTGATCATCCTAATAGAAATTTACATCCAATAAAACACCCTCACTTCATAGAATGTATGTTCAGATTTCATTATATATAAAAAAGAAAGAACTAAAAGAAATTCCCTCTCGGTAAACCGGAAGGTGGAGGTAGATTTCACCACTGCTAAATAGGGATTAAAAAGATTTCCACCTTAAAGTTAAGAAAAACTTCAAATTTACTCAATACGACAACGGTTGCACGTTTAGCACACAAGCCCCATCTTCTTACAATTCCAGCAATATTTTAGTCATCCTTTATGGTAAGGGTTGGTCATATCAAAACATTTACAGACAAATGTTTTAGGTTATGTTTAACGGACTAACGACCACTTTAAACCGATTCGACGATACTGTGCCTATTAAGGGAGGTATGATTGTTTTTGTCATCAAAACCCCATTTTTCCACCCCCTGGGCCAATGTTTGATAATATAAAAAAACTTACTTAAATAAGTTTTAGCCCCTTATCCAAAAAATAGTAGAAACTTTAAACGAATTTGATATTTTACCTCATAAGAAAGTTATCGTAATATTTTATTTTTCCAAAAAGCGAGAGGGTCTATTAGAAAAATAAATATAGGGCATCAGTTAGATTTATAATAAACAATACTTTCAAAAAAAATCTCGAATTTTATTAGACAACGTTTTTTTTTCTATTTGATGAACCGCGGGACTCGAATATGTCACTTTTTCCTCAAAGGTGAGTTTACGAATCACACCGCTAGGTAGCAGTACTTGATAGTACTAGGTAACGCACAAAAACTTGATAATGTACTTGAAATAATAAAATTTAAAAGAAAATATACTACAGCTTATTTTAATAGTAAATGCTCTTATGTAAATGAAAGTACTGGAAATGAACCATTTTTTTAATTCCCATCACTTCATTAAAAAAAAAGTAAAAGTATTAGTTTACAAGCTGCTAATAAAACACAAAAAACACGAACAGTATAGGAAATTTTTACAAATTGGCGACAAAGATTTGTTACATAAAACAGAAATAAATTCTACCGTAAACGTTTTATTTTACAATTAGAACTATTTGAATTAATCGATGGAGAAAAGTTCATTTAATAATAATTAAAAAAGCGTGCACACGGATAAGATAAAAATTGAGGGTTACACTTACAAATAAACATTAAAAAAATATTTTGTTTGTCTATCAGTGTTATTGTTTATATTTGACAGTTTCCTTTAAAATATTGAAGAAATAACATTACTAAATTCTATATCTGTTCTAGCTAGACTGAATATTAAAAACATATATTTAAAAAAGTGTCGTAATTAAAAATATGAAACTGTTTTAACATAATGTAATAATTAATTCGATGTAAATTTAAAGTAAGTTACTTGGTTATCCGGCAATTACTTCATGTATACAGTTTACACAACCAACGAATTACTCCGCGGCCGGAATTGTTGTTCAGGGAGACTACCCGAAAACATATTTTCTTTAGAACTGAGAATAGGAAGTTTATACTTGGTCAGTTTATTTAGTTTACAGTGAAGATTACTTTTCTAAATTTTCAGATAATTACATTCACTACAACCCCTAAAATAGAAGTTGGGATGAAAAAACAGTTTCCGACAAGAATAAATGTATCTCATTTGTTACTTAGGATAAAAACTTAGAAAAAACCTAAATAAAGAGAAAATAAGTGTCTAGTTCCTCGTGTATACACAAAAAAATTCATTTTCTAAAATTTTTGTTACAATTTTTTAAACAAAAAAATCATTTCCGTGTTTTAATTTCAACCGCCTCTCATAATTATATTTACAAGAGGAATATTACCTGCGTGTACATCCATCTAAAAAAATATTTTCTGTACACTGTTTTAACAATGTCCTATAAACTTCAAAGTGGCGTAACCTGTAGGATTAAACGTGAACCAAATAGAATAAATAAAGAGATTTAAAATGGCAAAATATTCATATATCTATCATTTTTCATTCATGAGGTACAAGCTATGTTAATTTCGTATTTAATACAGAGAAAATACAAAATATTGCCATGGAAGCAGGCTTATATTTTATTCTATTTAAATTTCTGAGATCAACGGAGCACGCTGGAAGGTGGAGGACCGGTGCTAAGTAGGGGATAAAAAAGATTTCCAACTTAAAGTCAAGAAAAACTCCAAATTTACTCAATAGGACAATGGTTGCATGTGAAAAAAGTTTCATGTGTTTAGCATACGACAAGCCCAATCTTCTTATAATTCCAACAATATTTTTATTATCCCTTGCCGTAAGAGTTGATCATATCAAAAATTGTTTCAGATGAAAATTTTAGGTAATGTTTAGAATTTTTTCTATTTTTCTTTGCATTTGTTATTGTTTTTTTTTCCTTTCGTTATCCTATAGGGTTTTAACTCCATCGTGACTGATTTTAGACTTTGGTGTCTAATACCCAGGGTGCAATTATCTAGATGTGTAGATAGGCGTGTAGGATAAAAGACTGGCGAAAAAAAATAAGGTCGCCAGGGATCGAATCGTGGATACGTGTAAGGACAAGGAAGGTATCCTCATTCCTGAGGGCGTTTCAAGTCCATCCATATACAAGAGTGGTTGGATTGGGGCGCTCCGATGACGAATTAAGGACCCTCAAGGTATGAGAGGAGGGCACGCGATTTGAAGTGAGTATGCGTGGTGTGCATACACCACTCTTATTAAGGTATATTGACGGGAAGGGCAGTCATTCTGAAGAGAGGCATCGGGGCAAATGAATACAGTTGTCATGATGTCTCAGTGAACCAGGAGGGACCCCGATGGGCAGGGCAGGGTTTTAGCTGAATGCACTAGCTTGGGTACAGCAAAGTCACTCAGGGCCGACCGAGGCAGCGTCTTCTAGGCGATTAGCGATCCCCCCTGTGTGGTTAAAAATGATCGAAAAAAAGGTAATGTACTAATGAGTACTAACGACAACTTTAAACCGATTCGATACTGTGCCTGTTAAGGGAGGTTTGATATTTTTGTATTCGAAATCCAATTTCCACCCTCTGGGCCAATAGATGGTAATATAAAAAAAAACTTACTTATATAAGTTTTAGGCCCTTATCCAAACAATGGTAAGAACTTGAAACGAATTCGATATTTTAATTCATAAGAAAGTTATAGCGATATTTTGGTTTTTAAAAAGCCCTCCCATTTCCACCCCCATGGTCCGATTTTTCCCATTAATGAACTCGACCGAGATTTTGGGTCGTTATATTTGATGTATTAATTTAAAAGTGATTGGTAGAAAATTACGACAGTTATCGTGTCCACAATAAAGTGAAATATATAAATTTATATATAAAATTTTGAACTGACGGTAGTTTTGGGGTCTGGGGAATATGAAACGCGAATATATGTCGAAATTTTCCGGAAGTTGAATTCTATAATATTTTTTTTTTACTATATCAAGGGTAGACTTCCCCTTTAGTAAAATATCATCTCTTGGAGCTCTATTAAAATGTTAGAAATAGATTTTAAAATATAAAAATGGGCTTTAAGATCATTTTTAGGTGCCCATAAGTATTAATAATATAGGTCGATACTACTTATTCATGTATTTGAAGTACATAATCTTTGTTAAAACTAATACTCAATGATTGTTAATAAATAACAATATCCACCGATAAGTTTATAAAAATTTTCCCAATGACTTTCTACTAGATTTTGGGTTATAGGTTTGCTTGGCATTTCTCCCGCCACCGCCACATTCGGTCGCCCTTAAGGATAAGACCGAATGTCTGAACCAAAAAAGGCTACTGAGCCTCAAAACAGTTTAGCAACTAGTGTCCTAACTAACTCCTAGAGATAACCTAAAAGCGTGAGCGGAATAAGCGTGGTACCATGCCCCACTTGCTTGCGTGTCCCACCGCCCACTTGTCATATATCATTAAAATGGGTAGGCGCACCCCGTCAGCTACTAAAACATATAAGACTATCAATAACTAAATTAATCTCGTCAAAGACAACAATTCACTGCCACGTCTAGGCCGCTGAATGCCAGCAAGTACCTGTCCACCATTAAAGCGCTTGGAACCTTAATCTGGCTGGTAGCCATATCTCTCTCTTAGCTTCCTATAGCAGCACGGTAGAAGTCTTTTCCCTTAGGTAAACTACCGACATCGATTTAAAAATGCAACCGCATCAAGGAACTCCCACACGGTCCGAATCAATTTTCCCCTTTACTTCTAAGTTCCAGGGTGGCCTGAGTTGTGGCTCCCACCTAGAGCTGGGCAGTCTAACATTATGTGTTCATTCGACTGAACCTCCCCGCAGATGCACAGCTCATCAGCTGCCAGGCGGAACCGAAACAAATATTGGTTTAAATTTACATTGTTGGAGAGCACTCGGGTGCTCCCGTCGCCCTAAAAAACGAAGGAGAGGAATACCATCCCACCAGATCCTGGATAAATTTATATAAGGACCTTCCCTTAGTCGTGGAGTGCCATGCTTCCATCGCCAGGCTGTAAAGCCTCTTCCGGCAGGCGTGAAATGGGCAACTGTTCAAATTTAGAACCGGTGCATTGAGATGACCTTTCCGCTCCGGTACAAGCCCGGCTCGAAACCGCATCCCAAATACCTCGGCCTCCCTGCCTCTTCACAATTTCCACTTGGCCGCCCGAACTTTCATCATTAAATCGATTAGGAGAGCCTTTACCAATACGGTGGTAGCCTCGTAGGAGGTTAAATGAAAGCCCCCTATGGAGACAACAATCTTCAGTCAATCAGATATATCTCTTTTTCAAGACAACGCTAGAACTCACAGAGCATTTAAAATTCCTAGAAAAATTGACTGGAAACGTTAGAACATCCATTGTCCAGACCAAATTTATCCCCGTGCGATTTCTTTTTGTTTGAGTCATTAAAGTACACATTGGAGGGTATCGATTCTGGAGGACAATGATGTAGAGGAGTTCATACACAATTGGATAATGGCACTTATTCAAACTTTTATGACTAAACACTTCACACGATGATAAATGTGTTTACGGATTCATAAACACTTAACACGTTGGGATAAATGTACAGAACTTCAGGGAGAGTACATAGTAAAGCAGTAATTTTTATTCTATAAACACAAATACGGTTTACTTTTTATTAAACTTCTACATCAATCTATATTTGAAAAATGTAGAATCCACTCTTCAATTTGGTTGATATACGTGAAACTCAAGGTATTTATATTTTTTTAAATAAATATATATATATATATATATATATATATATATATATATATATATATATATATCCATTTGGATATAAATATAGAATTATATTCGCTTGGTTGTAATGACCTGTGAATTTGATAATTAAATCTATAACTACTCTCAGAACTAGAATCAAAATAAAATTGATTAGCTTTAACTTGAAAAAACAAAAACAAACGTAAGTAAATGTTTTTGTAACTACAAATAAATTTTTGTAGTAAAAGAAGTAGAGTAACCGCGAAAAATGTCGGTTTTCAGATTTCAACGGAAATATTCATTTTGACTGCCCTTGAATACTTTTTGATTAGTTTCGGCATGACGTCTGTACGTATATATATCGCATAACTCAAAAACGATTAGCCGTAGAACGTTGAAATTTTGGATTTAGGATTGGTATAATATTTAGTTGTGTCCTCCCCTTTTGATTGCAATCGACTGAACCAAAAAAGGCCCAAATTCCCAAACAATTTGAATTTTTTATTTTTTTAACTGCAGTAATATGCCCTAGTTGAGAGCTTTTCAACGATATATCATAACTGGTACTTGTTTTCATTGTTCCAGAGTTATAGCCAAATGAAATTTTATTTAATGAAATAATTGGATCTTACAAGGGGAAAGTACATCGGTTCGAATCAGACTTCATCTCATTTTTTTAACTTATATTTTTGTTAATTTAAATATATTGATTTATTAATAATTATTAACCTCTTATTAAAAAAAAATCAGAAGTTATAACTGAAATAAAATTTTATGTACTTTTCACTTTAATTCAAACATTTTTACAGAGGTTAATAATTAATAATAAATCAATATTTTTTTTTTTTTGTCTTCAGTCATTTGACTGGTTTGATGCAGCTCTCCAAGATTCCCTATCTAGTGCTAGTCGTTTCATTTCAGTATACCCTCTACATCCTACATCCCCAACAATTTGTTTTACATACTCCAAACGTGGCCTGCCTACACAATTTTTCCCTTCTACCTGTCCTTCCAATATTAAAGCGACTATTCCAGGATGCCTTAGTATGTGGCCTATAAGTCTGTCTCTTCTTTTAACTATATTTTTCCAAACGCTTCTTTCTTCATCTATTTGCCGCAATACCTCTTCATTTGTCACTTTATCCACCCGTCTGATTTTTAACATTCTCCTATAGCACCGCATTTCAAAAGCTTCTAATCTTTTCTTCTCAGATACTCCGATCGTCCAAGTTTCACTTCCATATAAAGCGACACTCCAAACATACACTTTCAAAAATCTTTTCCTGACATTTAAATTAATTTTTGATGTAAACAAATTATATTTCTTACTGAAGGCTCGTTTAGCTTGTACTATTCGGCATTTTATATCGCTCCTGCTTCGTCCATCTTTAGTAATTTTACTTCCCAAATAACAAAATTCTTCTACCTCCATAATCTTTTCTCCTCCTATTTTCACATTCAGCGGTCCATCTTTGTTATTTCTACTACATGTCATTAGTTTTGTTTTGTTCTTGTTTATTTTCACGCGATAGTTGTTGCGTAGGACTTCATCTATGCCGTTCATTGTTTCTTCTAAATCCTTTATACTCTCGGCCAGAATTACTATATCATCGGCAAATCGTAGCATCTTTATTTTTCACCTTGTACTGTTACTCCGAATCTAAATTGTTCTTTAATATCATTAACTGCTAGTTCCATGTAAAGATTAAAAAGTAACGGAGATAGGAATATCCTTGTCGGACTCCCTTTCTTATTACGGCTTCTTAAGACACTATAAGTTAAGACACTATATATCTATTATCAAAATCTATTATTAATTTAAAATTTTGTTTAAAAAACGTACAAGATAAATATACGTAATAGACAATGATATATAATAAACAATAGCAAACTTACTTAAGAGCTATAGGCCTGGAGCATTGCTAACAGTGACATATACATGTCCTAGAAAGGCTTATCTACAACAGAATCTGTCAGAGGATATATGATGTTATACAATTGAACAAGCAGGCTTTAGGCTAAAACGAAGTTACACCGACCAAGTTCTCTCGCTCACAACGTACAAGCGGAGTTCCAAAGAAATCTTAAAACCTCTGCTGTATTCGTTGATTTATCTGCTGCTAACGACACTGTCTGGAAAGAAGGCATGATTTGTAAGGTCCTTCTTGTAATCCCATGCAAACTAACAGCTCGCATCCTTAATAACATGTTGAACGACAGAACGTTCCAAGTTATCACAGGATCCGATATAAGCTCACCGGGGAAACTCATTAACGGCCTGCCACAAGGGTCGGTACTTGCGTCTCTCCTTTTCAGCCTCTATGTTGCGGACATGCCAGAGACAAGATCTAAAAAGCACGGCTATGCCGATGACTGGGTGCTATCAATGAAAAATAGATCATTTGAAGAGTCGGAGGAGATCCTGATAGCTGACCTGGAGAAACTGGGAAGGAACTTCCGGAGATGGCGCCTCCAACCAAATGCTAGTAAAACAGTGTCATGCTTCCATCTGAGTAACAGGTTTGCTAATAGGGAGCTTAAAATTATATTCGAGGATACACGGCTCTTTTACAATAAGTCCCCGAAATACCTAGGCGTGACACTTGATAGAACGCTTTCATTTAAGGATCACCTAATGAAAACTGCAGGGAAATTGAGAGCGAGAAACAACATCATACATAAGCTCTGTGGAACGACGTGGGGTGTATCGGCTTCCACTTTGCGCACAACGGCTCTGAACCTGGTCTTCTCGGCTGCTGAATATTGTGCGCCAGTGTGGCTTAACAGCCCTTATGTTCGTAGAATTGACGCTCAACTTAATAACGCTATGAGAATGATTGCCGGGGTTATCAGGTCTACACCCGTGGAATGGCTCTCGATATTAAGCCACATACCACCCCCGAATCTGCGCCATATGAACGCTCTTCTAAGAGAGTACAACAAGATTACGGACAATCGAAACCTACCAAAACATGAGAATATTGAGGATAACAATCGTGGTCGCCTTCGATCTAGAAAGCCACCTGTCAAAACCACAATTGCTGCCACAGAGGACGGATTTAATCTAACTGACGCTGGCGTCAAGAATGGACCAAAAAATAGGATAACCAACTCTCATGTATTAGTCAAGGGCCGCCGAGTTTTGACTTGCCACGTAAGACGTAGTCAATGCTAAACAGAATAAGAACTCAGCATGGTAGGTGCGCCTATTCCCTGTATAAATGGGGTAAAACACCGACGCCCCTTTGTGAGTGTGGTGAAATCAAACTGTTAGACACATCATAGAAGTTTACCCTAGGATAGCTACTGAAGGGAATCCTGAAGATTTCCTGATGGCGACTTCAGAATCAGTAGCATATATTAGTGTGTTAGATTGTTTGTAATTTTTACTTTAATTGGTGTCGTGTTTTGATGACATACGCTAAATAAATATAATAAACAATGTTTAAGCGTCCATATAATAAGAAGAATAAAAAATAAAAAATTTGTTATAAAATCTTACCGTCCCGATTTCATTTATTAAACAACGAATAATCATAAGAATTGTAATATTTCTGTAAATGTGACATTTATTACATATAAATTAAATCCGGCCGGTACGAATTCTGTAACACATTTTTCTATCTTTTGCTTATTATATGGAACGCTTAAACATTGTTTATTATCTATTAAATATATTTATATGTATTTTTTTTAACAAAACTCTATATTCATAATATATTTTGAAAGTAAAAATGTAGGGTCTTACCTTTTTTGATATGAGTATCATTTTGTTAAAAACAGTTTTATTTATATTACAGAAATTTTTGCTTTTTCAGTGGAATAAATATAGACTCTTACCGTACGGTTTACAATTTCATTGTAATTTTTTTTGATATCACTGCGTCTAGTTAGATTCTTTTATTTTTTTATAAATTACTGATTGTTATCTTATGGATTTATTATTAAAATTTATTGACTTTTTAGAACAAACAAATATACATTTTTTTTTAATTTCTCGGTCGATTTTTTTTTCTATAGTCATATCATTCATTTCATACCATTTATTTTCCTTTTTTAACAAAATTAGTATAATGACTTTCAGAAATCGATGATCCGTGATGTAATATTGCACTTAAATGTCTTGTTTTTAAATTAAGCCCTAGCTGAACTTTCTACATTACTTACCATCGAGTTAAATACGTCATCTTTGATCGACTCTCTTTTTTGACGGCCAACAAATTTCTTTTTTTAATTTTTCCTTCACTTACATACGGAGATCTGTCTTATGTACAAAAATCCGGGACTTTCCTTCTTCATTGTTTTTACAAAATTTTTTCATTAGTCTTAGCTTGATACGGAGAGGGTGTAAAAATGTTTTTTTTTGGGTTCAACTAAGGGCTAATGAATAATATTTTTCCATTTTTAGTTAATTTGTCTCGTTTCTTCCACTCTGATAACAAAATATTTATCCCTAGCTCCGCTGTTTTATTCGCAAAGAAAACACATGTACTTAGTACATGCATGCCTACTAACTGCATGCCTAACTTTCAAATCAGTACATATGTTCCAGCTATGTTTTTTATAATTTTTTTTTTCAAGAACGTCTTTCATCACATCGTATATCTCTTTCAAATTAATAGCGTAAGAAATCGGTATCGTACGATGTTTGTTACCGTTGTGTAGTAGAACCACTTTTAAACTATATTTGGACGAATCTATGAAAAGGCGCCAGACTGCAGGTTTATGAACTTCTCCTTAGTGCAACATAAGCTCATCAATATCTGTGCGATAAACCAAATTATTTTCATCGATAAAGTACCAAGAAAGAAAGTTCTTTTTGTCGGCTTCAAAAGCCCGAAATTGTTGTATTTTTTTAAGTAAATTGCGACCTTGCCGTCTTGATCGTAACAGTTCAGCTTGATTTTTTGATAAATTTAAAACCCTACCCGAGTCATTTAATTCACCTTGTGATATAAGATCTGGCTTATCGGAAGATTATTCAAAATCAAAATCATTGTTACCTTCTTCAGTACTGCCTGATTCTTCATCGCTACTTTCGAAACATACATTCACGGGTGGCTCAGGAACTGGAACAATTTCACTGAGGTACAGGCCTGATTGCAGTTTGCAATGAAGGATATTTTACAGTATGTTTAGATTTTTTTAGTATTTCCAGACACACCTACCGGGTTGGTCTAGTGGTGAACGCGTCTTCCCAAATCAGCTGATTTGGAAGCCGAGAGTTCCAGCGTTCAAGTCCTAGTAAAGCCAGTTATTTTTACATGGATTTGAATGCTAGATCGTGGATACCGGTGTTATTTGCTGATTGGATTTCAATTAACCACACATCTCAGGAACGGTCGAACTGAGAATGTACAAGACTACACTTCATTTACAGTCATACATATCATCCTCATTCATCCTCTGAAGTTTTATCTAAACGGTAGTTACCGGAGGCTAAACAGGAAAAAGAAAAGTATTTCCAGACACACATATTAAACAAACATCGATCCGTTGATTAACTCTTCATATGATGTCATAATATGTGACTATGTTATTTCCTTGTATTGTTTATTTATAGCTTACAAATTACGTTAACAAAGTTAAACAATAAAAAATGACCTAACAAAATACAATATAGGAGATTAATATGCTAACTAAACGTTGAAAAATGAAAAAATCCTTTAATTAAATATAAATAATTTTTCAAAAATGGTAGGTGATAGAAATATTCTGAGTTCATATTCGTTTTCAGCATCAAAACCAGATTAAAATCATGTATCGTATGTTAGGAAACACAAATTATGTTTTTCAGTATAATTGTAATAATGTTTAAGATCAGCTGGTTCTTTAACAAATAAGAAGAATGAAGATATCTGGAGATGTTTACATTTAATCAAAGAGGACAAAGAAAACAAATAAATTTAAACACTTCCCTCTTATAAGAAAAGATTATAGGTAAACATAACAAATATTTAATAATTATGATAAGATTAACGGTAATAAGGCAAACAGAATCATTTTGATCATCCTAATAGAAATTTACATCCAATAAAACACCCTCCCTTCATAGAATGTATGTTCAGATTTCATTATATACAAAAAAGAAAGAACTAAAAGAAATTCCCTCTCGGTAAACCGGAAGGTGGAGGTAGATTTCACCACTGCTAAATAGGGATTAAAAAGATTTCCACCTTAAACTTAAGAAAAACTTCAAATTTACTCAATACGACAACGGTTGCATGTTTAGCACACAAGCCCCATCTTCTTACAATTCCAGCAATATTTTAGTCATCCTTTATGGTAAGGGTTGGTCATATCAAAACTTTTACAGACAAATGTTTTAGGTTATGTTTAACGGACTAACGACCACTTTAAACCGATTCGACGATACTGTGCCTATTAAGGGAGGTATGATTGTTTTTGTCATCAAAACCCCATTTTTCTACCCCCTGGGCCAATGTTTGATAATATAAAAAAACTTACTTAAATAAGTTTTAGCCCCTTATCCAAAAAATAGTAGAAACTTTAAACGAATTCGATATTTTACCTCATAAGAAAGTTATCGTAATATTTTATTTTTCCAAAAAGCGAGAGGGTCTATTAGAAAAATAAATATAGGGCATCAGTTAGATTTATAATAAAGAATACTTTCAAAAAAAATCTCGAATTTTATTAGACAACGTTTTTTTTTCTATTTGATGAACCGCGGGACTCGAATATGTCACTTTTTCCTCAAAGGTGAGTTTACGAATCACACCGCTAGGTAGCAGTACTTGATAGTACTAGGTAACGCACAAAAACTTGATAATGTACTTGAAAAAATAAAATTTAAAAGAAAATATACTACAGCTTATTTTAATAGTAAATGCTCTTATGTAAATGAAAGTACTGGAAATGAACCATTTTTTTAATTCCCATCACTTCATTAAAAAAAAAGTAAAAGTATTAGTTTACAAGAAATTATAGCTGCTAATAAAACACAAAAAACACGAACAGTATAGGAAATTTTTACAAATTGGCGACAAAGATTTGTTACATAAAACAGAAATAAATTCTACCGTAAACGTTTTATTTTACAATTAGAACTATTTGAATTAATCGATGGAGAAAAGTTCATTTAATAATAATTAAAAAAGCGTGCACACGGATAAGATAAAAATTGAGGGTTACACTTACAAATAAACATTAAAAAAATTTTTTGTTTGTCTATCAGTGTTATTGTTTATATTTGACAATTTCCTTTAAAATTTTGAAGAAATAACATTACTAAATTCTATATCTGTTCTAGCTAGACTGAATATTAAAAACATATATTTAAAAATTTGGTTTCAGGAAAAGTATAGGGACAAGGGAAGCAATTTTAGGCCTCAGATTAATAGTAGAAGGAAGATTAAAGAAAAACAAACCAACATACGTGGCGTTTATAGACCTAGAAAAGGCATTCGATAACGTAGACTGGAATAAAATGTTCAGCATTTTAAAAAAATTAGGGTTCAAATACAGAGATAGAAGAACAATTGCTAACATGTACAGGAACCAAACAGCAACAGTAGCAATTGAAGAACATAAGAAAGAAGCCGTAATAAGAAAGGGAGTCCGACAAGGATGTTCTCTATCTCCGTTACTTTTTAATCTTTACATGGAACTAGCAGTTAATGATGTTAAAGAACAATTTAGATTCGGAGTAACAGTACAAGGTGAAAAGATAAAGATGCTACGATTTGCTGATGATATACTAATTCTAGCCGAGAGTAAAAAGGATTTAGAAGAAACAATGAACGGCATAGATGAAGTCCTACGCAAGAACTATCCCATGAAAATAAACAAGAAAGTAATGAAATGTAGTAGAAATAACAAAGATGGACCACTGAATGTGAAAATAGGAGGAGAAAAGATTATGGAGGTAGAAGAATTTCGTTATTTGGGAAGTAGAATTACTAAAGATGGACGAAGCAGGAGCTATATAAAATGCCGAATAGCACAAGCTAAACGAGCCTTCAGTAAGAAATATAATTTGTTTACATCAAAAATTAATTTAAATGTCAGGAAAAGATTTTTGAAAGTGTATGTTTGGAGTGTCGCTTTATATGGAAGTGAAACTTGGACAATCGGAGTATCTGAGAAGAAAAGGTTAGAAGCTTTTGAAATGCGGTGCTATAGGAGAATGTTAAAAATCAGATGGGTGGATAAAGTGACAAATGAGGAGGTATTGCGGCAAATAGATGAAGAAAGAAGCATTTGGAAAAATATAGTTAAAAGAAGAGACAGACTTATAGGCCACATACTAAGGCATCCTGGAATAGTCGCTTTATTTTTGGAAGGACAGGTAGAAGGGAAAAATTGTGTAGGCAGGCCACGTTTGGAATATGTAAAACAAATTGTTAGGAATGTAGGATGTAGAGGTTATACTGAAATGAAACGACTAGCACTAGATAGGGAATCTTGGAGAGCTGCATCAAACCAGTCAAATGACTGAAGACAAAAAAAAAAAATTTAAAAAGTGTCGTAATTAAAAATATGAAACTGTTTTAACATAATGTAATAATTAATTCGATGTAAATTTAAAGTAAGTTACTTGGTTATCCGGCAATTACTTCATGTATACAGTTTACACAACCAACGAATTACTCCGCGGCCGGAATTGTTGTTCAGGGAGACTACCCGAAAACATATTTTCTTTAGAACTGAGAATAGGAAGTTTATACTTGGTCAGTTTATTTAGTTTACAGTGAAGATTACTTTTCTAAATTTTCAGATAATTACATTCACTACAACCCCTAAAATAGAAGTTGGGATGAAAAAACAGTTTCCGACAAGAATAAATGTATCTCATTTGTTACTTAGGATAAAAACTTAGAAAAAACCTAAATAAAGAGAAAATAAGTGTCTAGTTCCTCGTGTATACACAAAAAATTCATTTTCTAAAATTTTTGTTACAATTTTTTAAACAAAAAAATCATTTCCGTGTTTTAATTTCAACCGCCTCTCATAATTATATTTACAAGAGGAATATTACGTGCATGTACATCCATCTAGAAAAATATTTTCTGTACAATGTTTTAACAATGTCCTACAAACTTCAAAGTGGCGTAACCTGTAGGATTAAACGTGAACCAAATAGAATAAATAAAGAGATTTAAAATGGCAAAATATTCATATATCTATCATTTTTCATTCATGAGGTACAAGCTATGTTAATTTCGTATTTAATACAGAGAAAATACAAAATATTGCCATGGAAGCAGGCTTATATTTTATTCTATTTAAATTTCTGAGATCAACGGAGCACGCTGGAAGGTGGAGGACCGGTGCTAAGTAGGGGATAAAAAAGATTTCCAACTTAAAGTCAAGAAAAACACCAAATTTACTCAATACGACAATGATTGCATGTGAAAAAAGTTTCATGTGTTTATCATACGACAAGCCCAATCTTCTTATAATTCCAACAATATTTTTATTATCCCTTGCCGTAAGAGTTGATCATATCAAAAATTGTTTCAGATGAAAATTTTAGGTAATGTTTAGAGTTTTTTCTATTTTTCTTTGCATTTGTTATTGTTTTTTTTTCCTTTCGTTATCCTATAGGGTCTTAACTCCATCGTGACTGATTTTAGACTTTGGTGTCTAATACCCAGGGTGCAATTATCTAGATGTGTAGATAGGCGTGTAGGATAAAAGACTGGCGAAAAAAAATAAGGTCGCCAGGGGTCGAATCGTGGATACGTGTAAGGACAAGGAAGGTATCCTCATTCCTGAGGGCGTTTCAAGTCCATCCATATACAAGAGTGGTTGGATTGGGGCGCTCCGATGACGCATGAAGGACCCTCAAAGTATGTGAGGTGGGCGCGCGATTTGAAGTGAGTATGCGTGGTGTGCATACACGGACTCTTATTAAGGTATATTGACGGGAAGGGCAGTCATTCTGAAGAGAGGCATCGGGACAAATGGATACAGTTGTCATGATGTCTCAGTGAACCAGGAGGGACCCCGATTGGCAGGGCAGGGTTTTAGCTGAATGTACTAGGTTGGGTACAACAAAGTCACTCAGGGCCGACCGAGGCAGCGTCTTCTAGGCGATTAGCGATCCCCCCTGTGTGGTTAAAAATGATCGAAAAAAAGGTAATGTTTAGAGTACTAACGACAACTTTAAACCGATTCGATACTGTGCCTATTAAGGGAGGTTTGATATTTTTATATTCGAAATCCAATTTCCACCCTCTGGGCCAATAGATGGTAATATAAAAAAACTTACTTATGTAAGTTTTAGGCCCTTATCCAAACAACGGTAAGAACTTGAAACGAATTCGATATTTTAATTCATAAGAAAGTTATAGCGATATTTTGATTTTAAAAAGCCCTCCCATTTCCACCCCCGTGGTCCGATTTTTCCCATTAATGTACTCGACCGAGATTTTGGGTCGTTATATTTGATGTATTAATTTAAAAGTGATTGGTAGAAAATTACGACAGTTATCGTGTCCACAATAAAGTGAAATATATAAATTTATATATAAAATTTTGAACTGACGGTAGTTTTGGGGTCTGGGGAATATGAAACGCGAATATATGTCGAAATTTTCCGGAAGTTGAATTCTATAATATTTTTTTTTTACTATATCAAGGGTAGACTTCCCCTTTAGTAAAATATCATCTCTTGGAGCTCTATTAAAATGTTAGAAATAGATTTTAAAATATAAAAATGGGCTTTAAGATCATTTTTAGGTGCCCATAAGTATTAATAATATAGGTCGATACTACTTATTCATGTATTTGAAGTACATAATCTTTGCTAAAACTAATACTCAATGATTGTTAAAAAATAACAATATCCACCGATAAGTTTATAAAAATTTTCCCAATGACTTTCTACTAGATTTTGGGTTATTGGTTTGCTTGGCATTTCTCCCGCCACCGCCACATTCGGTCGCCCTAAAGGATAAGACCGAATGTCTGAACCAAAAAAGGCTACTGAGCCTCAAAACAGTTTAGCAACTAGTGTCCTAACTAACTCCTAGAGATAACCTAAAAGCGTGAGCGGAATAAGCGTGGTACCATGCCCCACTTGCTTGCGTGTCCCACCGCCTACTTGTCATATACCGCTAAAATGGGTAGACGCACCCCGTCAACTACTAAAACTTATAAGACTATCAATTACCAAATTTATCTTGTCAGACAACAATTCGCTGCCACGTCTAGGCCGCTGAATGCCAGCAAGTACCTGTCCACCATTAAAGCGCTTGGAACCTTAATCTGGCTGGTAGCCATATCTCTCTCTTAGCTTCCTATAGCAGCACGGTAGAAGTCTTTTCCCTTAGGTAAACTACTGACATCGATTTAAAAATGCAACCGCATGAAGGAACTCCCACACGGTCCGACTCAATTTTCCCCTTTACTTCTAAGTTACAGGGTGGCCTGAGTTATGGCTCCCCCAAGAGCTGGGCAGTCGAACACCATATGTTCGTTCGACTGAACCTCCCCGCAGATGCACAGCTCATCAGCTGCCAGGCGGAACCGAAACAAATATCGGTTTAAATTTACATGGTTGGAGAGCACTCGGGCTCCCATCGCCCTAAAAAACGAAGGAGAGGAATACCATCCCACCAGATCCTGGATAAATTTATATAAGGACCTTCCCTTAGTCGTGGAGTGCCATGCTTCCATCGCGAGGCTGTAAAGCCTCTTCCGGCAGGCGTGAGATGGGCAACTGTTCAAATTTAGAACCGGTGCATTGAGATGACCGTTCCGCTCCGGTACAAGCCCGGCTCAAAACCGCATCCCAAATACCTCGGCCTCCCTGCCTCTTCGCAATTTCCACTTGGCCGCCCGAAGTTTCACCATTAATTCGGTTAGGAGAGCCTTTCCCAATACGGTGGTAGCCTCGTAGGAGGTTAAATGAAAGCCGCCTATGGAGACAATAATCTTCAGTCGATCAGATATATCTCTTTTTCAAGACAACGCTAGAACTCACAGAGCATTTAAAATTCCTAGAAAAATTGACTGGAAACGTTAGAACATCCATTGTCCAGACCAAATTTATCCCCGTGCGATTTCTTTTTGTTTGAGTCATTAAAGTACACATTGGAGGGTATCGATTCTGGAGGACAATGATGTAGAGGAGTTCATACACAATTGGATAATGGCACTTATTCAAACTTTTATGACTAAACACTTCACACGATGATAAATGTGTTTACGGATTCATAAACACTTAACACGTTGGGATAAATGTATAGAACTTCAGGGAGAGTACATAGTAAAGCAGTAATTTTTATTCTATAAAAACAAATACGGTTTACTTTTTATTAAACTTCTACATCAATCTATATTTGAAAAATGTAGAATCCACTCTTCAATTTGGTTGATATACGTGAAACTCAAGGTATTTATATTTTTTTAAATAAATAAATATATATATATATATATATGTTCAATGTATCCATTTGGATATAAATATAGAATTATATTCGCTTGGTTGTAATGACCTGTGAATTTGATAATTAAATCTGTAACTGCTCTCAGAACTAGAATCAAAATAAAATTGATTAGCTTTAACTTGAAAAAACAAAAACAAACATAAGTAAATGTTTTTGTAACTACAGATAAATTTTTGTAGTAAAAGAAGTACAGTAACCGCGAAAAATATCGGTTTTCAGATTTCAACGGAAATATTCATTTTGACTACCCTTGAATACTTTTTGATTAGTTTCGGCATGACGTCTGTACGTATATATATCGCATAACTCAAAAACGATTAGCCGTAGAACGTTGAAATTTTGGAATTAGGATTGGTATAATATTTAGTTGTATCCCCCCCTTTTGATTGCAATCGACTGAACCAAAAAAGGCCAAAATTCCCAAACAATTTGAATTTCTTATTTTTTTAACTGCAGTAATATGCCCTAATTGAGAGCTTTTCAACGATATATCATAACTGGTACTTGTTTTCATTGTTCCAGAGTTATAGCCAAATGAAATTTTATTTAATGAAATAATTGGATCTTACAAGGGGAAAGTACATCGGTTCGAATCAGACTTCATCTCATTTTTTTTTAACTTAGATATTTGTTAATTTAAATATATTGATTTATTAATAATTATTAAAAATTATTAACCTCTTATTAAAAAAAATCAGAAGTTATAACTGAAAAAAAATTTTATGTACTTTTCATTTTAATTCAAAAATTTTTACAGAGGTTAATAATTAATAATAAATCAATATTTTTTTTTTTTTGTCTTCAGTCATTTGACTGGTTTGATGCAGCTCTCCAAGATTCCCTATCTAGTGCTAGTCGTTTCATTTCAGTATAC
Organism: Lycorma delicatula; assembly: GCF_047948215.1. NCBI lineage: Eukaryota > Metazoa > Arthropoda > Insecta > Hemiptera > Fulgoridae > Lycorma > Lycorma delicatula. The sequence goes on from NC_134455.1 coordinate 395,478,495, forward strand.
CCTCTACATCCTACATCCCCAACAATTTGTTTTACATACTCCAAACGTGGCCTGCCTACACAATTTTTCCCTTCTACCTGTCCTTCCAATATTAAAGCGACTATTCCAGGATGCCTTAGTATGTGGCCTATAAGTCCTGTCTCTTCTTTTAACTATATTTTTCCAAACGCTTCTTTCTTCATCTATTTGCCGCAATACCTCTTCATTTGTCACTTTATCCACCCGTCTGATTTTTAACATTCTCCTATAGCACCGCATTTCAAAAGCTTCTAATCTTTTCTTCTCAGATACTCCGATCGTCCAAGTTTCACTTCCATATAAAGCGACACTCCAAACATACACTTTCAAAAATCTTTTCCTGACATTTAAATTAATTTTTGATGTAAACAAATTATATTTCTTACTGAAGGCTCGTTTAGCTTGTGCTATTCGGCATTTTATATCGCTCCTGCTTCGTCCATCTTTAGTAATTTTACTTCCCAAATAACAAAATTCTTCTACCTCCATAATCTTTTCTCCTCCTATTTTCACATTCAGCGGTCCATCTTTGTTATTTCTACTACATTTCATTACTTTTGTTTTGTTCTTGTTTATTTTCACGCGATAGTTTTTGCGTAGGACTTCATCTATGCCGTTCATTGTTTCTTCTAAATCCTTTTTACTCTCGGCTAGAATTACTATATCATCAGCAAATCGTAGCATCTTTATCTTTTCACCTTGTACTGTTACTCCGAATCTAAATTGTTCTTTAACATCATTAACTGCTAGTTCCATGTAAAGATTAAAAAGTAACGGAGATAGGGAACATCCTTGTCGGACTCCTTTTTTTATTACGGCTTCTTTCTTATGTTCTTCAATTGTTACTGTTGCTGTTTGGTTCCTGTACATGTTCCTGTAGAATTGTTCTTCTATCTCTGTATTTGAGCCCTAATTTTTTTAAAATGCTGAACATTTTATTCCAGTCTACGTTATCGAAAGCCTTTTCTAGGTCTATAAACGCCAAGTATGTTGGTTTGTTTTTCTTTAATCTTCCTTCTACTATTAATCTGAGGCCTAAAATTGCTTCCCTTGTCCCTATACTTTTCCTGAAACCAAATCGGTCTTCTCCTAACACTTCTTCCACTCTCCTCTCAATTCTTCTGTATAAAATGCTAGTTAAGATTTTTGATGCATGACTAGTTAAACTAATTGTTCTGTATTCTTCACATTTATCTGCCCCTGCTTTCTTTGGTATCATAACTATAACACTTTTTTTGAAGTCTGATGGAAATTCCCCATTTTCATAAATATTACACACCAGTTTGTATAATCTATCAATCGCTTCCTCACCTGCACTGCGCAGTAATTCTACAGGTATTCCGTCTATTCCAGGAGCCTTTCTGCCATTTAATCAATATCTTTTATAAATAAATATATTTTATTAAAAAAATATATGAAGTTGGATTCGAACCGATGTATGCATGGTTACAGATCCAACACGTTCTGAAATACACCACATTACTATTTAAGAAGGGAAACAAAATTAATATATAAACTAATATAAAATACTGATACGGACACAACAAAAAAATGTGGTGCAATGTGGTGTCCACCGTAATACAATTATGTAACTGTTCACTTTTTTAAAGAATTGGAGGATCGTATCTCACTTTCAAATGAAATAATTTTAAATGAAGTGCAACAAAAATGTATATATGTAATTTAGTAGGGGGTACAAGGAAGTCAGTGGTGTCCACATCAGATTAAAAAAAAAAAAAAATAAGACAGACCATCGTATAAAATTAAATATTTTTTAATCTAGTTTACTAGTTACGTCTATAAGTTTAATGGATGGAATTAAATTTTCATGAGAATTAATTCATTAAAAGTTTTAAAGTAGAGATTCCTACAGAACTTGAATGTCTGGAGAAGGAGAGTTTGAAGAAAAGGAATGTAGTAACATGTAAATTAAGATTAACATGCAAATAAGGAGGAAAACTATAGTGGATTTGTGTAATGATATAGTAATTAGCGAAGAATTTTCTCAAACCTTAAACTTTACTATTACTAATAATTTTTATTTTTGATGCATTGGTTTATTTTATTTTACCTAGATATACTGTTATTTTCTTTATTCTAAAATTTTATCAAATTTATTTTATTTTTTCAGTCAGCAGGAATTTTTTTTTTTGTATTTTTACGGGGACAACTTCTATGGGTCTTGGTCCAATGGAAATCTGTAGTGAATAAAAAAATAACTAATATAAATAATAATAGCGGAGACGCTACCAGTACGCCACGGAAATCGGCAAAAATAGTATTATATTATTCTCTACACTTACATACATTCAAACAATAAAGATAACTTAAGGTATTGCTTAAACTATAAGATAAATATAAGGTAAAAAGTTTTCATAAATCTCTTATATAAAAGAGAATGTCCTGACTGATTCACTGACATAATCGGCGTACAACCAAAACTATTATAAGTAGAAACTTGAAATGTTCAGGGTACCGTCGTATCTTTAAGTAGACTTTCACTAAGAAAGGATTTTGCAAAATTTTGATTTTAAGGGGTTCAAATCAATAAAAAAATAAATTTCGTGTTGACAGCCCTTTCTGTTGGACGTAGAAGCAGCATACGCTATACTGAATATTTTACGATTCCATTGCAATGTTTCCGATATGTGTGTCCGCTATAGACTAAAAAACTACTGGACCGATTTACCCGCGAGGAACAAGGGAAAAATGGAAAAAAGTAAAAGGGAAGAAGGGGAAAATGATAAAAAGGGGGGAACGGGGAAAAGGAAAAACGGGAAAATGAAAAGGAAAGGGAAAAGAGGAACCAGGAATGGTGAAAGGGAAATGGGGGAAGAAGAAAGGGATTAAATGAATTTAATTAAAATTAAATTAAATTTAAAATAAATAATAATTAAATTAAAATGGAATTAAAAAATTAGAATACGGAACGGAACGGAACGCAAGAATGGCGGGAGTTTCAATATTTCTCCCTACAGATCGCAGAGCCTGGACAATGTCCGTTGCTGCTGTATCTTTCTATTATCGGACGGATTTCATCGGTTATTTTTTGGCGGTTATAAATTTTAACTTTTATTTGTGGACGGATTTAGTAATTTGCGTTTCTACCCGTATGGACCACGGTGTAATTTATTTACCGGTTCTGACCGTGATAGACTAAGCTTTTGAGCCTAGTAATCCCTGCGTGATTCCCCTTCAGTCCATCAGCTGAAGTACCTTCGGTACCACCACCTATGGGCTAGCAAGAGTGCGCCTACCGGAGCTCTAGTTATTTGGAGGGAGAAATGCGTCCCGTTCTCCGGAGGGAGTCGCATATGCTGACTAAATGAAATTGTGGTCTCTTCGTGAGACGGTGCGGGGTGATGTCTAGCTTTTTATAGTTTTAATAAAATCTAATTGCGAAAACGGTCACTGTCGCAGCCGGAATTTTCGGGTGGTTTCCATTTATAGGTTGCGCGATATAGAGGCTCCTAAGCCTGGTTTGTCATTTTTTGACTCTCGTACCGCCTTCTTCACGATGGTTCGTTTAATATGGTACGAGGCCGTTTTCTTATACCCTGTGAAGTACAGTCCTCTCGGCAGATGTCCCGGAGATGGCCGTGTTCGGGCACGGCCGCTCTCCCGAACAGTCTGCGTGCCTGTGCCATTCCCACTTCGGATACGGTGTGTAGTCCCGCATCGTAGCGAAGAGTGACGTTTCTGAAGAAAAATTAGAATATGTAAAGCAAATAATTCGAGATGTCAGATTCCAAAAATATTGGTTGAGATTAAAAGCGTAGGTAAAACATGGAAATAAAGAAATTCATTACGTCTGTCAAATAAGTAATATTAATACATCGTGTGCGCGCGCAGAGCGACAGAATGAGTGTGCGAGTGCTCCAGAAGAATTACGTTAAATTTTACAGCTGTATATTTCTATGTTTTAAATAATGAAAAAATTTCATAATAAACATGAGTCCGGAAAGGGCTTTGCTTTTAAATTAGCAATAACAAAGAATTTTACCGTGATTTCTGCTTAGCGGTAAACTAAACCTATACCGAAATTCATCGAAAACCGAAGAAGAAATGAGAAAGAGAAAAATTGGAATTGGGAAACAGGGAAAAATCGAAAAAGTTAAAAGGGAAGAGGGTAAACAGGAAAGAAGGGGGAAATGGAAAAAAGGAGAACGAGGAAAAGGAAAAACGGGAAATGGAAAAGAGGAAAGTGGAAGGGGTGGAAGAGAAAGGGGAAAGGGGAGTAAGTGAAAGAGACACTGGTGAAAGAAAGGGAGAGCGAAGCCAGCCATGACCCTCTGATTGTGACGGGAAGGGCAAGTAACCATAGAACTCCGGCGAAGCCGCGATGGGGATGCTAGATTTGGGATTGTAATAATTTTTTTGTTTATATTTATTGAACTGTTTTAATTGAATCATAAAATGGATCGGTCTAACAAATTTTGTTCGGTTTTCTTATCTTCCTTTTTTTGTTTTCCTTTGTTTAAGTTTTGGGCAACAATTCATTGTTTATCGTATATTCCTTTAGTATTTTCATAAAAATGTTTATTTACCGTTTTGTCAGGATTTAATGAAAATCTAAATATAATATTGTCGATTAATATTTTTTTATTTATAAAAAAAAAATAAATTTGCTATTAAAAAAGCATTACGAGTGAAGCTACATCTATATTGAGGACGAAGTCGCGACAGGGTACGCTAGTAAATTTATAAGTAAAACAGTGGGCTCACAGCTAAAACTAGCGGGGGTGCTGCTCCAGAAAATTATTTTCTGGGCCTTTTCAAGGCCACGATTAAAGTTTTCTATAAAATAAAAGAACCGAAAAAAATTAATAAAATAGAATAGCTGGAATCAGAATAATAATTAAATTCTACAGTTTATCAAATTCAAAAATATGGTTACACGGATTTTAAGCGCATTGTGTTTAAAATCCGTATTCAGTTTCGAATGAATACAAATATGTCAATAAGATAATATTTTCTTTGTATTATTATATAATAAATAAAATGCCAGTTTAAAAACAGTGTAGACCAACGGTGCTTAATTAAAATTTTTATGTATACAGAAAAAAATATATAATTAGTATTTACTAATTTCCTTCTCTTTCGCCCTTCTGATTTGCCAATCAAAGAGCCCTTGCTTTCAGTCACCTTCTGATCGCTACTGAAAAAACAACTAAACCGCTTTCATATTCCTTCCACCGACTAAACTAGAAAAGTTAACGAACAAGGAACGTTTCTTACACACGCGAAGCAATAACAAAACGCTTCCACCAGCATGCCAGGGTCGGCCTTACAAGAGCAACAGTGCTCTCTCTTCCTCGCAGCGTCACGTGCAGCTTCCTATGTGCACATGCGCACAATATCCAAACACCACGCCGCTGGTACTGTGAAACCCACAGTTCCATACAACGATTTTTGTATATTTTTCATAAACTTGGGGATGACTATTGACATTAAGGTTTTTTTTTTTTTTTTGTCTTCAGTCATTTGACTGGTTTGATGCAGCTCTCCAAGATTCCCTATCTAGTGCTAGTCGTTTCATTTCAGTATACCCTCTACATCTTACATCCCTAACAATTTGTTTTACATATTCCAAACGTGGCCTGCCTACACAATGTTTCGCTTCTACCTGTCCTTCCAAAATTAAAGCGACTATTCCAGGATGCCTTAGTATGTGGCCTATAAGTCTGTCTCTTCTTTTAACTATATTTTTCCAAACGCTTCTTTCTTCATCTATTTGCCGCAATACCTCCTCATTTGTCACTTTATCCACCCATCTGATTTTTAACATTCTCCTATAGCACCGCATTTCAAAAGCTTCTAACCTTTTCTTCTCAGATACTCCGATCGTCCAAGTTTCACTTCCATATAAAGCGACACTCCAAACATACACTTTCAAAAATCTTTTCCTGACATTTATATTAATTTTTGATGTAAACAACTTATATTTCTTACTGAAGGCTCGTTTCGCTTGTGCTATTCGGCATTTTATATCGCTCCTGCTTCGTCCATCTTTAGTAATTCTACTTCCCAAATAACAAAATTCTTCTACCTCCATAATCTTTTCTCCTCCTATTTTCACATTCAGCGGTCCATCTTTGTTATTTCTACTACATTTCATGAAGTATTTCTACTACATTAAGGTTAAGGATTATATATTGTACAAGAATAAATAAAGAATTAATGAAAAATGGACTCATTATATTAAATGTTATCGATAATATCAAACGGAAATAGCGGGTGATGCAGTTCCACAGTGCCTATACGCGAACCGCTACTGATGAAAAGATAAAATAACCCAGCAATTGCGACTCCTCCGGAAAAGGGGACGCATTGCTCCCTCCTTATAGCTAGTGCCCCGTTGTGGCGTATTCCTGCTAGCCTATTAAGCGTTAGCACCGAAAGGACTTCAGTGGACGGTCTGAAGGGGAATTACGTCGGGAGGACAGGCTTTATAAGCCTAGCCTTCCGCGGTCGGCCCATGAAATGGGTTTGATAACGCTGGTTCAACAACGGATTGGAATGCAATTAAATCCGTCTTAAATTAACTAAAATAATAATACACAAAACTTGAAAAAAAATTAGACCCGAGATATAAAATAACCCTTTTAAAAACCAAGCCCGATTAGAATCATCCAGCAGCAAGGGACTCTGTCCAGGTTCTGCGATAAAGTAGGGAGTAATAGGGAGTTCCATTCCTACTGATGAAAGATTTTTAACCACTAACCCGGTGGGTATAGTTTTACAAGTTTAATATTTCATTTTCAATTGACGCTGTATTTATTCCTATTCTGCTCATAATCTCTTTTAGATATTTAAATGGGTCAGTGAAATTTATTTTTCCGTATTTAATCCCTATTGTGTTTTTTGTGAATAATTTGTCCTTTCAATCTTACTTAAGACTCGATGAGACGTGTTTTGTTTTGAGTTCATTAAAAAGTAGTAAACCAATGGGAATGTCAGTCATGGAATCCTGGCCGAAGCGGATTGGAATATGTCAAAAGCCGAGGTTCCGAAGAGGACCTTCGGTAAAGCTCATAAGGGCTCGGATCTGAGGGGACAATAGAGGGTGTCTTCCTCTACGGGGTAAGTATGTAAGTCTAATTTTTGGGCTATTCCTGTTAATTTTTTTTTTTTTTTTGTTATTGTGTCTTCCTTCGATTCAGCTAAAAAAATCCAGGGCGTGGTAAAAGCTAGGTGTTTTATTTTGACGTTCAGTTTTTAGGTCTGATCTTCGAATATATATCATCATTCATGTGGTAAAAAGTTTCCTTTATTTTGACCAAAACCAATTTGAACAGGATCAGTGATAGTCCAGCATCTTGTCTCAAACATGTTTTGACTAGGAAAATTTCGATTAATTGTCCCATAAATTTAACTTTAGGGATTTATTTCCGCGGTTGAGTTTAAAAATAAAAGGTTATAATACTAGTACAGTCAATTTGTATTTTTATTTGAAAATCCTTATCTACCGATTGATGTTTATTCCATATGTTAGGGGTTATGAGGGAAGCTTAACTCCAGATTTTTAACATCCCCCCGGCGATAGATTTTTGAAAATCTCAAAAACTTTTTGAAATGCGTTTTTCTCTGAATCTATGCATTTTAGAGAAAAGTTTTTCAAACAAAAACTTTAGAGGACATTCTCCTCTACATTTAATGTTTTTGAAGTTATGCCGTATAATTTGAAATTGAAATACGAGGTGGCGCTGAAGTTGTAAAAAACGTGTTTTTTCGATTTTTTCACCAGAAAAAAATTGTTTTTCATCTGTATTGCATTTGGTAAAGTTGTTAATCTCAACAAAAAAAAAACAGACAACTTTTATTTAAACAATTTTCTTGTACAACTTACCGTTTTGGAGCTGTAGCTTTTGAAAATGTTGTGAATCGGGCACGTGTTCGAAACCGGTGTAGTCGCTGAACAATGCCGATCTCCCCGGTTACAGTAACAATAGGATCGCTGCATTGCCATTGTACCGCTATAACTCTGGAATGCTAAGTCGTACAAGAAAATTTTTTGAATAAAATTGTCTGTTTTTTTGAGATTAACAACTTTTCCAAATGCAATACAAACGAAAAACAATTTTTTCCGGTGAAAAAATCGAAAAAACACGTTTTTTACAACTTCAGCGCCACCTAGTATTTCAATTTCAAACTATACGGCATAACTTCAAAGACATTAATTGTAGAGGAGGATGTTCTCTATATTTTTTGTTTGAAAAACTTTTCTCTAAAATGCATAGATTCAGAGAAAAACGCATTTCAAAAACGTTTTGAGTTTTTCGACTTTTTCAAAAATCTATGGGAGGGGATGTTAAAAATCTGGAGTTAAGCTTCCCTCATAGGTAAGGATTTTGATACAGCCTATTTTGATGACAAATTGGCTGTACTAAAGGGTAAAATATGATACGCACTGGAACGTAATAGGAAAACAATGTCACATAAAGGTTCAGCCATCTTTTATTATCATTCCTCTACTACCAGTAACATTCCAAAACCGGTCGATAAACACCCTCTAAAACATTGATTCACAAACTTTTTCACCCCCCACATTGAAAATCAAAAATTTTCTAGTGCCCCCAAAATTTTTTTAATTTATTGATGCAAATAAATATGGAAATTAAAGGGTTTTGATCGAGCTTTATGACAAATTGTCAGGTGTTAAATGTAGTGTTGCATTTTTTGGATTTTGTTCATTTTTTAACGAGATATTGAAATCTTTCATGATTTAAACTGTAACATTACCTTGGGTTTAGGTGAGAGCGGGTGATACATGTTGCAGTATCAATCTTTAAAGATTTCAGACCTCGGCACAAAATGAAAAAAAACCAAAAACTGCAACACTACATTAAAGACCTTACAATTTGTCATTACAGCTAGATCAAAACTCTTTAATTTCCATATTTATTTGTATCGATACGTTGCTTAGATCGGGAGATATACAGCATAAAAGACAAAAGTAGCCTTTTTTAAAGTCTATGGGAGGAGGGATGTTAAAAATCTGGAGTTACCCTCGTCACCCCTAACGCATGGACAATCGATCAATCGGTAGGTAAGGATTTTCAAATACAGCCTATCTTGATGACAAATTGTCTGTACTATATTTATAATAGAAATATCGAAATTTAGAAAAGAAAACTTAAAATGGACTTTTTTAAATGAATCGATAAAAAAACCTTACTGCTGTAGAAATTCCTAAAAGAATTCATCTCTCATTCATCATTATTGTAAATATTAATATTTCATATCGATACTGGTTTGTCATTAATTTACGAGACAAAGGCCAAGGGTGAAGGGGAACCTCTTTGTCGAACTTCCTTTTTTTATTACGGCTTCTTTCTTATTTTCTTCAATTATTACTGTTGCTGTTTGGTTCCTGTAAATGTTACCGATCGTTCTTCTATCTATATACTTGAACCCTAAATTTTTTAATCGCTGAATATTTTATTTCGGTCTACGTTATCAAATGCCTTTTCTAAGTCTACAAATACCAAATATGTTGGTTTGTTTTACTTTAATCTTCGTTCTACTAAAAATCTGAACGTGAAAATTGTTTCCCTTGTCCCTGTACTTTTCCTGTAAAAAATTGTTCCGCTCTCCTCTCAATTCTTCTGTACAGGATTCTAGTTAAGATTTTTGATTCATGACTAGTTAAGCTAATTGTTGTGCATTCTTCATATTTATCTGACCCTGCTTTCTTTGATATCATAACTATAGCACTTTTTTTGAAGTGTGACCAAACTAATTTATTAAGTTTCCAAAAAATTTTACTTGAGTTTTTTCTAAAAATATGAAGTTTAACGTTTAGTTTTACCTGTTATTTTCTGATTTAGTAATTAATTTTTTAAATGTGTTTTGATTCAATTTGCTGATTTGCTACGATTTGCTGATGATATAGTAATTCTAGCCGAGAGTAAAAAGGATTTAGAAGAAACAATGAACGGCATAGATGAAGTTCTACGCAAGAACTATCGCGTGAAAATAAACAAGAACAAAACAAAAGTAATGAAATGTAGTAGAAATAACAAAGATGGACCACTGAATGTGAAAATAGGAGGAGAAAAGATTATGGAGGTAGAAGAATTTTGTTATTTGGGAAGTAGAATTACTAAAGATGGACGAAGCAGGAGCGATATAAAATGCCGAATAGCACAAGCTAAACGAGCCTTCAGTAAGAAATATAATTTGTTTACATCAAAAATTAATTTAAATGTGAGGAAAAGATTTTTGAAAGTGTATGTTTGGAGTGTCGCTTTATATGGAAGTGAAACTTGGACGATCGGAGTATCTGAGAAGAAAAGATTAGGAGCTTTTGAAATGCGGTGCTATAGGAGAATGTTAAAAATCAGATGGGGGGATAAAGTGACAAATGAGGAGGTATTGCGGCAAATAGATGAAGAAAGAAGCGTTTGGAAAAATATAGTTAAAAGAAGAGACAGACTTATAGGCCACATACTAAGGCATCCTGGAATAGTCGCTTTAATTTTGGAAGGACAGGTAGAAGGGAAAAATTGTGTAGGCAGGCCACGTTTGGAATATGTAAAACAAATTGTTAGGGATGTAGGATGTAGAGGGTATACTGAAATGAAACGACTAGCACTAGATAGGGAATCTTGGAGAGCTGCATCAAACCAGTCAAATGACTGAAGACAAAAAAAAAAAAAAAATTGATTCAATTAAATTATCGTTTAACCGATGGGAAAATTCAAATTTTGAATTATTGAACGTAAAGTAGAAGACATGAAAACTGACACAAAACTACAACATCAATATTCTGCTATAACTCGACTATTTGTTAACCGAATTTAAACAATAAAATGTTATTTTGTTCAAAATAAAAGGCTTAATATTGTAGAAAAGCATACGTATTGGTAAAAATAATACTTATTGAGATACAACGGATTAAAAAATAAACATGGCCGCTATTTTGTAATTTGCAGAAAGTCCTGATTTTATGGTAATTTTAAAACTTTATTACAAAGAAGCTTACCAAATATTAATCTGATTCCTTTATTCGAACTTTAGATAAAAACAGTTTTATATAAAAATTGCAAAATGGCGGACAGCGGTAGAATGAAGGAGAAATGTCATTTTTCCTAATTTTTTTTGTTTTTGTTTAGTTTTACAAGTAGAATTCGAAAAAGTATAGCCGCTCCATGATTTTAGAAACACTCTGTATACAATGTTGGTAATAAATATATCAAAGTAATGCTTTTTCTACAGGTCTCTGAAGAAAATTTGAATAATAATATAATTTTCTGTATTTTTCCTTCTATTATGAACGAAAGATTATTTACAATTTTGAATAATAAAAAAAAGTCAATTCTACAATTTAAATTGATGGAATATAATTTTACGTTCATTCATATATGTCAAACTGTTTCATTAGAAGTCAATTTTGTAATCGTTAGCATTTATTTATTTTTTAATATCAAGTTTGTACAGATTCATGATGACAGATTCTGTGTCAAAAAAATTGAAATGATTGAAATCTAAAAAGGGATTTTTTTTTCTGGATATAATAATTTCCTATTGTGCTGTTAAAATACTCGTATATATATCATCTATCTTTGTGTCCACAAAAGTATTTAAAAGGATTTATCATTACTTTTTTATTGATACACAGTAAGATTGTTATTATCCGAACATCGATTTTTCAGTTGTTCAACTATCCGGACTCTATACATTCGTATCAGGCAATTTAAAGAAATTAATACACTATTTAGAAAAAAACTGGTATGGACACTAAATTACTTCTTTATACACCTATTAAATTATACATACACATTTTTTTTAAATGAAAAGTACTTAAAATTTTATGTCATTAATAACTTCTAATTTCTTTTTTATTATTGAATTATTACTTATCGTATTTTTTTTTTATAATCACAGGTTAATAATTATTAATAAATCAATATAATTAAATTAAAAAAATAAAGTTAAAAAAAACGAAGGATTCGAACCGATGTGTGTTCACTTGTAAGATCCAAATATTTCATTAATTAAAATTTTATTTGGCTATAACATTGAACTGATGATTATTAAATTATGATTTATTGTTAATTTTTTTTTTTTAACCATAGTTTAATAATTATTAATTAATAAATATATTTAAATTAAAAACAAAAAAAAAAGGTGAGTTCAAAATATTACGTTATTTAAAACTTTATTTGGCTATAACTCTGGAACCGATAAAAATAAGTACCACTTACGATATATCGTTGAAAAGCTCTCAATTAGTGCATATTACTGCAGTTAAAAAAAAGTCCAAAATCCAAATTTTAAGGGATTTTGGGTTTTTTTGGTCAAGTCGATTGCAATCAAAACGGGAGGTACACAACTAGGTATACAACAATCCTAAATTAAAATTTTAACATCCTACAGCTAATCGTTTTTGAGTTATGCGAGATACGTACGTACAGACGTCACGCCGGAAGAAGTCAAAGTGGATATTGGTAGAATTTACAGCTAGTTTGAACTGTATTTTTTTTTTGACGAGATGGTAGATTATGAAATGAAGCAATTCTATGTTCTTCTTGAATCGTTATATTTAATTTGTTGTCACCCTTGACAATTTAATTGAACTACAATAGTTACATTAAACTTAAGAATGTATGACATTTTAGTCATAATTGAACTTGAACATTATCAAAAAACTGAGTCCCCCTGGACTGAAATGAAAACAAGAACGCACTGGGCGGGATTCTAACGTAGAATGATCATATTATATTAACTCGCCGGCCAGCACTAGTAGATGCTAGAGTGCAGCACCAACCGGCTCAAGATGGAACGGAACAGATATTTCTTTTGAAATCTAAAATCCGAAATTTTTCGCGATCACAGTACTTCCTTGGCATGGTACAAGGAAGTAAATAATATTTATTTTTTTTTTGTCTTCAGTCATTTGACTGGTTTGATGCAGCTCTCCAAGATTCCCTATCTAGTGCTAGTCATTTCATTTCGGTATACCCCCTACATCCTACATCCCTAACAATTTGTTTTACATATTCCAAATGTTGCCTGCCTACACAATTTTTTCCTTCTAGGTCCCTCCAATATTAAAACAAATATTCCAGGATGCCTTAGTATGTGGCCTATAAGTCTGTCTCTTCTTTTAGCTATATTTTTTTCTAAATGCTTCTGTCTTCTCTATTTGCCGCAACATCTCTTCATTTATCACTTTATCCACCCGTCTGATTTTTAACATTCTCCTATAGCACCGCATTTCAAAAGCTTCTAATCTTTTCTTCTCGGGTACTCCGATCGTCCAAGTTTCACTTCCATATAAAGCGACACTCTAAACATATACTTTCAAAAATATATAAAATACTAATAAACACTAATGTAAAAAATATAAAATACTAATAAAAAATGCTTTGTTTCAACAGGAAAAATATATTTATGAATCCTTGATTTGCTGGGTTTATAAATTGAAATTTTTTCAATTCGTATAATACAAAACATATTTAAATTTAGACTTGTGTTACGTTACGTTAATTAAAAATTAACTTTTCAAAAGACTGATGGAAACACATTAATTGGTCAAGAATGAACTATGACGTACTCAGGCTAATAAATGATATCCAAGGTCGTTACATAAAAAAAAATAATTTTTTGTCTATCACTATAGTCTCGATGAGCGACAAAAAAATTCGATTCTACGCAGATATTTTGTTTAAAATAAATACGTGATCTTGCAACTTATAAACAAAAAAGTAACTGTAGATTACAAACGTTTGGTTTTCAAAAAGAAATATTGTTTTTAAAGCTATATTTTGAATACTTATTCATTTTTTCCTGTTTATCCCCTGGGAATTACCGTTCAGATATTACTTCAGAGGATGATATGTATGAGTGTAAATGAAGTGTAGTCTTGTACAGTCTCAGTTCGACCATTCCTGAAATGTGTGTGTGTGTGTGGTTAATTGAAACCCAACCACCAAAGAACTCCGGTATCAACGATCTAGTGTTCAAATCCAAATAAAAATAACTGTCTTTACTAGGACTTGAACGATGGAACTATCGACTTCCAAATCAGATGATTTGTGAAGACCGCTAGACCAACCCGATGGTTCAATATTTTCTTTTAAAACCATTTTTATTTCACAACAATTGGTTTAAAAATTATGGTTTTAATTATTTGTGACCGTGATAAAGATATTTTATACTTTTGAAAGTATATGTGCAGAAATATCTAAAATTTATAATTTGTTATTTGTTGTAAGTTTTTAAAATATTTACCTTCAGGAAATATTTCATATTTTTTTTAAAAATTTATTTTTTGTTTATTCAACTGTGTTGAAAAATGCATTTAAATGATGGCTTATACATAAATACAGATGCATTTCGTGAATTGTTTATGCGTTCTTTTATTATTTTTTATGTTATATAAAGCTAACATTTTTATTTGACTGTATAATTTATAAAACGGTAACAGACAAAATTTAGTGTTTTTAAATACAAGCAGTGTCTGGTTAAGATTTATTTTTAATTTACTTTCTGCAAAATAATAATTTATTATCAGTTTTATTGATTTATACTATATAATATTAAAAAAAACACGCTTGCTCTTTTATCGTATGTTTAAATTTTATTATTGATTTATTTGTTTCTTTATTTTATTTAAACTCTACTAAAAAGGATTGTAAATTCCTGTATGATATAATTAAATATAAAAAATGAATTGATTAATTATAAAATGAACTCTAAACTCAAAATTTTAACTCGTACTTACATAAAATTTTATTTTTTAAAAATATTTTTCTTACAAAATTGAAAGAATAAATAGCTTTATTTTACTTTGTCACCTAACGCTATACTAATTTACAATACTAGAATTAACAATAAACAATTAATATTTAATCGATTTGAACGTAAAATGGAGGACATGAAAACAGACACAAAATTAAAACATAAACTTTCTGATATAACTCGGCTATTCATTAACTGATTTTGAAAAATAAAATATCATTTTGTTCAAAATAAAAGGCTTAATATTTTAGCAAAACAAAATTCTGATAAAACTAATACGAAAATATAACGGATTGAAAAATAAACATGGCCGCAATTTTGTATTTTGCAAAGATATTTAAGTCATGATTTTTTGCTAATTTTAAAACTTTATAACCAAGACGCTTACTAAATATTAATGCGATTCCTCTATCCGAACTCGAGATATAAATTTTTATATAAAAATAATAAAATGGCGAACAGTGGGAACGAACGAAGGTGAAATTGCCAAAACTAGTAGAATCCGAAAAAGTATAGAAGCCCACCGTTTTAGAAACACTCTGTATATTGAGTATTGATACCATTAAACTTTCAAATTGGCGAGAGTGGTAGCGTCTCGGCATTTCATCCGGAGATCCCGGTCAGGCATAGCATTTTCACACACGCTACAAATCATTCATCTCATCATCTGAAGCAAAACCTAACGGTGGATCCGGAGGTTTAACAAAAAAAAAAAAAAGGTCAGGGAAGTACGCCTGTAGAGTAAGATCACCCTCATTAGATTTCGCCTAATTAAGATCTTACGTTTCTTAAGCACATTTTTAAACCGTTAAAAAATGATATTTTCAACAAAAAAAATCTTGCAAAATCGTACCCCCTAAAAATTAATGCTCTAAATAAACTAGTGGTTAAGTTGGTATAGTGAGTGCATCATTAGTACCTTCTCTCATCAAAAGGAACGCTAGTGTAGCACTGACATAGAACTGCTGTAGTGACGTCACAGGTGAGCTGTAGAATTAAAAGAATGAGTAATATTTAAGTTGCAAAAAACTATTTAAAGTAGCCCCTAGAATTGCCACACCCGCGCAATGATATCCGGTATGCGCGAAGTGCTTTATTTAGAATCGCTGAATTAAATAAACAAAAGATATTATATTTAAATAAAATGATAAATATTTTAAATTAAGCTGTGCGTGTAAGCCGTGCATCAGAAATAAGCCGCGTCGTGAAAAGTTTTACAACTGCATTGTCAGCTTTTTTACCATTAAATTAATTATTAACCCGCCGGGTTAATCTAGTTGTTAAACTTGTCATCGCAAAATCAGCTGATTTTCTAATTTGACAGTTCTAAGGTTCGAGTCCTTATAAAGGCAGTTGCTTTAATATGGATTTGAATGCTAGACTGGTGAACGGATACCGGTGTTCTTTGGGGGTTAAATTAAACAATTAGCCATACGTCTCAGGAATGGTCGACCTGAGTGTATCAGCTTACATATTTACCGGTATATCTATATTTACATTGCAGCTATGACAGGCCTAGCAAGTCGGTAGAAGTAATTGTATTTGAATGTACACAAACGGTTGCTCGTAGCTAAAATTAGTGGGGGTGCTGCACCAGAAATTTTTTTTCTGGACCTTTACAAGGCCATAGTTAGAGTTTTGTGTAAAATTAAAGAACAGAAAGAAAATGAATCGAATAGAATAGCTGGAAGGAGGATAATAATAATTCTACATTTTATCACGTTCAAAAATATGGTACACCGTATTCGGTTTAACCGAATAAATAATAAAATATCGATAAAGATAATATCATTAGGTAACTTAATAAAATGCGCTTAAAAACACCATAGTCCAACGGTGCTTAATTTAAATTTCTATAAACACAGAAACCAATACATAATAACTTTTCACTAATTACCTACTCATTCCAGAGTGTTTTTGGACAGATTTGGCGATCAAAGGCCCTTGCTTTCCGCTATCTTCTGATCGCTACCGGAAAAAAACAACTAAACCGCTTTCATATTCTTTCCACCGACTAAACTAGAAAAAAGAACAAACAAGGAACGTTCCGTACACAAAGGAGAAAAAAAACGACCTTTCACCAGCACACCAGGGTCGGCACTGCGGGAGCGACAGTGTTCTCTCTTCCTCGCAGTTTCACGTGCAGCTTCCTACAGCCAAAGACTTCTTCGCTAGAACTGTGAAATTCGCACAGTTCCATACAAATATTTTTATATCTTTTTCATAAACTGGGGAAAGGCAATACGTTTAAGGATTACATATTTTGTATAAGTATAAAGAAAGAATTAAAGAAAAAAGGACTCATTATATTAAATTTTATCGATAATATCAAGTGGAAATTAAGAATTCTGCAGTTCCACAGTGCTTATACGCGAGCCGCCACTACTTTACACACGTTCAGATCCTACAGTAGTTAGAAAACGTTTTTCTTTCTGTTTCTATCTAACCTCCGGGAATTACTGTTCAGGTATTACTTCAGAGGATATGTATGACTGTAAATGAAATGTAGTCTTGTACAGTCGCAAGTCGACCGTTCCTGAGATGTGTGGTTAATTGAAACCCAACCACCAAAGAACACGGGTGTCCACGATCTAGTATTCAAATCTTTATAAAATAATAATAATAATACTAGGACTTGAACGTTGGAACTCTCAACTTCTAAATCAGCTGATTTGGGAAGACGCGTTCACCACTAGACTGATGGGTTAGTAGTTGGATAACTGACAGGAGAAAACAACAAAATGTATGTTCAATTTATTCTTGAATTTTTTATAACTGTTCTTTGAAAGATTATGCTAATAAATTATTATTTTAAAAGTGAAATAAAATCGTTAAGGAATTATGTTAGTAAATCCAGCCTTCGTTCGTTTTTTTGTTTTTTTTTATATATATATATATATTCTCTAATTGATAATATCTGAGATTTTCCAAACAAGATTACGCGAAAGAAAAATAAATTATTCATTTATGAGGAAATAAACATCTATTATATTTATTATTAAAATTTCAAGGAAAAACATTGAAAATAAAAACAAATTATAAAAAAGTATACTTAGATATACATGTAATATTTTCTTATAAAAAATACAAATTATGATATTAGATAAATAAAATAATCTGTTTAAAATAAAAATTATTCACTCAAATAAATTTCCGTAAACGATGTTTATTTAGTTCCTTCGAATCGTTATAACTTAATAATTATACTTAATATCTCTACGTATAATTTTATCTCTTATTACTGGAAAAATTATGCTTTTGTAACATACGTTGAATTTATATTTCATTAAAATAAATAACAACTTAAAAACTAATAAAGAAAAATTCTGGGGAAAAATCGATAACTTTCCTAGCTTCGTCCTTCGTACATTTTTTTTTTCAAGTAAAAAACTTAAGTCATTAAAATTTGAGTCTCTTTTTACCTCCTTCACTGAAAGACATGTATAATTTACACTGATAATATTAATTTAGTATAGAAAATTCTGATGTGGACATCGCATGACTCATTTTATTTGAAACCGAGATACGATCCTCAATTCTTTAATAAAGTAGAGTTACAGAATTTCTGAGATATTAGTTATTAACATCAAATATTTATACGATTATTAATTCATAAAATTTTAGGATAGAGTAAAAGTCCCTTTATTAATCGTATTACTAGACCAGTATTATTCGTATCTTCGTGAGATTTCTGGTGTGTCGAATAAATAAAAGTTAATAATAATTAATTCCTGTATACCGGTTACAAATATTAATTTCGACCTTACGGTGTAAAATATTCAGGTTTTATTACTGAATTATTTGGTTAATAATCAAAAATGAAAAAGAAACAATCATACAAGAAAAAAAATAACATAAAGAAATATATCTCAAAAAAGGACAAGAAGATGAATACGAAGAGGAAGAAATCTTAATAACAAGGAAATAATTTTAAAAAATTAAGAAAAGATGATAAATATAAAGAGGAAATAAATGTTAAAACCAAAGAAAGAAAATGGTGCAAACAAAAAAAAAGAAAGAAAGAACTTCATTTACATAACAGCATTTACTATTAAAACAAGCTGTAGTACATTTTCTTTTAAATTTTATTATTTCAAGTACATTATAAAGTTTTTGTACGCTACCAAGTACTGCTACCTAGCGGCGCGATTCGTAAACCCACCTTTTTGAGGAAAAAGTGACATGTTCGAGTTCCGCGGTTCATCAAATGGAAGAAAAAACGTTGTCTAGCAAAATTCGAGGTATTTTTTGTGACTGTACAGTAAAAGTTTTCAATTTCATTTTCATTTTTTTTCGATAACTATACCAAGAGAAAATCGGATCACTTGACTACCTGTATCAAATAATAACAGCAACCGTAAAATTAATTCCTGCATATATGTTCGCCAGACTGTAGAATAAAATAGATTATTAATTTGACGTCTGTAAGGCTGAAAATGGTGCTCATATTACGAAGTACTTCTACATTAAGAAGTACAAAAATCTTTAGATTTTATACTTTAATGTAATAAAATATTTGTATTGATTTTTATTTTTTGTTTTACTCGATTTGGGAGTATATTAGATTAATCAAATATTTTTTATGTGCGCCTTTCTTTTAATCCAATTTTGTTTCATTCTTTACTTTCCTTTCTTCTTCGGAGAATTGAATCTTACGTTTAGCTTTGGTTTTGGCTTGGATCTTCGTTTTCCTTTCCTTGTTGATTATTTTAGCGGTTTTGTCAGGAACATACTTTCTGAGATTTTGAGTGCTAGTAGATCTTTTTCATTAGAATTTGTAATTTGAATACAGTAAGTATCGATTATAGTGACATCGGTTACAATGACATATTTGATATAGTGAACGAAAACTTGACTCTAGCTTGGTTCAGTATGCTGTTAATACATAAATTATGTACATTATGTACATTGTTTATAATGTTCATAACGTTTATCGGTTATTATGACTTAATTTTTGTATTCCAAAGGAAAATTTTATCGCTTATAATGACGGACGGAAGTGACTGGTCATTATCTACATTGTAGAAACAGAAATATTTTGACGGTTAAAATGAGTCGCCTTTTCCTTTTACCTGTATATGTACTATAGTTCTTGTTTTTCTTATCTTCTTCCTGTAAGCAGATTATTGTAAACTGAAGCAGACACATTCAGTTGTTATCAATTTTCTGCTATGAGCGCATCATATCGCGCGGGTACAGTATGTTCTTTTACGTATCCTGTGTAATTCATTTAATTATGACTTCGCAAAAAAAAACATTCACGATAGAGGAATTTGTATTAATTATTGGGTAGTTAAGTTTTAATAAAAATTAAAAAAAAAATATATATATATATATATATATATATATATATATGTTTTTTTTTTAATTTTATATATATATATATATTTGCGGAAATAAATTATTTTTAATAACTATTATCATTACTGTATTACAATACCCGTGTAGATGACACATTAAAGTTGTACTACTAAGCTACCTAAAGATCCGTTATTGTGACTTATAATCACGTTATAATGACCTAAAATCATCGGTCCCTTTAAACGATATTTACTGTATAATAAAATAAATGTAATTTAAAAACTCAAATTTCTTTTTCGAACACCCGTTACTTTGGTCTCATTGCAAACTTAATGGTTTAATTTTTGTCTTCAGTGATTTGACTGGTTTGATGCAGCTCTCAAAGATTCCCTATCTAGCGCTAGTCATTTCATTTCGGTATACACCCCCTACATCCTACACCCCTAACAACTTCCTTTACATATTCCAAACGTTGCCTGCCTGCACAATTGTTACCTTCTACCTGTCACTCAAATATTAAAGCGATTATTCCAGGATGCCTTAATATGTGGCCTACAAGTCTGTCTCTTGTAAAATATTTTTACAAATGCTTCCTTCTTCATCGATTTACCGCAACACCTACTCATTTGTCACTTTATCCACACGTCTGATTTTTAATATTCTCCTATAGCACCGCATTTCAAAATCTTCTAATCTTTTCTTCTCAGATACTCCGATCGTTCAAGTTTAACTTCCATATAAAGCTACGCTCCAAACATATACTTTCAAAAATGTTTTCTTGGCGTTTAAAATAATTTTTGATGAAAACAAATTATATTTATGACCGAAATATAATCGTTTACTCGTTTCGCCTGTGCTATTCGACGTTTTACATCGCTCCGGCTTCGTACATCTTTAGTAATTCTACTTTCCAAATAACAAAATTCTTCTATCTCCGTAATCTTTTTCCCTTCCTATTTTTACATTCAGTGGTCCATCTTCGTTATTTCTACTACATTTCATTGCTTTCGTTTTCTTCTTGTTTATTTTCATGCGGTAGTTCTTGCGTAGGACTTCATCTGTGCCGTTCATTGTTTCTTCTAAATCCTTTTTACTCTCGGCTAGAATTACTATATCAACAGCAAATCTTAGCATCTTTATTTCTTCACCTTGTACTGTTACTGCGGATCTAAATTGTTCTTTAACATCATTAACTGCTAGTTGTATGTAAAGATTAGAAGGCAACATTGATAGAGAACATCCTTGACGGCTCCCTTTTCTATTACGGCTTCTTTCTTACATTCTTCAATTATTACTGTTGTTTTTGTTTCCTATAAATGTTACCAATTGTTCTTCTATCTCTGTATTTGAACTCTAATTTTTTGCTGAACATTTTGTTCCAGACTTATGGTTAAGAAAATTTAAAATTTTAAGAAAATGCTAAAAAATCAACTATTTCGGTTACTGCCTGACCTCTTTGTCATATCATGGCCAAAATTTAACAGAACTTGGAACTTAAGTAGAAGAATATTTTTACCCAAGTTTTATGAGTCTTAATAAACTGTTTTTGAAATATACAAAAAAAAAATAATCTAAATATATCCCTTCCCTTAAGTACGATCAAGTTAAAATTTCACTACTGTAAAAAAACTCATATTGGTTTATCACTGAACCGAATTTCAAATTCCTACGATACCCTCAAAAAATATTTTTAATTCTAAACTGGTGGTAAATAAGTTTGGCTAACAGGGATTCTGGTTGACACAATTCCCGACCGGCCATGTGGTCTTTCGTTCATACCTGTGTGGACAAAGACGAGCAGATGACCCCTTCTGTTCGTACTGTAGGGAGTTAGATACTCTGGAACAGCTGATATTCCAGTGCCCGCGATGGGACTTGGAACGCCGCGACTGTATTGCCGTAACTGGGCATCTCGAGGTGGGGACTATCGTTGGAACGATGTTATGCAGTTCGGTGGACTTCGGGTTTTGTGCCGGGAATACTGCAAATGAAATATTATGATGCGAGGGGGTGAGGGACTGCTCCCGGGGTGAGGTGCCGTTCACCCGTGCTCGAACGGGTGGACGATGGTGATGAAGTTCAGGGACTCTCGAGTCCCTGAGCTAAAAGACTGAGTCCCGGCGGGGCCGTCCCTTCAGGGGTGTCCCCGTTAGAGGCGAAGCATAAAGAATCGAGTCCCGATAACTGGATGATGGAGGCCGGGAACGGCATAGCCGGGCATGGTATTTCCCTTATCTCTAGGCGGTGGCACCTCCCGGAACCGAGTTCATGCTTAATTGGGGGTCTGATTCTGGCAGGCAGGGGGAGAAAAATAG
The DNA here is from genome assembly GCF_047948215.1 of Lycorma delicatula. Classification (NCBI taxonomy): domain Eukaryota; kingdom Metazoa; phylum Arthropoda; class Insecta; order Hemiptera; family Fulgoridae; genus Lycorma; species Lycorma delicatula. Next base: position 395,500,877 of record NC_134455.1, read on the forward strand.
CGTAAATAAAATTGATCAATAAAATAATAAGATTAGAAACTTATTTAGAAAGACATATTAACACATTATGAAATAATTACACATTAAATAAAATTGTATTCATCAGATAAATTGTAAAGTTTTCTATTAGATTAAACTTTTAGTAATTAAAAAATATTAACATTTCCTCTTCTGTTCACCAGGAAAAGTACATTTTAAAGTTGTTTAATAAAGTTTTAATTTAATAAAAAGACTGTCTGACCCTTAATTGGTCCTGTAACCACAAATATTCTTATACCTTACCGTAGAGAATTCAGAAATGTCACAATTTTAAATAAAAATGTTCCTTTAACAAAAGTTGTTTTTTATTATGTGACATATTTTTACTTTTTATAATCAAATATTTTAAAAAATTATCAAAACTAATATTAAGAAAATATTAAGAAAATTGGGAGTCGTAAATATATATATATTTACGACTGTTATATATATATATATAACATTCCGAAAACACTAAGTCTATTGATGATAAACAATGATATCCATCCACTCGTTTAGAAAACCGAAAATTCAAGCATTTTATAGGTCGTTATTATCTAATTACAAAAAAAAATGAAATATTACGGTTAATAATCATGTATACACACAACTTATGTTTCCCTGCGGAATTATAGAACCTAAACTGTTGCAACAAACTTCATTAATAATTATTTAATTCTTCTTCATAAACCTATAACAAAAAAATCTGATGTGGACACCAGATGACTTCCTTGCATGCCTATTACATTACATATATTTATATTTTTTATTACCTTTTTTTTCATATTTTTTATTGATATTATTGAATTATTATTTATCGTAAAAATGTTGTTACAATCAGAGGTTAATAATTATTAATAAATCAATATATTTGGATTAAAAAAACGAAATGAAGTCGAATTCGAACCGATATGCCTTCCCCTTGTAAGATCCAAATATTTTATTAATTAAAATTTTATTTGGCTATAACTCTGGAACCGATGAAAATACATACCATTTATGATATATAGTTGAAAACATCTCAATAAGGGCTTATTAATGCAGTTAAGTAAAAGTAAAAAATTCAGTTTTTTTTGTATTTTGGGGTTATTTAGTCAAGTCGAATCAAGTCCAAAATTTCAACATCCTACAGCGAATCGTTTTTTAGTTATACGAGATACAAACATCACGGTGAATCTAATCAAAATGGATTTAGGGATGGATAAAATGAATATTACTATACGTATGTATCTCTGGACCAAACCTAAAATCCAAAAACATTTGGATTTTGTACTTTTTAATACCTGCAGTAAAAAGCACTCATTGATAACTTCTCAATGATGTATCATAAATAGTATTTATTTTCACTGGATCCATAAAATTTTAATTAATGAAATATTTGGCCTTACAAGGGGAAGGCAAATCGGTTCGAATCTGACTTCATCTCCTTTTTATTACCTTTTTTTTTTTAATTTAAAAAAATAGATTTATTAATAACACTGATAAACATAATTTTTGTTTCCTAACAAGCGATATATGATTTTAATCTGATTTTGATGCTCCAAATTAATATGAACTCAGAATATCAGCCACCATTTTTGAAAATTTTTTTAAATTTAATTAAAATATTTTTTTTCATTTTTCAACGTACAGTTAGCATTTTAAGCTCCTATATTGTATTTTTTTAGTCCATTTTTTATTATTTAAATCTGTTAACATAATTTGTAAGATATATATAAAAATATATAAAGTGTGTCTAGAATTTCTAAAAAATGTAAGCATACTGTAAAATATCCTTCATTGCAATCTGCAATCAGTAGTGTACCCCACAGTGAAATTAGTTCCACTAGTTCCTGAGCCACCTGTGAATGTATGTTTCGAAAGCAGCTATGAAGAATCAAGCAGTATTGAATAAGACAACAATGATTTTGATTTTGAATTATCTTTCAATAAGCCACATCTTATATTACAAGGTGAATTAAATGACTCGGTTAAGGATTTAAACTTATCAAAAAATCAAGCTGAACTGTTGGGATCAAGACTGCAAGGTTGGAATTTACTTCAAAAAGATATAAAAATTTCGCGTATCGAAGCCGACAAAAAGAACTTTCTCAGTACTTTATTGATTAAAATAATTTGGTTTATCGCACAAATATTGATGAGCTTATGTTGCACTTAGGACAAGTTCATAAACCTGAGAACTGACGCCTTTTCATAGATTCCTCCAAGTATAGTTTAAAAGCACAACGACGTAGTTACTACACAACGGTAACAAGTATCCTTCGATACCGATCGCTGATGATATTAATTTTAAAGAGACAAACGATGTGATGAAAGAGGTTCTTGAAAAAATAAATTATAAAAATATAACTGGAACGTATGTGGTGATTTGAATAGCTATTTTGTTAGGCTATACTAAGCACACATGTTTTCTTTTGGAACGAGACAGCCGAGCTAGGGATAAAAATTATGTTACCAAAGAGTGGAAGAAACGAGACAACTTAATTCCAAACGGGAAAAATATTATTCACGAGCCCTTACTTGAACCCAAAATAATATTTTTACCCCTTCACCATATCAAGCTAGGACTACTAAAAATTTGTTAAAATGTTCATAAGCAATGAAGAAGGATATTCCGGGATTTTTATACATCAGGCTGAAATTTCCGAATTTAAATGAAGAAAAAATTATAGAAGGAATATTTGTTGGTCCTCAAATAAGAGAGTCGGTCAAAGATGATGTATTTAACTCGATGTTAAATAATGTACAAAGTGCAGCTTAGGCTTCGTTTAAAGCCTTTTGCCAATATTTTCTCTGCAAACAAAAATCCGACAATTACCACGATATTTTCAATCAACTTCTTACTTCATACAGAGCTACGGGATGTAATATGTCTTTGAAAATACATTTCCTCCACTCACATCTGGATTTTTCCCGGGAAACCTCGCAGATATAAATGACGAACACGTTAAACATTTTCACAAAGACATTTCGGTGATGGAAAGTCGCTGTAAAGGAAAATGGAATACTAACATGCTAGCCGATTACTGTTGGAGATTAATTCGGGATGCGCCTGAGGATATTTATGAAAGAAAAGCATCAGCGAAATCATTCTAACACAGGTATGGCTGTGGAAAATTATAAATTTTACAGATTTTAACTTCATTTTCCCTTAATTTTTTTGAAGCGTTATTTATTTAAAACTAAGAGTGATAGAAAAAATGTATTTACAGATTTGTAATATACGCAAAAAATCAATTCAAGAAATGGTATCACACTTGAGAAACATTAAAAATTTTCTTTTTTTCTATCAGTGTAATTATTAATCTCTGATTGTAAAAAACGTTTTTCATTAAATAATAATTCAATAATAAAAAAGAGGTTATATGAAATAAAATTTTAAATTTTTTTCATATTAAAAATATGTGTATGTGTAATTTAATAGGCGTACAAGGAAGTCATGTGATGTCCACATCAGATTTTTTAATCAAATTTTTTTTCTTACAAAATCTATGTTTTATATTTCTTTATAGTATAAATTTGAATAAATAAATTTAAAGAAGAAAATTTATTTTTAAAAGTCTTACTTAATATCATTTACTTCTTAGTTCATTGTTTGAAAGAAAGATATAATAATATTTTTTTTTTATAAAAAGAACTCTTAAGCGATTTAAAAATGTAATTTTATATCCTTAATGTTTATAAAAAGTAATAACTGAACAAATGAAGCAAGAAAAATACATTATAGATTTCATGTAATACATAGAGGGTGCTGCATATTTTGTATCTAACGTTATCCTGAGGGCAGCGAATTATAAAATGAGACAAAATATGAGAATAGAAGAGATTTAGTTGATGAGTATGATGGCATGGCATTCGATTACCCACGCGCCTTTCTTCTTCTTCTCTGATTAATCAAATCAGCTATAAACCATTTAAGAAAATTTATTGAAAAATATCATAAATAAGTTTTATTTCTATAAATAAAATGTATTTATATATTTATTGAAGAATAGTTTGACTTGTTTTCTATCTCTGTCTAACACAAACCCTCAGTCATAAGCATTCACTCTCTCTCAATTTTTTCTTACTTTGTATTTCTCAATCATTTTTACGTTTATTTCTTCAGTCATTTGACTGCTTTGATGCAGCTCTGCAAGATTCCCTCCCTATATAGTGTTATTCGTTTCATTTCAGTATAAATCTCTACATTTTACATCCCCTAACAATTTTTTTTACATATTCCAAACGTTACCTGCCTACACAATTTTTTCCCTCTACCTGTCCTTCCAAATATTAAAGCGACTATTCCAGGATGCCTTAGTATGTGGCCTATAAGTCTGTTCTTTTAACTATATTTTTCCAAATGCTTCTTTCTTCATCTATTTGTTGTAACACCTCTTCATTTATCACTTTATTCACACATCTAATTTTTAACATTCTCCTGTAGCACCGCATTTCCAAAACTTCTAATCTTTTCTTCTCAGGTACTCCGATCGTCTTAGTTTCACTTCCATATAAAGCTACGCTCCAAACTACTTAAAAAATCTTTTCCTGACGTTTTAAATTAATTTTTTATATAAAAAAATTATATTTCTGACTGAAGGCTCGTTCTGCCTGCGCTAATCAGCATTTTATATCGCTCCTGCTTCGTCCATCTTTAGTAATTCTACTTCCCAAATAACAAAATTCCTCTACCTCCATAATCTTTTCTCTTCCTATTTTTAAATTCAGTGGTCCATCTGCGATATTTCTACTACATTTCATTACCTTCGTTTTGTTCTTGTTTATTTTCATGCGGTAGCTCTTGCGTAGGACTTCATCCATGACGTTCATTGTTCCTTCTAAATCCTTTTTACTCTCAGTTAGAATTACTATATGATCAGAAAATCGTAGTATCTTTATCTTTTCACCTTGTACTGTTACTCCGGATCTAAATTGTTGTTTAACATCATTAACTGCTAGTTCTATGTAAAGATTAAAAAGTAACGGTGATAGGGAACATCCTTGTCGGACTCCTTTTCTTATTACGGCTTCTTTTTTATGTTCTTTCTTTCTGTATTACAAAAAATAACTTTTTTTCAGAGGATGAATGAGGATGAAATGTATACACTTCACTATAAGTGAAGTGTAGTGTTGTACAATCTCAGTTCGACCGTTACTGAGATGTGTGGTTAATTGAAACCCAACCACCAAAGAACATCCCAACCCCGGACGGGGAAGACACCCACCTTGCGATGTCACCAGCCCCTCCGTTCCAAGCCCTGAGGAGCTTTACCGGAGGTCGTCTTTAGATCCTCTAACTGATTACATCTCCCAATCATCAGCCAGGCCTCGGTCGGGATACCACCGATGTAAATGCCTCGGCAGACATTTGCATCTGTAAAATACTTATCAAATTTCGCCTTCACGTAGGCCTCAAACGGACATCTTCACATCCAACTTAACATGATTCCCTGAAACTAATTGACTGAAACCGCGGAAACGCGAACCCCGTGACTAGTCCAAATTTGACAGCACCGTTCGTGACTATGAATGGCTCAGAAAACGAACGAGTTTAAAGTTAGATCAGTGCTACACTCATGCCAATCAAAATTATGTCTTACGCAATATAGAAATTCAGACCTACACCCAAATAAGTGGCCAATTTAGGTCACATAGCAAGGGGAACATAAACTCATTCCGGTCCGCGCAGGAGTCGGGGACAAATCACGCACCCCCACAAAGTTCCATCAAGGTGTCTGGCGTGGCATTACCAAGTCACGTTCAGGACCGCCACCGGCAGAGGAAAGCCACGCCCCCTGTCGCATGGGTTACCATACCCCAGCGGCGCCATACCCACACCAGCGGGAACCCCAAAGCGAATCACAAACAATACCAATATAACCGTGTCACGATGCCAATGCGCCTACCTCCAACCAATCCAATGCCTAGGCCGGAACCTTAGCCACCCGAGATCCTACCACGACCGAGTACCTCGATTAAACTCCCTCTGCAGACCTACTCACCACAAGGGCGCGAAAAAAATCAGCCACTATAGATCAATCTTCGTGGATCATCCAGTTAATACGGAGATCCAGAAAGGAAAATATTGTCTCAAGTTCCCTAACAGCTCGTGAACATTCGACCTCGTATCGGGGACAGACGCAGAAGACGTGGTTCACTGTATCATCAGTCCCACAATGTGGGCATTGACTCGAATCCACCAAACGAAACCAAGCTAAACTCACCCGGAGAGAAACTGTGTGATATACCGATCCGTCCAATCGCATCTAAATCAGAAGCTATAGGAAATATACCACGCGTGTAGCGACCTGTGGGGGATTCGTCCCACCTGACCTGCCAAGATGCAAGGCCCCAATCTTCAATCTCCTGCTTTCGTTCTGACGTCAATAGGTTATTTACCTTGGAAATGTAGCGTTCCTTACGCTCATTAGGTAAGATATCTGTAACTCCGGCTACAACACAGACTGCCTCTCGCGAGACTGTTATAGAATAGTCTCACGTGAGGCAGTCCACCAAAGTACACCGGTATCCACGATATAGTATTCAAATCCGTATAAAAGTAACTGCCTTAACTAGGGCACTTGTTACCCTTAAAAACGAGCCCGAGGAAAAGGTACGGAAGGTATTGAAAAATTCTGTTTTAAATATTAAAGAGGTAAAGTCATGTCGCCACTCTGTCAAATTATCATACTTGCCAGAGGGAGCGCTAGCAACACTCTTCGATATGACCATATTCTGAGGTTTGTGGAATATTTTAGTTAGATGGAAAAGAATTTCAGTTTTTACTCAACTAAAAAAAAAAAACTGGTTAAAAATTATAAAAACCGTAAGAAAATGAAAATATGTTGGTTCACTATTTCTTTTTTTTCTTTTTTTTTTTTTTTTTTTTGTTAATTGTGATAATACAATCCGCAACGTTATGTTAAAAACAGTAAAGTCAAATTTATCATTTGATAAAAACGAATGGGGTAAAGGAAAAAAGAAGTCGTGGATAAGAATAATTGAAAGAGAAAATATAGAAAAAGAGTAATTTGAGATAGAGTCCTAAAATTGTAAATGAGAGTCTCATTTAATGTTCATTAATGAAAAATTATTAAAAAATCTTTTTACAACATAAAAGAAGTTGTATTAATAGGAAGGTAGAAAGATTTTAAGAGAAAGTATAAAGATAGAAGAGAAATAGTAAATGGATCTATGTACATTAGGTATTACAGAAGAGAAAATTTCCTATCAGAACAGATAACACTGATAATCTTCTTTGCTTTTCTAAAAGAAAGATCAAAGACTTTATATTCCTTGCTTCTTTCATATTATACTTAAAAAATATAATATGTATAAAAAAAATATGTCTTTGGTTAAAGTTATACTTAAATATGTAAATTTTTTAAATACCATTCGTTTAAAATATTAAGAATTAAAATCGCATTTATTCCCTGCAATAAATAATTAATTATTGTTTATTCAATTACTATTTTTCAGACTTGTTTAACAAATTAATCATTCATTACTCTTGTTAATCGTTAAAATATTGGTAAGCTAAAATATTTGTACAAGTCAAAATTATTTATTTATTCAAATTAATTACTACACACTAAAATATATGATGTGGACATCACATGACTTCGTTTTACATCAATTAAATTACGTATACACATTTTTTGCTGCACTTATAAACTTATTTAAACTTATTTCATTTGAAAGTAAGATACGATCCTCCAACTCTTTAATAAAATAAGCAGTTACACAGTTTTTATTAACATCAAATATTTATCCAATTATTAATTCATGAAATATTAGGATAGAGTAAAAATCCCTTTTATTACTCTTTAAATAAATGTAAGTCGTACATCGATCTAATACTATGTTTTTTTTTTTTAAATTTCGATGATATAACCAACAACAAAATGAAAAAAACAGGAGTAGATTACTAAATTTTATAACGATATTTATTATCAAGCAGACTGAAACAAATGCATAAAAAATAATACGATTCTAAATTATAATATTCAAGTAGCGAATAGTTATAGTTGGGAATTGCGGCTCGTCCATTGAAGTCCGACCGGGTTTCCCCTCAGCGACAGTTGGATCCCGAAGGGCTGAACGGGGGAAAGTGCAGGTTTCTTCCTTCTTCCGTGCTGTCCGTAGCTTCTGGGCAGGTGGCTGCTGGGCTCGTTCCCTCTTTCTTCTTTCTTGAAAGGAAAGGTAATAGGGAACTTACAAAATGGGAATACCTATTCGCGATCGCGGTTTTGGGGCGGTGATTTTCTTAGAAGAAGTAAACAGAAATTATTCGCTGCACATAATTATTAATCTCCAGACACACGTGTGTCCGGGAAGGGGTTGGGGGGACCGCGTGGCCGCAGTGAAGAAACCATTTGTTTTTTGCGGTGGCTGTTGGTATCTTTTTTATTTTTTTATATTTTTTCCCCTACTCCCTCGGGCCGGTTATCCATTTAAGTATACGCAGCCCGAAGTGTCCTTTTACTCAAAGGAGGCCTCCCCACCCACCGACTGTATGTCCGGCACGGTAGGTCAGCCCCCCCGGTCGGATCTTTTCTTTTTGTTTTCTCTACATTGCCTGCCTCAAATCCCCAGGACAGGAACCGAGTCCGACTATGCCGTCCCCAGCCCGAGCTCCGGGAACCGGGTCTCGGTCTTTTGGTGTTGCCTGCCTCTAACCCCGCAGAAGGTAGGCCAGGCCCGAATATGTCGTTCCCAACCACCAATTACGAAGCCGGGTCTCGGTCTTTACATTCCCAGTCCGATCTCGTAACGCCTACTCGCGGTCGTAGCTTTCATAAAGAGACAATACTCATGAATATCCTAGTTCTACAATTACTTCAGTCTTTATTAGTACCCCGTACGTCTTTCAGTATTATTTTTCTCTTTTAAAACTAAAAAGGAGAATTTTTCAAAATTATTCCAATTTTGTCTAGAACTCAATATGAAGCCGATTAGTTCCTCGGGTGTGAGATTCTGTATTCCCGTGCGAAACCTTTGTGTTGTCCATTTATCGCATTCAAATATTGTATGCTCAGCTGTGTCATCGCGTTCACAGTACCGACAACGTGGAGAGCTTCTTTTGCCAAAGCGGTATAAATATTGCTCGAAATTACCATGTCCAGAGAACATCTGAGAGACATAGTAGCTGAACTCGCCGTGCTTTCGTTTGACCCATTGGCTAATGTCTGAGATCAACCTTTTTGTCCACATAGCCCCCTCATGTTGACTCCATCTACGCTGCCGTGCCTGCATAACCACTTCAGAAGCATCATCCCGTTCCATGCCCTGAAAGCGAAGCCAGCGTTCCAAGACCTGGAGTTCTATGGGTTTTGTGGACGCCAGAACGCACGCCGTCTCATAAGATATTGTGCGGTATCCGAACATCACCCCAACTAGAGCCTGTCTATGTAGACTCCTCAATCGTTTAGCATTCCTTTGCGTGAATATGGCTCTATACCAAACAGGTGCAGCATACAATAGAGCCGAGGTGCATGCGGAGAGTAAAACCCTACGTTTAGATGATCTTGGGGCATCTCGGCCAGCTAATAGCCTTATAAGGGCTTGTAGTAATCCTTCGACTCTCTCGCATATATATATATATATATATACTATATGAGCACTAAAACTCAAGGTTTTAACGATTATCACTCCCAGATATTTAGCCTGATTGACACGTTCAAGCCTATGTTCCCCTATCTTAAGTTCAAGATCTCGCAGCCGTCTCCTTCCCGCCAACGTAATATATTGACTTTTATCTACTGAAAGTGTTAATCCTTTGTCGGTTAGCCGGTTATTTACGATCTCTAGAGTATCATTGCTCCTTTGTTCGAGGACATCTTCTGATCTCGCAGAGGTGAGTATCGCTAAATCATCAGCATAGGCCACTATTTCCGTCTCTTCAGGTAGCTGTAGTCGTAATACATCGTCAATGACCAGTAGCCAAAGTAACGGTCCCAGTACTGACCCCTGGTGGACACCACCATTAACTTGGTATCGTATGTCACCATCAAGCGTGCTAACCGTACTCCATCTTTCAGACAGGTATTCGGAGATCTGTCTCCTAATGTAAGGGCTTATTCGCCTTCTGACTAAAGCCGCCATGATGGAGTCCCACTGGACGGTCCCAAAAGCATTTCTAATGTCGAGCATAACCAGTAAAGTAATCTTCCTGGTGCGCCATGTTCCAGCCTTGACTGTTATAGCCCAGCTAGTTATCTTTTCAATCGCCTGAAGCGTCGATTTGCCACGCCTGAACCCATACTGGTTGTTATGAATACCCCCGCCTGTCTCTAACCTTTCTGCGATCAATCTCTCAGCCACTTTCCCCATATTGTTTATGAGGCTCAACGGGCGGTAACCAACCACTTCTGCATTAGCAGTCTTCTTGGGCAAGAACACAGTGCGCGACTCCCTCCAACAATTAGGGAAGGTCCTGTTCTGCAAGCAATAACTTGCCACATCTGTCATTTCCCATGGGGCTTTCATCATAAGTCCCTTGAGGATCGCAGCAGGAATACAGTCTGGACCCGGACTCTTTTTGTTCCTGAGTCTAGATACCGCCAAGGTGACTTCATATTGTGTGAATCGACCTGCATCGCATTCAACCAGCTCCGATAAACCCGATTCAGCCACCGGAAAAAGTGTTCTCAATTGTATACCAGCAGACTCAGCTGTAAGGACAGGCAAACGTCTTCCCAGTCTTCCCATGACGATCTGAAAAGGACGTCCCCACGGGTCCGAGTACAGCTCCAAGCATAACTCCTTCCAACGTGCTCTCTCGCTAGATTTTATTAGGTAATTTAGTAACCGTCTGGCATCAAAAAACATATTTACAGCATGCTCATACACAGCACCGCCTCTTCTACGGAGTCTAAATTTTCTCCTTCGCCAGTACTGCAGAATCCGTCTTTGGTCCGCAATCTCCGCAGTCCACCAGTAAGCGGGTTGATACCCCCTGGTATCTGCAACAATGAAAATTCACTCTTGTGCACGCTCTTTTATTGGAGCCTGAGAGTGGTGGGGCCGCAGTACTGCTATGGTGGCAAAACTGCGCGGTCATCTAAGCAGCGGAAGTGATGCTCATACCAGCGCGTACGTATAAGTTGCTACCGTGTTCGTCCGCCGATATTAAATTAGGCATATGTGTGGTAATAATGTATAGATTAAATAAACAGAATTGAAAGTTTGATAAAACATTAACAAAATGAACATTACGGAACTTCACAAAATTTAACCTTTCCCTTTTACCCTTTTCCCCATTCTCCTTACCCATTTCCCCTTTTTATTTTCCCAATTTCCCCCATTCCTCCCGTTTTTCCTTTGCGTCTCCCATTTCTATTTCCCTTGTTTCCCCTTTCCATTTCCTTTTCCATTTTCCCATTCTTCTCTTTTTCAATTTTTCCCTTTTCCGATTTTCCCTTTCTCTCTTTTTCCCCGCGCGTAAATCGGTCCCAGTAGTTTTTTAGTCTATAGCGGATACGCATATCGGAAACACTGAAATGGAATCGTAAAATATTTAGTACAGCGTGTGTTGCTTTTACGTTCAACATATAGCGCAGTTTTTTTTTTCAAAAAAAAAGCATATTTTACCTGTAAGAGGTATAATATGTTAGGTATATAAAAACAAGCATGTATTCTAATGCAACGTTGCGTCAAAATTTCAAAGCAATCGGTGAAGAACATTCGGAGATTTAGGATTTTGAATAAACGAACATTTACATTTTTATTTATATCGATAACAGAAATGATTTAGAGAAATACGGTAATATTAAGCAATAAAGATATAAAGGACACTATTAACAACGACATTCAATCACAAATGAAATAAGTTTAACCTCGATTTAGGTTTTTAAACGATTTATTACAATCACAGACCGGGTTAAAATGTTGGTAACAATATTTAAATTCAATTCAATCTTATTTAAATTCAATCCGCTTGTACCCCCTTTTTTCTATCTTCTACTATACGATCGATCTAATCCAGTTCGATAGCTATCTGTATAAATTGAAAAATATATATTTTTTTTTTTTTTTTTTACAAAAACTTAAATAGTTGTCTAAATTTTCAGTATTAAATCTAATATAACTAAAACAAAGTTATCGCAATACATATTACGAACATCCAGCTTAATGAAGTCTTTCAGTATAATACAAATTTTTTCGCCACAAAATATGTAATAAAAGGGAATCAATCAAATATATTTCAAGAATATTTCTTTTTATTTAAATCTATATTCAAAAAAATTACAATGAAATTATAAACCGTATAGTAATAGTCTCGCAGATATCATTTCTTCCGCTAAAAAATTTAACCAAATGATACTGATATCAAAAAAGTAAGACACTACATTTCTATTACAAGAATCAGATATTAATTTAGAATTTTCTTTAAAAAAAAAATACACGTTAAATATATGTAATAGATAACAATAGATAATAAACAATGTTTAAGCATTCCATATAATAAGCAAAAAATATAAAAGTTTGTTACAAAAATCTTACCGGCCCGATTTATTAAACAATGAATAATCATAAGAATTGTATTATTTCTGTAAATGTGACATGTATTATATATAAATGAAATCGGGCCGGTAAGAGTTTTGTGACAAATTTTTATATTTTTTCCTTATTATATGGAACGCTTAAACAATGTTTATTATCTATTAATTACATATATTTAACGTGTATTTTTTTAAACAAAATTCTAAATTAGTAATAGATTTTGATAAATACAAATGTAGTGTCTACCTTTTTTTGATATCAATATCATTTTGTTTTTTGAGCGGAAGTAATAATATCTGCAAGATTCTTACTGTACGGTTTATAATTTCATTGTATTTTTTTTTGGATATCACTCTGTTTTGTTAGATTATTCTTTTATTTTTTTTATGAATTAATGATTGTTATCTTATGGATTTATAATTCAAATTTATTGCCTTAGAACAAACAAATTGAATTTCTCGCCAATTTTTTTGTCGATAGTCATATCATTCACTTCATACCGTATTTTTACTTTTTTAATAAAACTAGTATAATGACCTTCACGAATCGAAGATCCGTAATGTGATTTACTTTGTAAAGTGTAACCCTCAATTTTTATCGTTAAATTCGATTTTACTAATCGAATTTATTTCTGTTTTTATTTATTCCTTTTTTTAATAAAACTAGTATAATTTCTTGTAAACTAATTACTCGTTTATTTTATTATTTTTTTTTTTTAAGAAGTGACGAGAATTAAAAAAATTGTTTCATCTTCAGTAATTTCATTTACATAAGAGCATTTACTATTAAAACAAGCTGTAGTATATTTTATTTTAAATTTTATTATTTCAAGTACATTATCAAGTTTTTGTACGCTACGTAGTACTACCAAATAGTGCTACCTAGCGGCGCGATTCGTAAAGTCACCTTAAAAAATTAATAAAATGACATATTCGAGTCCCGCGGTTCATCAAATTGAAAAAAAGAACGTAATCTAACAAAATTCGAGGTATTTTATACTTTTAAAAAATACCTCGAATTTTGTTAGATTACGTTCTTTTTTTCATATTCTTTATTACTAATTGAAGTGAAATATAATTTTTTCACGCTTATTTATTTATTTTTCCCCCATTTTGATTTCACTGTTACGTTAGGTCATGTTTAGAACTTTAAAAGTAGTTCGTTGGCTTCGACGCCTCTTACCGACGTAATGAACTCCGTGATTATTTACTGTTACATGTTTTTAGTGATTACTAGCTGCAGGACACGCCTCCGCAGCTAGCTCTCCGGGCGGGTTGCCCTGGCGGGCGACGTCACGGAATGGGATTATTGGTTCCAAAATTGATTATCTCTTGTTTAAAAGTATTATTTTTTTTTTTGAATGAAGAAAATTGATATTACGAAAGTTAAATTGGAAATTTAACTCTAGATATTGATATATTAACGAATCGGGATTTTCCGCTAGTGATCGGTACATTCCGGTGCCTACTTTTTGGTTATAGTTCATTATTTTATGAAGCTGAACATTTTATTCCAGTCTACGTTATCGAAAGCCTTTTCTAGGTCTATAAACGCCAAGTATGTCGGTTTGTTTTTCTTTAATCTTCCTTCTACTATTAATCTGAGGCCTAAAATTGCTTCCCTTGTCCCTATACTTTTCCTGAAACCAAATTGGTCTTCTCCTAACACTTCTTCCACTCTCCTCTCAATTCTTCTGTATAAAATTCTAGTTAAGATTTTTGATGCGTGACTAGTTAAACTAATTGTTCTGTATTCTTCACATTTATCTGCCCCTGCTTTCTTTGGTATCATAACTATAACACTTTTTTTGAAGTCTGATGGAAATTCCCCATTTTCATAATTATATACACCAGTTTGTATAATCTATCAATCGCTTCCTCACCTGCACTGCGCAGTAATTCTACAGGTATTCCGTCTATTCCAGGGGCCTTTCTGCCATTTAAATCTTTTAATGCTCTCTTAAATTCAGATCTCAGTATTGTTTCTCCCATTTCATCCTTCTCAACTTCCTCTTCTTCCTCTATAACACCATTTTATAATTCATTTCCTCCGTATAACTCTTCAATATATTCCACCCATCTATCGACTTTACCTTTCGTATTATATATTGGTGTACCATCTTTGTTTAACACATTATTACATTTTAATTTCTGTACCCCAAAATTTTCCTTAACTTTCCTGTATGCTCCGTCTATTTTACCAATGTTCATTTCTCTTTCCACTTCTGAACACTTTTCTTTAATCCACTCTTCTTTCACCAGTTTGCACTTCCTGTTTATAGCATTTCTTAATTGCCGATAGTTCCTTTTACTTTCTTCATCACCAGCATTCTTATATTTTCTACGTTCATCCATCAGCTGCAATATATCGTCTGAAACCCAAGGTTTTCTACAAGTTCTCTTTTTTAAAAAAATTAGGGTTCAAATACAGAGATAGAAGAACAATTGCTAACATGTACAGGAACCAAACAGCAACAATAACAATTGAAGAACATAAGAAAGAAGCCCTAATAAGAAGGGGAGTCCGACAAGGATGTTCCCTATCGCCGTTACTTTTTAATCTTTACATGGAACTAGCAGTTAATGATTTTAAAGAACAATTTAGATCCGGAGTAACAATACAAGGTGAAAAGATAAAGATGCTACGTTTTGCTGATGATATAGTAATTCTAGCCGAGAGTAAAAAGGATTTAGAAGAAACAATGAACGGCATAGATAAAGTCCTACGCAAGAACTATCGCGTGAAAATAAACAAGAACAATACAAAAGTAATGAAATGTAGTAGAAATAACAAAGATGGACCACTGAATGTGAAAATAGGAGGAGAAAAGATTACACAATTTTTCCCTTCTACCTGTCCTTCCAAAATTAAAGCGACTATTCCAGGATGCCTTAGTATGTGGCCTATATGTCTGTCTCTTCTTTTAACTATATTTTTCCAAATGCTTCTTTCTTCATCTATTTGCCGCAATACCTCCTCATTTTTCACTTTATCCACCCATCTGAATTTTAACATTCTCCTATAGCACCGCATTTCGAAAGCTTCTAACCTTTTCTTCTCAGATACTCCAATTGTCCAAGTTTCACTTCCATATAAAGCGACACTCCAAACATACACTTTCAAAAATCTTTTCCTGACATTTAAATTAATTTTTGATGTAAACAACTTATATTTCTTACTGAAGGCTCGTTTAGCTTGTGCTATTCGGCATTTTATATCGCTCCTGTTCGTCCATCTTTAGTAATTCTACTTCCCAAATAACAAAATTCTTCTACCTCCATAATCTTTTCTCCTCCTATTTTCACATTCAGTGGTCCATCTTTGTTATTTCAATTACATTTCATTACTTTTGTTTTGTTCTTGTTAATTTCATGCGGTAGTTCTTGCGTAGGACTTCATCTATGCCGTTCATTGTTTCTTCTAAATCCTTTTTATTCTCGGCTAGAATTACTATATCATCAGGAAATCGTAGCATCTTTATCTTAAATTAAAATTGTAAAATAAATTTTAATTAAATTCAGTTAATTTCTTTTTATTTCATTTTCTTACTTTAACGTACTGAATTTACTTATTTTTAAAATCCAAATTTTATTCGGCCGTCATTTTGGGTTCAAACATCGCACCAAATTTTTATTTATAACATATTTATTTTCTTTAAGAGACATTTAAAATAATTATCACAAAACGAATGTTACCATTATTTTGAAATATTTGATTTACACCCCCCGAGCCATCTTTCAAAAATGGGTTGAAATTTTATTTTTCTTCAAAAGGTAAATTTATTGTCTGATACCTTATCCTAAAGGTTACAGTATTTTATCTGGAATGGTTTTAAAATTTCCATACTTTTGACTCACCTTGTATGTAGTAATTAAATATAAAATGAAATGTAATTAATATTAAAAACAATTGAATTAAAATTAACGACTAATTGACATAAATGATAATGTTATTTATTATGATGAAGAGTAAACACTGTAAAATTACAGCTTAATTACGATCGGCTGGTTTATTGTAAGGTAATTAACAATTAAATTAAAGTAATACAATTATATTATTTATTATAATAGTAAATAATACATATACTCGTATATGAAAAATATTTTTGCCGGGAAAATCGACAACTACAATATAAAGATAAACTAATCGATCTGTTTTTGTTATTTATTTTCTCGTGACAAAACTGACAAAAGATTTTTTAAGAAAAATAATTGATATCACAACCAAAAAAAAAGTTTAATTAATCTCACCATGACAAAAGCCCTACGGAATCAAAAAAATCTGATGTGGACACCACATGACTTCCTAATACGCCTAATAAATTACATATACACATCTTTTGTTGCGCTTCATTTAAACTTACTTCTTTTGAAAGTGAGATACGATCCTCAATTCTTTAATAAAGTGAACAGTTAAACGATTGATAAAACTAGAGAACGTGTACACAAATTAAGATCAGAAGAATTATATCAAACCAAAGAACGATTAAATGATTAGCAATAAAAAAACAAATAAACGAAATGATAATCAGTTCCGACTTATTTTCCAAATATTTTCCGACAATATCAGAGAGTAATGAACAAAAAGATAAAAATTTGTTGTAATTTATTAAAGATCGGGCTTGTATGCCTCAGTGTATATGTATTTCTTGTGAAGATCTATTTTTCAGTTATTCTGTAGTTAACTTTAATGTGGATAATATTAAACAGAAATTAAAATAGAAAATCCCAAAATAATATTCTAAATTATAATTTTCAATTAATATTAAATAATCAGATGTTTCACCAAATATATTACATATACACATATGTAATAATGCCTATTAAATTATATATACACATTTTTAAAAGTACATAAAATTCTATTTCACTAATAACTTTTGATTTTTTCATATTTTTTTTTTATTATTGTTGATAATTAGTATTTATTGTATTTTTCATTACTATCATGGGTTCATAATTATTAATAAATCAATATATTTAAGTTAAAAAAAGGTAAAAAAAGGTGATGTCTGTTTCGAATCGATGTGCCTCCCCTTGTAAGATCCAAATATTTCATTAATTAAAATTTTATTTGGCTATAACTCTGGAACCGATGAAAATAAGTATCACTTATATATATATATATATATATATATATCATTGAAAAGCTCTCAATGAGGGCTTATTATTGCAGTTAAAAATAGTCCAAAATCGGAATTTTTGAAAATTTTGAGCTTTTTTTGACACTTTTGGTTCAGTTGATAGCAGTCAAAAAGGGAGGTTCACAAATAGATCTTACAACAGTTATAAATTCAAAATTTCAACATTCTACGGCTAGCCATTTTTGAGTTATTCGAGATACATACGTACGTACAAACTCAAAGGGTAGCGTTGCTATTGTACTCCAGGTTCAGACGTGTTATAGATATGGACAAACATGTTCTAGTGTAGATCATGTTTGTCAATAAATATTTTTTTTTGTCTTCAGTCATTTGACTGGTTTGATGCAGCTCTCCAAGATTCCCTATCTAGTGCTAGTCGTTTCATTTCAGTATACCCTCTACATCCTACATCCCTAACAATTTGTGTTACATATTCCAAACGTATTCCCTTCTACCTGTCCTTCCAATATTAAAGCGACTATTCCAGGATGCTTTAGTATGTGGCCTATAAGTCTTTCTCTTCTTTTAACTATATTTTTCGAAAAGCTTCTTTCTTCATCTATTTGCCGCAATACCTCTTCATTTGTCACTTTATCCACCCGTCTGATTTTTAACATTCTCCTATAGCACCGCATTTCAAAAGCTTCTAATCTTTTCTTCTCAGATACTCCGATCGTCCAAGTTTCACTTCCATATAAAGTGACACTTTCAAAAATCTTTTCCTGACATTTAAATTAATTTTTGATGTAAACAAATTATATTTCTTACTAAAGACTCGTTTAGCTTGTGCTATTCGGCATTTCAATAAATATAAATATTTGTATTCATCAAATATTCATCAGAATGATGCCAGTTGTAAAATGATAGTGAACAAGTAAACACGTCATTGTGAATGCTTTGTGTGTCTGAATTATTGTATATTACAAATTTACAACATTATTTCTTTTAATTACTCGTTACTTTCAAAATGACTAAACTATGTATGTGGTGAAGTGACGCACAAGTCCCAAAAGCGAAACTTTATTCCATTAGGAAAATGTATTATGAACTTTATTTTGAGTGTAAATTCGGGGACTAAACAAGGGTCTGGGCTCACATATCTGTTGTTTATCGTGTTCTAGCCTTCTCATTGCACGGAAAAGTGGCACACGTCACATGCCATTTGCTATCCCTATGGTATTGAGGGACTCCAAGGATCACTCTTCTGACTAATATTTCTGCTTAATAAACAATAAAGGGATTACGTCAAAATCAATACATACAGTGGTGTACCCTAACTTGCAATCTGGAATGAGATCGATTCCACACTACGAAGATTTGCTTGTACCAAAGCCTTCAGGACATGTGAGATTAGATGATGAGACCTCTGATAGAACTAAGGAAGAAAAGATACAAATTCTGGTGATACAACATTTGAACAAAGCAGTTCACCTGAGCCTCATATATTGAGAATAGAAAATCTAAACGATCTCATACGAGATTTAAAATTATCCAGAAAATTATCCTGAAATGCTTGCTTCCCGGCTAAAAAAATTGGAATTTCTTCAAAGATGTGTACTTATCGTCATTCTGAATTTACATACTATTTTTCTGAATAAAATGGCTTAGTATTTTGTAATTACATTTCTTCTCTTATGGAGACACTTTGTAATGAAAATAACCCAACAGAATGGTGCTTGTTCATTGATTCCTCAAAAGTTAGTTTTAAAAGCTGTTCTTCTGTATAATGAAAATAAATTCCCATCAGTACCTGTGGCTCACTCTGCTAATATGAAAGAAACATAAGAAAACTTTAAATTTATATTGGAAAAGCTTCAATATCCAGTGTACGAATGGAATATTTGTGGTGATTTGAAGGTAATTGCACATTCTTTTTCTGCAGCTTGGTTACAAAAGTACTGTTGCTTTTTGTGTTAGTGGGATAGAAGGGACAGAAAAACCATATCATTAAAAAAAATGGCCTAAACGCGACTCTCTCATTCTTGAACAGAAGCATGTGTCCCATTATGTAATCCAAAAATGTGTATCTACCTCCGTTACATATCAAACTAAGATTACTGAAGAATTTCGTTAAGGTCATGGACAATACTGGTTTCATATACTTAAAACAAAAGTTTCCTAAAATTAGTGATTCAAAGATTAAAAAAGAAATATTTGTAGATCCCCAAATATTATTACGAATTCATGATGAAAAGTTTGAGAAACTATTGAATCCACTGGATAAAACAGCTTGGCAAACATTCAAAAATGTTTTTTGGGAAATCGAAAGGCGGAAAATTAATGTGATATTTTCATCGATCTTATAACATCTTATAAAAATTTGGGTTGTAATATGTTTTTAAAAGTTTTTCTCCTGCACTCGCACTTAGAGATTTCTTCCCGGAAAATCTTGGCGCAGTAAGCGGTGAGCACGGGGAACGTTTTCGTCAGAAGATTTCAGCTACAAAAAAGAGATATTAAGGCAAATGGAATCCTAATATGCTGTCCGATTAGTTTTGGACCATCAAGAGGGTTGCTCTACAGATGAAATATAGCAGAAAATCGTCATTTCTTAATTTCTAGGTGAGTCAAATGTTTGAATATTGTGTAGTTGAGAGTGCAGAGTGTATTAAAATGGTTGAAAATATAGATGCCTGTCTCTTGGAAACCTTGCATGATAGAGAAAAACCGATTTCATATTTGAATTCAGAAGAAATAATACTATCAGAATCACATATTTTTTTCCTAAGATAAAAAAAAAATTGTTTTTTTTCCCCGGTGTAATTAATTGTGAATGAACTCGTAATTGTATTAAGAAAATGTTTTGGATTGTCTTTTCACGTATGGAAAAAATAAATTAGAATTTTTGTTATAAAAATTGTATATTATTATTATTCAAAATTTGAAAATGTATAATAAAATTTCTTGTATATAAAAATTGCTGTAATATTACATACATAGAAATTTATTTTGTAAAATGACAAATTTTTAACTATAAATAAAATTGAGTAAAATTTACATTTAAACAGAAATAAAAGACAGATATTGTTATAATTTTATAATACATCAAACTTTAATATTCATTGCCTCAATTTTTAGGATTTAGCTTTTAAACAAAATATTTAACAAAAGGTATTTTTGAACAAAATATTTTATATCATAATCCAATTAACTTCATACGGTCGAGGTTCGGGAATGTGTTTCTACAATGAGGTGGGAATTTTTTTTTTACTATCGTGGTAATATTGTAAATAATAAAACAGAATGCATATTATATGAGATAAATATATACGCTCGTTCGTACGTACGTGGATTTACTGGATTTAAGCTTAACACAAATTTTTTAAGCTTAACACAAATTTTTTAAGCTTAACACAAATTTCAGATATTTTTAATAATTGGTAGAGAAGAAAATCGCCTTTACTGTCCGCTATGATTGTTGGTTGTGACTTCAAAAGGTTTATGTAATCTACAAAGTAGGTGTCACGAATTTTGTGTTCTCTCTCTCTCTGTCTGTCTGTCTCTCTCTCTCTCTCTCCCTCTCTCTCTCTCTCTCTCTCTCTGTCTCTCTGTCTGTCTCTCTCTCTCTCTCTGTCTCTCTCTCTCTCTCTCTCTCTCTCTCTCTCTCTCTCTCTCTCTCTCTCTCTCTCTCTCTCTCTCTCTCTCTCTGTCTCTCTCCCTCTCTCTCTCTCTCTCTCTCTCTGTCTCTCTCTCTCTCTCTCTCTCTCTCTCTCTCTGTGTGTGTGTGTGTGTGTGTTCAGTGTTCAGTGTGTAAATGTACGGGTAAACATGTAGTCTGGAACAGACTCAGATCTACCACTCCTGAAACGTGTGGGTAATTAAAACCGAACGACCAAAGAACACTGGTATTCACAGTCTAGCATTCGAGTAGAGTAACAGCTCGTAGCTAAAATTAGTGTGGGTGCTGCTTCAGAAACTTTTTTCTGGGCCAAAAATAGTCTTATAAAGACCCTAACCCTAGGAAGACCCTATAAAGACCCTATCCGCTAACTCTAGGTTAGCGGATTCATCTAAAATCCTGGGAGAACTTACAGAGCTAATATATGCAGTCGCTTTAGGCGCATAACATCTTCGCTGTTATCGAGAAGGATAACCGCGCGCCAATCACGTGTTTTTTCAATGTAATTCTGTAGCTTGTACCGAAACTCCACATCTCCTCTCGAACGGGAGGTAATCACAGATAATCGTGTATTTCAGTGTTTTTCACGAACCACGACGCTTCTGTTACATTTCTCAGTAGTTTTTTTAGGAATTTCTATATGAGTTTACTGTTTCTCCCTCTTGTCGTACCCCACCGTTGGATTCGAATCGGTTTCAGGAGCACTGAGTACAGCAATTACTTGTTAGCATTGAGACTCGTAGCTAAAATCAGTGAGGGTGCTGCTCCAGGAATTTATTTTCTGGACCTATCCAAAACCACGGTTAAAGTTTTCTGTAAAATAAAAGAACCGAAAAAAAAAGAATCATATAGAATATCTGGAAGCAGGGTAATAATTTAATTCTACACTTTATCTCATTTAAGAATACGGTAAATGGTTTTTAAGTCCATTTTGCGTAAAAACCGTATTCGGTTTAACCGAATAAATAATAAAATGTCAATACAGATAATATTTTTTAGTATTATTAGATAATTTAATAAAACATCCGCTTAAGAACACTACAGTCCAACGTTGCATAATTTAAATTTCTACGTACACAGGAACAAATACATAATTAGTTTTTACTAATTACCTTCTGTTTCGCCCTACCAGTGTGTTTTTGGAGAATTTGGCGATCAAAGATCCCTTACTTTCCGCCATTTTCTGATTACTACTGAAAAAAATAACGAAACCGCTTTCGTATTCCTTCCACCGACTAAACTAGAAAAGGGAACGAACAAGAAACGTTCCGTTCCATACACACGCGGAGTAAAAACAAAATCCCTTTCGGAACGCCGGAAAGCGGAGGTAGATTTCACCGGTGCTAAGTAGGGGATAAAAAAGATTTCCACCTTTATGTTAAGAAAAACTTCAAATTTACTCGATACGACAATGGTTGCATGTAAAAAAAATGTTTAGCATACGACAAGCCCCATTTTACAATTTCAGAAATATTTTGGTCATTCCTTGCCGTAAATGTTGTTCATATCAAAAATTGTTACGGACAAAGATTTTAGGTAATGTTTTAAGGAATAACGACAACTTTAAATTGATTCGATACCATGTATATTGAGGAATGAATGATTCTTTTTTGTCTTCGAAACCCCATTTTTTCAACCCCTGCGCCAATAGTTGTTGATATCAAAGAACCTTACTTAGTTAAGTGTTAGGCCCTTATCGAAAGAATAATAGGAACTTTAAACTAATTCGATATTTTACAGAATAAGAAAGTTATAGCGATATATTTTTTTTTTTTAAAGCCGCCCCTGTTTCCACCCCACCATGGTCCCATTTTGGCTGTCAACGAACTCAACCGAGATTTTGGGACGAGTAATTTTTAAGGAACAATTTGAAAGTGATTGGCCAAAATTACGGCAGTTATCGTGTCCACAAGGCAGTGAAATATACATATATATATGTATACACGGGGTGTGTGAGAAAAGTAATGAAATTGGTAACACTACGAGCGATCTGGAAACGCTGTGTCTATTGGTCTGTGCTAGACCGGTTTATTCATCCCTTCCGCATGCTCAGTACGAGTTTCAACTCCGTTCAGCCAACACATTATTTTTGACAGCACCATCAGTGAAGTTCTGTTTTTGTTGTGAAAATAGAGCATCGGAATTTAGAGCGACGTTGTGCAATCAAGTTTTGTGTTAAACTTGGGGATTCCGCGAATGTGACCTTTAAAAAGTTGAAACAGGCCTATGGGGAACATTGCTTATCAAGAGCACAAGTTTCCCGCTGGCACAAATCATTTTTGGAAGGCCAAGAACACGTTGAAGATCAACGTCGCTCAAGGAGACCTTCAACAATTGAAAATCTGACGAAAACGTTGACAGTGTGAGGGTTCTTGTGAGATCAGACCGTAGTTTAACAATAAGGATGATGAGTGAACAGTTAAACTCTTTCACCGTACATAAAATTTTCACAGACGATTTGGACATGCGAAAGTTTTGTGCGAAATTGGTGCCGAAAAACCTCACAACGGAACAGAAGGACAATCGAAGGAACGTGTGCGTTGATCTTCTTGAAAGGATTGACAACGACCAAGATTTCTTCAATCGTGTGATCACAGGTGATGAATCCTGGATATCTGAGTACGATCCTATAACAAAGCGACAAAGCGAAGAGTGGCATACAACGTCATCTCCTCGACCGAAAAAATGTCGAATCAGCAAATCAAAGATCAAAACCGTGCCGATTTGTTTTTTTTACAGCAGGGGTATCGTGAGTAAAGAATTTGTTCCTTCAGGACAAACTGTCAACCAAGTATTTTACAAAGGTGTCCTTGAATGGCTCAGGAAAAGAGTGATTCGCGTGAGACCAGACATTGGAGACAAGTTGCTTCATCATGACAATACCTCGTGTCACATGGACATTTCCATCAGGGAATTTTTGACCTCAAATCGCATTCCTATGGTTTCTCAATTCCCCTTTCCACTTGATTTAACTTGTGACTTTTTCCTTTTCCCGAAATTGAAACGTGTCTTATAAGGACGTCATTTTGGATCTCTAGAGAACATCCAAAAGACTATGACCGAACAGTTAAAAACCCTACCGGTTGAAGCCTTCCAGCTGCTGCCAGGAGTGGGAACAACGACTCCGCCGGTGTATAGCTGACCAAGGAAACTTCTTTGAAGGGTATAATATTGTTGTTTGAAAAAAATAAAAACTTTGGTAAGTAATATGTCAGTCTCATTACTTTTATCACACACCTCATATATATATATATATATACAAACTTTTGAGCTGACGGTGGTTTTCAGGTGGATGTGAAACGCGATATGTAAAAATTTTCCGGAAGTCGAATCACGGTATCCTTTACAATAGGTAGCTTTCTTATGAAATCTACCCAAAAAAAAACTACCTTCCACCAGCACGCCAGGATCGGCACTGCAGGAGTAACAATACTCACTCTCCCTCGCATCCTCGCGTGCAGCTTCCTGTATGTGCATGTTCACAACAGCCAAATATCACACCACTGGAACTGTGAAGCCGTGCAGTTCCATACAAAGATTTTTTTTATCTTTTTCATAAGTTGGGGTATGGCTAACCGACATTAGGCTTAAGGATTATGTATTGTACAAGTATAAAGAAAGAATTAAAGAAAAAAGGACTCATTACATTAAATGTTATCGATAATATCAAGTGGAAATAGGGAGCACTGCAGTTCCACACTACCAATACGCGAGCCGCCACTGGTGATGAGTAATAAGAAGTATTTGAGTTTCTGATACTTCAACCTCCATTTTGATTTTATTTGAATTGCTACAGATTTACCGTAAGTGGGAAGTCCAACCAGTAGATTATTAATTAGTCTTGCCTTTTACCCGATTTTATATTGAATAGAGTGGTACCGATCAAATACAACGGTTGAAACAGATCGGGTATTAACTTTCACAGTTTATCTGATGTGTTAACATTTATAATTTACATACTATAGTGCTATTTTCACTCAAATAACGGTCTAGAAAATTAATTTTTAAAGGGAGATCTTGTACTTGTTTCCTCATTACATTTTGTTTTATAATTTCGTATACATTGTTTCACATAGCATCTAACATACGAGGTGTGTTCAAAAAGTAAACGAGAATTAATCCAATTCTCGAGATTTTTTCGTTGTTGAATTGGTAAAAATATCTGCAAAGTATCTGTACATTTGTAGTCACATTGGATGTTTACTCGGTAGTCAACTATCAAAAGGATAACAAGTGTTTTGGTACGATCGGCGATTTTTATTTGTATAAATAATGAATCAGAGAACTTGTATTAAATCTTGCTATAAGACTGGAATAAAGTATAGCAATGTTTTAAAAATGTTAAATATTGCTTTAGATGAGTCTGCTATGAGTAAAGAAAGGGTTTACGATTTGTATAAGCGTTTCCAAGAAAGTCGTGAAGACGTTGAATATGACTACCACCCCGGAAGCCACAGTACATCAACAACCGATGAAAACGTGGAAAAGAGTGAAAGAAATTATTACGAATAAGAATTACAATCAGAGATGTCGTTGATGATGTTGGGATATCGATCGGCTCATGCCATAACATTTTTTCGGATGTTTTGGATATGAAAAAATCCTAAAAAATGATAGCAAAAATTTGCTCAAAAACTGTTAAACTTCGAACAAAAAAAGCAGCGAATGGAAGTTGCTCAGGAGTCGCTAAATGAAGTCAAAAACGATGCAGAACAACTGAAACGTGTCTTTACAGTTGAAGAAACACGGATTTACGAATATGATGTCGAAACTAAGGCTCAATTGCCCCAGTGGAGGCATTCTGAATCACCAAGACTGAAAAACGCTTGACAGTTACGGTTGAATATGAAGGTTAAGTTTTAACGGCGTAGTACATCATGAGTTAAGCTGATAAGAACAGATACTACACTTTGATCTTAGCCAAGAGGCCGAGAAGCGATGCCGAACATACGTTGAACGACATACATTGACATTGACATACATTATGTTCGTTCAACATACATTGAACGACGATGCCGAACATACGTTGTTCATATGTCTAAGATGAGCCGTTAACAGAGGTCAAATAGTAATTAATGGTCTTACACCAGAAAATCTCATAAAATGGTCGGGGTACAACAATGAGAACTGGGAATGTTTCCGCAGGTTCCCCGGGGAGATCCTGCGGGCCAAAGAGGATGAAGACAGAAGAATGGGAGTATAAACAGTAGGGTAGGGCGGACAGTCACTCCATGGAGGGCCTTGGTACGCCTTGGTGTGCGGGTACCTGAGAAGGGGGTGAACTCCAGGGGAGTTTGAGTTTGGGTTAAAATAAAAGACCAAGTCCCGGTCGGCGGGGTCGTCCCTGCGGGAGCCTAGGCTCTTTGTGGAGTCGGCGCTGTCGATTAGAGGCCAAAGGCGTAAAGACCGAGTCCCGGTTCCCTGCTGAGGCGCTGGGGGACGGCATAGCCGGACCTTGGCTCTAAAGCGGGGGATTAGAGGCAGGCAATGTAAAACAAAAGATCCGAGACCGGGGAGGCCAACCTGCCGTACCGGACGTATAGCCGGCGGGTGGGGGACGCCTCCTTTGAGAGTAAAAGGACACTCTCCCCGACTGAGTATACTTAATTGGATATCCGGTCGGGGAGAGTAGGGGAAAAAAAAAGTACATCATGAGTTCTTGCCACAAGGTCAGATGATCAATAAGGATAATTGCCTACAAGTTCAACGCCGTTTACGCGAAGCAATAAAAAAAAAAAGTCCGGATTTGTGGCGAAAGAATTCATGGTTTTTGCACTACGATAATGCGCCTGCTCATACTTCGTTGCTTGTTCTTCAATTTTTAGCCAAAAACAACAGTGTAATGATACTCCAATCGCCATATTTACCAGACGTGACCCGCTAATGGGAACTATTTTGAAGGGGATAACATTAATGTAGTTGAATAAATAAAATTCTTTCCATAAACCAAAAATTCTCGTTACTTTTTTAAAACACCTCGTACATTCTTTGTGATAATATACTTTTTTAAAGTAAAATATGACTTGTGAATCAAAATAGCTGACGTGGTCACAATTTTTTTTCTTGATAATATTACCACATAGACTTGAAGCTTTTGGAATTTTTTAGCGTATGAAAACTGCCATGCCTGACCGGGATTCGAACCCGGGACCTCCGGATTAAAGGCCGAGACGTTACAATTTTTTCAAAATCAGATGTCGTACAAAAAAATCATCAGAAATAGAAACATTACAACTTACTTTATACCTTTTACGTGCAACAAAACAAGGAAAACACAACTTCTGTTATGGAAGAACTGGTCTGATAATATGATACAGCTAGAGTAATATAAGAGGTTTAACTACGGGTAAAACAAATGCAGCTCTAAAAGATTTTTACCACAAAATAAAATCTAACGTGCCTTATCGTAATCTTCCTCTACCTTAATAATCTGTATAGATGTCACGTAAGGGTAATGATATAAACACAGTTGTTTTAATCAAAACGTTTACGGAATCGATACATTCATCGTTCAGATTATCTGTAATACAACGAAACAGTTAAAGGTCTTACATTAATACAAATTGGTGATTTTCGGTTGGAGGTTTTCTAATCGAATATGTGGGTGGAGAAAGTGACTGCCCAAAATGAAATTTTTAAGGCTTCTTTTATTGTTTCTTTTTATTATACTTTTTTCGTTTTCTTTATCGCTTTTATTTATCGTTTTTTTTAACTACATTGAGCCGTAATTTTTGGACTACAATTTAATTAGAGTAATTAAAATCATTGGAAGAATTACCTTTAATTAAATAATTAATGAAATTGCAAAGCTTTTTTTTTGTCTTCAGTCCTTTGACTGGTTTGATGCAGCTCTCCAAGATTCCCTATCTAGTGCTAGTCGTTTCATTTCAGTATACCCTCTACATCCTACATCCCTAACAATTTGTTTTACATCTTCCAAACGTGGCCTGCCTACACAATTTTTCCCTTCTACCTGTCCTTTCAATATTAAAGCGACTATTCCAGGATGCCTTAGTATGTGGCCTATAAGTCTGTCTCTTCTTTTAACTATATTTTTCCAAATGCTTCTTTCTTCATCTATTTGTCGCAATACCTCTTCATTTTTCACTTTATCCACCCATCTGATTTTTAACTCTCTCCTATAGCATTTCAAAAGCTTCTAACCTTTTCTTCTCAGATACTCCAATCGTCCAAGTTTCACTTCCATATAAAGCGACACTCCAAACATACACTTTCAGAAATCTTTTCCTGACATTTAAATTCATTTTTGATGTAAACAAATTATATTTCTTACTGAAGGCTCGTTTAGCTTGTGCTATTCGGCATTTTATATCGCTCCTGCTTCGTCCATCTTTAGTAATTCTACTTCCCAAATAACAAAATTCTTCTACCTCCATAATCTTTTCTCCTCCTATTTTCACATTCAGCGGTCCATGTTTGTTATTTCTGCTACATTTCATTACTTTTGTTTTGTTCTTGTTTATTTTCATGCGATAGTTTTTGCGTAGGACTTCATCTATGCCGTTCATTGTTTCTTTCTTCTAAATCCTTTTTATTCTCGGCTAGAATTACTATATCATCAGCAAATCGTAGCATCTTTATCTTTTCACCTTGTACTGTTACTCCGAATCTAAATTGTTGTTTAACATCATTAACTGCTAGTTCCATGTAAAGATTAAAAAGTAACGGAGATAGAGAACATCCTTGTCGGACTCCCTTTCTTATTATGGCTTCTTTCTTATGTTCTTCAATTGCTACTGTTGCTGTTTGGTTCCTGTACATGTTAGCAATTGTTGAAAAGCTTTATGATTTTATAATCATGATTAATCTCTTAGATTAGTCGTTGACATTAAATTTATAAAATTATATTTTTACTTTTTTCGGAAAATATATTATAAAAATGACTTTCGTTTGGTCTATCTCCATCACAACAGGGTGGACTCACATCATTTAGTCGCAAGTTTTTTTTTCTCATTTTTTTCGCAAGTTTATAATCCGAATTTGAATTAGAATAATTAACCGATCTTTGTATAAAGCCAAAAATTTATTTGTTTGTCTGTTCTTGCATTACGCGAGAACCAACCGATCGATTACATTTAAATTTCCTTCAAGCAGTCGTGTTATCCTAGAGAAGATTTTACTAGGAATTAAGACATAGAAGGAAACCCTAATCCACTTGGAGGTGAAATTATCAATTAAAAATATTCGTTAAAGAAAAAGAATTAAATTTTTATTTCATTTTTACTTCCTTGTATGAATTAAAGGTTTGTGATCACGAAAAAATGCGTTTTTCAGATTTCAACAGAAATATCCATTTTTGCCATCCCTGAATCCATTTTGACTAGTTTCAGCGTGACATATGTATAACTCAAAAACTATTAACCGTACGATGTTGAAATTTTGAATTTAGAACTGTTGTAACATCTACTTATGCACCTCCCCTTTTGATTGCAATCGACTGAACCAAAAGTGTACAAAATTCAAACAGATTTAGATTTTTTACTTTTTCTTAACAGCTTTAAGAAATTCTCATCGAGAGATTTTCAACGATAAATCATATGCGGTACTTATTTTCATTGTTTCTAGAGTTATAGCCAAATAAAATATTATTAATGAAATATTTGGATCTTAGGAGAAGGCATATCAGTTCGAATCAGACTTCATCTCCTTTTTTTTAAACTTATTTTTTAATTTAAATTAATTGTTTTATTAATAAATTATTAGCCTCTTATTTAAAAAAAAATTACCATGAATAATAATTCAATAATAATAAAAAAAGAAGATATGAAAAAATATCTGAAGTTTTTAATAAAATAATAATGTACTTTTCATTTTAAAAATTGTGTACGTGTAATTTAATAGGCGTACAATGAATTCATGTATTGTCCAAATAAGATTTTTTTTTATTCGTATTTAAAGAAATCTAGAATAACTCAAATTGAACCCAAAATCTTCCCAACCTTTTAAAACGTTTGAATGCAATCGACTGAAACAAAAGTATCCAAAAAAAAATCAAAAAAGCAAAAAAAAATTGAATTTTGGACTATTTCTTAACTGCAATAATAAGCCCTCATTGAGAGCTTTTCAACAATATATCGTAAGTGGTACTTATTTTCATCGGTTCCAGAGTTATAGCCAAATAAAATTTTAATTAATGAAATATTTGGATCTTACAAGGGGAAGGCACATCGGTTCGAATCCGAGTTCATCTCCTTTTTTTTTAATTTAAATATATTGATTTATTAATAATAATTAACTTGTGATTTGAAAAAAATGAGTAGTTATTAGTGAAATAAAATTTTCTATACTTTTCATGTTAATTTAAACATTTTTACACCGATTAATAATTATTAATAATTCAATATAATTAAATTTAAAAAAAAAACCCTTTCGGCACGCCGGAAGGCGGAGGCAAATTTTACCGGTGCTAAGTAGAGGATAAAAAAGATTTCCACCTTAAAGTTAAGAAAAACTTCAAATTTACTCTATACGACAATGATTGTATGTTTAGCATACGACAAGCAACATCTTCTTACAGTTCCGGCAACATTTTGCTCATCCCTTGCCGTAAGGGTGGCCATATCAAGAATTGTTACAGACAATGGATTTAGGAATGTTTAGAGGATTAACAACCACTTTAAACCGATTCGATATTGTGCTTGTTATCGATATTGTGCCCAAAAAGAAGCATACCTCCCTGGTATGCTTCTTTTTTGTTTCAAAACCCCATTTATCAACGCCCTGGGCCAATGGATATAAAAAAAATTTACTTGGATAAGGTTTAGGTCTTTATTCAAAGAATAGTAAGAACTTTAAACGAATTTGATACTTACTTAATAAGAAAGTTATAGCGATATTTTTTTTCGAAATAGCCCTCCCCCATTTTCACCCCCATGGTCCGATTTTGGCCGTAAATGAACTCGCCCGAGATTTTTGGACGAGTAATTTTTAAGGAACAAGTTGAAAGTGATTGGCGCAAAATTACGGCAGTTATCGTGTCTACAAGAAGAAAATAAATATATATATATATATAAAACTTTTGAGCTGACGGTGGTTTTGTGGTCTGTGGGATATGAAACGCGAAAATATATCGAAATTATCCGGAAGTCGAATCATGGTACCCATTATAATAGGTAGCTTTCTTATGAAATCTAACAGTTAAGTTGTAGAGCGAGTATGGACTGTATTTGGTTGAAATGATGGTTGAGATGATGAAATCAACTAAAACATATTCTTCTTGAATCGTTAAATTTTAATTTGTCACATTAGACGTTTGTTGAATATCGAAAATACAAGTCACATTAGACTGATGAATAAATGTCACATTAGTCAATATTATACGATTGAACATTATTAATAAACACTATAACCCGTTTTAGACTACAGATTTAGACTAAAAATTTTAGACTACTATTCTACTTTAGAATGAAATGTTACATTAAACAAATCATGACCGCTCCAAGCGAGATCCGATTCTCGAATGATGGTACGAGACAAACTCGCCAGCCAGCGCTATTAGATGCTAGAGTGTAGTATCAACCGGCTCAATATGGAACGGAACTAAAAGAATTTTTTTTTAAATATATGTATATGAAGTTGGATTCGAACTAGCGTATGCAAGGTATCGAATTCGACACGTTTTCACTTACACCACATTACTTCTTCAGTGACGTGAAACAAAGTTAATATATAAAATGCTGATACGGACACCACAAAATCATGTGATGCAATGTGGTGTCCACCACAATGCAATTGTGTAACTGTCTACTTTATTAAAGAATTGGAGGATCGTATCCCACTTTCAAATGAAACACAGAATTTGCTACAAAACTCTTACCGGGCCGATTTTTAAACAACGAATAATCATAAGAATTGTATTATTTCTGTAAATGTGATATGTATTACATATAAATGAAATCGGGCCGGTAAGAGTTTTCTAACAATTTTTTCTTTTTTTTCCTTATTATATGGAATGGTTAAACATTTTTTAGTATCTATTATTTATTGTCTATTAAATATTGCTAGAATTTAAAGCCAGTGTGGACTGTACTTTTTGACGAGATGGTAGATGATGAAATGAAGCAACACTATGTTCTTCTTGAATCGTTATATTTAATTTTTTGTCACCCTTGACATTTTTAATTGAATTACAATAGTTACATTAAACTTAAGAATGTATGACACTTTAGTCGTAATTGAACTTGAACATTATCAAGAAACTATGAGTCCCCTTAGCCTGAAATGAAAACACGACCGCACTGTGCGGGATTTTTACGTAGAATATAACTAACACTAATTGTCGATCCGAACGAAATGAAAAATGCGACCGCACTGGGCGGAATTCTGACGTAGAATACTAGTACGACTTCACTTTCCGGTTAATGCTAGCACCCACTAGATCGCAACACCGGACGGCTCAACGTGGAACGAAACACATATATTTAACTTTTTTTTCTTTTTTTTAAAACAAAATTCTAAATTAATCACAAATTTTGATAATAGAAATGTCAAGCTATGTCTTACCTTTTTTTATATCAGTAACAGTTTTATTTATATTACCGAAATGTTTATTTTTTGAGCGAAATAAATGATATCTGATTTTTTTCAAAATGTAATGACAGTAGTAGGGGAGAAATTATGACTAAATTTATTTTTAACGTGTGAAATATTATTTTACTTTAAAAGATTCTCGTGACTTTTTTCATTTCACGTACTGTAAACATTAGTAAAACAATATTACTCTATGTTATTTGTTGATTTATATATTTTTTTTTTTGTCTTCAGTCATTTGACTGGTTTGATGCAGCTCTCCAAGATTCCCTATCTAGTGCTAGTCGTTTCATTTCAGTATACCCTCTACATCCTACATCCCTAACAATTTGTTTTACATATTCCAAACGTGGCCTGCCTACACAATTTTTCCCTTCTACCTGTCCTTCCAATATTAAAGCGACTATTCCAGGATGCCTTAGTATGTGGCCTATAAGTCTGTCTCTTCTTTTAACTATATTTTTCCAAATGCTTCTTTCTTCATCTATTTGCCGCAACACCTCTTCATTTGTCACTTTATCCACCCGTCTGATTTTTAACATTCTCCTATAGCACCACATTTCAAAAGTAGAACCTTTCCTTCTCAGATACTCCGATTGTCCAAGTTTCACTTCCATATAAAGCGACACTCCAAACATACACTTTCAAAAATCTTTTCCTGACATATAAATTAATTTTTGATGTAAACAAATTATATTTCTTACTGAAGGCTCGTTTAGCTTGTGCTATTCGGCATTTTATATCGCTCCTGCTTCGTCCATCTTTAGTAATTCTACTTCCCAAATAACAAAATTCTTCTACCTCCATAATCTTTTCTCCTCCTATTTTCACATTCAGCGGTCCATCTTTGTTATTTCTACTACATTTCATTACTTTTGTTTTGTTCTTCTTTATTTTCATGCGATAGTTCTTGCGTAGGACTTCATCTATGCCGTTCATTGTTTCTTCTAAATCCTTTTTACTCTCGGCTAGAATTACTATATCATCAGCAAATCGTAGCATCTTTATCTTTTCACCTTGTACTGTTACTCCGAATCTAAATTGTTCTTTAACATCATTAACTGCTAGTTCCATGTAAAGATTAAAAAGTAACGGAGATAGAGAACATCCTTGTCGGACTCCCTTTCTTATTACGGCTTCTTTCTTATGTTCTTCAATTGCTACTGTTGCTGTTTGGTTCCTGTACATGTTAGCAATTGTTCTTCTATCACTGTATTTGAACCCTATTTTTTTTAAAATGCTGAACATTTTATTCCAGTCTACGTTATCGAATGCCTTTTCTAGGTCTATAAACGCCAAGTATGTCGGTTTGTTTTTCTTTAATCTTCCTTCTACTATTAATCTGAGGCCTAAAATTGCTTCCCTTGTCCCTATACTTTTCCTGAAACCAAAACGGTCTTCTCCTAACACTTCTTCCACTCTCCTCTCAATTCTTCTGTATAGAATTCTAGTTAAGATTTTTGATGCATGACTAGTTAAACTAATTGTTCTGTATTCTTCACATTTATCTGCCCCTGATTTCTTTGGTATCATTACTATAACACTTTTTTTGAAGTCTGACGGAAATTTCCCTTTTTCATAAATATTACACACCAGTTTGTATAATCAATCAATCGCCTTCTCCCCTGCACTGCGCAGTAATTCTACAGGTATTCCGTCTATTCCAGGAGCCTTTCTGCCATTTATATTTATATTTATAAAAAAAAAAAAATAAGTAAAGAACTAATGAGAAGAAAAAAGAACTGTAGAATAAGAAATATTGTATTGAAGCAGAATATAATATTTTATTATTGAAACCAAAATCAGTTCATAGGTGTCTGGTTTTGAACTGAAAGACCCATCTAAATCGACCTCAATCGTACCACAGCCTGTGGTGTATTAATTTAGTTCTAAAGTGGGACCATAAACGTATGCTAAGGGTAATGACATACACAGCTGTTAACCAAAGCGTTTATCTAGTCGTTCTTTAATAATAGTAAGCATTTATCGATCATAAATTACTTTTTAGGAAAATATTCTCGATCCGTTACTTTTTAAATTGTTTATTAATGAACTTCCTATTTATTTGTAACCCATTTCGCAGACGACATAACTGTATATAAATATCGAAAGATAATTTTTTTTAAAAGGAATTAAAACTTGTACTATAGCAAATAAAAATTTATTTGCTAAAACAATTGTAACCATTTAGATTTAAATACGGATTAAATACTGCATTATTCTTGTCATGAAGTCAAAATATATAACCGTTGAAATCACCAAATTGACAGGACGTTTACGTTAACGTAATTTTAAAACATATGACGTACAACTGTTTAAGCAAATATATCGATTTTCTTACAATTCACATGTGAAGATTTAATTAATGTTATAAATAAGATAGATATGAGAGTTCCTGAAGAAGGAATTTAATTTCGAAAGCGCTTAAACGCGTTGAATTCAGTTGTTTTGGTAAGCGGTATTTTGAATACTATATATAATTATATACTTATACCAATGGGCCATGTTTAACAAGATTACTATGAAATATCTTGATCTTCCAAGGGGAAGGCACATCGATTCGAATTCGACTGCATTACATCTTTTTTTTCTTTTATTTAATTTAAATATATTGATTTACTAATAATTGTTAACCTGTGACTGTGAAATAGTTTACACAATAAATAATGATTCATTAATAGCAAGAAAAAAAATTAAAAAATCAGAAGTTATTAATGAAATAAATCTTTATGGACTTCTAAAAATGTGTAATATGCTAGCTTAACTAACCATGCATCAAAAATCTTAACTAAAATTCGGTACAGAAGAATTGAGAGGAGAGTGGAAAAAGTGTTAAGAGAAGACCATTTTGGTTTCAGGAAAAGTATAAGGACAAGGGAAACAATTTTAGGCCTCAGATTAATAGTAGAAGGAAGATTAAAGAAAAACAAACCGACATACTTGGCGTTTATAGAACTACAAAAGGCTTTCGATAACGTAGACTGGAATAAAATGTTCAGTAGTTTTTAAAAATTAGGGTTCAAATACAGAGATAGAAGAACGATTGCTATCATTTACAGGAACCAAACAGCAACAGTAACAATTGAAGAACATAAGAAAGGGAGTCCGACAAGGATGTTCCCTATCTCCGTTACTTTTTAATCTTTACATAGAACTAGCAGTTAAAATTAAAATTTAGATCCGGAGTAACAATGCAAGGTGAAAGATAAAGATGCTACGATTTGATGATGATATCGTAATTCTAGCCGAGAATAACAAAGATTTAGAAGAAACAATGAACGACATGGATGAAGTCCTACGCAAGAGCTACCGCATGAAAATAAACAAGAACAAAACGAAAGTAATGAAATGTAGTAGAAATAATGTAGATGGACCGCTGAATATAAAAAAAGAGAAAAGATTACGGTGGTAGAAGCATTTTGTTATTTGGGATGTAGAATTATTAAAGAAGGACGAAGCAGGAGCGATATAAAATGCCGAATAGCACAGGCGAAACGAGCCTAATTTTTTTTTTTGTCTTCAGTCATTTGACTGGTTTGATGCAGCTCTCCAAGATTCCCTATCTAGTGCTAGTCGTTTCATTTCAGTATACCCTCTACATCCTACATCCCTAACAATTTGTTTTACATATTCCAAACGTGGCCTGCCTACACAATTTTTCCCTTCTACCTGTCCTTCCAATATTAAAGCGACTATTCCAGGATGCCTTAATATGTGGCCTATAAGTCTGTCTCTTCTTTTAACTATATTTTTCCAAATGCTTCTTTCTTCATCTATTTGCCGCAATACCTCTTCATTTGTCACTTTATCCACCCATCTGATTTTTAACATTCTCCTATAGCACCACATTTCAAAAGCTTCTAATCTTTTCTTCTCAGGTACACCGATTGTCCAAGTTTCACTTCCATATAAAGCGACACTCCAAACATACACTTTCAAAAATCTTTTCCTGACATTTAAATTAATTTTTGATGTAAACAAATTATATTTCTGAATGAAGGCTCGTTTCGCTTGTGCTATTCGGCATTTTATATCGCTCCGGCTTCGTCCATCTTTAGTAATTCTACTTCCCAAATAACAAAATTCTTCTACTTCCATAATCTTTTCTCTTCCTATTTTCACATTCAGTGGTCCATCTTTGTTATTTCTACTACATATTTCATTACTGAAATGTAAAACATTTCATTACTAAAGAGCCTTCAGTAAGAAATATAATTTTTTTACATCAAAAATTAATTTAAACGTTAGGAAAACATTTTATAAAGTATATGTTTGGAGTGTAGCTTTAAATGGAAGTGAAACTTGAATGATCGATCTATCTGAGAGGAAAAGATTAGACGCTTTTGAAATGCGGTGCTGTAGAAGAATGAAGACAAAAAAATGTATATATGTAATTCAATAGGCGTACAAGAAAGTTATGTGATGTCCACATCAGATTTTATAAAAATAATAACAATAAATAAAATTCAATGAAGTATAAATAAATATATTTCTTGTTAAAGCTAAAAATAAAAAATTCTAAGGACTAAGAAAGTATCGTATACGTTTTGTTGCAATCTGTTGGATTATACTGTAGGATGAGGTTGAAAACGGGTGTTGAAAAGGCAAGTAGAGGCAGCCAGCAAATGATGCGTCCACCGGAATATTTTATTTTAAGTAAGGAATAGGTTTTGTGTCACTGTAATGTAGTTAATATGTGTTTACGATTAAAGTGATTTTAGATGTTTCATAAATTTAAACACTATTTCTTCTTTATTACCAACTATTGTAGTATATCACGTAGAATTACACAAGCAATTATTTCTAAATTATTTACGTCAGTGAACTGATAGTATATCGTTTTAATAATAATTAATTATATTCAAGGTTGAATAGTCTATAATATTACTCTTAGTAAAAATCAAATACAGATCATTAATCTTTCAATAAATGTAACGATAACAATTTGAGATCGATATAACGTTGGATTTTTGTTAAATTTTAAAATTCTAAACATAAATTCGAAGGGCAGCACTGAATCGAAGGATTAAGATTACACCATAAATAAATAAAAATAGTATATACACTTAATCACTTTACTATATATATGACATGAAAATAGGTTACTGAAATTGTTTTTTTTTTCCACCTTCACCTTCCCCCTGAGCCGGTACTGCAGTTAATAATAACACAGCCCAGGGGAGTGTTTTATACTCTAACGGGCCTTAGTCGATCCGACTTACTTTGCTCCCGCCTCAAAGCCCCAGAGTAGAATCCACCAGGCCCGGTTATGTCGTTCGTGGGTCACCACTCCGGCAGCCGGGACTCAGTCTTTAAGCCAACGCCTCTAACAGGGACACCCCGAATGGGACATCCCTGTTGGAACTCGGTCTTTTTCGCTGGGAGGTTGGAGAATCCCCGTGCCTCATCGCTACCGCCCACTCGTGCAAACACAAGCGAATGGCAACTCCGCAGAGGGCTGTCTCTTAACCCCCCACGATCCTTCTCCTGAAGAACCCTCATCCCAAATCCTGTGATGGTGTCAAAATTCTTGAAGCTTCTCCTCCACAACCGACGACTGGTACACTGGGTTAAGGGAGACCAACGGCAGCCTTGGATGTCCGATCCACCATCCATTGGAAGCCCCCCACCATCGCCTCAATGGGTTCTGATATCATAACTATATCCACTGCCTCTCACTGCGTCACCTCCCAGCAGAGTTCTATAGCTCGTCGATGGAGTTAAATTGTAGGAACCTCATTTTACGGTCGAACACCCCCTAGCTCGGTAGCTCTCCGTGCCACACAATGCGCGTAATGTTGCTCCTTTGTATTGCTGCCATCTATACCCCGGCCGTCCACAAGTGAAACACGACCCGTCCTATCCAATCCTGAACCCACTTCCCAACATCTGGAACATCTTCCCTCAACTTCCCTGATATAGGGTCGGCAATGGACCCACCCTATCTTAATTCGTTCATCCATCAAGATAGGGTTATTGAAATAATTTTAAAATAACATCACATTTATTAAAAACGTGATCTGATTTCGCGTTTTTCGTACTTCTCAAAATTCAAGATGCCAAAAAATCAGCGACATTTTTTACAACCTTCGGAAAACAAGTTCACTACGTAGTATTCTTACCAGCCACGAATGATCTGCCCAACAGCACGTTGTTATCGATAAAATTGTTATCGATACAGTTTAGCGAAGTCCACAAGACGTCGTGTAGAAAGATTCTAAGCGGATCGGAGTTTCTCAATCGTCGGTTTGGAAGACACTTAAACAAACAAGTTTTATCCTTATCATAAACAGCCAGGTCAACATATACACCTAAGAGACGATCCGCTTCGCTTGGTGTTCTGCAATTGGTGGAGTACAAATCGACAACTCTACCAGTATGTTTTGTTTACCGAAAAGGAAAATTTCCCTCGAGAAGTGTCAACACATATGGGCAGAAGTAAATCCTTATAAAACTGTGGAAGGCAACTTTCAACTCCGACCTTCTTCACAATCAGCTATTTGGACTGTTCATATTACCTGACCGCTTATATCCTGAGGTCTACTTGCACTTTCTTTAAAAAGTATTGCCGTAATTACTTGAAGATATTCCTCTAGTGCCGAAACGCAAAGTATACTTCCAACACGATGGCACGTCTTCCCGCTTCTGTTGAACCGTTTTCACTCACTTAAATCATCATTTCTCTGAGAAACGGATCGATCGTAGAGATCCACCCGCATTCCTGGCCACGAAAATCGCCTGATCAAGCACCTTTAAATTTTTTCATCAGTGACGGTTAAAAAATATTGCATACGCAACAAATATACATTTTCGTGATGAATTAATTGTCCGCATTATCGATGCGTCTGACCAACTTAAGGACAACTTTGAAGAACTAAAAGAGCAACAAAGGCAGTACAGAAGAGTGCCAAAAAATGTGTTGAAAATGGCGGGTTCATTTTTGAAAATTTATTATAATTTGATACGTATACTGCACTTTGGTTTAGTGAAGTGTTTTCTAAGCAGTAGATTAGCGAAATCTTTCACTAGCCGTAACTCACACGCGAAGTATAGAACATATGTTTATATGAACTTTTTCCATTATTTTCACGAGTAGAATAGGTTCTGAAAGTTCCGGGAAAACTTCGTGGTACAGTACATACATACATACATATATATATATATGCTATATGCTGGATACAGAGCGTGCCTACGGCACGGCTCCTCAACTAAGCCCTCCGGTCGGGCAGCGTCTCGAGATCCTATTATTAGGAGTCCAAAACTGATTATCTGTTTTGTAAATTTTTTTTTAATGATGAAAATTGATCGAGGAAAAGCGAAAAAATATCAGCAAACCTTTCCAATTAAATTTGGTTTAGATCGGATTAGGCATCTTTTAAAGATTGCACACTCGCCATTTTCCCCAAGATCTATAACATTCAAGTGCAAATTCACTCAATACCAGAGCTGGAAGTTATTATAAATTAATTTAATTTCAATTTACGAAAAAAATTATCGTAATACGAAAAGTACCTTCCGACAAAATATCAATGAAATCTGAAGACAAAAAAGGTTGAATAAAATGCCACCTTCTTTCAATACCTAGGTTAGGTTTAAACGCATAAAAGTAAATAAAAGTCATTATTTCGTTTATAGTATAAATTATTTTTATTATAATCTTTGAACTTGTAATTCATATATATAAAACATTATTGTATTAAATAATTATTCATTCATAATAAACACACGGTGAGACTTTGAAGGATGAAACAAGACTGACTAACAATAGACCATTAGGCAAATTCATTCAATACGAGTAACAAAAAAAGTGAGAATTTGGCAGGGATGCCAACCCGAGCTAACGAGTAACAAAAAAATGAGAATTTATAAAGAGTAAGAAAAAAGTGAAAAATTTTTATTTTTACAAATTAAAAAGGAAAGGAAACCCGAATCTTAAATTAAATAATCAATTTTATGAAGAAAAACCATCACAAAAATTATATGGGAACCACATTACTTCCTTGTACGCCTATTAAATTACATATACACATTTTTTTTAAATGAAAAGTGCATAACGTTTTATTTCATTAATAACTTTTAATATTTCTTCATATTTAATTTATTTTTATTATTATTGAATTATTATTTACCGTAAAAATCTTTTTATAATCAGAGGTTAATTTTTTTTTTTTTTTTGTCTTCAGTCATTTGACGGGTTTGATGCAGCTCTCCAAGATTCCCTATCTAGTGCTAGTCGTTTCATTTCAGTATACCCTCTACATCCTACATCCCTAAGAATTTGTTTTACATATTCCAAACGTGGCCTGCCTACACAATGTTTTCTTTCCTTCTACCTGTCCTTCCAATTAAAGCGATTATTCCAGGATGCCTTAGTATGTGGCCTATAAGTCTGTCTCTTCTTTTAACTATATTTTTCCAAATGCTTCATTCTTCATCTATTTGCCGCAATACCTCTTCATTTGTCACTTTATCCACCCATCTGATTTTTAACATTCTCCTATAGCACCGAAATTTCAAAAGCTTCTAATCTTTTCTTCTCAGATACTCCTTTCGTCCAAGTTTCACTTCCATATAAAGCGACACTCCAAACATACACTTTCAAAAATCTT
This sequence comes from Lycorma delicatula, assembly GCF_047948215.1. Lineage (NCBI taxonomy): Eukaryota > Metazoa > Arthropoda > Insecta > Hemiptera > Fulgoridae > Lycorma > Lycorma delicatula. The sequence goes on from NC_134455.1 coordinate 395,542,305, forward strand.
TTCTTGACATTAAATTAATTTTTGGTGTAAACAAATTATATTTCTTACTGAAGGCTCGTTTCGCTTGTGCTATTCGGCATTTTATATCGCTCCTGCTTCGTCCATCTTTAGTAATTCTACATCTCAAATAACAAAATTCTTCTATCTCCATAATCTTTTCTCCTCCTATTTTCACATTCAGCGGACCGCTGAATGTGAAAATATAATGTGAAAATAACAAAGGTGGACCACCTTTGTTATTTCTACTACATTTCATTACTTTTGTTATGTTCTTGTTTATTTTCAAGCGATAGTTCTTGCGTAGGACTTCATCTATGTCGTTCATTGTTTCTTCCAAATCCTTTTTATTCTCGGCTAGAATTACTATATCATCAGCAAATCGTAACATCTTTATCTTTTCACCTTGTACTGTTACTCTAAAATCTAAAGAATCTAAATTGTTCTTTAACATCATTAACTGGTAGTTCCATGTAAAGATTAAAAAGTAACGGAGATAGGGAATATCCTTGTCGGATTCTCTTTCTTATTACGGCTTCTTTTTTATGTTTTTCAATTGGTACTGTTCCTGTTTGGTTCCTGTAAATGTTAGCAATTGTTCTTCTATCTCTGTATTTGAACCCTAATTTTTTTAAAATGCTGAACATTTTATTCCAGTCTACGTTATCGAATGCCTTTTCTAGGTCTATAAACGCCAAGTATGTCGGTTTGTTTTTCTTTAATCTTCCTTCTACTATTAATCTAAGGCCTAAAATTGCTTCCCTTGTCCCTATACTTTTCCTGAAACCAAATCGGCCTTCTCCTACACTTCTTTCACTTTCCTCTCAATTCTTCTGTATAGAATTCTAGTTAAGATTTTTGATGCACGACTAGTTAAACTAATTGTTCTGTATTCTTCACATTTATCTGCCCCTGCTTTCTTTGGTATCATGACTATAACACTTTTTTTTGAGAAGTGTTAATAAGAGGTTAATAATTATTAATAAATCAATGTATTTAAATTTTAAAATTACAAAAAAGGAGATGAAGTCTAGTCTTATTCGAACCGTTCTTATATCAACCGTGAAATAAAGTTTTATATACTTTTAAAAATTTTTATATATTATTCAATAGGAGCACAAGAAAGTCATTTGGTGCTTACATCAGATTTTTTGTACGCGTAGAAATACCTTTCAGTGTGAAACCAAAATTAAAAAATTAATACCTCAATAATTTTCAATTCTTTGACCTTGGCGACAATCTATGGCTAAGTAAGTAGGATGGTTTTATATAAAAGTTAGTATCTAAAGAAATCTTAAAAGATTTTTTTTCTGAATTTTATTTTTTAATTAATTTAACTCCTTAATATTTCAATTTATACTATAATTAGCAACCGTACATATCCGATTATAACACAAATCCGTTAAATATAAGTCGTATTATCGGTTAATTATCAGAAAATTAATTTATTTTAATAACTTTAGTTCTCGCCCTATGATATAATTGGCTGGCACAGGAATTAATTGGTCGTGGTATCTGAATATGACGACAGGTAAATACGATTGCATTAAAAGGTTCTGCTGTCAAAGAGATTAACTAAATAGGATCGTTGTAAACATGACAGACAAATATTACTGTAGCTAATCAACTGAAATTTGATGGATCACGTACTGAAACTGTCAGAAGAGTACATTTATTCGACTAATAAACAGTTATACTTATGATTAAAACTTTAACGATTATTATGGACAATTAGTTGTACCTTCTTTTGTTTTATATTTCTATACATAAAACAAAAATAAAACATAATATAAATAAGACTGTTTTAAAGAAAACGATACTAATATTAAAAAAGACACTACATTTCTATTATTAAAATCGGTTATAATTTTAGAATTTTGTTTAAAAAAAATACATGTTAAATGTATATAATAGACAATAGATAATAAAAACCATTTTAAGAGTTCCATATTTTTTTTTTTTTTGTCTTCAGTCATTTGACTGGTTTGATGCAGCTCTCCAAGATTCCCTATGTAGTGCTAGTCGTTTCATTTCAGTATACCCTCTACATCCTCCCTAACAATTTGTTTTACATATTCCAAACGCGGCCTGCCTACACAATTTTTTCCTTCTACCTGTCCTTCCAATATTAAAGCGACTATTCCAGGATGCCTTAGTAGGTGGCCTATAAGTCTGTCTCTTCTTTTAACTATATTTTTCCAAACGCTTCTTTCTTCATCTATTTGCCGCAATACCTCTTCATTTGTCACTTTATCCACCCGTCTGATTTTTAACATTCTCCTATAGCACCGCATTTCAAAAGCTTCTAATCTTTTCTTCTCAGATACTCCGATCGTCCAAGTTTCACTTCCATATAAAGCGACACTCCAAACATACACTTTCAAAAATCTTTTCCTGAGATTTAAATTAATTTTTGATGTAAAAAAATTATGTAAACGTTCCATATAATAAGCAAAAATAAATAAAAAATTATTACAAAACTTTTACCGGTCCGAATTCATTTATTAAACAACGAATAATCATACGAATTGTGTTATTTCTTTAAATGTAATACGAAATCTGTAAATAAAATAATGAGACTGGTTCCAACACTTAAACCTTTTTATTTACAGTCCAATTATACATGGACTTTACCTTCAAAATAGTTTCCTTGGAAAGCCATGCAATGCTTTAAACGGGTTTCCCACTCATCATAGCAATGTTGGAACACATAAACCAGAATATCTTTCAGATGATCGGTTAAATTTTTTTTATGTTTTCTACTGTTCCAAAATGGTGTCCTTTGAGGTGTTATTTTAAAGTCGGTAGTAAAACAGAGGTGACTTCCATCTGAGTAACAAGTTCGCTAATAGGGAGCTTAAAATTGTATTCGAGGATACACGGCTCTTTCATAATAAGATACTAAAATACCTAGGCGTGACACTTGATAGAACGCTTTCATTTAAGCAGCACCTAATGAAAGCTACAGAGAAATTGAAAGCGAGAAACAATATTACATAAGCTCTGTGGAACAACTTGGGGAGCATCGGCTTCCACTTTGCGCACATCGGCTCTGAACCTCTTCTTCTCGGCTGCAGAATATTGTGCGCCAGTTTGGGTTAACAGCCTTTATGTTCATAGAATTGATGCTCAACTTAATGACACTATGAGAATGATTGCCGGGGTTGTCAGGTCTACTACTGTGAAATGGCTCCCAGTATTGAGCCACATACCACCCCCAAACCTGCGCCGTATGAACGCTCTTGTAAGAGAGTACACGAAGATTATGGACAATCAAAACCTACCGATACATGAGGACATTGAGTATGCCAATCGTGGTCGCCTTCGATCTAGAAAGCCACCTATCAAAACAGAAACTGCTGCCACAGAGGACGGATTTAATTTAACTGACGCCTGGTGTCAAGAATAACCAAATCCCATGTATTACACAAAGCCCGCCGGGTTTTGATTTGCCACGTAAGACACGGTCAACGCTAAACAGAAGAACGGTAGGTGCGCCTATTTCCTGTATAAATGGGGTAAAACACCGACGCCCCTTTGTGAGTGGGGTGAAAATCAAACTGTTAAACACATCATAGAAGTTTGCCCTATAACAGCTTATGGAATGGAATGGAATGCAAAGTTGGCAGGAGTTTATTACTCCCTACTCCATCGCAGAACCTGGACAGAGTCCCTTGCTGCTGGATCATTCTAATCGGGCTTGTTTTTTTAAAAGGGTTATTTTTAACCTCGGATCTAGTTTTTGAAGTTTTGTTTATTATTAAATTAGTGAATTTAAGACGGATTTAATTGCATTCCAATCCGTTGTTAAACCAGCGTTATCGAACCCATTTCATGGGCCGACCGCGGAAGGCTAGGCTTATAAAGCCTGTCCTCCCGACGTAATTCCCCTTCAGACCGTCCACTGAAGTCCTTTCGGTGCTAACTCTTTAATAGGCTAGCAGGAATACGCCACAACGGGACACTAGCTATAAGGAGGGAGCAATGCGTCCCCTTTTCCGGAGGAGTCGCAATTGCTGGGTTATTTTGTCTTACTGTAAGTTTTGAAATAGGAGAGGTTGTGTAGAAGCTCTTCATCCGCTTCTGGTATGGCTTCCCTTCAGGACGCATCTCTGCTGGGCTCTGTGCCGGACTCCAGTCCGTGATGTTGAGGCGAGTGGTTGGTCTTCCTTCTTCTTCTCCCTCTTCTTCTTCCGAAGACCTCTTCGTTCTTCTTTGGCCTGCACTTTCCAAGAATTGGTAGTAACCGAAGTTACATACCATTAACTCAGCTTATGAAGGGAATCCTGAAGATTTTCTGATGGCGACTCCAGAATCAGTAGCATATATTAATTTGTTAAATCTTTGTTTGTAATTTTTGACTGTAATTGGTGTTGTGTTTTGGTGCCATACGCCAAATAAATAAAATTTAAAGTCGGAACAGGAAAAAGTCGCAGGGACTTAAATCAGGTCAATAAAGTGGTTGAGAAACTACAGGAATGTTTTTCTTAGCCAAAACCTCATTAATTGAGAATGCAGTGTGACAAGATGTATTGTCATGATGCAGCATCCAATTGTCTTTGATGGCTGGTCTCACGCAAACAACTCTTCCACATTCATTCAAGAAATTCTCGGTAAACATACTGATTTACAATCTGTCCTGTAGACAAAAACATTTTATGGATCCTGGACCATTACTACCAAAAAAAAAAACAAATTACCATGGTTTTGATTTCTGATTTGCTCATTTTTGCTGTTTTAGGAGATACTGAGTTTGAACTGTACCACTCTTTGCTCTGCGTTTTGTTTCTGGATCGTATATAAATATCCAAGATTGATCACCAGTAATAATATTTTATATAAAATCAGTAACAGTTTCAATTCACCCTAGAAGATCGGCACACTTCCATCCTGTTGTTTTTCTGTTCAACAGTGAGGTTTTCTGGGACCAGATTTGTACAAACAATGATTGTCGCTTTAATCCATTCGGCTACGCCAACCACGAACAACCACCAAACAACCGGTGTTCTTTGGTGGTTGGGTTTCAATTAACCGCACATCTCAGGATTGGTCGAACTGAGAATGTACAAGACTACACTTCATTTACACTCATACATTTCATCCTCATTCATCCTCTGAAGTATAATCTAAACGTAGTTACCGGAGGCTAAACAGGAAAAAGAATAAGATTTGTACAAACAACCCACCGGGTTGGTCTAGTGGTGAACGCGTCTTCCCAAATCAAGTGATTTGGAAGTCGAAAGTTCCAGCGTTCAAGTCTTAGTAAAGTCAGTTATTTTTTTACACGGATTTGAATACTGGATCGTGGATACCGGTGTTCTTTGGTGGTTGGGTTTCAATTAACCACACATCTCAGGAATGGCTGAACTGAGACTGTACAAGACTACACTTCATTTATACTCATAAATATCATCCTCATTCTCTGAATTATTATCTGAAAGGTAATTACCGGAGGCTAAACAGGAAAAAGAAAAGTCATCCATACTTCAGTTACTCTTGAATTTCCCTGTTAATCTGGCCTTTCGATTTTCCCGAGTATTTCTTCATTTTATCTGCTCCTTGCTTCCTGATCTCGTCTGTGACCTTCACTTTGTTATGCTTATTTAATTTTTTAACGCTGAATCTATTGCTTTGATGTGCATAATTAATTTTTATTTTACCACGGGCATCCTCAACCCTCATGCAAATTTCATGAAGATCTCTTTCGATTTTTCCAACATATTTTTCACAGATTTTATTGTTAATATTCCTTGTGATCAGGTGTTTTAGAATTCGATTCTCAGGCATTCTTAATACGTGGAAAAAATGGGAAATCCTTCGTTTTTTCATTGTACTAAGAATCGGGTCGATTTATGGCAATTCGCCAGACTCCATCCCTTTGGAACTTTTATTTAAACAAGTTCTGATAATTCGCCTTTCTGTTTTAAATAATCGTTCCGCTTTACTTTCATTCTTAATCTGAAAGATAGTAGACTCACAAGGATAAAGCGTCACCGCAAGAACTACTGTGTTATAATAGTGAATTTCGGATTTTATGAAGACATTTTTTATTGTACTTTTACCAAGTTAGACTTTATCCTCTTTTAATTTTATTAAATAACGTTTATTAAAATTAAACAAAAATTTGAGTAGATCAAATTTGTTTGATGAACCTTTTTCATTTTTTACTCTGTTTTTTTGTCAAAAACTAAGGTTTGGGACAACTTTTATTCAATTTCTTAGCTCAAAAACCATAGAAAGCATCAAATTTACCTTTCGATTTATACCCCAAGAATTTTAGTACTGTTTAATTTCATAGAGGGAGCAGAAATCAGGGATAAATATTTCGCGATTCGAAACTCGCTAATGAACCGTTTTTCTTAACATTTTTTTCAAACATTTTTCTTATTTTTTGCTATAAAATCATCTTCCGAGAGATTGCCGTGCAATTTAGAATCACCTGTATGTACAGAGTGTTTCTAAAATGATGGGCTGGATATACTTTTTCGGATTCTTCTTGCCCACAGTCCGCCATTTTGTTATCTTTGCAGACGCCTAGGAGGATTGCTTCCGAGTAACCCTCCTAAGCTTGTGCATTACTGAAATGACGTCCACGGCTACTTATTTAACGTGGTTGCTAAACAGCAACTTTTCATCATACAAAACACCTAGGTACTTATATAACTTGGTTGATTACACAGCCTTTATATTTAATGTGGGGGTTTCAACTGTATAATAATTCATCTGCGCCCTTCAGAACTTCGTCTTGGGCATAGAAATCCTAAAATTTTGATGGTGCATCCAGCCTGCTGCTGTTGACAAAGCTGCCTGTGCTCTTTCTTCTAGCTGCAGTCATGAATTACCACGAAGTAAAAGGAGACAATCATCGTCAAAATCCTGGACCGTGATCCCTTCCGGGAATGTCAGGCCCAAAAATCCGTCTAATACCAGGTTCCACAGCAAGGGATCGAGAACGGAACCCTGCGGGCTTCCCCTGGTGACAGACGTTTCCACAACTAGGTACGCATCCTTAAACAGAGCCGTGCGATCAGAGAAGTAGTTACGTACTACGGCCTGCAGGGCTACGGGAACATTGCGGTGTTCCAGTTCATAGAGGACAGAACTCCAACACAAGGAAGGAAATGCTGCCTCTATGTAAATAAAAATTGCCAAAACATATTTATAATCGGCGCTTTCCACCTCGGCAAGAGCATTTAAGATGCAATCCTCAGTTCCAACCCCTTTCATGAAGCGATACTGGCCTCGATTTAGAAAACAGTTCACCTCAATGCTTTCCCAGAGCCGTTCCACAACCAGCCTTTCAAGCGACTTGATGATTACCGGTAAGAGGCTGATGGGTCGATAACTGTTGTCCTAACTCGGGTCCTCTCCTGATTTTAAGAGCAACCTCACCAAAGCCACTTTCCAAAAAGTCGGAAAGCAGCCCAGGTTAGGCACCCCGAGAACTACCAAGCCTACCAAGCGGTTCTCTTATGACAGGCAGAAGGTGGTAGAATATATCAGAGTTAAGTTGATCAATCCCCGGTGCCTTTCACAGTGCCATTCGAGAAACCACTCGATCTATATCTACGGCATCCACAGCCCGTATGCCAGGGAAGGGTGTAGCCCCCGCCCTAACGCCGACCTTTGTTTCACCCTCCAGAGTATCTGGTAACAGAATATCCAGGAACGCCTGGTAAGTCGCCACAGATGTTAAAGTGCGGTCACTACCACCAAACCCTCATCGAACACTGGACAGCACGTGCAATGGCTTTGGCTGGTAACATGACTTCGCGAGCTGCCAGGGGTTCCGCTGCACCTTGCGCGTGGAGTCTTGCCAAAACTTGAATTTGGCTTTCTTGATGGCATGATCATACTCATTACGGACGCGCCGGTAGATCCGCAGACCCGTCAGCGCGTACGTTATCAACGATAATCTCCGTTAGGGGGCGACGCTGGTATCTTCTCCTAGCGGACCTAACTCTTACGCGGAGCACGCTAAGGTCAGACTACATCAGGTCTACTATAACAAAGTAGTAGTAATATGCGTGATTTTTCATCCGTAGGTTCCCGGATTGATCCCCATTCTGGAATGATATTTTCCTTAGACAGGATATTCATTAGGCGTCCTTTTAAGGAGATCATTCCTACTGTTGTTTAAATAAATTAATTAAGTAAAGTAAAATCGAATGGTACAACTGTAACCGGTTACGTTCACTTATTAACGAAGTATTAATTAACAAAAAAGGATGATAGTTTTATTTTAAGAACGAACGAATAAATTAACTTTCCCAACTATTTCTGTGACGAATCATTAGTCTAATTTTTAATTGTATGATAATCCCTGAATTTAGAAGAAATAAAGACTACGCTTGTTTTAATTGGTACAGTCGTCACTTATTATCTTAGTCAAATATAAAATTAATTAAGCGGAGTCAGCAAAATTTAACTTCCTTCAAAATTCCTTTTCTATTTTTTTTTTTTCAGAATCAGCTAAAAACTTTTATGACCGTTTTATCTGACAAATATTATTAAAAATGAAACGAATTTTTTTTTTCTTATCCAAAATACGATTGCATCACTATTTTTTCATTATATTCTTTGTGTAACTAACATTTAAAAAGGGGTAATATTAAGGTTGAAGACAATTTGTATGAATTTAAATTTAAAGCCGTGGATTCGTAGGGTGAAATGTTTCGAGGGGGACTGGCTTTAGTACTAAGACACCGGCAATTAATTATCTTATAAATCAGAAACTAAGGTCGGGCTGTGTTCTCTCCAGTTTACATGAAGCAATCCACCCTCTCGATCTCACCCGTAAACCCTCTTAACCTCTCCTCTCACGCGCGCACCCCTTTCTTACGACGCAACCTCAACTAAACGCCTCCTATCCCTTTTCATTCATTATCACTTTTCCTCCTTCCTACTTTTCATTCAGTCATTACTTGTACACTAAACATGATAAATAAAGTTCTCTATAAATAAAAATAAATTATTCCTTAAACAAAACTCCTTTACCAGCTATTTAATATAACCACCGCATTTTACGCCGTACATATTTATTTATAAGGACAACAAAAAAATAATAATTAATTACTTTTATCATAAATTATTGTCATGTAATTACAAAAATAATATGCTTATAATAGAAGTAAAGATTATAAATTCTCGAAAAACAAAAATTGGATAACAGAAATTTACTATATTTTGAGATGGTCACGCACGATTAATCAAAATGTGTGTAACTTACGATTTCTAGATTTATTTCATAATCAAAGACCTGATGATAACTTTTGTGGAAACAAAACCAAGTGTCACGTAGAAAACAATGTAATGTACTACGTTTCTTAAATACTGAGAGTATGTAGAAGAGAGATCCTATAAAATGTTTTGTTGTTTCATCGCTGTCACTAGAAAAAAATATCAATATTTTTTTGTTAACGCATGCATAAGTAAATTTTATTTCTACTTCCTTTTCTTTAACTCGCAATTTTTTTTTTTTTTTTTTTTAATGCTTGACCTCAAATCTTGCATCGTTGATTTAATGTACTTCCTGAGATTACCTATCGATGAAATTTTGCACGGTTGCTTAGGTCAGGTGACGATACAATATTCCACCATTACTTTTGCAAACATCTCTCTGTACAGGGGTAAATTAAGGATGCAGGAGTAATAATTTAGCGTACTTCCTGACATCAACTATCGATGAAATTTTCTACAGCTATTGGAGGTTTGCCAAAAGAATTGCAAATATTGGTTGAAGCAAAAGTCATGCTGCGATCAAACATCGATGTATCTAGAGGTCTTGCCAATAGAGCAATAGGATACGTGATTGAAATCATCTGGCCAAATTTCCATAAAGAACAACTGTACAAGAACGACGTACCATCAGTAAGAATAGTCTTTGGCAGAGACAGCTCTCACGTAAAACAGTCAAAAGCCATTTAATTTCCTGCCCTGTACAGCTACAGAACGCCAAATGCTACCGTAAATTTTACCATAAAATGCAAGGCAGTACTGTAGATTACGCTGTTATTTATCTAGGTCCAAAACTCTTTCCTGAAGGTCATCCGTATATCAGCCTTAGACGAGATAGAACTCTAGATGGACTTAGAATCGAAGAATTGGACGACTCCAAATTAACAGGAAGAAAACCTTGCAATAATGATGCGTTGATCAAATAAAAAACTTTTATGAAAACTCGTAAAAAAGTATGTCGAAAATTGTGATAATTAAGTAAATGAAATAAAATCTTCACTATTTCTTTACTTTTAGTGAAGTGTACTCTTGTATAGACTCAGGCTAACCATTCCTGAGACTTGTGGTTAATTGAACCTCAACCAGCAAAGTATCACCAGTATCCTCTTTCTGTTATTCAAATCCGTACTTATTAGCTATATCAGGTGGGTAGATAGCCAGGAGTGGAGATTTAGTCGGTAGTGCGCAGGTATACATACGTTCTTTTTAAAAGCTAACGGGACCTGTTAGCGACTCCAACATTGCTTCGGCATCTGTAAAATGGATTACCCACCTCTACAAGAAAAAAGTATTCAAAAAGAGCTACGTTTTACTAAGATTTGAACCTCAATACCTTCGACTTAGAAAACCAGTTGTTAAACTGCTTATTCGCGACGACGATTTAACAACCGCTAGACTGCAGTAAGTAAATGAGGAATAAAAAGCGATTTAAAAGATTTTAAAAGTTTTATTTTCTCATTTATTTACTGTAAATGAGCAGTGGCGGCTCTCGCATAAAGGCACTGTGGAACAGCAGCACCCCCTATTTCCACTTGATATTATCAGTAAAATTTAATATAATGAGTCCTTTTTTTTCTTTAATTCTTTCATTATACTTGTACAATATATAATCCTTAATGTAAGTAGCCATCCCCCAGTTTATGAAAAAGATACAAAAATCGTTGTGTGGAACTGTGTGTTTCACAGTTCCAGCGGCATGGTGCTTGGCTGTTGTGCGCATGTGCACATAGGAAGCTGCACGCGAGGGGGGGACAGCACTGTTACTCCCACAGTACCGACCTTGGCGTGCTAGTGGACCCTGGCGTACATTTTGTTACTCCGTGTGTGTATGGAACGTTCCTTGTTCGTCCCCTTTTCTAGTTTAGTCGGTGGAAGGAATATGAAAGCCGGTTTAGTTGTGTTTTCAGTGATGATCAGAAGATGGCAGAAAACAAGGTTTCTCTGATTGCCAAATCTGTGTAAAAACACGTTAGAAGGGTGAAAGAGAAGGTAATTTAAATTTAAATTAAGCACCGTTGGACTATAGTGTTTTTAAGAGGACAATTTATTATCTAATAATATAATCTATAATTTATTTATTATAGATTATATTATTATAATCTATAATCTAATAATGTATGTTAATACTCGTCGCTATCAATACAGCTAAACAGTATTAACTAGGTTTCAATGGATTGCCTTTAGAGGTGATGGCGAAATATTCATTATATTTTTTTTTTTGTACATTTTGGGAGTCGTAGAGCTTTCTTTTTCCTGTTTAGCTTCCGGGAATTACCGTTCATATATTACTTCAGACGATAATATGTATCATCGTCGAGTGTAAATGAAGTGTATTCTTATACAGTCTCAGTTTGACCATTCCTGATGTGTGGTTAATTGAAAAACCCAACCACCAAAGAACACCAGTATCTACGATCTAGTATTGAAATCCGTATAAAAATAACTGACTACTAGGACTTGAATTCTGGAATTCTCTACTTCCATATCAACAGATTTGGGAAGACGCGTTCACCACTAGACCAACCCGGTTGGTTGGGAGTCGTGGAGTTAAAAAGGTTGAAAATAACTGAGTTAGAGGAAGAAAATCAAAATAATTAATATACACTGTAAAATTCGTAGTGATCACTTATAAAAAACTCCTTCATAGATCTCTTAAAGGAATGAATAAAACCAAATAACCCAAATCAATATCAAGCAACACTAATAATCGATTAGCTTTCTCTTTTTCTGTTTAGCCTCCGGAACAACCGTAAGGTTTTACATCAGAGGATGATATGTATAAATGTAAATGAAGTATAGTCTTATAGAGTCTCTGGTCCACCATTCCTGAGATGTGTGGTTAATTGAAACCTAACCACCAAAGAAAACCGGTATCCTCGATCAAAAATGCAAACCCGTATAAAATTAACTGCCTTTACTAGGATTTGAATCTTACAACTCTCGACTTCATCAGCTGATTTATGATGACGAGTTAACCATTAGATCATCGTGGCCAGGGAGAAGTTGGACAGAAGGAAAGGAAGGACACGAATGCTTACGGAGAGGCAAGAGAGGTGGCGTAGAGCAAAAGAGGGTAGCTGGAATTACAAGATTACAAGGCACGTGGCTGGTGTCTGACGTTTCCTGTGTTCATAGCATTTACATTTTAGTCGTTGAGATGGAGTCGTGGACGCTAGACCAACGCTTGTACGCGTATGACAGGTTAGTGCAAAATGACGAATCCGTAACTGCTGTTCAGCGAGATTTCCGCCGTCAGTTTAATATCCATCGTAATGCAAGTGTCCCTTCTCGTAACACAATATTGCGACGGGTAAACAACCTTCGAACAAGCGGTTCAATATTGAAGGAAAAACCACTGGATCTCCGACGAACTGCTAGCACTCCGGAGAACATCGAACGAGTATGGGAAGCCATTGTCAGAAGCCCACGCCGCTCTATTCAGAGGCATTTAGCAGCGCTTCAAATGACCACAAGTACGGTAAGACGAATTCTGCATACAGACCTGCATTTCCATCCTTACAAGATAGCCGTCGTGCAGCAGTTAAACGAGCAAGATTTCACGCAGCGATTACAATTTTGTCGACAAATGCTTACCATTTTTGAAGAAAATGAAAATTTGTTATTGTTAATGACTGACGAAGCCCATTTTCATCTGAATGGCTTCGTCAACAAACAGAATTGCCGGTATTGGGCAGAAAGAAACCCACATCAGCTTCACGAGACACCACTTCATAGCCCAAAGGTGAGCAATAGCTCAATAGAGGTCAAGCTCTGTTGTGCAATAGGAAAGGTCGGTGTTAGTGGACCATATATTTTTTTGAAGAAAATGACGCTGCCGTAACTGTAACAGCTGATCGTTACATTGCAATGTTGAATACGTTTTTCATCCCTGAGTTACGAAACCGGGAAATCGATTTTCAAAACGTGTTATTCTAGCAGGATGGAGATACAGCGCACACAGCGAAGGCAACGATGGCTGTTCTCCGTAACTTGTTTCCGGGACGGATCGTTTCCAGATTCGGGGACATTCCTTGGCCCCCTCGGTCCCCCGACTTGAGTAGTTGTGATTTTTTTCTGCGGGGGTTTCTGAAATCGCGTGTGTACGGTAATAAACCGCGTACATTGGAGGACCTAAAGATCGCAATTCGTCATCGCGTCACCCAGATTGATGTAGACATGCTGCAAAGAATTCAGGCCAGTTACCGTGAAAGGCTACAACAATGTATTGCCCAAAATTGACAAAACTTGCCGGACATAATTTTTCGTTCATGAGTAAGTAACAAATGCTTTGATTTAACAAGTGTTTCAGTACCGATAAAACTTTTTTAAAGCAAATATTCAATTTTTTATGATTATTTTAAAAACATTCGGTTCCCGTGAATGAACCTGTATATTGATACTTGATGTTACAGCGTGGGTAACCAGAATGCGTGGGAAGGTAAACTTCTGGACGGCTCAGTGGCTGACGAGTCACGGGTCGTTTGGAGTCTACCTCCGTAAAATTGGCTGAAGACAGACGGATAACTGCTAATTCCGCGGTGCGGTGGATTCCGTAAGACGTACATTTTTTTGATTGCCTTAGATGGCTGGAGGAGAAACCGCAGGAAGATTTGGATTCACCAGAGCATGCAGTTGATTCTACCTTCCAGTGAGGGCTGGAACATGTGTGTTCAATGGTTCCGAGGAGTACTTCGGCAAAAATTAGTTGAAGAAGAACAGATGGAGGACAGTGAAAATGTCGGATGAGGACGGTGATGGGACGCCAGCTCTAGGGGACGGATGGCGGGGGTGTCCTTGCATTGTCGTCATCGATGGTTCCCGGGGGACGCGACCTTGCCGTCTAGGGTTGGCAGCAATTCCATAATCACGTTGCTTGAGGGAATGGTTTTTATTGGATCCCACTCCAGTAGGCGGTGAACCCCACACACCCAGTATGTTCGGGCTACTGGGCGTTTGGTCGAGGGAAATTTTCCCATTTCAGACTAAAACAAAAAAAAAAAAAAAAAAAAAAAAAAAAAAACATTAGACCAGCGCGGTAGGTTAATAATTGAGTAGCTTTTCTTTCGTTTTCTGTTTAGCCTCCGGAACCACCGTAAGGTATTATTTCAGAGAATGATATATATGAATGTAAATGAAGTGTAGTCTTGTACAGTCTCAGGTCGGCTATAATTATAATAATGGACCAGTTGTATTATATTAACCTCACCTTTCTTTTTTCTTTTTTTTTTTTTGAGGTGGAGGGACTCCATTTACGGACGCCGAAGCAGTGTCGGACTCGCTAACAGGTTTCGCAAGCTCTTACAGAAAATGCTTATATATTCCTGCGCACTACCGTCTAAACTTCCACCATTGGCGACCACCACCTCCTGGGAAACCGCTAATAAAGCATTACTTCAGGAGGGGGGATAATATAAACCTCACCTAAATAGAAGTCTATTAGCAAGAGATACGCAAATATTACTTATCAAAGAATGAATTATAGAGGAATGAGTATAATAGAATTTAGATAATTTTTGATTTTTTTTTAACAAATAATACTCCACATTTTTAGAACACAAATTTTTTAAATTAATAATTTTTAACAAATAATTAATTTTTTCTTTCATGTATGAAGTAAAGGAAGTATTGTGATCGCGAAAAATTTCGGTTTTCAGATTTCAATGGAAATATCCATTTTAACTAGTTTCGGCGTGACGTCTGTACGTACGTATGTATGTATCTCGCATAACTCAAAAACGATTAGCCGTTTAATGTTAAAATTTTGGATTTAGGACTGTAACATCTAGTTGTACATCTCCCCTTTGATTACAATCGACTGGACCAAAAGTGTCCAAAAAAATCCAAATCCCAAAAAATTTGGATTTTGGATAATTTTCTTAACTGCAGTAATAAGCCCTAATTGAAAAATTTTCATCGATATATCATAAGTGGTATTTATTTTCATGGTTTCAAAGTTATAGCCAAATTAAATTTTAATTATTGAAAATTTGCATCTTACAAGGGGAAGGCAAATCGGTTCGAACTCGACTTCATTTCCCTTTTTCTTTTAAATTTTTTTTTAATATAAATATATTGATTTATTAATAATTATCAACCTGTGATTGTAAAAAAAAATTACGATAAATAATAATTCAATAATAAAAATATCAGAAGTTATTAATGAAATAAAATTTTATGTACTTCTCATTTTTATATATAATTTAATAAGAGTACAAGGAAGTCATGTGGTGTCCACATCAGATTTTTAAAATTCATCTACAAAATAATATTGTTTATGTAAAAGAAAATTTTATAATTTTCCTTTAAATAAATTGTTGAGAAAATTTTTCAAATAGTTCGTTATTTTATTAAAACTGACTAAGGAATTAAAAGGCCGTTTCCCGTAATTCAATAACTGTGATAAATTAAAATGAAAATAATTCTGTTATCGGTTAGGTAGAATTTATTATTTAGAATTAGTATTAACACTGATAGGAAAAAAATGTTTTTTAATTTGTCTTTAACTGTGATACCATTTCTTGAATTGCTTTTTTGCGTACATTGCAGATCTGTAAATACAATTTTTCTATAACCCTTAATTTTAAAAAAATTAAGGGAAAATATAGTTAAAATCTGAAAAATTTATAATTTTGCATAGCCATACTTGTGTTAGAATGACTTCGCTGATGCTTTTCTTTTACAAATAGCCTCAGGCACATCCCGAATTACTGTCTATCAGTAATCGGCTAACATGTTAGTATTCCATTTCCCTTTATAGCGTCTTTCCATCACCGAAATGTCTTAGTGGAAACGTTCACCGTGTTCTTCACTTACATCTCCAAGATTGTTCGGGAAAAAATCCAGATGTGAATGGAGGAAATTTATCTTGAAACACATATAACATCCCATAGCTCTGTATGAAGTAAGAAGTTGATTAACAATATCGTGGTAATGTTCGGATTTTTGTTTGCCGAGAAAACTTTTGCAAACGTCTTTAAATGAAGCCCAAGCTGCACTTTCTACATAATTTAACATCGAGTTAAATACATCATCTTTGACCGACTCTCTTATTTGAGGACCAACAAATATTCCTTCTTTAATTTTTCCTTCACTTACATTCGGAAATTTCTGCCTGATTTACAAAAATCCGGTACTATCCTTCTTCATTGCTTTTACAAAATTTTTCATTAGTCCTAAGTTGATATGAAGAGGGGATAAATATATTTTTTTGGGTTCAACTAAGGGCTCGTGAATAATATTTTTCCCATTTGGAGTTAAGTTGTCTCGTTTCTTCCACTTTTTGGTAACATAATGTTTATCCCTTGCACGGCTGTCCCATTCGCAAAGAAAACACGTGTACTTAGTATAGCCTAACAGCATGCCTAACAAAATAGCTATAATTTTCAAATCACCATATATGTTCCAGCTATGTATTTTAGTATTTATTTTTTCAAGAATGTTGATCACATCGTATATCTTTTTAAAATAATACCATAAGCGATAGGTATCGAAGGATATTAGTTACTGTTGTGTAGTAGAACCGCTTTTAAAATATACTTTGGACTAATCTATGAAAAGGCGCCAGTCCTCAGGTTTATGAACTTGTCCTAAGTGCAACATAAGCTCATCAATATCTGTGCAATAAATTAAATTATTTTCATCAATAAAGTACTGAGAAAGTTCTTTTTGTCGGCTTCGAAACGCGAAATAATTATATTTTTTTTGAAGTAAATTCCAACCTTGCAGTCTTAATCCTAACAGTTTAGCTTGATTTTTTGATAAGTTTAAATCCCTAACCGAGTCATTTAATTCACCTTGTGATATAAGATGTGGCTTATTGGAAGATAATTCAAAATCAAAATCATTGGTATCTTCTATAGTACTGCCCGATTCTTCATCGCTGCTTTCGAAACATACATTCACAGGTGGCTCAGGAACTGGAATAATTTCTCTGTGGAATACAGGCCTGATTGCAGATTGCAATGAAGGATATTTTACAGTATGTTTAGAGTTTTTAGAAATTCCAGACACACTTGTTAAACAAAAGTAACAATTGGTTACATGATCCTTTGGTTCACGCCAAACCATAGGTACACCAAATGGGAAAGCCTTCCGTGTACCTTTCAGCCATCCTCTTAAATACACAAAACAATTAGTGTATACTATATGAGGAGCCCACGTCTTATCCAGATCACCAATTTTACACTGAAAACCAAATAACCCAAATCAATATCAAGCAACACTAATAATCGATTAGCTTTCTCTTTTTCTGTTTAGCCTCCGGAACAACCGTAAGGTTTTACATCAGAGGATGATATGTATAAATGTAAATGAAGTATAGTCTTGTAGAGTCTCTGGTCCACCATTCCTGAGATGTGTGGTTAATTGAAACCTAACCACCAAAGAAAACCGGTATCCTCGATCAAAAATGCAAACCCGTATAAAATTAACTGCCTTTACTAGGATTTGAATCTTACAACTCTCGACTTCATCAGCTGATTTATGATGACGAGTTAACCATTAGATCATCGTGGCCAGGGAGAAGTTGGACAGAAGGAAAGGAAGGACACGAATGCTTACGGAGAGGCAAGAGAGGTGGCGTAGAGCAAAAGAGGGTAGCTGGAATTACAAGGGTCATTCACGGGAACCGGATGTTTTTCCGGTGTGTTGTACTCGGGCGTTCGTGGTGGGAGGGGCACGTGGCTGGTGTCTGACGTTTCCTGTGTTCATAGCATTTACATTTTAGTCGTTGAGATGGAGTCGTGGACGCTAGACCAACGCTTGTACGCGTATGACAGGTTAGTGCAAAATGACGAATCCGTAACTGCTGTTCAGCGAGATTTCCGCCGTCAGTTTAATATCCATCGTAATGCAAGTGTCCCTTCTCGTAACACAATATTGCGTAGTAAGTACAAATGATATGCTTTTTTAATTAAAGGTGTAATATTTTCTCTATTTGATTTTACGGTAAACTCATCACATACATAACAAAAGGCATCCATATAATTTATAAAATTTCGACGCATTATGACACTGCACTGTTAACAAAATTAAGACAATAAATCTGAACAAAATTAATTCATTCCTAAATCCAGTGCTTAATAGATGTTTACGCCGCTTAGCGTAAAGTTTCCGTTATTTTCAATGAATTCTAAGCTAGGGTTGGGTCCTGTTGTTTGTTACAAGCATGTAAATTTTACTATGTTTCGCATTTTTGGGCTTGTCATTTGTACCTGTTTGATTATTTGTTCTCGTGTTCGACACTTCTGGCTCCTGCCAGACTGTTTTCCTCCGTCATCCTTAGTGACCGTGTGCATTCTTCTCTCGAATTATTTTTGACTACCCCTTTCATACACCCGTTATTCTTTCGTTCCCATACTAATACATGCATACATCTCTTGTTTTTTACACACACTCTGCTGTCCACTACCTGGATCTGGTTTCCCCCTTTTTTTCTTTCACGCCATCTTTTCGGCAGAGTAGATCCTGTTGGATCTACTCCAGTACAGTCGCCTATGGCCATATTCTCCTGCAAACTTCGTGATAATATTCTCATCCAAGCAGAATCTCCAAACTCGTCGCTACACATCTGAGATGCTACTTATTATTCTACCACTAAACCACATCACACCTCTGTATTCCTGATACACCAGTGCGGACTACACCCAGGATTACTATACGTATTCATGTACCTTCATTCACGAGTTCGTATCTTGATATTATTTGTGTGCTACAGGCAAGTTCAATTTTCATTATTACGTCAAACAGTTATTTTATCATTGAAATTTCAGTTCATCATGCCTTATGCCTTTCGATTTCAAGTTCAGTTAAAATAAAACCATTCATTCACTTAAGTGCAATCATGATAGGTGGCTTAGCTATTTTACGTGCTATATTATTACTTATTGTAATGCGATTATATTGTAATTAACGCATTTTATACTGAAATTATTGTAATTTATTTTTTCTAAGCTAATGACATCTGTTCATTGCTAATTTTCATATTACAGTATATGTTAGTAGTGCAACTGTTTTCCAGTTCCACTCTCTATTGATGTTATGTTTTAAGTATGTAATTTGAAAATAAGGTGTTTTATGTTCTCCTGTTTTCAGGCTCTGTTACATTGTGTAATTAAAAAATGTTTATTCATGTATTTTTGCATTTAACATTATTATTCATTTGTTGATTCAGCTGATATGTTAAGTATCATTAAGTTATGTTAATTTCATAATTTCCTTTTATGTTTTAAGGTTATGATTATAACATAAGTTCATTTGTTTCACTTACAATTGAAGTCCAATTTCTTTTGGCAAATACTAGCTGTGTTTTTTTTTTTAACTTTACCCAACAATACAAAAAACACAATGTGTTTTCAGTTACATGTTTTGACCTGCACAGACATGATTAATCTTGTCCATGAAGGCTCATTCTTCAGTATTAGATATGTAATATGTGACTATGATATGATTTAATTCTTTGTCTAGTATTGTTTATATATAGCTTAAAAATTATGTTAACAAAGTTAAACTATAAAAAATGAGCTAACAAAATACAATATAGGACCTTAAAATGCTAACTATACGTTGAAAAATGAAAAAAATCCTTTATTTGAATTTTTTTCAAAAATGGTGGGTGATAAGAATATTCTGAGTTCATATTCGTTTTCAGCATCAAAAAACAGATTAAAATCATGTATCGTATGTTAGGAAACAAAAATTATATTTATCAGGGTAATTTAAGATCGACAGATATTTATGCTTATGTATTTGTAGATTAGTTAAATTGTATAATAATTAATTGTAAATTAAACTTTAGTAAAAGAATACTGTTAATGGAACAGGCATACAAATGTCATACGTAAGAACACTCAAATTAAAATTAAAAAAAAAAAAGTTTCATACTTAGAATCGTTGACAAAAAAAACAATAATCTATGTTTAACGAATTAATTATTAATCTAATTAATTACTTACTCATAAGATAATAATTTATAAATTATAAATACATCTACATATGCGTTGTACTAACAAAATAAGTTGTTTTATAACAAATTACTATTTAATTTAGATCTTAATTGAACTGATGTTTAAGAGATAAATGTAGATTGATAATTCTACTCGTGTAAAGCGAAAGACAAGATTAAATAACATGTAAGTAAATGGAACAATTGAAGCGGGCTGCAAAACGAGACATAACACCGGCTTTAATCATCGCCTGAAGAAATTTTAATGTATTAAATTAAATAAATGTTCAATGTAAAAAGTAACTATTTCAAATGTAAGCAAAGAGACGGTTCGTAACAACAGAACATTTTATTATAGTATTTGACAGTACAAGTGGTAAAGCCTACCCGAAGATGAAAGTTGAATGCGTTCCTACGGGATATCACTAGCTAGCTGATGTTTACCTCATCGTCTACTGTTTTCTATCCCAACTTTTAATATATTCTCTGTCCCAGAAGACTTTTGATAACGTTGGCGAAGAGAGACTGCCACGTGCAGCTAATGGATTTCAAAACACTGCATTATACACCACGCGTACGTCGCTCGCCTGTTATACCGACCGTGTGTGTGTGTGTATATATATATATATATATATATATACTAACACACACACATATTATATTCACATGTAAAAACATTAAATAAACATACGTAAGACTTTGTATTGAAATTTTACAAAAAAAATAAATAACATCTCTTCCGAAGAAAATGTAAAAATGAATTAATTTTTTTATTAAATTTTACCAACCCCAACCCCCCCCCCCAACCACAAAGTTTTACGGATAACTAAAGGGAAAAAGTTTCAAAATGTCATTTTTATGTCAAATAAATTTTTTTTTAATTATAAAGTTTGTTATAAAACGAGAAAAAAATGTTTAATAAGCCAAACAAAATATTTCTCGCTAATATTTTCAAAAGAAAAATACAATTTAGGTACACTTACTGATCCCCACGTACTCTTTATTATTTACGCATTGGATCCAAAAACGGGATCCACTCTATGATTGACAAAGTAGTGAGTTCTTTCTTTTTTCTGTTTAACCTTCGGTAATTACCGTTCAGATAATACTTCAGAGGATGAGTAAATGAAGTATAGTCTTGTACAGTCCCAGTTCGACCATTCCTGAGATGTGTGGTTAATTGAAACCCAACCACCAAAGAACACCGGTATTCACGATCTAGTATGCAAATTCGTATTAAAGTAACTGCCTTTACTAGGATTTGAACGCTGGAACTTTCGACTTCGAAATCAGCTGATTTGCGAAGACGCGTTCACCAGTAGACCGACCCGGTGGGTGTGTTAAATATATCTAATAGGCAATAGATATACAACAATAGATAGAATTCCAGTGAATAGATACCACAATATAACCTCCTAACGTTCCTGTCGTTCGGAACGGCGTATAGAAAACACTGTTTATCTTCCTTATACGATGTGCTACCCAAACGTTCGGGAAATTTTACCATTAAAATAAAGTAGCTTACCATAACTTATAATTTCCACTGGTTCCTTTAAGGTAATCCTCTTGGGCATTAATACAGTGATCCCAGCGTTTTTCCCATGATTCCATGCATCCCTGCAAGTCTGAAGGTGTAAGTGTTCGAAGCACGTTCTGCGTTTCTTCCTGAATCTCCTCAATTGTGTTAAAACAACGGCATTTCAATTGAAATTTTATTTTCGGAAAGACAAAAAAGTCGCACAGGGCAAGGTCAGGAAATGTGGTGGATGGGAATCACTACCGTCCTTTTTGGAAGCCAAGAAATTCCGAACGGCTAGCGGTGTGTGCGCGGGCGCGTTGTCATGGTACAGAACCCAGCTGTTGTTACCCCACATATCTAAATGTTTCCGCCTAATATTTTCATGTAACCGTTTCAAAACTTCACAATCTTCATCCTATTGACAGTTTGACCAAGAGGAAAAAATTCTTTATGGATAATGCCTTTGATGTCGAATAAACAATCATCATGGACTTCACGTTGCTGCGAACTTGGCGTGCTTTTTTTGGCCGCGGTGAACTTGGCGACTTCCACTGCGACGACTGCTGCTTAGTTTCAGGGTCATACCCGTACACCCATGTCTCATCACCGGTTATGATGTTGAAGATGAAGTTAGGGTCATCTCTTGCTGAATTTTTCAATTCTCTACAGACAACTACGCGATTTTGTTTCTGGTCGCTGTTCAACAGTCTCGGTACGAATTTTGCAGTAATGCGTCTCGTGTTCAAATTGTCCGACAAGATGCGTTGCACGGACCGGTATGACATTTGTACGATTGCACAAACATCGTGGATTGTTTGTCTACGATCTGCAACAATAGCCTCTCGCACTTTCGCGATGTTTTCCGGTGTTGCCCTTGTTGATGGTCTTCCTGAACGCTCATCGTCATCGACTGTCGTTAGTCCGTCTTTGAATCGTTTGTACCACAAAAAAGTTTTACTTTTACCCATAGCATTGTCACCAAATGCTTCCACAAATATCCGATGGGTTTCTGCACCGGTTTTTTTAAGCATGAAGCAAAGTTTGATGCGGGGTCTTTGCTCTTTAAAATCTGCCGTTTAGAACTTCGCCTAAGCAGTAAAACACAACGTTACACAACCGCACAAAAATCAAAAATGCAGCCTCTCACCGTCACAGCTGTTGGAACACTGATTCACAAAGATTGAATCAGTGTTCCAACTGGTGCGACGCGTAGCATCTCGTATATGTCCCAAAACCACATTTTTCCAGCAGAACGCAGCCTAAGTTATATCTGCTACATGAGAATTAATGTTTGTCAATATCAACTGCCTACCCGGGCCGCCGAGTTTAACGAAATCTTTCAACAGTGAATCCCTACAAATTTCTGGTTGGAAATTTTTCCAATCGGTGGTTTTGGACGCTCAAAACCGAATTCGGTTACGCAAAAGCCTCCATATTTTATTCGTCTTTCCGCACAAAGAAAAAGTAGATTACCAGTGGCGGCTCGCAACTAAAATTAGTAAGGCTTCTGCTCCAGAAAATTTTTTTTACTGAGCCTTTTCAAGGCCATTTGGTTTGCTTGGCATTTCTCCCGCCACCACCCCATTCGGTCGCTTTAAAGCATAAGACCGAATGTCTGTGCCGCAAACGGCTACCTAGCATCGAAACGTTTAGCAAGAAATCCTAACATAGCTTCTAGAGCTCACCTAACAGCGTGAGCGGACTAAGCGCGGTGCCATACACTACCGGCTTACGTGTCCCAACCGCTCACTTGTCATATATTTACTGAAATGGGTAGGCGCACCCCGTCAACTACTAAAAATATATATGATAGTTATAAATTTAAATGTATTTTGTCTAGACAGCAATTCGGTGCCACACCTAGATTGCTGAATGACAGCAAGTACCTGTCCACCATTTTAGAGCGCCTGGAGCTTTAATTGGCAGATGGTTAGCCATATATCTCTATAGCTTCCCACAGCAGTGCGGTAGGAGTCTTTCCCTTAAGTAAACTACCACACGGTCCGACAATGCGGCTCTCGCCACATTGACTCGCCGCTTGTGAGTGGCCAATTTTCCCCTTGACCTCTAAGTTCCAGGGTGGCCCGGTCTCTGGCCCCTCAAGAGTAGGGCAGACAAACATCAGGTGTTCATTTGACTGGACCTCCCCGCAGACGCACAGCTCATCAACTGCCAGGCGGAACCGAAACAGATATTGATTCTAATTAACATAGTTGGTGAGCACCTGGGCACACGTTGCCCTTAAAAACGAACTAAAGGCATACCATCCCTCCAGATCCCGTATAAACTTACGTACAAGGATTTTCCCTTAATCGTGGTGTCCCATTCCAGCTTCCATCGCGAGGCTCTGCAGCCTCTTCTGCAGGCGGGAGATGGGAAACTGAGCAAAATTTATAACCGTTGCATTGTGATCATCGTTCCGCTCCGGTACTGGCCCGGCTCGAAACCGCATCCCAAATACCTCGGCCTCCGGGCGCCTTCGCAATTTTCACATAGCCACCCGAATTTTCACCACTAAATCGATTGGGAGAACCTTTCCCAATACGGTGGTAGCCTCGTAGAAGGTTGTTTTAAAAACACCAGTGCATACAATTAAGGCTCTGCGCTGAGCACTCCTTAAATTTTGAACAAGTGCTCTATTCATATCCAATCTATGCGCCCAACCGGGCGCCGCGTAAGAGGTCATACTATGAAGACATCTCAAAAGCCTTAATACTTTAACTATGATTAATATACATAATATTACATATTAATATTAATATAAAACAAATAATATTTTTTAGTAATATTAAATAATAACTTAATAAAAATATCCGCTTAAAAACATTAAAGTCCAACGGTGCTTAATTTAAATTTCTATGTACACAGAAATAAATACATAATTATTTTTTAGTAATTACATAGTCTTTCTAACGTGTTTTTGGGCAGGTTTGGCGATCAAAAAGCCCTTGCCTTCCACCATCATCTGATCGCTACTGAAAAAACAACTAAACCGCTTTCGTATTCCTTCCACCGACTAAAAATTAGAAAAGGAAACAAACAAGGAACGTTCCGTACACACGCGAATTAAAAAAAAACTACCTTCCACCACCACGCCAAGGTCGGCACTACAGGAGCGACTGTGCTCTCTCTCCCTCGCATGCAGCTTCCTATGTG
Organism: Lycorma delicatula; assembly: GCF_047948215.1. Classification (NCBI taxonomy): domain Eukaryota; kingdom Metazoa; phylum Arthropoda; class Insecta; order Hemiptera; family Fulgoridae; genus Lycorma; species Lycorma delicatula. The sequence goes on from NC_134455.1 coordinate 395,567,156, forward strand.
AGTATGAGTATAACAGTCAAAACCAACGCCGGTGGAACTGTGAAACGTACAGTTCCATACAAAGATTTTTGTATATTTTTCATAAACTCGGGGAGGGCTACTGACATTAAGCTTAAGGATTATATATTGTACAAATATAATATACAAATATATATTACATGTTATCGATAATATCAAACGGAAATAGGGGCGCTGCAGTTCTATAATGCCTATACGCGAGCCGCCACTCGATCGTTTATAATGTAAGAAAACGCGTTGATGTATTGAAAATCGCGGTGGACATTTGCAGCTCCTGTTAAAAACTTGTAAGTAATACTTTTGTAAATTAACAAAAAAGATTTCTAAAAAATAATTTTTTGTCATTTGGGTGGCGTGATTTTACTATCACCCGTTATTTATATGCATATTCCTGAAAGCATTTATAAAATATTTAGAACAAAATTGTCTACTCAAAACACTTATTTTAAAAAATCTTATGTGGACACTATATGACTTCCTTTTACCCCTACTAATTTACATATATTTTTTATTAAATTTTTTTCATTTATTTTTTTATTATTTATTGTATTTTTTTTTTTACAATCAGAGGTTAATACTTAATAATAAATCAATATATTTAAATTAAAAAAAAGGAAATGAAGTCGGATTCGAACCGATGTTCTTTTTAATGCAGTTAAAAAAAAGTCCAAAATACAAAAATTTAGGATTTTGGGCTTTTTTGAACACTTTTAGTCCAGTCGATTGCAATCAAAGTGAGAAATGCACAACTAGATGTTACAACAGTCCTAAATCCAAAATGTTAACATCCTACTGCTAATCGTTTTTTAGTTATGCGAGATACATTCGTACGTACATCAGCCGAATTTAGTCAAAATGGATTCAGGAATGGTCAAAATGGATATTTCCATTGAAATCTGAAAACCGTAGTTATTCGGGACGCAATACATCCTTTACTTCGTACAAGGAAGTAAAAATTATTAAATGAATAATATTCATAACTTATTACTGCCTATCAATCTTTTGTTGCTTTTTTTTTTGTAAAATTTTTTCATGTATTTTTGTTTATATGTAATGTAAAGTAACGACGATTTTAAGTATAAATATTATATGCAGTTTATATTTCTTACAAATTTATATGCATATATCTGCGCGCGCGCGCGCGCGTGTGTGTGTGTGTGTATTTGTGTGTGTGCGCGCGCGCGTTATCATATGTGTGTGTGACATATGTATACAGTTTTAAATAATGATCGAGTTCATTAATTATTTAACATACCTATGACGTCGTCACAGCACCACAATATAAATTGGAACAGAAGACGTTCGATTCAATTCGCTTATTAACGCAACATTTATAACTACCAAGATGCGTGGTCTAACGATACTGTTTATTTTTGGATCCTTATGTGAACTGTTTCTTGCACGTATGTAATAATATTTTATATAAATTTCATCCTTATAAAACATTTATTTATTTTTTTGTATGTTTTTTGTCAGGCGAAAAACGCTTTGGCGTTATCATCGCGCGACAAAATATTTATAATTAAAAGTTCTGTTATAAAAAAAAAATACTAAACAGATTTCGGTAACATTGATTTTTTTTTATTAAATATTATCGATTATTTCACTGCTCATTAAATTTTTAAAGATCGATTATTTCATGAAACACACAGTTTAAAAATTCAGGAAAGAATAAAATAAGAATTTTCTGCGATGGAAAATTCATGAATTAGACGTAATTTTTATTTTTTTTCCAGTAACATTTTAATATGCTACAAATGTAGCCAAAATAATTTTTTAAACGCTTATCAATCTTAGAAAAATAGTGCAATACAATATAATTTTAAATATCTTATCTGGTAACAATTAGAAACTTTATAAAAAATTTACTTTTCATAAAATATTAATATGATCAAATTTCAGCTTGACGTCTACACGTACGTATATATATCGTATAACTTAAAAACGATTACCCGTAGAATGTAGAAGTTTTGAATTTCGGACTGTTATAACATATAGTTGTGGACCTCCCCTTTTTATTGCAATCAACTGGACCAAAATTGTTTTAAAAAAAACCAAAATCCAAAAAAATTGGATTTATTATGTAATAATACCTGCACAGATTCCGCCTAGTGCAGACCCTGGGTAGTTCTATTGCGGGAAAGTAGATACCCCAGAGCACACCTTCTTCGATTGTGGAGAGTGGGTGCCGCTACGGAGAGACCTCGGAGTTCTCTAACTGACTCCGGACAATATGCTGGAACGTATGCTCAGGGGAAATAGAGAGTGACTGGCAGTAGCAGAACTAACCGCAAATATTCTTCGTGAGAAGAAGCAGGGTGGACAGCTGAACAGATAGCGAGAAGAAAGGGGATGCAACCGCGTCTAGGGTGACTCGACTCAAACGAAGAGGCGAGGCTACCCGATAATAACATGCGGATCGTCCAGCAGAACACAGAACACCTCAAGAAGTGAAGTGAAGGATACCGGTCTGGAGAACGAAGGACAGACAGCCCTCTGCAGAGCCGGCGTTCATTCGTGCTTGTACGGATGGGCGACAGTGATTCTGCACGGGGACTCTTAACACACTGAGCTCAAAGGCACCTCCTAGGGATAATTAATTTTTAAATGAAGTTTCTAGTCCTCGTAAGGGGATCCTGTGAGATAGAGGTTTAGTTAGTAGGGCGCAGGCTACATACGCCTGTTTTAGTCTATAGGGTCCGGGTACGCATAGCCTCTTAATAACATCTAGCCGAACCCGAATGGGGAGTGTGAGTTCGACACTCCCCATTTATGGGGGGGATGCGTAAATAAGATTTCTCAGACTTATCTATCGCAAAAAAAAAGTTGCATACGCCGTAACATCTATGGAACCTGTTGGCGAGCCCGACACTTTGTTCGTTAATGGGATTACTCTCCTAATCAGAGGGGAAAAAAGGCGTACAAGGAAGTCACGGTATGTCCACATCAGATTTTTTGTTGAAATGTACTACAACTAATGAACTGTTTTGAAAGCTATTCACGAACGAGTCATTTATGTCCTGTATAATGATGTTTATTAATTTTTAACTCGTACTTTCAGAATCAGCTGATTAATACTTACTGATAAATTTGTTCTGAACACTTTTAATTTATTACCGATTCGTTGAGTTTATTTTTATAATTAATTATCTACAGAAAGTTATTCATTTTTATTTATTTTATGTTTTGTTAATACACCTTGTTAATAATAAATACGTTTAAAATATTGAACTTAAATAAATACAAGTGTATTTTTTAATGTATTACTTCTAAACAGGTTGTTTATAATTTATTTGTCTTTATTTAAATTAATTGATTTTTATATTATTTGAACTAACTTTTATTTGGGTTCGTAATTTATAATCTAGTAACAGGAAAAAATTAGTGTCCATAAATATCAATAGAGACTGTTTAAGATTTATTAAAAACAAATCAAAATCAGGAATTAATTGTTTACACAAGAATTATATATATATCGCTTCAGAGGATGAGATGAATGATTTGTAGCGTGTGTAAAAATAAAATATATAGTCGGGATTCGAACCTGGGACACGTACGGATGAAAGACTGAGACGCTACACTCGCGCCACGAAGACCAAAGCTCCGTTTTCTTGAATATGAAAATTAAAACGTTAGCATAAGTTTCCTTGTTATTTAGTTAATCTAAAATCGTACAAAAGGATTGTAAGATCCTGTATACAATAAATAAATATAAAACCATCGATCAAATATCGAACAATATATTCATGTAAAAACACTTGATAATAAATTATTATAACTAATATTTTTATTTAAGTTTTATTCTTTAGTTAACAGTACGGGACACTGTGAAAACCTACGCAAGGTCAAGTTTAAAATAAAATATTGTCTTATAAATAACTGCAGTCATGCATAAAAAATCTTAACTAGAATTCTATACAGAAGAATTGAGAGGAGAGTGGAGGAAATGTTAGGAGAAGACCTATTTGGTTTCAGGAAAAGTATAGGGACAAGGGAAGCAATTTTAGGCCTCAGATTAATAGTAGAAGGAAGATTAAAGAAAAACAAACCAACATACTTGGCGTTTATAGACCTAGAAAAGGCATTCGATAACGAAGACTGGAATAAAATGTTCAGCATTTTAAAAAAATTAGGGTTCAAATTAGGGTTCAAATTATTCTACAGTTAGAACTATTTAGTAGCGATGGGATCTTGATATTTCGAAAAAATATATTTATGGTCCGATTTAGCTCATATTCCGATTATATATTTTTATTAACATGAAACGAAATATTTTTACAAAAATTATGTACCCCCTAGGTGGCGCTACGGTTGTGATATTTCGAAAAATTTTATTTATGGTCCGATTTGGCTCATTATCAGAATATATATTAGTTACGTGAAATGAAACAGTTTTGTAAAAAATAGACCCGCTAGATGGCGCTCGTGATTGCCATTTTCGAAAAATTATATATATAATGAATATTTATATATATATATATATATATATATATATATATATATATATATATATATATATATATATATATATATATATATATATATATATATATATATATATATATATATATATATCATTACATATACATACACCTGTATACATATATATGTCTATACAAACATATATATTAATTATTCATTGCTTTACATTTATTTAGAATTAATATTCAACATTTTTACAGTTTTGAAACCTGTATTTTTTGATAATTTTGTGACGACATTATTAAAATATATTTTTTTTTTAATAATGGTTAACCGTTTTCATATTATTATTGCAATTGCTCAAATAAATGAAAATAAAAAAAGAATCGGGCCTATGTATTGTCGATCTATTATATCTATTGTCTATTACATATATTTAACATGTATTTTTTGAACAAAATTCTAAATTAATAACAGATCTAGTGTCATATTTTTTTTATATCAGTATCATTTTGTTACAAACAGTTTTATTTTTATTACAGAGATTGTTGTTTTTTGAGCGGAAGAAATTCTTTCTTTCTTTTTCCTGTTTAGCCAACGGTAACTACCGTTTAGATAATACTTCAGAGGATGAATGAGGATGATATGTATGAGGGTAAATGAAGTGTAGTCTTATACATTCTCAGTTCGACCGTTCCTGAGATGTGCGGTTAATTGAAATCCAACCACCAAAGAACACCGGTATCCTCGATCTAGTATTCAAATCCGTATAAAAGTAACTGCCTTTACTAAGAATTGAATGCTCGAACTCTCGACTTACAAATCAGCTGATTTGGGAAGACGCGTTCACTAAGAGACCAATGCGGTGGGTTAACCTAACCTGCAAAAATCTAACAAAATCTAACTTTAACTGCACACATTTTACTTATAAGTTCACCGTTAACTTTAACAAATATTTTTATTTTATCGTTTTACTGATAAGAAATAGAACGTCCTTCTTTACCTTGACACCAGTCGCGCTGTTTATAACTTCTCAACAATAGTGGCGCCGATATAATACAGAAGTACCAATAAATTGTTAAATATTAAATAGCTGTTACTCATTTTTAATTTTATTTTAGAATTAACAAGAATTTTTAATAATAATTTGTAATTGATAATTTACAGAAAAAGTAACAAATCCATGTTTAAGATGCCTCTGTGAAGCCACCTCAGGATGCAAAAAAGACATGAAGTGTGTGGATGGTTATTGTGGGCCATTCTATATATCAGAACCTTATTGGATTGATGCATATAGACCATGTGTAGGCACAGATAAACCCCTAACACCAGGAGGTAATATATATATAATTATTGCTAGCAAAGTAAATTATTATAATTAAACAAAATGAGGAATGAAAAAAATGTAGTATAAAATTCTAGCTTAAATATAAGAAGTCTATTTAACAAATAAATTTCTACTTGATAATAAATTTTACAAATGTAACTAAATATATTTGTGTAGTGCATTATTTTAGATGCAGGCTGTTGACAACATAAGCTTGTTATAAACTAAAAAAGTATAAAGCAATAAATAAAGTTTTTAATTATACTTATATACAATATACACATGGAAAAAGCCAGGTGTACTGCAAGGTATCAGATAGATTATATCACGGTTAAGTGATTTTCTCTTGAATTACAATTTTTTTCGTATACTCATGATTTCAGTTGGACAAACAGGTAGTAGTCAAGATGTGTTCATTCAAGCGAAATTGGAGGCCAGTAGATGATTCTGATGTCCATTCCAATTCTTTAAAAACGTCGCGTTAAAGCATTTATTCTCAACGTTTTTAGTTCACCGCCCACAATGAGAACCAAAAGTTCTCTTACGCCCCCAAAATGTTTAAACCTACCTTCTGTTAAAAATAATAATTGGAATTGCTGTTTTTAAGATGTGCTCTTAAGGAAAACAATCAGAATTATTCTTTCTAAACGTGGTATATAGCTTAGAAAAACTTAACTTATTGATTTAAAAAATGTTTAAACGTATTTCAATTTTGTGAACGAAATTTTCGTTTTGTTTTGTTATTTTGAAATTATACACATTTTTTCTAGAATTGAATTAATTTTTGAAAAAAAGAAAATTCTGATCTGTTAATATTTTTTCGGCGAATTAATTAATTATTTTCAATGATAGAATTATTTGTTAGAACTATTATTTCAATGAATTAAAAATAATAGATCAATTTATTTTTTCATTAACTTAAAACGTTGACAAAATTTCAAATATAAAAAATTATGTATATTTTCAAGAAAAATTCGAAAAAATAAGATGCACGTTATTTTGCACGATACTCCTAAACTGCATCAAATTATTTTATAACATTGAAGAAGGAATTAAAGAGGAGACCGACTAATATAGTTTTGCACGAAATATAATTTAATAATTGCCAACACCCAGTTTAAAAATCATAATAGAAGAATATACACGCGGAAAAACCCAGGTGTACTGCAAGGTATCAGATAGATTATATCACGGTTAAGCAAACAAAGATTTAGAAATCAACTTGTCGACTGCAAAACTTACCCTGGAGCAGATATTGATAGCGACCATAATTTAGTGATAATGAAATGTAGATTGGGGTTTAAAAACATGAAGAAAAGGTGTCAGATGAATCGGTGGAATTTAGAGAAGCTTGAGGAAGAGGAAGTAAAGAAGATTTTTGATGAAGACATGGCAAGAGGTCTGAGTAAAAAGATAAGGTAGAAAATATAGAAGAAGAATAAGAGAATGTTAAAAAGAAAATTCTTAAATCGGCAGAAGTGAACTTAGGTGGAACAAAGAGAACTAGTAGAAAACCTTGGATGTCAGAGGATATATGGCAGCTGATGGATGAATGTAGAAAATATAAGAATGCTAGTGATGAAGAAAGTAAAAGGAACTATTGACAATAAAGAAATACTTTAAACAGGAAGTTCAAACTAGCAAAAGAAGAATGGATTAAAGAAAAGTGTTCAGAAGTGGAAAGAGAAATTAGCATTGGTAAAATAGACAAAGCATACAGGAAAGTTAAAGAGAATTCTGTGGTAAATAAATAAAAATCTGATAATGTTTAAACAAAGATGGTATACTGATTTATAAAACGAAAGGAAAGGTTGATAGGTGGGTGGAATATATTTAAAATTTATACGCAGGAAAAGAATTAAAAAATAGTGTTATAGAGGAGGAAGAGGAAGTCAAAAAGGACGAAAGGAGAGAAACAATACTGAAATCTGAATTTAAGAGAGAATTAAAAGATTTGAATGGCATAAAAGCTCCTGGAATAGATAGAATACCTGAAGAATTACTGTGCAGTGCAGGTGAGGAAGTGATATATAGATTATACAAACTGGTATGTAGTATTTATAAAAAAGGGGAAATTTCGTCAGACTTCAAAAAGAGTGTTTATAGTCATGATATCAAAGAAAGCAGGAGCAAAAAATGTGAAGAATACAGAACAATTAGCTTAACTAGTCATACAAAAGAATTGAGAGGAGAGTGGAAGAAGTGTAGGAGAAGACCAATTTAGTTTCAGTAAAAGTATAGGAACAAGGGAAGCAATTTTAGCACTCAGGTTAATAGTAGAAGGAAAATTAAAGAAAAACAAACCAACATACTTGGCGTTTATAGACCTAGAAAAGGCTTTCGATAACGTAGACTGGAATAAAATGTTCAGCATTTAAAAAAAATTAGGGTTCAAATACAGAGATAGAAGAACAATTGCTAACATGTACAGGAACCAAACAGCAACAATAACAATTGAAGAACATAAGAAAGAAGCCCTAATAAGAAAGGGAGTCCGACAAGGATGTTCCCTATCTCCGTTACTTTTTAATCTTTACATGGAACTAGCAGTTAATGATGTTAAAGAACAATTTAGATTCGGAGTAACAGTACAAGGTGAAAAGATAAAGATGCTACGATTTGCTGATGATATAGTAATTCTAGCCGAGAGTAAAAAAGATTTAGAAGAAACAATGAACGGCATAGATGAAGTCCTACGCAAGAACTATCGCATGAAAATAAACAAGAACAAAACAAAAGTAATGAAATGTAGTAGAAATAACAAAGATGGACCGCTGAATGTGAAAATAGGAGGAGAAAAGATTATGGAGGTAGAAGAATTTTGTTATTTGGGAAGTAGAATTACTAAAGATGGACGAAGCAGGAGCAATATAAAACGCAGAATAGAACAGGTGAAACGAGCCTTCAGTCAGAAATATAATTTGTTTATATCAAAAACATTTTTGAAAGTATATGTTTGGAGCGTCGCTTTATATGGATGTGAAACTTGGATGATTGGAGTATCTGAGAAGAAAAGATTAGAAGCTTTTGAAATGTGGTGCTATAGGAGAATGTTAAAAATCAGATGGGTGGATAAAGTGACAAATGAAGAGGTGTTGCGGAAAATAGATGAAGAAAGAAGCATTTGGAAAAATATAACTAAAAAAAGAGACAGACTTATAGGCCACATATTAAGGCATCCTGGAATAGTTGCTTTAATATTGGAGGGACATAGATGGGAAAAATTGTGCATATACCTTTGGAATATGTAAAACAAATTATTAGTGATGTACATCACTAATAATTTGTGATGTACCCCCTTCATCCCCCTTACCCCCTTCATCCTAGGGGGTATACTGAAATGAAACGACTAGCACTAGACAGGGAATTTTGGATAGCTGCATCAAACCAGTCAAATGACTGAAGACAAGAAAAAAATTATGCTTGAATTAGACGTAACATTTTCCTAAACAAATTTACTAAAATAACTTTGGCGAAAAGTATTCTACATCAAAAACCAACCTGGAGGGAGCATGTAAGATAATTTTTTTTAAATAAAAATATTGTTTTACATTTTAGACTATGTTCAAACCAATGGGGACTAGTAGCTAAAATTAGTGGAGATGATGCTCCAGAAAATTTTTACTGGATCTTTTCAAGGCCATAGTTAAAATGGAAATAGGGGTGCTGCAGTTCCAGTGCCTATATGCGAGCCGCCATTGATTCAAACTGTAATGCATGTTCAGGTTTACACTGGGTATTTTAAATTTCAATATTTATAATAGTAAGAAATTCCTATTTCCCCAATCATTGAAAGCATGATAGAAGTCTGTAATTTAAGATTTATATTTTCCAACTCTAATTCACCACCAATTAAAGAAACAGATTTTTTGTACTTTCCTGTTAATATCCTGTAAAAATAGGGGGTAATTTAAAACCCCCTCATTTTGTATTTATTATTTTTTTTTTTTTTTACATAACCTAGTTTCTAACCTATGACCTGATGACAAAACGTAAAGCTGTTCCTTTTTCTCCATATATTATTGTATACTTTCTATTACCTACTATTCAACAAAACTAACTGAAACAACACCACATATAATTGAACCTAGTATGTGCCATTGCTCTGTGTGCCAGAAAAATGAAATCTGCTGAAAAATTTCAACAAAAATAACATCTTGAACGAACCATTTACGAAAAATAAATTTGGAAAGTATGACTCAAGGTGATGTTTTGCAGTACCTTGCTCTTTATTTCAACTGATAACACTGGTCAATAAAATTTAATTTTTTGTTTGTTAAATGAGAGTTAATGGCTGATTCGTATAGTATTTTTTATGCTAATTTCATATAATTTTTTATCAGGCTCAGTTTTTTGAAATTAAAATTTCTTTTGAAACAAGAAAATGCACGGTGAACGTAATATGACAATACATTACATGCATTTTGTATTCGCCTAAAATTTATTTCTTTTGAATTTTCTGCTGTAATTTGCTGAAGGTAGATCCCTCTTTAGAATCCAACAGTAGTTAGGTTTTATTTTTGGGTTCCATTATCCCTGGTATTGTGCTTCAGTTGTAGATATCTCCTGGTGAAAGCGTTCTCCATGTTCATCACTGATAGCACCAAGATTGTTAGGGAAAAATCCAAATATGATGTAAGAAATGAATTTTGAGCAACATGTTACACCTAAGTTCTTCGTAGTTTTGAAGGAGTTCACTCACAAGTTCTCTGTAGTTACTGGGCTTATGATTTTCGTGGAAGTTGTTTATCACATTTTGAAATGATTTCTATACAGCAACCTCCAAGTCATTCAAACATTCTTCAAATGCTGGATCACTTAGTTTTATTTATGGTCCAACACATACCTAAGTAAAGAGTCCATATCATTGCAGTACTAAGTTTTCTTACTAAGAGAAGAAATATTCAAATTCTGACAGTTTATCACGAAAACACTTATTTTAGTGTTTGCTTGTAAAAGATGCCATACTTTTTTTTAGTCTTGATGCCAGTATTTCTGCTTGATTCTTTAATAATTTTATATCACAAACCATATTGTTTAATTCTGCCTGATTAATTAAATGGGGTTCAGAGTATATTTTCTAAAATGTCTGGATCTCTTTCTTTATTGCCCGATAAGTCGGCACAAGATTTGACATTTTCATCTTCATCTACGTTCCATGTTTCTGGTGGTACTGAAATTGGAAGCTCTTGGCTATGTAGGACTGCCTGCAGAACAGAGAGAATATCAGGGTATTTAACAATACGTCTAGTTTTAGCTGTTATCGCAGATGTCTTTATTACACAAAAATAACAGTCAGTAGTGTGATCCTTTAGTTGACTCCAAACTATTGGAATTGCAAATAGCACGTGATTGGATCCATTTGGCCAACCAGTCATCAGTGTTACACAAGAAGCACAACAAATATAAGGAGCCCAAGAATTGACCTGATCACCTAATTGACATCCAAAATACAGTTCATACAACTTTTTTTCAGTGGAGCAATATTTTTTTCTGAGGCTTCAACGTTACCTCACCACAGATGTAGTAGAAATTGTTTGGATGATTAGTGCAACTACAAGGCATTGTTAATACATTACAATAACTAATATTGTTTAAAAACACACTAATTTAATAAACGAACATTCACTTTACTGAACGACATATACCCATAAATATGAAAGCCAGCTACAAAATTTAACGTTACACACAAGAACTTGCACTTGATTGAGAATTAAAAATATTTTTCTCGTCTGTACGACAGTTTATAAATAAATATAATAATGACAGAAATAACTAATAAGTGGATGATATGTTTATAGTAAGATGAAAATAGGAGGAATTAGTAAAATGAACATTCTTGTTCATTTTAATTACTGTGTAAATAATAAATATGATGACTAATGTCTTACAAACCAACGTGACAACAATTACAGGACTGTAATAAATAAACAAAAGCTATTCAGTTGATAAATAATATAATAAAATTCGTTCACAAAATGCTATGCTTATGGAGTTCATGCAAAATACTACCTGAAAATAAGAATGGTAGGTACAAAAAAAAATAAGCCTGATAGAAGAATTCTGATTTCAAATTTGAGATCAAAAAATACTATAAAATCAGTTATTCACACTCTTATTTAACAAAATCATTGATGATCAGTGTAATGGATGCCCACATTCTCTCAATATGCTGAAAATGATCACCAGTACGTGGATCAATAAAATTAAACAGCGATTGACCAATGTGTGTAACTGTCTGCCTCAAGATCATTAGAATAGTAACCACACCTACAATCATTTAATAAAATAGAACCCGGCTTCATCCTAATTCAGATAACCTTAATATGTTTTTGCTGAACAATTCAAAATCTGAATGACAAATATTTTGTTTAGTTTTTTATATAAACCGCTAAAAATTCACTGCTGTAGAAGAACAGTACCTGGATTTAAGTTAATTCAATAAATAAACTCTTTTATATTTCATGATGCAACCATCAACTCCTATTTTATTGCCCAGTATAAGTCAAATATGGGTTTTTTAGTCTTGTAGGTGTTTTCACTTACACCTACAAGACTAAAAAATCACCCTATACTATAAAATAATTTGAAATATTAATGAAAAATCAAATGTAGTTGAATAACAAGAAAGTACCCATTTTTCTCCATCAATGCTTCTGTGTTAACAGTTTTAACTTACAACTTTACTAGACACCTAAAATGTGTGTTGGTTTCAAGAAGGATTCTTAATTTTAATATTATATCCTACAAGTTTGTTCTAATTGGGAAAACAAGCGTGATGGAATACTAGGTGAAAAATTCCATATCCTTTCTGGGATTTTCTTTTCTCGTCTACTCAAAAGTTGGAGGGCTTTTACTACTCAAAGTCAGACTCTTAAATTCTTTGTAAAGTTTTTCCTTCCCTTATTTCATTCATGAACCCTTGTCTAGGTTTTTCTCTAGCCTTACTTCCTTCTAGTAAACCCTCTACCAACATGTAGTACACCAACTGGATTTGTTGAATTAAGTGGCCAATAATGTTCTTCTTTCTGTTATTGTTAACAATAATGTTCTTTACTCAGGTTTACTTTTTTCTGTTTTTCTTACGATCTGTAAACAAATACTCCAGATTAAACTTTTCACCAGTTTTTTCTTTGTTATCAAAGCAAGTAAAGTTCTTTTTTCTGTGCAATCCTTCTTTTCCCTGTACTAATTCTATTTTCAACATCTGTTAGGATTCTTCCTTCCAATGAAATATAACTTTCCAGGTATTTAAATGTAATTATTTGTATTTTTTCCCAGAGCATAACATATTATGTACTAGGAATACAGAATACTTAACTAACAATCATTTATTCTGTGCGTTCTATTATCAACCAAATAAAAATACTGCTAACTTCTTTTATTTCTTTTTCAGAATATGGTCGTTGTGCAGAGGATTTGGTATGTACTGGAAAAACAATAAAAAGATACATGACAAAATACGCAAGAGTAAGTAGAAATTTATTCTTTTCTTAAGTATATTCTAGATAAAATAAGCTAACTTTCAGTCAAGGTTATAATTACACTTATTATATAAGTAAAAATAAATATGAGGTATCCATTAAATTGAAAATGGTACACAGCTATATTCATCGGCAAGCCTATTATACCAAACATTTAAAGAAAACAGAGGAGTCTTTTCCATTGGCTTCTTCAGTGAGCCTAATGTTTATTATTGCATATTAATATGTCAATCTCACCAAAATTCAGGTGATATCTAAAATTACATGTAACGCCTAAAGAAGGTCCTGTAAACTGCAGAGAGTTCACTGTAGAGTCAGGTACTTTAAAATCATTATATTTATAAAATCAAGCTTTGACTTGTGGCTCTTCTATCTCAAGGCATCGTAATCCATACTCCATACTTTATATGTACCGTGGCAATAATGAGACTGATCACTACTAAGTGATCAGTCTCATTATTGCCATCAGTCTCAGTGATCCATGCTCTCCACGAGAGAGCATGGATCACCGGTAACCAAAACAGCAACGTCATTGATCATCGGCGCATTATAACCGCTATGTAATTATCTGGAGGCCAGATATGTGATATATCTGTCCTTGTACAGTAAACGTTAGTGAAAATCTGGCATTCTTATCACTTTATCTACTCCAAAGGATGTCATTTGGAAGCAAGAGTTATACTTTCTGATTTTACTTAAAAATTGCTTCGACTCATCTGTAACACTTAAATATATAGTTTTCAAAGGCTCCTCTGGTTCACCAAGTAAAGGAAGCGAAACTTTACCTCTGGAACAGCACGTTCCAGCAGTTTCATCTTTCCAAAGCATCGCAATGCTGACATTTTCTATTCGTTGAGCCAATACCGATTAAAGAATGCTTATGGTATTCAAGTGAAGGATCGTATTGAAATCCAGAATTATTAAATACAGACCAATTGTTACGCAAGAAATTTCGACGGCGCGCGATTTCCATTTCTGCATGAACGATTCTTCTCGCCTGCGATATTTCTGGAGTTTCTCTAGCTCTTATGGCTGCCTGCTGTTCAGCCTTTCTTTCTAAACGAATTTGTGTTTGAATCGGCGTTTCAGCTGAAGTTAGCTTGGCGTTCAGCTTGCTCATCTAACCTTTCTTGTCTCTGAGAAGTTGTTTCACCAGCCCTCAAAGCACATTGTCGCCGTCTTAGTTCTGCGTGAGCGGAAGATTCTTGAGTTCGAGCAACTTTTGCCGCCCGGGCCCGTGATGAATCCCTGGACAGGTTAGATTTGCGTTTCCGAGGCATTTTAGAAAAAAAAAACAGAGTAAAAACTGAAAATAGCGTTACAAGTAAAACAATAAACAGGCACTTAACCTCAAAAACTGGAAATATTTTAGTATTGCTTAGAAGTGACAGAAGAATTATAATAAATATAGAAGGATTCGAAACAGCAGAAGCACTATACTCAATTGAATAGTGACTTGACCCCGTCGATATTACAATGTTGGATCGGCACTGTATTTCATTTACTTACTGGAACGCCAGGTGGCGTTGAAATTGGTCAAATTTTTTGTCGGACGATCATACCTAACGATATAAATTTTTTTACCCTCCCGAAATTACATTGTTTTTTTTTTTTTTTTTACTAAAAAGCGTCCTATGTCCTTCGCAATACCTTTGAGAATATGTGTACGAAGTTTCATGATGATCGGTTGAGTAGTTTCTGCGTGAAAGCGTAACAAACAAACAAACTCACATTCACATTTATAATATTAGTAAGGATTGCAAGTAATAGGAATTTAGGTTAACTCCTGGAAAGGCTGGTAACTTATAAATAGAACACTATAATATTTTTTTTTTTTTTTTTTTTGTCTTCAGTCATTTGACTGGTTTGATGCAGCTCTCCAAGATTCCCTATCTAGTGCTAGTCGTTTCATTTCAGTATACCCTCTACATCCTACATCCCTAACAATTTGTTTTACATACTCCAAGCGTGGCCTGCCAACACAATTTTTCCCTTCTACCTGTCCTTCCAATATTAAAGCGACTATTCCAGGATGCCTTAGTATGTGGCCTATAAGTCTGTCTCTTCTTTTAACTATATTTTTCCAAATGCTTCTTTCTTCATCTATTTGCCGCAATACCTCTTCATTTGTCACTTTATCCACCCATCTGATTTTTAACATTCTCCTATAGCACCGCATTTCAAAACCTTCTAATCTTTTCTTCTCAGATACTCCGATCGTCCAAGTTTCACTTCCA
This sequence comes from Lycorma delicatula, assembly GCF_047948215.1. Taxonomy (NCBI): domain Eukaryota; kingdom Metazoa; phylum Arthropoda; class Insecta; order Hemiptera; family Fulgoridae; genus Lycorma; species Lycorma delicatula. The sequence goes on from NC_134455.1 coordinate 395,582,644, forward strand.
TATAAAGCGACACTCCAAACATACACTTTCAAAAATCTTTTCCTGAGATTTAAATTAATTTTTGATGTAAACAAATTATATTTCTTACTGAAGGCTCGTTTAGCTTGTGCTATTCGGCATTTTATATCGCTCCTGCTTCGTCCATCTTTAGTAATTTTACTTCCCAAATAACAAAATTCTTCTACCTCCATAATCTTTTCTCCTCCTATTTTCACATTCAGTGGTCCATCTTTGTTATTTCTACTACATTTCATTACTTCTGTTTTGTTCTTGTTTATTTTCATGCAATAGTTCTTGCGTAGGACTTCATCTATGCCGTTCATTGTTTCTTCTAAATCCTTTTTACTCTCGGCTAGAATTACTATATCATCAGCAAATCGTAGCATCTTTATCTTTTCACCTTGTACTGTTACTCCGAATCTAAATTGTTCTTTAACATCATTAACCGCTAGTTCCATCTAAAGATTAAAAAGTAACGGAGATAGGGAACATCCTCGTCGGACTCCCTTTCTTATTAGGGCTTCTTTGTTATGTTCTTCAATTGTTATTGTTGCTGTTTGGTTCCTGTACATGTTAGCAATTGTTCTTCTATCTCTGTATTTGAACCCTAATTTTTTTAAAATGCTGAACATTTTATTCCAATCTATGTTATCGAAAGCCTTTTCTAGGTCTATAAACGCCAAGTATGTTGGTTTGTTTTTCTTTAATCTTTCTTCTACTATTAATCTGAGGCCTAAAATTGCTTCCCTTGTCCCTATACTTTTCCTAAAACCAAATTGGTCTTCTCCTAACACTTCTTCCACTCTCCTCTCAATTCTTCTGTATAGAATTCTAGTTAAGATTTTGATGCATGACTAGTTAAACTACTTGTTCTGTATTCTTCACATTTTTCTGCCCCTGCTTTCTTTGGTATCATAACTATAACACTTTTTTTGAAGTCTGACGGAAATTCCCCTTTTTCATAAATATTACACACCAGTTTGTATAATCTATCAATCGCTTCCTCACCTGCACTGCGCAGTAATTCTACAGGTATTCCGTCTATTCCAGGAGCCTTTCTGCCATTTAAATCTTTTAATGCTCTCTTAAATTCAGATCTCAGTATTGTTTCTCCCATTTCATCCTCCTCAACTTCCTCTTCTTCCTCTATAACACCATTTTCTAATTCATTTCCTCTGTATAACTCTTCAATATATTCCACCCATCTATCGACTTTACCTTTCGTATTATATATTGGTGTACCATCTTTGTTTAACACATTATAATATTAGAAAAATATAATATCAAAAAATACTTTCAATTTTTTTAAATCAGTTTTTCACAAATAAATACTCCTAGTAATGATTTCTGATTAAATTTTATTATTTCTAGTCCACTCCTGCTTGTAACATTAATTTAAAAATGCAGTATAATTGGTTTTTTTTTTTACTTTTTATTGTTTTCAGGACTGTACCGGTGATGGAAGGATAAACTGTATTGATTATGCTAAAATACATAGACTTGGTCCATATGCCTGCAAAGGTCATATAAATGAAAACTTTCTTGAAGTAATGAGAGTCTGCTTAAAGAGATTAAATAAGGATGAAAATGGGGATGATATTGTTTCTGGGAGTGGTAATGATTCTGATAATGATACCTCAGTTTCAGTTATTAGTTAATCAAATTATAAGTAAAATAAATGGAATTAATTTCAAAATATAAGAAATATTGGAAATTCAAAAAAAGGGCTTTACAACTTTGAAAGTGTATAAAAATTTAATCCAAATAAAAAGTACACGCTGTACTTTTTAGAAAAATAAATTATTTGTTTTATAAAAAGACTCGATTCAATTTCTGTGTAGATAATTTGATTCAATATGATCGCTATTGAATCACAAATAAAATCAACTCCTTGACCGTTACATAAATCCTACTTGATTGGTCCAATGACCCGGGAAATGTCTATCAGGGAAAACATCTTCAGCACTCTCTATAGGAATGCTGTAATGTATCCTGTTCCTGGAAAATTACTCCTTAGTCATTTTTGTAATGATGTGAAATGAGAGAACTTAAGCGCATTTCAATAAAATATAAAATTCTTATTAAAATATAAAACACAAATAAACTTTTACTTTGCTAAGAGGTCAAAATGCATTCACATTTAACCTTGTTTTAACATCCTCCAGGGATATATGTTTTTTTTTAATGTTCCTGCAATTGTGAATCATGAGTGCTTACCTAATTGATTCGATTGTCATTAAAGAGTGCATTTCCCATGAATTTCATTAATCTACCTAGATAATTTTCTGCTTAATTGTAACAGTTGACTTGTTCAACTATATAAATGATACCTAAGTAGATTCTATGATCTCAAACTTGTGAAGTCCATTTTAAATTATTCCGTAGATATATACAAATACATATTTAAAAAAAAAAGAATTCCAATGATCATTGATTATTTTACACTGTTTTGTTTATTTCAAAGATATTATTTTATAAAGAAATTTAAGAAATAAATTTTCTATTCATTAAACTTGTATGAAAAATAAACCTTCAATTCATTAAACAAAGAAATCTTAAGTTATTTTTATTTAATTCCAATATCCTCTATATAATATATGAAAAATTCTGTAATTATTAGAAATAGCATTTATTTCCATTAAAAAATAATGAAATACAAATACCATTTATTTAATTTGGAAATCAATCTTGTTCAGTATCCAATCACAATTACTCTAGTGAAATACCAACAATAATCATTTAGTGTTGTATTTTACTTTGTCATTATTTTTTTTTTTTTTTTTTTTATCTAATGTGTAATTAATTTTATCTGTGTGTAATCTGTTCAATTATTGAACAATAAGCAATCCCCCATGACCCAATGCAATGAGCATGAAATGTTTGACAAGTAAATGAGGTGTAGACTCCCTAACCTAACCTTGTTTCTTTCTTTTTGCTGTTTAGCCTCCATTAACTACCGTTTAGATAATAGTTCAGAGGATGATATATATGAGTGTAAATGAAGTGTAGTCTTGTACATTCTCAGTTTGACCATTCCTGAGATGTGTGGTTAATTGAAACCCAACCGCCAAAGAACAACGGGATCCACGATCAAGTATTCAAATCCGTGTAAAAATAACTGACTTTACTAGGACTTGAACGCTGGAACTCTCGACTTTCAAATCAGCTGATTTGGGAAGACTCGTTCACCACTAGACCAACCCGGTGGGTTAACCTAACCTAACCTAACCAAGCCTTCCATTTGAGATATGTTCTTAATTGAACCCCAACCACCATGTAATACCAGTATCCACTTTCTAGTATTCAAATTCATATAAGAACATCTAACTTTTACTAGGATTTGAATCATCAGACTTCAAAAATCTGCTGTTAAACACCAGATTTGCAATGACAAGTTAACCAACCACTAGACTAGCCCGACAAGTTTTGTCATTTTTGAATACTATTAATTTTACATTATTATTAACCTATACAACACCAGATTATAATCTCAATACATTTTACAGTCGATAGTTTTGTCCAGTATTAGGCCAACTATTTTAAGTGGCTATTTTAATTGAACTCCATTTTATAAACTTGATTCAAATTCCTCACTGATAATGTGGATAATGTTTCAAAATTGTAGTTATGAATTGCATAATTACAGGTTGATTAATTTATTTAAACGGTCAAGCTAATTTAAAGATTAGTAAAATAAATAAAGGTAGTTTTAACTTAGATTTGTATGATAAACTGCAAGTCAAATTTGTCTTGTTCAGCTATCAATTGATATCTCAATATAAGGGCTTCTGTATGTCTTCTAAATAAATATCTAATTTAAAATTTAAATAAGCATTTAATGTTCTAATTTCATTAATCCATTGTATATTATGCTTTTATCTTTATTTATATATATTTCTTGTGTGCGTGTGTATGAAAGTGAACTCCTCCTAAACGGCTGTACTGATTTTGATGAAATTTTGTGTGTGTTCAAGGGGATTCAACAATGATTTAGATTCACAATTTGGTTCACTGGAAAATATTTTTTTTATTATTTTTTTATTTATAAGTAGTTGTTGATTTTGGAATGTTTTATATTGGATCCGGCAGACTGCGTTACCATCGCAGTATCAAATATTCAATAATATTCTATTTTAATTTTAGTTTGTCCCGACAGTTGGTGCTGCAATCAAATTGAGAAAAATATTTCGTAATTTTCTGTTATTTTTGTGTTACAAAAAATCGCGAGAAAACAGTTTTTTAATAAATAAGAGACTAATAAATCAGATGGAAATGTAAACAAAGGAAAACCAATCAGATCAATGCAAGATGGCCGCTGTCAAACACAACGACCAATCACAAAGAGCCCGTATGGCCGTTGCCAATGTAAACAAAATCACAACTGATTAAGTAACAAGTAGGCAGCACTGCGATCGCGTTTAGAATTGTGCGCGTATTGAGAAATATTATATTATATTATTATTTATTGAAATAACGTTTTAAAGTGTAATTAAAAAATATACATTGTGCAAATTTGTAAGGTACAGTATTGAAGTGAAAATGTTTTTTTAATTTATTTATGTGTTGTTGATCTTGGGATGGTTACGGTTCACAATTGGATCTGTTAGGCAGAGCTGCGATCGCGTTTTAGAATTTTTTTTTTATTTTTGGTTTATCAGTCAATCCCGGTAGTTGGTGCTGCGATCGGATTTTAAGAATTCTTTTTATTTTGTTGCTTTCTCGCATATCAGTTACTTGCGTCGTAGTTTAATGTTGTTTTTACATTAAAATTCGTATTTTTAACGGACTACTGTGTTTAGAGAATAGTTTGAATTAATATCCGATAGGTAGTGCTGTTTTGACAATTGGATTTATTTACATTCTGAATTTTATAAAGTTAAAGGTGAAATTTTATAAGGTTCCGTAATGTTTTGTAAGTTTCTTAATGTTCAGTATTAATTGTAATGATTTTGCAGCCGCAACACTTTTCGTTAAAAAATTATTTTCCACCGAATACTGTGATTAGAGAGTGGTGTGAATTAAATCCGATAGGTGGTGCTGTTGTTTTGCCATTTTGATTTATTTACATTCTGAATTTTATAAAGTTAAAGGTTAAATTTTGTTAAATTGCTAATGTTCAGTTTTTTAAGGTTTTATGAAACCTTCAATTGTTGTAATTTAATCTGTATGTATACTCAGATCTTGCAATAGCGAAGCATTGCCGAGTCTGCTAGAATTGCGCGCTTATTGAGAATATTATATTATATTATTATTTATTGAAATAACTTTTTAAAGTTTATTTGTAAGGTGCAGTATTGAAGTGAGTATTTTACATGAATTTTAGCGATCTATACACTTGCATTCAATAACAATCAACTTAACCTACAAATTTAAATTGTCAGTTCTCATTTTATTCTATGCTACTTCTGAAGTATTGAACGGCTCTTTCAAAAAAAAAAAATTTAAGTTTGTAAAATAAATATTGTATAATAAACATTTATAAAATTAAAATATAAGTTACTTGATTAATTTTATAAAAAGTTTTCTAAAATTATTTTTAATTTACAATTATTTAAAATTTGGTAAAATAGATGTTAAAATAAAGAATGAGAAAAATTATAAAAATTTCTACTAGAATTTTAACTACGTTGCTTTTTTACAGTGCTAAAATTTTTTTTCATTAATTGATTAATTAAGCTGTTACATGGTACGTTTTTAGAATGATAAGTGAAAATTAGTATAAATGTGCATGAAAATTTATTAATTACACCAATTATTAATTTTACGACGTTTCGATTTTTTAATTCAATTTTCATCGGACATCTCAATATTTAGTGAAAATAAATATTAACCATACTACACATAATTAATCAATAAACCCATTACAATAATACAACAATCACAAACTGATAATATCATACTAATAGTCATTTTAATGAAATTTAGAACACATTCCTGCTAATTTTAACTTAATTAAAACAGGACAACGTCTGTCGGGTCCGCTAGTCTATATATATATAAAAATCAATGTTTATCTGTCTGTTCCAACTTAACTCGAGATCTACCGGCAAATTTTAGACAGATTTGTGTAAAATTTTGCACACCTACACTTTGAAGCCCTGCGGTGAATATAGGCTATTTTTTTTTTACCTCCGACGTAACGGTTGCGAGTTATCAGCGTTAAATTTACTTTTTACCATTTTGACAAGATTGGATTCATTTGTTCGCACGCTTTAAAAGTTAAATTTCATGTGATTTTAGTTTGTTTTTTCAATTCGATGCAAAAATTAGAAGATGGGGGTTTGAGGGGGGTTTCCTCCCTCAGTTAAAAAAAAATTAAAAATCACGTTGTTTTTTCCAAATTATCTACCGAAAGTGTTTTCACAGTTGTTATATGGGAGTTATTTTTTGAGGGGGATTTGGGGGCGCAGCCCCCATGTCGGTAAATTAAAAAAAAATGGATTTTCTGTTATCAAATAACGTATCTAAATTGCATGTAATTTTTTCTAAAAACATTAAGCTCTTAACTTGGAGTAAAGTTGATAACGTCAAAAATTTTCCAGTTGAAAAAAGAACTTTGGAAACCTGGAAAACCAAAGCGCCCAGCGAAGCGAGGCCTGGCTGGGAGGTCCGGCGAAGCCGGCCCGAGCGACTAGTTAAGTTTATTTTCCTCTTGATTGGATAGAATTAAAGATAATAACAAGACTTATTTTACTTCAAAATATTATCTTTATTAATATCTTTTGTCAACCATCAACTATAGAAACTTTTTTTTTTTTTGTCTTCAGTCATTTGACTGGTTTGATGCAGCTCTCCAAGATTCCCTATCTAGTGCTAGTCGTTTCATTTCAGTATACCCTCTACATCCTACATCCCTAACAATTTGTTTTACATATTCCAAACGTGGCCTGCCTACACAATTTTTCCCTTCTACCTGTCCTTCCAAAATTAAAGCGACTATTCCAGGATGCCTTAGTATGTGGCCTATAAGTCTGTCTCTTCTTTTAACTATATTTTTCCAAATGCTTCTTTCTTCATCTATTTGCCGCAATACCTCCTCATTTGTCACTTTATCCACCCAACTGATTTTTAACATTCTCCTATAGCACCACATTTCAAAAGCTTCTAACCTTTTCTTCTCAGATACTCCGATCGTCCAAGTTTCACTTCCATATAAAGCGACACTCCAAACATACACTTTCAAAAATCTTTTCCTGACATTTAAATTAATTTTTGATATAAACAACTTATATTTCTTACTGAAGGCTCGTTTAGCTTGTGCTATTCGGCATTTTATATCGCTCCTGCTTCGTCCATCTTTAGTAATTCTACTTCCCAAATAACAAAATTCTTCTACCTCCATAATCTTTTCTCCTCCTATTTTCACATTCAGTGGTCCATCTTTGTTATTTCTACTACATTTCATTACTTTTGTTTCGTTCTTGTTTATTTTCATGCGATAGTTCTTGCGTAGGACTTCATCTATGCCGTTCGTTGTTTCTTCTAAATCCTTTTTATTCTCGGCTAGAATTACTATATCATCAGCAAATCGTAGCATCTTTATCTTTTCACCTTGTACTGTTACTCCGAATCTAAATTGTTCTTTAACATCATTAACTGCTAGTTCCATGTAAAGATTAAAAAGTAACGGAGATAGAGAACATCCTTGTCGGACTCCCTTTCTTATTAGGGCTTCTTTCTTATGTTCTTCAATTGCTACTGTTGCTGTTTGGTTCCTGTACATGTTAGCAATTGTTCTTCTATCTCTGTATTTGAATCCTAATTTTTTTTAAATGCTGAACATTTTATTCCAGTCTACGTTATCGAATGCCTTTTCTAGGTCTATAAACGCCAAGTATGTTGGTTTGTTTTAATTTAATCATCCTTCTACTATTAATCTGAGGCATAAGATTGCTTCCCTTGTCCCTATACTTTTCCTGAAACCAAATCGGTCTTCTCCTAACACTTCCTCCACTCTCCTCTCAATTCTTCTGTATAGAATTCTAGTTAAGATTTTTGATGCATGACTAGTTAAACTAATTGTTCTGTATTCTTCACATTTATCTGCCCCTGCTTTCTTTGGTATCATGACTATAACACTTTTTTTTAAGTTTGACGGAAATTCCCCTTTTTCATAAATATTACATACCAGTTTGTATAATCTATCAATCGCCTCCTCCCCTGCACTGCGCAGTAATTCTACAGGTATTCCGTCTATTCCAGGAGCCTTTCTGCCATTTAAATCTTTTAATGCTCTCTTAAATTCAGATCTCAGTATTGTTTCTCCCATTTCATCCTCGTCAACTTCCTCTTCTTCCTCTATAACACCATTTTCTAATTCATTTCATCCGTATAACTCTTCAATATATTCCACCCATCTATCGACTTTACCTTTCGTATTATATATAGGTGTACCATCTTTGTTTAACACATTATTACATTTTAATTTATGTACCCCAAAATTATAGAAACTTATAAATTAAATTCACTACATTTCACTTAGAATTCTCTATGCTTCCTCAGGTGACAATACACATTCATACAAAATTCTCTTACATACTAAAAAATTAACTGGTCTACCCACCCTAGATAACAATATTTTATCTCCACCCTTGATTTAATAGATTCCCCTACTTACACATGACTTATCTTTTCTTTAGATAATATATGTATTGCTTTATATAACCTGATTGCTATTTTCTGTGCATTGAAACCTTTACAATGCACATTCCGTTTATTTTTCTTATCTTTTGCCAGGTATACATCTATGAAAGTGGCAACATATACATATAAATGTATTTTCCTTCCACTCCAGTCAAGATTTTTCCAAAATCATTTAAAAATTATTTTTCTATCATGTTCTCCAATACTTCTACACTTCAGATTTCCTAAACTCAATTTACAGTCGGAAGATTATTTCATTTTTCTTGTTTCTTTTTCTTGATTGTACTCCGATTTTCCTGAAAAATTATCTTTTTTTTTTAAACCTTTATCATAAGTCCTTTCTAACTACTACTTTTATGTATATTTCATAATTTGTATGAATAATTACTGATTACAGAATTCTGTGATCCAGCGTTTCTGAGCCATCTTCAAGGTCCATCATTTCAATATTATTACAGGTGGCGGATCTTGAACTTTTTGGATATTTGAGGCTAAATTCTCAATTTCTATCTTCTCTTCTAACCGGTTTGTAATTGGTATCTCAAAGTAATTCATATCTTTAAACTCGTTATCAGAGAAATTAGCATTACTTTTCATAAGTATAAGCTAGGACAATTGTAGAAATATTTAAATCTTCAAAAATTTCTATGTTGCATTCATCGGTTAATACAGGATCGTTTGAGCCAGTCAAAGTTTTGTTACAATCATTATTACAGCGACATAAGCAGTAGCTGGGTTAAGATTATCATTTGATTCAGTTAATATTTCATCTACCAAACTGTTACTTGCTAGCTGAAATATCTAGAAAATTATCTCCATCCAAAGCAATGCATGTTACTTATAACTAAATTTTCATTTTTTTTTCTTCCTGTTATTTCATTTTGTACAGCATTTTCTTCCAATGCAATTTTTTTTTTGCTATTTCAACTAGTTTTTTTTACATCGGTCACTCACATTTAACGGATGATCCATCCTGCATGCAAGGAAGAGGAAGAAAACTGTTGCTCCGGCAGTGCCGACCCTGGTATGGTGGTGGAAGGTAGTTTTTTTTTTCACTTCTTATGTGTACTAAACGTTCCTTGTTCCTTCCTTTTTCTAGTTTACTCGATGGAACGAATATGAAAGCGGTTTAGTTGTTTTTTCAGTAGCGATCAGAAGATGGCGGAAAGCAAGAGCTCTTTGATTGCCAGATCTGTCCAAAAACATCCTGGAATAGCGGAAGAGAAGGTAATTAGTAAAAAGTAATTATCGTTGGACTGTAGTGTTTTTAAGTGGGCATTTTATTAAGTTATTATCTAATAATACTAAAAAATATTATATATATTAACATTTTATTATTTATTCGATTAAACCAAATACGATTTTTAAGCACATTGTGCTTAAAAGCCGTGTACCGTATTCTTGAATGCGATAAAGTGTAGAATTAGATTATGATCCTGCTTCCAGCCATTGTATTCGATTCATTTTTTTGGGTTTTTTTTTTATTTTACAGAAATCTTTAACCATGGCCTTGAAAAGGTGGAGAAAAAAACTTTCTGAACCAGCATCCTCACCAACTTTATCTACAAGCTACCAACGTTGTGTTCCTTGTTATTAACAGAACTAGTCCCTAAATTTAACCACTAACCTCAAAACTGATCTTTTGTAAAGTACAATCGGGGGACTAACGGCAAAAAGATCCTTGTAATACAACCACTGATTGCGAGCTAATGTACAAACACGTTCGTCTTGTGAAAACACTGTTAAGTCCTATGTATCATCTCGTCTGTAATTATAAATAAAGTGTCACGTTCTTCTTACTTTACAAAGTAAATAAGTTGTTATGTTGACTTTGACCAGCTCATGTTTATGATATTATTAGCAATTATTGAATTGTTTAGTATTAGTTAAGACATCATTATGTCATCTTCATACACACTCATTAATTCACATATTGAAATAATAATGTAATAAATAAAATATATATATATATATATTATTGAGAGTGAAATATATACAGAGCGTTTCATAATGTTCTTATGAGTTACAAAAATTCAGTACAAAAAAAGGATTTCACTTATTTAAATGAAAGTTGTACGAGGTGATGCAGGGACTCAAACGGGTTTTGTTAAAATCTATAAATGTTGAATATGTGCTCCTCTGGTGACACGGCAAACATCGACACAAAAGTCTAGCTCTTGCCAAACTCATTCTAACATGTCATTTTCGATAGAGTTTATCGCATCGATTATGCGATCCTTTAGCTGAGCGATATCGTGCGGCATCGGTGGGATAAACACCTTATCTTTCACGTAACCTCAGAGAAAGAAATCACATGTCGTGAGGTCTGGTGATCTTGGTGGCCGCAACATAATGTGTTGGTCTTCTTCAGACGCGCGTCCTATCCGGCGCCGAGGTAATGTTGTGTTAAGGTACTGTCGAACATCGTTATGAAAACGGACAGGACAATCGTCTTGCTGGAAAATGAAGTCGTTGAATTGCTGAGGTATAAGCCGTAATTGTAGCATATCCAGTTATATCATGCTGGTTACTGTCGTTTCCATAAAAAAGAACGGCCCATACACTGCCTCACGAGAGATCGCACAAAAAACATTTACTTTTGGAGAATCCCGAATGTGTTCCATATAAGCGTGCGGGTTTTCAGTTCCGCAAACTCGCACGTTATGACGGTTTACTTTGTCGTTAATATGGAAAGTAGCTTCATCGCTGAAAATTATGTTGTTTAGAAAACCTTCATCAAACAACATCTTTTGCTGTAACTGTAAAGAAAAATCGAGCCTACGTGTTTTATCTCCATCAGAAAGACACCGGATTAATTGAAGACGGTTTGCATAATAAACGTTTACGGAGAACTCTCCACACTGTTGTTTTCGGAATTTCTAATTCTCTGCCTGCAGCCGCAGTCGATTTTGACGGGCTGCGAATGAAACTTGCACGCACACGTTCTACATTGACTTGTGAGGTTGATGGACGACCGGTTGATTTTCGCTTGCATAAGCGACCGGTTTCACTGAATTGTTTATACCGTGCACGAATTGAATTGAATTGGTGGCTCCTTATGAAATTTCAACCGAAACACAAATTTTTCGGAAAGTTTTTTTCAACATAGTAATTCAACACCTTGCAATTCGAGTTAAATATTGTTAATTGCCAATTCAAGTTAATATTGTTAAGAAATTTGTTTCTACATTAACTTAACAAAGATCTGCAGACATGTTTCTGTACGTGAATAAGTGTGCGGGTCATTCAAATTAACTGTGCCTGGATTACAATTCAGCCTCTAAGTTTTATGTTAACACACAACTTTCTGAAAATTCATATAATTCAAGATACTGACCACTTAGCCAAATAAACTCAAAACCAAATAACAAATTAACCACCACAGGTACAAAAAAATCCTTTCGGCACGCCGAAAGACGGAATTACATTTCAGCAGTGCTAAGTAAAGAATAAAAAAGGTTTTCACCTTAAAGTTACTTCAAATTTACTCGATACGACAATGGTTGCGTGTTAAAAAAGTTTCACATGTTTGGCATACGACAAGCCCCATCTTACAATTTCAGCAACACTTTTGTCATCCCCTGCCTGGGTTGGTCATATCAAAATTTGTTACAGATAAAAGTTTTAGGTAATGTTTACAGAACTAACGACCACTTTAAACCGATTCGATATTGTGCCTATTAAGGGAGGTATGATTTTTAATGTATTCGAAACCCCATTTTTTCTACTCCCTGGGCCAATGCTTGGTGATAGGCCCTTATCCAAAGAATAATATGAACTTTAAACGAATTCGATACTTAATAGCAAAGTTATAGCGATATTTTGTATTTGTTTTTTTTTTTCGAAAAAGCACCATTTCCAACCCCATGAAACGATTTTGGCCGTTAACGAACTCGACTGATATTTTGGGAAGAGTTATTTTTAACAAACAATTTGAAAGTGATTGGCGCAAAATGACGGCAGTTATAGTGTTCACAAGAAAGTGAAATATATATAGATATAAATATAAATGTATATATAAACTTTTGAACTACTGTGGGTTTCGGTGTCTGGAGGATGTGAAACGAGAAGATACGTCGACATTTTCCGAAAGTTGATCATGGTACCCAATACAATATAATATCAAAAATTGACTTTTGCGGGATCCTGCATCGGTCGGTACATTATTCTATAACTGCATCAACAAATAAGAAAAACAACAAAATAAATAAAAATTTAAGAAACATAAACCCTAACGACCACAAAATTTGTAACACAACTTCACTGACATAATGGAATCCAGTACTGGCAATGAAATTATATATGTTAATGTTTATACTTAATTGTACTTTTTCTTTCTTTTCCTGTTTAGCCTCCGGGAATCACCTTTAAGGTAAGGTATTACTTCAGAGGATGATATGTATGAGTGTAAATGAAGTGTAGTCATGCACAGTTTCAGTTCGACCATTCCTAAGATATGTCGTTAATTGAAACCCAATCACCAAAGACCACTATTATCCATGATCAAGCATTATAATCCGAATAAAAGTAACTTGCCTTTTCTAGGACTTGAATGCTGGAACTGTCGACTTCCATATCAGCTGATTTGGGAAGACACGTTCACCACTAGACCAACCCGGTGGGTTATATTTAATTGAACTAGAATTTCTGTACTTTAGTAGCAAGGACTGTGTTACTATTTATACTACCTCAGGAGTAGTCGGTCAGATATTGTGCAAACCTATGAGTATTCCAGTATTAAAATAAAGGGAGATACAGAGTACAGTACTGAGATCTGAATTTAAAAGAGTTTTAAAAGATTTGAATGGTAGAAAGGCCATTCCTCATACATCTAAAATCTTATATTGAGAGGAATTGAGAGGAGAGTGGAAGAAGTATTAGGAGAAAATCAATTTGGTTTCAGGAAAAGTATAGGGTCAAGGGAAGCAATTTTAGCACTCAGATTAATAGTAGAAGGAATAATAAAGAAACTAAACATACTTTGCATTTATAGACTTAGAAAAGGCATTTGATAACACAGACTGGAATAAAATGTTCAACATTTTAAAAAACTTAAGAGTTCAAGCATACACATAAATACACATAAAAGAACAATCACTAACATTTACAGGAACCAAACTGCAACAGTAAGAATCGAAGAACACGAGAAAGAAGCCATAATAAAAAAGGGACTCCAACAAGTATGTTCGCCATCCTCATTACTTTTTAATCTTTACATAGAATAAGCAGTTAATGAAGTTAAGGAACAATTTAGATCTTGAGTAACAGTGAAGGTGAAAAGATAAAGATGCTATGATTTGCTGATGATATAGTAATTCTAGCCGAGAGTAAAAATGATTTAGAAGAAACAACATATGGCAAGGATTTAGTCCTATGCAAGAACTACCACATGAAAATAAACAACAGAAGTAATGAACTGTTGTAGAAATAATGTAGATGGACCACTGAATACAAAAAATGGAAGAGAAAAGATTATGGAGGTAGAAGAACTCTGTTATTTAGGAGTAGAATTACTAAAGATAGATGAAGCAGGAGCGATTTAAATGCTGAATAGCATGGCAAAACAAGCTTTCAGTCAGAAGTATAATTTGCTTGCCTCAAAAATTAATTTAAACGTCAGAAAAACACTTCTCAAACTATATGTTTGGAGCGTAGCTTTATATAGAAGTAAAACTTGGATGATCGGAGTACCTGAGATGAAAAGATTAGAAGCTTTTGAAATGTGGTGCTAAAGGAAAATGTTAAAAATCAGATGGGCAAATAAGTAACAAATGAAGAGGTATTGCAGCAAATCGATAAAGAAAGAAGCATTTCAAGAAATTTAGTTAAAAGAAGAGTATTAGTTAATTTGGTTGTCATTTCTTCTGCCACCACCTCATTCGGTGACCCTAAAGCATACGACTGAATGCATGTGCCACAAACGGTTACTCAGCCTTGAAACAGTTTAGCGACCAGAGCTTTCCTAACAGTGCGAGCGGACTAAGCGCAGTGTCATGTACTTGTACCCCAGGGAAGTGTACAACTCCTCCCTAACGCCGTCTTCTGCTTCACCCTCCGAACATCTGGAAACAGAGTATCCAGGAACATCTGGAATGTTGCCACAAATGTAAAACTGTGGTCATTGCCACCAAACCCGCACCGAACACTGCGACAGCTCGAGCAACGGCTTTGGCCGGTAACATGAATTTGCGAGATGCCAAGGACTGCGCTGCCACTCGCGCATGGAATCTTTCCAAAACTTGAGTTGGGCTTCCTTGATGGCATGAACGTGTTCGCTACGGGCGCGCCCGTAGACACGCAGGACCTTACCGCTCACGTCATCCACGATAATCCCCGTCAGGGAGCGACGCTGGTACCTTCTATGTATGGATCTCAATCTAGCGCGCAGCACACTCAGGTCAGAGGACCACCCCTTATTCTCGGGCCGCCATCTGCGACTAACAGACGGCCCCCCCGGAAACAGAGGTCATGACGGTTCCAGACTCTCTTTGATTAGCGGACTGGCCACTACCCAAGTGTTGGTGTATTGGCCGTGGCCGCCGTAGGACCCTATCGCAGTTCATCTTGATGGCCCGACCGAATTGCTCAGCCATCAATTCCATCTCCTCCCTGTGCTCCACGCGCCATTCCAATCCCTGTAAGGCGGCTACACACTCGCGCCGCAGCCTGTCCTGTTCTAGGTTCCTTAGGTTGTAGAAATCTGAATTTGGAGCTCTTAGACAGCCTCCGTAAGCGATCTCATAGGTTATAATCCTATGATTGTTCACACTAGCCTCGGGCCAGACAGTTCAACTACTTATAAACCTAAGCAGATCGTCCATCACCAAGGTGACGTCGATGTAATTTTCCCTCCGTTCGCAAGACAAAGTCGGCGGTTGTTCTGCCTCGTTAAGCAAGTAGAAGTTCCTGGTTTCTATGAACTGTGTGAGACCAGCGCCTCTGGGGTCAGTAAGTGGTGAACCCCAGACAGAAGACTTGGCATTAGCGTCCAGAGCAACCAGCACTCTGGTGTCTGGGAGACCACCCGGAATCCGTCCCAACTTCGCCAGCAAGTCGTTGATACTCCATCCAAACTGGAAGTATCCTGACACTAGTACGACATCGAGCGTACCCCTCGTGACTCGCATGATGGCGAATTGTTCATCAGAAAACTGAGGCCACCCAGAAAACTTAGTCATCCAGAAAACACCCAACGACACATAACCGACCACGATCGCAAAGAGCGGCCGTTCCACACGAGAATGAATAACATCAATCCCGTGGAAGCCGACCACCCTATCCCTACCGTGTACGGCTCCTGGACCAAGAGGACATCGAGGTTATACTCCTACAGAATCCTCATGATTTCATTGGTGCCCGCCCGGGCATGATGCAGGTTTAACTGCCCCAGGCACAAGCGTTTGATATGGTGACTACGATCCTCAAAAGTTTTCCCCAATTCAAGAACTACTTAAAAGAAGAGACAGACTTATAAGCTACATATATAGGCATCCTGGAATTGTCGCTTTGATATTGAAGGGAAAAGTAGATGGGAAAAATTGTACCGGCAGTTAACATTTGAAATATATAAAACAAATTGTTATGGATATAGGATGTAGGGGGTATATCGAAATGAAACGACTGGCAATAAATAAGGAAACTTGGACAGCTGCATCAAACCAGTCCAATGTCTGATGACAAAAAAAAATAAAGTAAATGATATTTCAATACCAACAAATCAAGACGTTAAGTAAAATGCATCAGTGTTCTAACACAATCTTAAGAATGGCTTACTAGTTACTGCAAAAACTTAATACTGAAAAAAATTGGTGTTCCAAAACCAATTATTTTTTTAGTGGAGATATACATACGTGATTTCTAATAACCATAGAATGTGTTGTTTGTATTTTTTAGAAAAAATTGGATTTCAACAGAAATAACTTTCAACAATTTTTTTTTATTGGTTTAAAGTTTATTTTTCTTTCTTTCATAACACTTTTGTAAATAAAGAATCTATTTTTAAATATTTACATAAAATAATAGCTCTAAAGAAAATGAACTGGTCTTAAAAAATTATTAAATTATAATAATAAAAAAAAAAAAATTAAATGTATAGAGAAAAATGAACATTTAAATTTGAAAATATTTAAACATTTATTAGGAAGGTGTACAGAAACCACTAAAATATCATTTGATAGTTGAACAAACAAATTTGGTTTACTCTTTATTACATTAACTGTAACTATAACACTCCAATTGTTTTACTAATCTATTTATTAGCTTGTCTGTCTAACGATATTAATCAACCAGAACTCATGCAGTCAATTATCAAGTTTTTGTAGAGTTCTTCCACAGTATTAGTGCAGTTACTTGGACCAAATCTATGTAGTTTTGCATAGTCATAACAATCTATAACTCCATCACCATTGCAGTCCTAAAAATCATGAAAACACATCAAATAAGTTATGACAATTTTTTTAATAAATTAATATTAACATATGGGAGCAGTTTGAGAATAAATTCAACTCTATTTATTAAACTTGTCAAAAAACTTTAATTTTCTGCTTGTTAAATGAAAGTGAAAGGCTGATTATTGAAGTATTTTTTTGCTGATTTTATATAAATCAATAGATTTTTTCTCTAGCAAGCTGAGTTTTTTGTAATTGAAATTTCTTTTGAAACAAAAAAATGTATGGTGAACATAATATGACAATATATTACATGCATTTGGTATTCGCCTAAAATCTATTTGTTTCGGATTTTCTGTTGTAATTTGGTGTAAGTAGATCCCTCTTTAGATTTCTACAGTAGTCGGCTAACATTTTTCAGTCCTACTTTCCCTTGTATCATATTTCATTTGTCGATATCTGCTGGTGAAAGCATTCTCCACGTTCATTACTGACAGCACCGAAATTGTTCGGGGAAAAATCCAAATGTGAATGTAAGAAATGGATTTTGAGTAACATCTTTGTAATTTTTGAAGTTCACTCACAAGTTCTCTGTAGTTACTGGCCTTGTGGTTTCCAAGGAAGTTGTTTACCGCATTTTGAAATGATTTCTACGCAAAAACCTCAAAGTCATGCAAACATTCTTCAAATGCCAGATCAGTTATTACTGTTCTTATTTGTGGTCTAACAAATATACCTTCCTTTATTTTAGTATCGCTCATATTAGGGAATTTGTTTTTTAGAGACTGAAACCCTGCAGCATTATGATCATTGTTTTAACAAAATTGTTGAATAAACCTAGCTTAAAGTGTAGTGGCGGAAGATAAACTTTGTGGTTTTACTAAAACCTGACTAACAACATTCTTCTCTTCTGTAATCAGTACCTCTCTCCTCGGTCACTGCTCTTTTATGTAATGGTTTTTTCCTATCCCTGCTGTCCCACTCACAAAAAAGCAACAGCGTATCCAAGTTGCAGTCCAATTAAAAGCGCTATTACTTCCAGATCTCAACAAATATGCCATAAATATTTTCATACTTAATCCTGCTCAGTAGAAGTTTCATATTTTTATAAGACTCCATGTGAACAGCGTATTCTAATGGTATTGACGGGTATTTATTTCCGATGTGAAGTAGACCAGCTTTGAAACAAAGCTTTGATGAGTCAATAAAAAGTCACCATTTGTCAGGATAGTGTATACATCCCAAAGCTTCTAATAAAAGAGTCCACATCATTACAGTTATACTAAGTTATTGTACCAAGAGAAGAAATTCTGTCATGGAAAGCACTTATTTTAGTGTTTAGGTATAAATCGTGCCATTCTTTCAGTCTTGATGCCAATATTTCTACTTGATTGTTTGATAAATTTATATCACAAACCAGCCATTTAATTCTCACCGATTAATTAAATGGGGTTCAGTATATCTATTTTCTAAATATTCTGGACCTCTTTCTTCATCTCCTGATATGTCAGCACAAGCTTTGTCATTTTCATCTTCATTTAAGTTCCATGTATATGGTGGTGCTGGAATTGGAAGTTCTTGGCTATGTGGCACTGGCCACATGGCAGAGGGAATATTTGTGAACGTACTTACGTTTACAAAATGCTATGTTTATGGAGTTCATGCATGATACTACTTGAAAATAAGAATGGTGGTTACGAAAAAAATAAGCCTGATAGAAGAATTTTGATTTCATATTTGAAATCAGCATGAAAAATACTCTAAGAAACAGTTATCAGTTATTCAATGTCATTTAACAAAATCAGTGTTATTAATAGCATTGAATTTAAGAGTGATTGTAAAAAATATTTTCACAGTGAAGTAGCTGTTTTTGCAAAATCCCTTTAAGGAAAACTACTGAGGACTTAAAAATAATTAATTACTAATACAGGCTTTTTAGATTTAGTATAAATTAACATTTAATTGTTATTAATCAATATAGATAATTATTAAAAAACAATTTTGAGTTGAATTAATTGTTACTGCTGTTAATTAACAGAAATACTTGAAATAAGATCTAAAATTGACTTCTAAATTATTATGTTTCCACACTTTCTTGTTAAAATATCGGTCTGAGTTTTCCAAACGTACTGATATCAATCATTTCAGATTATTATCAAACCTATATGAGATAAAAATTGAGTGTGATAAACTTTAAAAATACAGAAAGTAGAAATTATATTAAATTGTTTTCAATAAAGAAATATAGAATTCTGTAAAATTAAATAATTTCAGTTTAAAAGGATAAACTTCCTACAATATATCATTTCACATAAAAAATACTTAGTTACTGCTTTAAAAAAATAAATTTGGTAAAATTGTATCCAGGATAACTATATAAAAAATCTGATATGGACACCACATGACTTCCTTGTAAGCCTTCTAAATTACATATACACATTTTTTGCTGCACTTCATTTAAACTTATTTCATTTGAAAGTGAGATACGATCCTCCAATTCTTTAATAAAGTGGATAATTACACAATTGCTGAAATGTTAGTTTCTATTAACATCAAATATTTATACAATTATTAATTCAACAATCTTACATGAAATATTGGGATTTCATGTAAGATTGTTGAATTACTGATCAAGTAATGTGAGTCCCTTTATTACTCACATTACTTGATCAGTATTATTCATATCTTTGTGCGTTGCTGATTAACAAAAGTTTCAGATTTCTGGTGTGCCATATAAATAAAAGTTGATAAATGCAAAGGGGAAGAAAATGTTAAAACAAAGAAAGAATAGAAAGATAAAGAAAGGATGATGAATATAAAGAGAGAGAAAATTTCAAAACTAGAGATCAGAAGAATTATATCAAACCAAAGAGTGATTAAATGATTTGCAGCAAAAAAAAACAAATAAATTAAATGATCAAACTCCTACTTAGAGAGAATATTGTTAGAAACATCAAAGTCAATATGGATTCAGGGATGGTAAAAATGGATATTTCTGTTGAAATCTGAAAACTGAAATTTTTCACGATCACAATACTTTCTTTACTTTGTACAAGGAAGTAATAAAATAAAATTTTGCTGATAAAATAAATAATTTACATTACTTTACGTTATAGATTCCCTCAGTAGTGTTTGTAAGACCCCATTTCTCATTAGAAACGAATGCTTTAAAAATATAGTTGTTATATTTTAATTGTTCAGTCTCATAATTGTCATTATGCATATGGAGTACATCCTTTGAGATTCAAGGGACATATATCAAAGTTGCTTTTTCTAAATAATATGATTATTATTGATCTAGCTTCCCTGTAGTATTTGTAAGTTCTCTAGGCGTTATATATAGGTCTGAATATCACCTGAATTTCTGTATGTTTGACATGCTGGAGCAAAATATTAGGTTCACTGCAGAAGGCAATGGGAAAACAGTCCTCACTTTCCCTTGAATGTTTGGTATAACATGCTTACCAGTAAATTTTGTTTATCACTTCCAAGTATGATCTACAAAACATTTTTAAAATTCTACATAAAAATAAAGAATTTTTTTAAAGGAAATTTTTTTTAAACTCAACATTATTTCCTTTCAAGCCTACACATTTAGCCCAACAATGCTCAATTTTTTTGATTTTGTCCTTGTTTATGATTTATCCAAGACTTCAATGTAGGCAGATGTTTCTATTAGTACTTCATAAATTTGTGTTAATCTATCTAGCCTCTTCATATTCAGAAATAGATAGTAGGAAGAATTTTGTAGTACATTTCAAACAATTTTTCTGTCACATTTTCAGAAGAGCTGAGCATTGTTTTGGTGTTTTTCAATAAATGCAGTCAATTTTTTCTGTACTTCCTCAGTTAGATGATCTAGCAGAGCTACGTAATATTGCCCAGTAGCCCATTATTTAATTCTAATGCTTTAAATCAGATAATCTATGATTTAATTTTAATTATGCCACAAGAAACCCAAAAAAAGTGCCAATCATCTTTTCTGCTGATGGAATGATTTTTGCCTTTTTTGAAGAAAGTTCCTTGTCTGCAGCTCATTGTTGGATTGTTTCTTAATTTCATAGGACAGTAATGATATATCCAAGTTTCATAGACTGCATGAATCGGTGCAAAGATTCCTTCAATTATGTTGAAACAGCTCCAACTATGCTTAGAAATGTTTGTTCATTCATGGTTTTGATCAGTTGTGAGCAAATATGACATCCATTTTAAAGTCAGTTGTTTCATATTAGATATTGCCTTAATATTGTCAAACAATTTCAATCTTCAATTTTTTATACTATTCACAAATTTTTATAATATTCTTCAGTTGTAACTTAAACAGGACATCCACAATATTTAACATTGTGCTCAAATGACTACTTCAAGAATAACCAAACCGCTTACAAATTATTCTAATCAATGGAACTGAGTCTTTAGTTTCTTGTCCAATTTTTTTCTTTCAAAAGCAATGTTTGATCTCACAAAATTCTTTTTTATGTCCATTTTTTTACAAATCACAATACTTGATCACTTCAAATGACTGCCAACAAAATTATCTATGTATCTGACTGAAAGTTGGTATATACTCTATATGAAATGCATGAGAATGAAAGAATAACTCAACAATGTACTATTAGTGCTATATTCTGATTTTCAATGGACTTATCAAACACCTCTAGTATGCCTCATGTCTTTTCAGCTGTAACTTGTGTTATTTTAGCACCAATTTACAAGCTAGCTTTATTATTTACAGAATATATGTAAGAAAAGTAGAGTTTTTAACTAACCGTAATATATTTCGTCAAATAATTTCTTACTGTTATTTCAGCACATGCTTGATCAGTTGCACAACGAGCAAATGCTGTAAATAAAATAGAAAAATTATTATTATTTTTTTTTATTTGCAAATGTGACAAAAATAAAATGATTCATTGTAATAACGATAAAATCAAAACCTAAGCCGACAACAATTGTTAACATCTATATATATGGGCCTACTAGTACCCATAATGACGATGAGGTAGAGTATGTACATGAAGAAATTGACAAAGCAATTAAACACAAAAAAGGGGATGGTCATTTTATAATTTAATTTTTTTTTAAATTTAAAATAACATGTTCATCTTAAGAATTTTTATAGCTGGATGACTCAGTGATCCGGTAACTGGAACAAGTTAATACTTTTAAAAGTTAGTTTCCGAGTTAAATAACTTTACTATAACCATTAAAGTTGGCACAATTTTTGTCACAGTACTAGGTTGTTGCAGCAGTTATACTATTATGCTTAACGAGAAAAATTTTAACTCTACATTTTCAGTAAATTAATTGAATATATTACATTTTATCAAATGTTTTAGGAAATTATTCTTTTTTGAAGTTTTGATTGTTTTTTTGTAAATCATTTTAATCAAAAGACCTCTATATCTTTCCTTTCTTATTCTTCGATTTCTAAAATTACCTTAACACTGAGAAGTTTATTTTCAGTGTAGAATACTACACATTCTTTGAGTTACATAAATTTACCAAACTTTTATATATAAAAAATGTGATATCTATATCACATCAAAAGTGTTCTTATATAGTCTTCATAAAACTAACTACTCTTAATCTTCTTGTAGGCACTACAAGAAGCACTTTCTGTCAATTATACACTTAGAAAAATGCAATACAAGATAGTTATGATTTTTACAGTTTTTATATTTATGCTAGCATTTGAAATTAGATTATTTCATTACTCATTTTGTTTCAATATTATAATCAATTTTATACCGCATTAATAATCATAAATATTACATTCATCTGATTGGGGATCATCCGTTCCAATAACCGGTTGTCCAGCATCTAACCAGTACATCTGCGTAATACGGAATGCACCACAAACATCATTCTCACATCCAAGATTTTGATTGCAATTTGTGATAGCACCACAGATGCATTTTATACACGTGTCTGTGAGTTGTTCTTCTGTAAAACAAAAATTAGAATTTATTCTCAAAAATGATTATTTGATTCAAAATAAAAATTAATATCAGTTATTTAACAAAAGTTAAAGTTATTTTGAAAAATTAAATAAAAAATTGTTAAAGTATTATAAAATAAATTGTTTAAAAGAAAGTATTTTGCATGAAAATAGTCTTGATAAAAAGAACAAAATTTATAAATGTTAATTTGAGATAATTATAAATAATGATAAATCAACAAACAAATTTACATTTCAGGGCAATTTAAATCACTTTTAGATTTAATGAACTGGTGTAAACCAAATGAGAATTTCAACTATTATTAAACAGAAATTTTACTTCTTTTTTTTTATCTTCAGCATTTTCTTTTTAAGGCAGCACAACTGCTGACTTGTAAAATAAAGTCAAAGAACTTAAATATTTATAAAAAAATCAGTGTTTCTCCACACCATAGGCCTCTTTTCCCTCCAAACCTCATAGTAATTTTTGTTAGTTGTTTACTTATGAATTTTTTTTTTTAATTTCTTTTTTAAAGAAACAAATCGTCATTCTCAGTTTGGAATCTGTAATCTGCTGATTATATGTTATTAAAATTCTTTACTTGTTCAATTAATGGTTTCAAGTGGTTTAAAAAGAAATATATTGAAATACAAGACAAAAATAGATTTTTATAACACTGGTGTTATAAACAACACTGAGCACCGGCTCTGGTATATGACAACATGATGACAGATAGAATTTCTCATTCCACGTGCGACTTAGTGAGAACTTCGGAAACCAAAGGTGTTAAGCGGTAATTAAATTATAAGATATACTGTATGCAAGTTATTTACTTTTAGGTAGATTTCATGACCCACCCGGGTTGGTCTAGTGGTTAACACTTCTTCCCAAATCAGCTGATTTGGAAGTCGAGAGTTACAGCGTTCAAGTCCTAGTAAAGCCAGATATTTTTACATGGATTTGAATTCTAGATCGTGGATACCGGTGTTCTTTGGTGGTCGGGTTTCAATTAACCACACATCTCAGGAATGGTCGAACTGAGAGTGTACAAGACTACATTTCATTTACACTCATACATATCATCCTCATTCATCCTCTGAATTATTATCTGAAAGGTAGTTACCGGAGGCTAAACAGGAGAAAAGAAACGTAGATTTCATAAGAAAACTTTTATTGTAAAGGGGACCATGATTCGACTTCGAGAAAATTTCGACATATCTTCTCATTTCACATCCCATCTGACAAAACTACCATCAGCTAAAAGTTTATATTTACATTTATATATAGATATCCATTCATATTTCACTTTTTGTGAACACGAATTGTGATCTCACAATTAAATTAATTTTAGGTAGATTTCATAAGAAAGCTACCTATTCTAATATATCAAAGGAATCAAATCAGACCAAAATTTTTTATATTTTTCCATTTGTAAATACTACATATTTAATTTATTAATATTTAAAAACCCTAGGGTATATTTGAAATGAAAATCTGTCCCCGGGGACCAGCTGGGAAAGTTATAGACACCTTTCCTACTTTTTTGCTTCCTACTACGAAGTAAAGGAAGTATAGTGATCGCGAAAATATTCGGTTTTCAGATTACATGGGAAATATCCATTTTGACCATCCCTGAATCCATTTTGACTAGTTTCGGCGTGACGTCTGTACGTCTGTATATGTATCTAATATGACTCAAAAAAGGATTAGACGTAGGATATTGAAATGTTGTAATCCGGACGGTTATAATATCTAGTTGTGCACCTTCCATTTGATTGCAATCGATTGAACTAAAATCGTACAAAAAAGGCCAAACCCCCAAAAAATTGGATTATGGAATTTTTATTAACTACAGTATAAGCCCATTTGAGAGTTTTGTACTGATATACGAGGTGCGACAATAAAGTAATGAGACTGATTTTTCTTTGCAAGATGTGGCAACCCTGCAGCTTGCGTAGGAACACCATCTTTGACCTTGGTCTATAAGCTACTTCTAGTCCAAGCGGCACATTGATGCAACTGCTCAGTCGTGAGTTGTACTGTAATAAGTGAACACGTGTTTGTGTCTCTCGTCACAGAAATGAAACCGCAAAATATTGCGCGACGGTATGCCATTTCTTTTTTCGTTAAATCGGATGAAAACGCGACGACAACTTACGGTAAGCTTCAGAAGGCTTTTGGAGAGGAGGTTATGTCAAGACCTCAAGTTTTTCGGCTGCATAAAATTTTTAGCGAAGGCAGAACGAATGTTGAAGATGAAGACCGCAGTGGACGACCATCAACTTACTGACAGATGTCAACTTGACCAGGATGCGTGAAATCGTACGATCTGATCGAAGATTATCCGTGAAAATGATTGCAGAAGAACTCAACATCGATCGATAAACGGTTCGTCTAATATTAACTGAAGATCTTGGTACGAGAAAGATTTGTGCAAAAATAGTCCCCAAAAATCTCACACAACAACAGCGAAAAACACGGAAAAATGTGGCAGCCGATCTGTTAGAGCAAACGGAAATCGATCCAGATTTGTTGAGCCGTGTTATCACCGGTAATGAAGGTTGGTTTTTTCAATACGATCCAGAGACAAAACGCCAAAGTTCGCAATGGTGCTCGAAGGGATCACCCAGACCAAAAAAAAGCTCGCATGTCAAAGTCAAAAGTGAAATGCACGCTTGTGTGCTTCTTCGATTCCAAGGGAATTGTTCATAAAGAGGGGGTGCCTCCTGGACAAACAGTTAACCGATATTTCTACAAAGAAATTTTAGAAAGACTTCGTAAACGAGTTCTTCGTGTCCGTGCCAACATTGCTGATAATTGGATTCTGCATCACGATAATGCGCCATCCCATACTGCTCTGTCAGTACAGCAATTTTTAACCTCAAAACAAATTTCAGTACTACCACAGCCACATTATTCACCAGATATCGCTCCGTGCGACTTTTTTCTATTTCCAAGAGTCAAAATGGCGGTCAAGGGACACCATTTTCAAACAACACAAGATGTCCAAAAAGCTGTGACGGGAGTCTTGGAGGATATTACAGAAGATGAGTTACAAAATGTTACTATCAATGGCAGAACCGCTGGAATAAGTGTGTGCAATCAGAGGGGAACTACTTTGAAGGAGACAACACTAAACATGACTAAAACGGTAAGCAACATTTTTTTTCACATCAGTCTCATTACTTTATTGTCGCACCTCGTATTGTAAGTGGTATTTATTTTCATTGGTTCTAGAGTAATAGCCAAATTTAATTTTAATTAATGAAATTTGGATCTTACAGGGGAAGGCACATCGGTTCGAATCAGACTTTATATCCTTTTTTTTAACTTTTTTTTTAATTTAAATATATTGATTTATTAATTTATTAACCGGTGATTTTAAAAAAAGTTTTACAATAAATATATATAAGTTATTAATGAAATAAAATTTTACGTACTTTTAAAAAAATGTGTATATGTAATTTAATAGGCATTATTACATATGTAAATATGTAATAGCTTTGGTGAAACATCTGATTCTATAATATTAATTGAAAATCAAAATTATCGTATTATTTTTGGATTTTCTATTTTAATTTCTGTTTAATTTTATGTACATTAAACGTAACTGCAGAGTGACAGAAAAATAGACCCTCACAAGAAAAACATATACACTGAGACATACATGCCCGATCTTTAATAAATTGCAAAAAATTGTTATCTTTTAGTTCATTACTCCTCTGATATTTTCGGACAATATTCTCCCTAAGTCGAAGTTGATCATCATTTCGTTTATTTGTTTTTTGTTGCCGATCATTTAATCACACTTTGGTTTGATATAATTCTTCTGATCTTAATTTATGTACGCGTTCTCTAGTTTTCAAATTGTCTCTCTCTGTATATTCATCATCCTTTCTTAATCTTTGTATTCTTCCCTTATTTTTAACATGTTTCTTTCTTCATATTCATCTTCTTGTCGTTTTTTGAGATATATTTTTCATTTTATCTTTATTTTTCCTATATGATTGTTTCTTTTTCATTTTTGATTATTGAACAAATAATCTAATAATAAAAACTGAACATTTTACACCGTAAGGTCGAAATTATTATTTGTAACCGGTATACCGGAGTTCACTAAACGAAATAGTTTAATTATTATTAACTTTTATTTATTCGACATACTATAAATCTGAATTTTTTGTTAATCAGCAACTCACGAAGATAAGAATAATACTTTTCTAGTAATACGAGTAATAAAGGGACTTTTACTCTATCCTAATATTTCACGAATTAATAATTGTATAAATATTTGATGTTAACAAAAACTAATATTTCAGCAATTGTGTAACTGTCCACTTTATTATTTTAATAATAATAATTATTTTAATATAGTTATTTTTATTGTTTAAATAATATGATTAGTGATTCTAGGAAATCCGAAATGGATATCCTCGTTCTATCAGAACCAGTTGGCAAATTAATCTTTTTTTTTATGGTCGGGAGTGAATTTATTTCGTCTATAATAATTCTGCAAATGTGTTTCTTGTTATAAAATACTCTGTCCTACATTCCATTTATTATCGTTTCTACTTGAATTAAATGTGAAGAATACAGAACAATTAGTTTAACTAGTCATGCATCAAAAATCTTAACTAGAATTTTATACAGAAGAATTGAGAGGAGAGTGGAAGAAGTGTTAGGAGAAGACCAATTTGGTTTCAGGAAAAGTATAGGGACAAGGGAAGCAATTTTAGGCCTCAGATTAATAGTAGAAGGAAGATTAAAGAAAAACAAACCGACATACTTGGCGTTTATAGACCTAGAAAAGGCTTTCGATAACGTAGACTGGAATAAAATGTTCAGCATTTAAAAAAAATTAGGGTTCAAATACAGAGATAGAAGAACAATTGCTAACGTGTACAGGAACCAAACAGCAACAATAACAATTGAAGAACATAAGAAAGAAGCCCTAATAAGAAAGGGAGTCCGACAAGGATGTTCCCTATCTCCGTTACTTTTTAATCTTTACATGGAACTAGCAGTTAATGATGTTAAAGAGCAATTTAGATTTGCTGATGATATAGTAATTCTAGCCGAGAGTAAAAAGGATTTAGAAGAAACAATGAACGGCATAGATGAAGTCCTACGCAAGAACTATCGCGTGAAAATAAACAAGAACAAAACAAAAGTAATGAAATGTAGTAGAAATAACACAGATGGACCGCTGAATGTGAAAATAGGAGGAGAAAAGATTATGGAGGTAGAAGAATTTTGTTATTTGGGAAGTAAAATTACTAAAGATGGACGAAGCAAGAGCGATATAAAATGCCGAATAGCACAAGCTAAACGAGCCTTCAGTAAGAAATATAATTTGTTTACATCAAAAATTAATTTAAATGTCAGGAAAAGATTTTTGAAAGTGTATGTTTGGAGTGTCGCTTTATATGGAAGTGAAACTTGGACCATCGGAGTATCTGAGAAGAAAAGATTAGAAGCTTTTGAAATGCGGTGCTATAGGAGAATGTTAAAAATCAGACGGGTGGATAAAGTGACAAATGAAGAGGTATTGCGGCAAATAGATGAAGAAAGAAGCGTTTGGAAAAATATAGTTAAAAGAAGAGACAGACTTATAGGCCACATACTAAGGCATCCTGGAATAGTCGCTTTAATATTGGAAGGACAGGTAGAAGGGAAAAATTGTGTAGGCAGGCCACGTTTGGAATATGTAAAAAAAAATTGTTAGGGATGTAGGATGTAGAGGGTATACTGAAATGAAACGACTAGCACTAGATAGGGAATCTTGGAGAGCTGCATCAAACCAGTCAAATGACTGAAGACAAAAAAAAAAAACTTGAATTATTACATTTTTTGAAATTGTCATATACAACCGTAAAAATTTTTAATCTTTTCACTTTGCTTTGACAGTTCCTTTAATTTACCCATTTATTGTTTTAAATTATCTAGTATTATCTAGCTTTCTTCTATTATTATTAATATTTTAACTTATAATAGTCCATGCTCTCACTACTGTTTAAAATATTACACTGCTGATAATAGATCAGAAAATCTATCTTGTAGGATTTTACTAAAACATATAAAAATTCGGACGTAAAGCTTTTTGAAATAACCTAAACTATTTACTACATTCTATTTTAGTATATTTGTCATATATTATCAGCATTTTCTGACTTAAATGAATCCTTTTGACTGTTATGTGTGCAGCAAAAGTTTTTATCAGAAACTTCTACGAATTTATATGGGTTTTCAAAATTGTCTACTCGAAACATTTATTTAAAAAACAGTTAAATAGAGTTGAGAACGGTTTTGAGCGGATGTTTTATTTTTAATTATTTTGTACGGTTAGGAATTTATTACCAGTTAAAATTTAGATTTAATTCTCTCTGACATGACATATCTGTAGCAGGTTTTTCTTTGCTAATAATATAGTGGAGGAGATACTGTACTGTGACAATACACTGCAGATAGTAAGATGCCAGACATCCATTAAGTGGTGAAATAAAATAAATAACAGAACAATAAATAAAGTAATAATTTAAACATAAAATAAATAACTAGTCATTCTTTTTTATAATAATATAAATCAATAAAATTTATAATAAATGTAAAAATTTAATTCGGGAACATATATTACAATAACTCGGTATTTATAAATCTAAACCGTTTTCTGTTACCGTATAATAAATTATAAAATCAAATTCATAAATTTAGCTTCAAATAACATAAAACGTAATAATTCAGAAAAACAATTAATTTAAATTAAATCTAATAAATAATAAATAAACAGAGATAGTTAGTAGTAACAAACGTCAATATGAACATGTGTTTATCTAACTCCTGTATTTTAAACGTAACTATTAACACAAATATAAATAAAATAAATAACAAATAAACTTTTAAAAAATTAATAATGAATAATTTCGTGTAATTTATCACACAAACTTAAACCGAACAGTTCATAATAAATTTACAACTAAAACTACAAAATATACAGAGCGATTCAGAAGGATAGAGCAATACTTTGACAACTCATTCTAGAGGCTAAAAATAAGAAAAAAGTTCATATAAACATAGCTCCGAAAACGCTTCGTTAACGAGTTATAAAGGGAGAAAGATTTCGCCCGAGTTTCAGTTCCTCCTGGTAAATTAAGGATTTTTAAAATTCTGGGAAGGTCAATTACGGGGAAAATTCAAATGTTTCTTATGATTTTTGAGCTGGGAAATCGAAAAAAAATAGGTCCCAGAACTGTATCTCTCTTAGTTTCTAAGATATCCCATGTAAAACGCCAAAAATAGGGTCAAAAAACACATTTTTTTACGTTTGACGTACAATAACGTTGTTAAATTGGCGATACATCGTACATTTTTTATGCATAAATTGTAGAGAATTTAATTATAAGAAGATTGATGTAAATAATCTCAACAGAAAACAAAATTTTAAACATGTCGACTCTTATTAACAACAAAGCCGACGAAAACTTAGAAGAAAATGTTACAAAAAAGAAAACAGATGTGTCTAGTAGGTACAATAATTTTAGACCTACGGAAAACAAGTTGGCAACACTGATTTTTTTTCATCCCAATTTGTTTAAATACTACTCATTGTTGTCAGTTAATTGTGGTAATTTGTTAAATAACCTTTCGCTGATCGATCGTGTTTGCAGTATTACTCGAATTCTTATCGTAAAAATTTCAGAAAACTGTGAAAAAGTGTAATTTTGTATTCATTTCAGTGCGTAAATATATTGCTGGAAAATATCCCCTTAGCAAAACGAATTGTAATGTATTACCAACTTGATGGAGCTCCTACAAATGTCACTAATGAAGTAAGGCAATGTCTTGATGAAAAGTTTGCTGTTAAATGGATAGGACGTGGAGGGCCGGTTAATTGGTCACCGAGATCCCCCGACCTCACTCCGTTGAATTATTGTTTGTAGGGATGGTTGAAAAATTTACACGTTGAAAAGTGCATTGAACACAACGGTGGCATTTTTGAAAGTTATTAAACCGCATGAAATACTACTTGTAAGCAGCATTTTATCATTATCATAAAAAAACAGTAAGTATTCTTTCTTCCTCCAGGTATTTTCTACTGGAGGAAGAAAGAATACTGTTTTGTTGTTAATAAAAGTCGACAAGTTTAAAATTTTATTTGTTTTCTGTTGACATTATTTACATCAATAATATTGTTATAATTAAATTCTCTACATTTATGTTTAAAAAAAGGATGATTTATCGCCAATTTAACAACATTATTGTACGTCAAACGTAAAAAAATGTGTTTTTGTTCCTATTTTTGGCGTTTTACACGGGATATCTTAGTAACTAAGAGAGATACAGTTCTGGGACCTATTTTTTCGATTTCCCAGCTCAAAAACCATAAAAAACAATTGAATTTTCCCCGTTATTGACCTTCCCAGAATTTCAGAAAGCCATAATTTACCCGGAGGAACTGAAACTCGAGCGAAATATTTCATCCTG
Source organism: Lycorma delicatula (assembly GCF_047948215.1). Taxonomy (NCBI): domain Eukaryota; kingdom Metazoa; phylum Arthropoda; class Insecta; order Hemiptera; family Fulgoridae; genus Lycorma; species Lycorma delicatula. The sequence continues at coordinate 395,614,097 of NC_134455.1, forward strand.
TATAACTCGCTAACGAAGCGTTTTCAGACCTATGTTTATATGAACATTTTTCTTATTTTTAGCCTCTAGAATGAGTTGTCAAAGTATTGCCTTATCCTCCTGAATCATCCTGTATTTAACGTAAAGTATGAAACTCTGAATTAAAATTAAATTAAAAATCAATAAATATCATTTATCTGGACTATAATGACCCGATGATGAACAAAGTAATTTCTACATCCCGTATATTGATGGAATGTGCTCCAAATAATAAAAACGCTTTATAGAAAAAATGTAATAGAGAATAGAGATGCAAAAATTAGAGATCGATGGCTACTCGCGTATAGGCAATGTGAAAGTGCAGCATCCTGTATTTCCACGAAATATTATCGATAAAATTTAATATAATGACTCCTTTTTTCTTTAATTCTAAAAGTATTAAAGGGTGAAAATTAGTCACTTACAAACGGCGAGTTAATGTGGCGAGAGCTGCATTGTCGGACCGTGTGGGAGTTCCTTGATTCGGTTTCTTTGTTCAACCGACACCAGTAGTTTACCTAAGGGAAAAGACTCCTACATCACTGCTCTGGGAAGCTAACCTACAGATATAAATATGGCTTAAGCCAATTAAGAGATCAAGCGCTTTAATATGGTGAACAGGTACTTGGAAATCAGCGACGTAGGCGTGGCTATTTTGATGAAATAAATTTTAATTTATAGATGTCATTTTATATTTTCAATATTTGACGGGGTACGCGCCTACTCATTTTAGCAAATATATGAGTAATGACCGTTTAGGACACGAAAGCCGGTGTTGTATAGCACCGCTCTTTGTCCGCTTACGCTGTTAGGTAAGCTATGTTAGGATACTGGTCGCTAAACTCTTCGAAGCTCAGTAGCCGTTTGTGGTACAAACATTAGGTCGTATGCCTTAGGGCGACCGAATGGGGTGGTGGCGGGATAAACGCCAAGAAAACTAATCTTCTTTTTTAATTCTTTCTTTATACTTGTACAAAATATAATCCTTAAGCTTAATGTCAGTAACCAACCCCCAGTTTATGAAAAAGACAAAAATTCTTGTATGGAATTGTACGTTTCAAATTTCCAGCGGCGTGGTGTTTGGCTGTTGTGCGCATGCGCATATAGGAAGCTACAGGTAAGACTGCGAGGGAGAGAGAACATTGTCGCTCCCGCAGTTCCGACCATCCTGGTGGAAAGTATTTTTTTTTTTTTACTCGGAACGTGTACGAAACGTTCCTTGTTCGTTCCCTTTTCCAGTATAGACGGTGGAACGTATATGAAAGCGATTTAGTTGTTTTTGTTTAATAGCGATCAGAAGATGGCGGAAAGCAAGAGCTCTTTGATTGCCAGATCTGTCTAAAAACACAGTGGAAAAGCGAAAGGGAAAGTAATTAGTAAAAACTAATTATGTATTTGTTTCTTTATACATAGAAATTTAAATTAAACACCGTTAGATTATAGTATTTTTAAGCGGACATTTTATTAAGTTATCTACACTAATATTATAAAGAGGAATGATTTGTTTGTTTGTTTGTATTGTATTGAATAGGCTCCGAAACTACCATTAGTTTCGGAGCCTATTTGAAAAATTTTTTTCCATTAGAAGCCGACATTATCCCTGATGAACATAGGCTACTTTTTACCGCGTTATTTAAGCGACATATTTTAATTTTTCTATCTTTGTAATTCAGTAACAAGCAACTGTCCGTCGTCGTCGTATCTCTCTTGACGCTCGCGTCCCCACCACCGCCTGCCACTGCTCCCTCGCCCCGCCCACACCCCGCTCGGCTAGCTAGGCAGCAGCATCTGACCTAAGCGTCACTGCGGTGCGGGAAGGGAGTCAATGTCACAAAATAAAGTGCCGCGCGGCTTCCTACACAGCTTTCTACGCAGCGGTTGTATGCGATATCGAATATTTTTTCCTTGAAAATATTTTAAATTTTTTATAATTTTTTAATCACCACTTCATATACAGGCTAATTCCTGTTCAACATGTAAGCAAATAATTTAGTATTAGTTGATGTAGTATTTAGTTTTTTTTTTATAATTTCAAAATGCCCAAAAGATAAGATCTCAACTTTCTAGAAATAGTTTACAGGATAGGGCGATAAAAATACGTCGTGATAGAGAATCTCCATCAGAAACTGAAAATTAATGAATTTAATCAATATTAAAAAATTTTAATTTAATCGATATTAAAAATACCTAATTGAAATAGTAACAAAAAAGATTTTAGTATCCTAGCTTTTATTAAGGTATCTCTTTTTTAGTAACCTCCAGTGCAAAAAGAAGGGTATATATATTATGTAAATAATTTTTTAAAAAACGAAATAATACATAAAACAACAAAAAAAAAATACAAAATATATTGAGAGAATGAAAATAGGTGTAAGTATATAATAGTAGCCATAAGTAAGTACAAAAAAATTACAAATATAACAAAAATATTTGTACTGTAGATACGCGCATCGAACGACTGCAAAAAATATCTTATTTTTTTAAACGGGTACACCAACCGTGCGAAGCCGGGCTGGGCAGCTATATTCAATAAATTAAGTGATTCCGACGCGGACGAAGTTGCGGGTTTCAGCTATGTATCATATAGTAGTTAATTTTTGCGAATCAATTTTCACAATGAAGTACTATTTGTAACGATTGAATAAATCCCACGCGGACGAAGTCGGCGAGCCACGGCTATTATTTATATTTTTGAATTTCGATTTTTTAAGGGTTGCGACAGTGTACGGCGCGGCGGCTCAACCAATATAACCACTATTACTGTGGTTGGTAACCGCCTCCGGTTACTTGACTAAAAACCATAAAAGAAAAGTGATTAAAAACTTTAAAAAAAAAAAGTGGAAAACGAAGTACGGTCACCTCTATGTGTTGTTTGTTGAGTAACGCTAAGGACCGTGAAAAAATATTTTTATCCGTACGAACTACGTAAGCAGTTATAACTAATATTTTTAAGATGGAGGCCGACTGTTTTGAAACCAACATTCTTGGATCGCTCAAAGTTTCTGGTCCTGTACTGACCGAACCGTTGCTCTAAAGGAATTACAATACACTGATATATTTTTATAAATCGAACAGACTTCGATTTTTATTTATTATTCTGATTCTACAATTACGAATTTAATGAACACAGCGGAGTCCAAGGGGTAGAGCCCTCTGGGTATAAGGGTAAGGAAGGGAGAGCGAAACGAGCCGTGACCGACTAAATATCCCCTGACCGCGACGGGATACCCAAGTAACCATATAGCGCGGGCGAAGCCGCAACGGGGATGCTAGTTATTTAATAATACTAAAAAAAATATTATCTGTATTAAACTTTTATTATTCATTCGGTTAAACCGAATACGGTTTTTAAGCGAAATGCGCTTAAAAAAAGGGCAAACCGTATTCTTGGATGTGATTAAGTCTAAAATTAGATTATTATCCTGCTTCCAGCTACTCAATTTGATTCATTTTTCGGTTCTTTTATTTTACAAAATACTTTGAAAAGGCCCAGAAAAAGATTTACTGGAGCAGCATCGCCAATAATCTTAGCCATGAGCCACCACTGGATCAGAGATAAATTATATTAGTTTTTTTTTTTTTTTTGTCTTCAGTCATTTGACTGGTTTGATGCAGCTCTCCGATTCCCTATCTAGTGCTAGTCGTTTCATTTCAGTATACCCTCTACATCCTACATCCCCAACAATTTGTTTTACATATTCCGAACGTGACCTGCCTACACAATTTTTCCCTTCTACCTGTCCTTCCAATATTAAAGCGACTATTCCAGGATGCCTTAGTATGTGGCCTATAAGTCTGTTTCTTCTTTTAACTATATTTTTCCAAATGCTACTTTCTTCATCTATTTGCCGCAATACCTCTTCATTTGTCACTTTATCCACCCATCTGATTTTTAACATTCTCCTGTAGCACCACATTTCAAAAGCTTTTTTTTTCAAATTATATTAGTATCGACAACAAAGGAAGACCTTTCCATATAAAAATCTAACATATCAAGAGCTTAGACACCAATTTTATCCTTGTAGCATTACAATTCCAACGGATATACAAGTCATCCTTTCCTAATGTACGAGTTGAGTGAGAAAAGTAATGAGACTGACGTTTTACTTACCAAAGTTTTTATTTTTTTCAAACAACAATATTATCCCCTTCAAAGTAATTCCCTTGGGCAGCTATAAATCGGCGAAGTCGTTCCCACTCCTGGTAGCGCCGCTGGAAGGCTTCAACCGGTAGGGCTTTTAACTGGTCGGTCACAGTCTTTTGAATGTTCTCCAGAGTTCCAAAATGACGTCCTTTTAAGCGTGTTTCAGTTTCGGGAAAAGAAAAAAGTCACAATGACTCAAATCATGTGAATAGAGGGGGTTAAGGAACCGTAGGAATGCGGTTTGAGGTCAAAAATTCCCTGATGGGAACAGCCGTATGACACGGGGCATTGTCATGATGAAGCATCCGCTTGTCTGCAATGTCTGGTCTCACGCGAATCACTATTTTCCTGAGCCTTTCAAGGACATCTTCGTAAAACACTCGGTTGGAAGTTTGTCCTGGAGGAACAAATTCTTTATGCACGATACCCCTACTATAGAAAAAGCAAATCGGCATGATTATGGTCGTTGATTTACTCACTCGACATTTTTTCGATCGCTCTTCGTTTTGCCACTTTGTTTCAGGATCGTACTCAAATATTCAGGTTTATCACCTGTGATCACACGATTCAAGAATTCCTGATCGTTGTCAATCAATTCAAGAAGATCAACGCACGCGTTTCTTCGATCGTCCTTCTGTTCCGTTGTGAGGTTTTTCGGCACCGATTTCGCACAAACCTTTCGCACGTCCAAATCGTCTGTCAAAATTTGATGTACGGTGAAAGCGTTTAAATTTAACTGTTCACTCATCATCCTTATCGTTAAACGACGGTCTGATCTCACAAGAACCCTCACACGCTCAACGTTTTCGTCAGATTTTGAACTCGAAGGTCTCCCTGAGCGAGATTGATCTTCAACGTGTTCTCGGCCTTCCAAAAATAATTTTTACCGGTGGAAAACTTGTGCTCTTGATAAGCAATATTCCCCTTAGGCCTGTTCAACTTTTCAAAGGTCACACTCGCGGATTCCCCAAGTTTAACACAAAACTTGATCGCACAACGTCGCTCTAAATTCCGATGTTCCATTTTTGGAACACACAACTTCACTGATGGCGCTGTCAAAAATAATGTGTTGTCTGAACGGTGTTGAAACACTTACTGAAAATGTGGAAAGGATTAACAAACCAGTCTAGCAAAGACCGGTAGACACAGCGTTGCAAGATCGCTCGCAGTGTTACCAATTTCATTACTTTTCTCACACACCTCGTACATACGGCCTGAAAAAATATTATACCTACTTTTTAATAAATTACTCTTCTTTGAGAAATAAAATTACAATGAAATTGTAAACCGTACGGTAAGAGGGACAAGGGAAGCAATTTTAGGCCTCAGATTAATAGTAGAAGGAAGATTAAAGAAAAACAAACCAACATACTTGGCGTTTATAGACCTAGAAAAGGCATTCGATAACGTAGACTGGAATAAAATGTTCAGCATTTAAAAAAAAGTAGGGTTCAAATACAGAGATAGAAGAACAATTGCTAACATGTACAGGAACCAAACAGCAACAGTAGCAATTGAAGAACATAAGAAAGAAGCCGTAATAAGAAAGAGAGTCCGACAAGGATGTTCTCTATCTCCGTTACTTTTTAATCTTTACATGGAACTAGCAGTTAATGATGTTAAAGAACAATTTAGATTCGGAGTAACAGTACAAGGTGAAAAGATAAAGATGCTACGATTTGCTGATGATATAGTAATTCTAGCCGAGAGTAAAAAGGATTTAGAAAAAACAATGAACGGTATAGATGAAGTCCTACGCAAGAACTATCGCATGAAAATAAACAAGAACAAAACAAAAGTAATGAAATGTAGTAGAAATAACAAAGATGGACCGCTGAATGTGAAAATAGGAGGAGAAAAGATTATGGAGGTAGAAGAATTTTGTTATTTGGGAAGTAGAATTACTAAAGATGGACGAAGCAGGAGCGATATAAAATGCCGAATACCACAAGCTAAACGAGCCTTCAGTAAGAAATATAAGTTGTTTACATCAAAAATTAATTTAAATGTCAGGAAAAGATTTTTGAATGTGTATGTTTGGAGTGTCGCTTTATATGGAAGTGAAACTTGGACGATCGGAGTATCTGAGAAGAAAAGGTTAGAAGCTTTTGAAATGTGGTGCTATAGGAGAATGTTAAAAATCAGATGGGTGGATAAAGTGACAAATGAAGAGGTATTGCGGCAAATAGATGAAGAAAGAAGCATTTTGAAAAATATAGTTAAAAGAAGAGACAGACTTATAGGCCACATACTAAGGCATCCTGGAATAGTCGCTTTAATTTTGGAAGGACAGGTAGAAGGGAAAAATTGTGTAGGCAGGCCACGTTTGGAATATGTAAAACAAATTGTTAGGGATGTAGGATGTAGAGGGTATACTGAAATGAAACGACTAGCACTAGATAGGGAATCTTGGAGAGCTGCATCAAACCAGTCAAAGGACTGAAGACAAAAAAAAAACGGTAAGAGTCTCGCAGATATCATTTCTTCCACTAAAAAATATAAACAAAAATGTCCTAAATATAAATAAAACTGTTTTTAACAAAACGATACTGCTATCAAAAAAGGTAAGACACTACATTTCTATTATCAAAATCTGTTATTAATTTAGTATTTTGTTTAAAAATATATATGTTAAATATACGTAATACACAAACAATGTTTAAGCGTTCCATATAATAAGCAAAAAATAGAAAAATTTGTTCCAAAACTCTTACCGGCCGATTTCATTTATTAACCGACAAATAATCATAAGAATTTTATTATTTCTATAAATGTTTTATGTATTACATATAAATGAGATCGGGCCGGATTTAAGATTTCTGTAACAATTTTTTTCTCTTTTTGCATATTATATGGAACGTTTAAACATTGTTTATTATCTATTACATGAATTCCTTCTTAAACAAAATTCCAAAATTCAATTTTTGGGGGATTTTGATCATTTTTGGATTTTTGGTTCAATCGTTTACAATCAAAAGGGAAGGTGCACAACTAGATATTACAACAGTCCTAAATCTAGCTTTTCAACATCTTACGGCTAATCGTTCTTGAGTTATGCGAGATACGTACGTACGTACGTATAGACGTTACGCCGAAACTAGTCAAAATGGATTCAGGGATGGTCAAAATGGATATTTTCGATGTAATCTGAAAACCGAATATTTTAGCGATCAGTCTACTTCCTTTACTTCGTAAAAAAAGGATATGAAGTCTGATTACCTTCCCCTTTCAAGATCCAAATAATTCATTAACTAAAATTCTATTTGGCTATTGCTCTAGAACCAATGAAAATAAATACCACTTATAATATATCAGTGAAAAACTCTCAAATGGGCTTATACTGTAGTTAATAAAAATTCCATAATCCAATTTTTTGGGGGTTTGGGCTTTTTTGGACGATTTTAGTTCAATCGATTGCAATCAAATGGAAGGTGCACAACTAGATATTATAACAGTCCGGATTACAACATTTCAACTTCCTACGTCTAATCCTTTTTTGAGTCATATTAGATACATATACAGACGTACAGACGTCACGCCGAAACTAGTCAAAATGGATTAAGGGATTGTCAAAATGGATATTTCCGATGTAATCTGAAAACCGAATATTTTCGCGATCAGTATACTTCCTTTACTTCGTACTAGGAAGTAAAAAAATGACAAATGTTTCCATAACTTTCCCAGCTTTTCCCCGGGGACAGATTTTTATTTCAAATATATCCTAGGGTTTTTAAATATTAATAAATTAAATGTACAATATTTACAATTGGAAAAGTATAAAAATTGCCAGTAAAAAATTTTGATTTGATTTGACCTTATCTTAAAGATGATGGAGTATTAAAAATATAATTGAAAACAAAATAAAGTTTCTTTGCAAAAAAATTTACTTGGGATGTCAGTTATTCACCTTCATCAATTTACAATTTTATCACCAACATTTTACTATATTTAGAGTATAAAAATCACTTTTTTAGATTTAAGAAAAAAATCATAAACAAGAAAGAATAAATATGGGAATATAATAATGATAATAATATTCTAAATTAATTATACAAAAATAAACTTTAATATTTATTATTTATTTATTTAACGTATGGAACCAAAACATAACACCGATTACAGTCAAAATTACAAACAAAGATTTAACAAACTAATATATGCTACCGATTCTGGAGTTGCCATCAGAAAATCTCCAGAATTCCCTTCATAAGCTGTCCTAGGGCAAACTTCCGGGATGTGTCTGAAAGTTTGATTTTCACCACACTCACAAAGGGGCGTCGGTGTTTTACCCCATTTATATAGGAAATAGGCGCACCTACGGTGCTGAGTTCGTATTCAGTATAGCGTTGATCATGTCTTACGTGGCAAGTCAAAAGCCGGCGGCCTTTGAGTAATACATGGGATTTGGTTATTCTGCTTTGTGGTCCATTCTCGACGCGAGGCCTCAAATGAAAAAAAATTCCTTTCGGCACGCCGGAAGCAGAGGTAGATTTCACCCGGGGCAAATAAGGGTAGGCGTACACGGATTGTACGAGCTCGTATCAAACATTACTTTCCACGTTTTCTCATTAGACTATAAGCTATTGCTAAATTTAATAACACTTCCTTATGATTCCTATGCCTATTTAGAAAACTATGATTTTTTGTCCTAGAAACTACATTTTTTCCAACCCTTGGCTGTTATCCAAAAAATAGTAGGAACTTTAAACGAATTCGATATTTTACTTAATAAAAATGTATAGCGATATTTTATTTTTACGGTTTTTTTTTTATCAACCCTTGCTGTAAGGGCTGGTCATATCAAAAATTTTTAGGTAATATTTACTGGACTAACGACCACTTTAAACCGATTCGACACTGTGCCTATTAAGATACGTATAATGTTTTTTGTCTTCAAAAACCCAAATTTTCCACCCCCTCGGCCAATGGTTAGAAATATCAAAAAACTTTATCTTATTAAAACTTTATCTTAAAACTTTAAGCCCTTATTCAATGAATAGTAATAACTCTAAATGAATTCGATATTTTACTTAATAAGAAAGTTATAGCGATTTTTTTTGTCATCCCTTACTGTAAGGGTTGATCATATCAAAAATTGTTTCCGCCAAAAATTTTAGGTAATGTTTAGGAACGAATTCGATATTTTACTTAATAAGATAAAAAAGTTATATAGAGATATTTTGTTTTATTCGAAACCCTCCCCCGTTTCCATCCCCATGATCTTGTCCGATTTTGCCCATTAATGAATTCGACCGAGATTTTTCATCGTTATATTTTATGTTTCAATTTAAAAATGATTGGCGCAAAATTCTGCCAGTTATCGCGTCCACAAAAAAGTGAAATATATGTATATATAAACGTCTGGATTGGCTATGGTTTTGGGGTCTGGGGGATGTGAAACGCGAAGATATGTCGAAATTTTCCGGAAGTTGAATCACGGTACCCATTACAATAGGTAGCTTTCTTATGAAATTTACTTAAAGATAATTCAGTTGTAATTTCTAATCCTTGAAAATTTAAAAGGCAATGAACGAGTGTTAATCTTGAAAACATGTCAGTCTTACCAAAACTTATTAAATTTTATAACAAACTTTTTAAGAAAAAATAATTACACGAATTTTAATTTATAACTAAAAAACAGACTATGTTTCATAAATATGAAACATATAATTATAATATAATATAATTAAGATAAATAATTATGTTTCATAAAAACAGTCTAGTGTGAAAAAAACAAACAAAAATCCAATAGTAAACGATTAATTTTTTCCGAATCCCTTCGTGAAATCCATCAGAAATCAATGAGAAGGTTCTTGTTCACATATTTTCATGTATTTGTATGAAAAAAAAATGTTTAATAAAAATGAAATCGTATAAAATTCGACTACATACGTGCAAGTAAAATTTGAATTAATGATCCGAAGATAAAAAGTATTGCAAGACCGTACATCTTGGTAGCTGAACCTAATAAGCGAATGCAATGCGTCTTTTACGTCTTTTACAGCAATTTATATTATGCACTGCAACGACGTCATAGGTATCTTACATAATTAATGAACTTAATCATTATTTTAAATTGTATACATATGTCTCTCACACACGCGAGCGCGCTCGCGCGCATACACAAATATCATAATATTTTCTTTAAATTGAAAGCCGGCAAAGATTTACATAAATTTCAGATTTTGACAGATTATTACTTTAAATAAGTAAGGTAATCTTTTTACCTTACAAAGATCTATAAGTACCGATCACAGATAACAAAAAGAAACCTCAACAAAATATTCCTATACCATTTTTACCTCATTCGTTAAGCCTATTTATAGAGCACATTATTCTGAAATTAAGCCCCCGATCAGGATGATCTCCTCTCCGAACACCGTATAAAGCAGAATAAGCCTTTTTGATACCATATTGAAACTGTTCTTTGAATCGAAGATTCTCATCAAGGATAAAATCTAGCTACTTCTCCTAATCTGATGACTTAACATTGATCCACGAGGTCATCGTGTAACAGCTAGTCTCCTCTTGGCAATATCATCATTGTTTTCTCTTAGCTAAACACCACCATCTTATGTTGCAAACTCCACAACTGAAGTACCCTGGACTTATTCATCTCAAGTCATCTAATCTTCTAGATTAGTTGTACAATGAACATATGATGTAAATGAAATAAAACAATCAGCTTTATTTTTATCTATGTGTAACGAAAATAAATACGATTAAGAGTACTTCACGATTAGTTTTAAACTTTATAATTCCTATTTATGTTCATTTTCTGCTATTGATCTTTATAAACTTATTAAATACAATTAATCATAATGCCATATTTATCCTGTATAAAAATGGCATAACATTTGAGTTTCTGTTAAAAAAAAAAAACATTGAATTTTAATTTATTAGCAGAACCTAACTTAACATGAAGATTTCGCTGTATGATCCCAACCCCTTCTCAGACACACGTGTGTCTGAAGGTTAATGATTACGTGGAGTGAATAATTACTGTTTACTTCCTCCAGAAAATCGCCGCCCCAAAACCGCGATCGCGAATAGGTGTCACCATTGTAAGTTCCCTATTACCTTCCTTTCCTTTCAAGAAAGAAGAAAGAGGGAACGAGCCCAGCAGCCATCAGCCCAGCAGTCGCATGCCCAGCAGCCATCAGCCCAGCAGTCGCAAGCCCAGCAGTCACCTGCCCAGCAGCCACTGACAGCACAGAAGAACGAAGAAACCTGCACTCTCCCCCGTTCAGCCCTTCGGGGCCTCGGGAATTTCAAGGTTAATGGTATGTAACTTCGGTTACTACCAATTCTTGGAAAGTGCAGGCCAAAGAAGAACGAAGAGGTCTTCGGAAGAAGAAGAGGGAGAAGATGAAGATGAAGAAGAAGGAAGACCAGCCACTCGTCTCAACATCACGGACTGGAGTCCGGAACAGAGCCCAGCAGAGATGCGTCCTGAAGGGCAGCCATACCAGAAGCGGATGAAGAGCTTCTAAACATCCTCTCCTTTTCAAAACTTACAATAAGATAAAATAACCCAGCAATTGCGACTCCTCCGGAAAAGGGGACGCATTGCTCCCTCTTTACAGGTAGTGCCCCGTTGTGGCGTATTCCTGCTAGCCTATTAAAGAGTTAGCACCGAAAGGACTTCAGTGGACGGTCTGAAGGGGAATTACGTCGGGAGGACAGGCTTTATAAGCCTAGCCTTCCGCGGTCGGCCCGTAAAATGGGTTCGATAACGCTGGTTTAACAACGGAATTGGAATGCAATTAAATCCGTCCTTAAAACACTAAATAATAATAAACAAAACTTGTAAAAATTAGACCCGCTATTTAAAATTAACCCTTTAAAAAACAAGCCCGATTAGAATGATCCAGCAGCAAGGGACTCTGTCCAGGTTCTGCGATAAAGTAGGGAGTAATAGACTCCTGCCAACTTTGCATTCCATTCCGCTGTATGATATTCAATTAACTTTTTTTTTACGTATATCTTATTAGTGAGAAGTAGGAAGAAATTCAAGAATATATAAGTAACAGTGATAGAAGAATCTATCCACATTTAATTTGACATATGCGTCAGATATAAATGAACATAACAGTCAAAGTAACTATGAATGCATCATAAGACAAACTACAGATGCACAGTTATTTAAATTTTTCTTAATTTAAAGGAATATTTTCTTGTAAAGAATTTTTGTTACTGGATGACAACGGTATGTTAAACAAGTCATTATTTTTTTAATTTGTGTCCTAAGTTAAATAATTTAACTTTAAGTGAACAAACTTTTGGAAAAATATTTTTATAGTATTGTGATTTGGAGGTGTTATGTAATTGTGTTTAAAAAATTTCTAATCATACTTTTTCAGTAAATTAGAAGACTAGAAGAGGATATACAAACTGGTGTGTAATATTTATGAAAAAGGGGAATTTCCGTCAGACTTCAAAAAAAGTTTATAGTAATGATACCAAAGAAAGCAGGGGCAGATAAATGTGAAGAATACAGAACAATTAGTTTAACTAGTCATGCATCAAAAATCTTAACTAGAATTCTATATACTTATACTAGAATTGAGAGGAGAGTGGAAGAAGTGTTAGGAGGAGACCAATTTGGTTTCAGGAAAAGTATAGGGACAAGGGAACTATTTTAGGCCTCAGATTAATAGTAGAAGGAAGATTAAAGAAAAACAAACCGACATACTTGGCGTTTATAGACCTAGAAAAGGCATTCGATAACGCAGACTGGAATAAAATGTTCAGCATTTTAAAAAAATTAGGGTTCAACTACAGAGATAGAAGAACAATTGCTAACATGTACAGGAACCAAACAGCAACAGTAATAATCGAAGAACATAAGAAAGAAGCCGTAATAAGAAAGGGAGTCCGACAAGGATGTTCCCTATCTCCGTTACTTTTTAATCTTTACATGGAACTAGCAGTTAATGATGTTAAAGAACAATTTAGATTCTTTAGATTTTAGAGTAACAGTACAAGGTGAAAAGATAAAGATGCTACGATTTGCTGATGATATAGTAATTCTAGCCGAGAGTAAAAAGGATTTGGAAGAAACAATGAACGACATAGATGAAGTCCTATGCAAGAACTATCGCATGAAAATAAACAAGAACAAAACAAAAGTAATGAAATGTAGTAGAAATAACAAAGATGGACAGCTGAATGTGAAAATAGGAGGAGAAAAGATTACGGAGGTAGAAGAATTTTGTTATTTGGGAAGTAGAATTACTAAAGATGGACAAAGAAGGAGGTAGAATTACTAAAGATGGACGAAGAAGGAGCGATATAAAATGCCGAATAGCACAAGCGAAACGAGCCTTCGGTAAGAAATATAATTTGTTTACATCAAACATTAATTTAATTGTCAGCAAAAGATTTTGGAAAGTGTATGTTTGGAGTGTCGCTTTATATGGAAGTGAAACTTGGACGATCGAAGTATCTGAGAAGAAAAGATTAGAAGCTTTTGAAATGCGGTGCTATAGGAGAATGTTAAAAATCAGATGGGTGGATAAAGTGACAAATGAAGAGGTATTGCGGCAAATAGATGAAGAATGAAGCGTTTGGAAAAATATAGTTAAAAGAAGAGACAGACTTACAGGCCACATACTAAGGCATCCTGGAATAATCGCTTTAATTGGAAGGACAGGTAGAAGGAAAGGAAAAATTGTGTAGGCAGGCCACGTTTGGAGTATGTAAAACAAATTGTTGGGGATGTAGGATGTAGAGGGTATACTGAAATGAAACGACTAGGACTAGATAGGGAATCTTGGGGAGCTGCATCAAACCAGTCAAATGACTGAAGACAAAAAAAAAGATTAGAATATATCTCTCATAAATTTTAGTATTATTTAGATCTATTTTTTTTTACAACTATTTACTTTTTTAGTTTAAATGAATTTGATTGTTCACTTTATTCATTCAAACTAATTACTAATTATTCTTAGTTGATGTTTTGATTGGTTCTTTTGAAATTACAAGTATTTTAATAAAAAACCCTTCCATATTATTTCTATATTATTTTTCTACCTCTTATTTGAAAATGTGTAAAGATACAGACTTATTATCATTAGAAATATCTTCTTTCAATTAATCACAAGTGCTTACAATAGAAAATATTATTTATCTTCGCTCTTTGTTTAAGTTTAAATTTATTATTTGCATGCTATTAATTAATAGAGAATAATAATTTGCAGACTTATTTATCTAATTTTTTCACTTTTATTTTTCAACAATCACCTGATCAAATGTTATATTTTTCAAAGTAAACCATAAGAAATAGTTTTGTGTTTTGTCAATCACTTTAAAACGTTCAACAGTATAGTCATATTTTTTTCTAATAAATTTCCTCAAGCGCTAAGCAATAGAATTCTCAACTATTAATCGTTATTCACAACTTCGTAATTTGTAAACACTGTCGTTTGCTTCTCATCACTATTACGATAAACTTCATCAATAACTTTTATTAACATCCTATGGGCGTTAAAAAAAAATTGTATTGTGAGCTCTTTAGAAATAAATAATGATTCAACTTTTCTGAGAGAATTCAGACTGCAGCCGAGTGACCGAATGGTAAACTATCTTGAAAACTTATATGGGCATTACTCTTTAATTCTTCCTCACCTTTTTATTATCAAAAATTAATTAATGGATATGGTTATGAAGATATTTATAAACTTTGCAACAGCAACATCAGCAAATACTCTAATTGCGGAACTTGATTATCCAACGACAATCTATGAAAGGTTTTCTTTTTGTCTTCAGTCATTTGACTGGTTTGATGCAGCTCTCCAAGATTCCCTATCTAGTGCTAGTCGTTTCATTTCAGTATACCCTCTACATTCTACATCCCTAACAATTTGTTTTACTTATTCCAAACGTGGCCTGCCTACACAATTTTTCCCTTCTACCTGTCCCTCCAATATTAAAGCGACTATTCTAGGATATCTTAATATGTGGCCTCTCTTCTTTTAACTATATTTTTCCAAACGCTTCTTTCTTCATCTATTTGCCGCAATACCTCTTCATTTGTCACTTTATCCACCCATCTGATTTTTAACATTCTCCTATAGCACCACATTTCATTACATGTTAGCAATTGTTCTTCTATCTCTGTATTTGAACCCTAATTTTTTTTAAATATTGAACATTTTATTCCAGTCTACGTTATCGAATGCCTTTTATAGATTTATATAGGCCAAGTATGTTGGTTTGTTTTTCTTTAATCTTCCTTCTACTATTAATCTGAGGCCTAAAATTGCTTCCCTTGTCCGTATACTTTTCCTGAAACCAAATTGGTCTTCTCCTAACACTTCCTCCACTCTATGAACACTTCCTCTATGAACGCTCTATTCAGCAGTTCCTCTATGAAAGGTGAAAAAAAATATTTAAAACAAATGGTTTGAAAGAATTTGCATAAAATACTACAATATATAGTTTAGGACTGAAGATTAAGTGCTTAATAATAATATTAGAAACAATCGATGACTGTTTTGTCTAGCTAGCTGATCTGAAGTTCAACTCCCAGTAAGGATATGGAATTTTTCACCTATTATTTCATCCTTCTTATCTTTACAATTAAAGAATACATGCAGCATATAATACTGAAATAAAGAATACTTCTTGAGATCAAAACATTCTAGGTGTGCTACAGTCTTGTAACTTAGAACTGTTACGGTGGAAACACTGATATAGAATGTATTATTTTTCAAAATCATGAAAAATCAGTTATAATCAGACTTGTAACATCCTGTCCATGTTCAGTAGAACAGGAAACGCTTACGTATTTCAGTACTGAAGATTTAAAATTGCCAGTACAGACAAAAACATGCATTATAATTTGTATGTAGGTTTTAGCATGTAAAAATACCTTTATTTATTTAAAATTGTCTTACACACTCAGAAGTCACATTTTGGTGTAGAAAATTATATGCTCTGAGTTTCATGCATTGAACAAGCTGTTATTTATAGAAAAATGTTGTATCTTTTGCAGATAAATGTAAAACTTTACTTAAAGTGTTCATAAAACTAACTACTCCTAATCTCCATAAATATGAAGGCACTTTAAAGAGTGTACAATAGAAAAATGCAAATTCTAGCGCTTGAAATCAGATTATTTCATTACTCATTTTGTTTCAATATTATAATGCATTTTATCGTACATTAATAATCATAAATATTACATTCATCTGATTGGGGATCATCTGTTCCAATAACTGGTTTTCCAACATCTGCTTAATATGGAATGGACCAGAAACACCACTCTCACATCCATGATTTTGTTGCGATTTGTGATAGCGCTAAATATACAGGTTATACACGAACCTATAGTTGCATTCTCTTGTTTTGTAAAATAAAAGTTATTAGTTATTTAAAATATTTTTTATTTAATTCAAAATATTTTTAAAAATATTAAATTTAAAAATGTTTCGTTAAATTATTTTAAAAAATACTATAAAAAAAGAAATTATTTTTAAAAAAAATAATATTTTGCATGAATAGTTTTGATAAATCGATATGAATTTATATATGTAATTTAAGATAATTATAAATAATGATAAATCGACAAACAAATATTACATTGAGGGAAAATTAAATCAATTTTAGGTTTAATGAACTGGAATAAACCTAGTGAAATTTCATATAATATTTAAAAGTTGCGATAAAGGTGGTCTGTTGATGAAATAAAACAAAAGTCAAAGAACTTCAATAATTTTAAAAAATCTGAGTGTATAGATGACTCATACACAAAGCTAAGTTCAATCAATTTGATTTTACCTTCATGGCTAAGCTTAGCTACAGTACAGTTTAGTTGCTTTTTCTATTACGTTTTTTTTTTTTTTGTCTTCAGTCATTTGACTGGTTTGATGCAGCTCTCCACAAGATTCCCTATCTAGTGCTAGTCGTTTTATTTCAGTATACCCTCTACATCCTACATCCCTAACAATTTGTTTTACATTTTCCAAACGTGGCCTGCCTACACAATTTTTTCCTTCTACCTGTCCTTCCAATATCAAAGTGACTATTCCAGGATGCCTTAGTATGTGGCCTATAAGTCTGTCTCTTCTTTTAACTATATTTTTTCCAAATGCTTCTTTCTTCATCTATTTACCGCAATACCTCTTCATTTATCACTTTATCCACCCGTCTGATTTTTAACATTCTCCTATAGCACCGCATTTCAAAAGCTTCTAATCTTTTCTTCTCAGATACTCCGATTGTCCAAGTTTCACTTCCATATAAAGCGACACTCCAAACATACACTTTCAAAAATCTTTTCCTGACATTTAAATTAATTTTTGTTGTAAACAACTTATATTTCTTACTGAAGGCTCGTTTAGCTTGTGCTATTCGGCATTTTATATCGCTCCTGCTTCGTAATTTACTTCTATTACATAATTTACTGTAATTTCTGTTCTGCTCCAGTGAGAGTTAATTGTTTAATCTTTTGATTATAGGTTTTCTCATAAATGTCTTATATTTTAAAGAAACCATTGTCATTTTGAGTTCCTATTATTAATATATGTTATTTACAGCATTTGACTTATTCAATTAATGGTTTCAACCGGTTAAAAAAAGGACTTACATTGAAATATAAGACCAAAAATAGGATTTATAAATCAAAAGCCTTTAAAGACAAAAACAATAACGCTAACATTTTTATAGATTGAACAGATAAGTTGTAAATCTTCTCCGCAGAAATTTTTAATTTAATATCAAGGTCGTAAACAAATTTATCAATATCATGTCTACATTTGTAATACTTATAATAAAATTTGATGTGGACACCACATGATTTCGTTGTACGCCTATTAAATTACATATACGCATATTTTGCTACACTTCATTTAAACTTATTTCATTTGAAAGTGAGATACGATCCTCTAATTCTTTAATAAAGTGGACAGTTACAAAATTACAGTGTGGTGGACACCAATATTATATCACATTTTTTTGTGGTGTCTGTATTAGCATTTTTTATTAGTTTATGTATTCATTTTGTTTCATATTGTTCAAGTTGTAGTCTGGTGTAAGTGAGAATGTGTTGAATCCAGAACAATGCACACATCGGTTCGAATCCAACTTCATTACAAATATTTTTTTTAACTTTTATATATACTGATTTATTAATAATTATTCACCTCTGTAAAAAGTTTTAAATTAAAATGAAAAGTAAATAAAATTTTATTTTACTAATAACTTATGATTTTTTTCATAATTCTTTTTTTTTTTTTTTTATTATTGAATCATATTTATTGTAAAAATCGTTTTACAATCAAAGATTAATATTGATTAATAAATCAATATTTTTAACTTAAATAAAAATTAATTAAAAAAATATATGTAAAAAAAGTGGAATTCGAATTGATGTGCGTTCTAAGATCCAAATATTTCAATAATTAAAATTTCATTTGTCTATAACTCTGGTACCGATGAAAATAAGTACCACTTATTATTTACTAGCTTTTACCCACGGCTTCCTGCCGTAAGTTCGTACATAAGCGAAAGCGTCTTGAGTGTATTCATGCAGATAACGGGGACTGTTCGCAAAAGTAGAAGGCAGAATAACCATCTTGCCTACGTTGTTAGGTCTAATATTACCGTCTGCGCTAATCGCATCTTGTAGATGAATGTAATTTTCAGCTCGTAATTTCGTCTAGTTTATAGAAATGTAACGAAGGCGTTCGCTCTCCACTTTAATATACATATCTACCAAGAATTGATGAAAGAGTCGCCTTCACCGCGAAAGGAGATTGAAGTCGTGCTCTCGAAGCATCATGTGATACGCATAAAAATCCATGCAGGAAACTTTTTTATCGGGAACTGGCTGTCTTGTTGTCAGATTAATGACTGGAATATTGAAATGATATCCTGGCTCACCTTTACTGGAAATTAACGGGTACTGCAAAGCATCATAAAATGTATGAGTAACGGCTACGCGTTTCAGCGTATTATCATATGCCCGTAACACTATGTCTCGTGGAGAGCATGGATCACCGGTAACCAAAACAGCAACTTCATTGATCATCGGCGCATTATAACGCCTCTCATGTTCGCCACGTGGAGTCCGATCAGCAATTATCTGAAGGCCAGTTTTCTTTTGCACTTTTAAAGGTATTTACCGACAAATTGTGGCTGTGTAACATTCGTTGAATTTTTAATACTGTATCTCTTTCGACTCCTTCAATGTCCTGACAACGACGGTTTACTTCATTTTCTTCATCACCCATAAAATACACCTGGAAAAATTTATGCTGTTCGTTATCTGCTGGAAAAAGTGATCCAATTTTATGATATATCTGTCCTTGAAAATCCGGGCATTCTTATCACTTTATCTATTCCAAAGGATGTCATCTGGAAGCAAGAGTTATACTTTCTGATTTTACTTAAAACTTGCTTCGACTCATCTGTAACACTTAAATATAGAGTTTTCAAAGGCTCCTCTGGTTCACCAAGTAAAGGAAGCGAAACTTTACCGCTGGAACAGCACATTCCAGCAGTTTCATCTTTCCGTTTCAAAGAATCGCAATGCTGACATTTTCTATTCGTTGAGCCGATACCCATTAAAGAATGCTTATGGTATTCAAGTGAAGGATCGTATTGAAATCCAGAATTATTAAATACAGACCAATTGTTACGCATGAAATTTCGACGGCGCGCGATTTGCATTTCTGCATGAACGATTCTTCTCGCCTGCGATTGTTCTGAAGTTTCTCTCGCTCTTATAGCTGCCTGCTGTTCAGCTTGTCTTTCTAAACGAATTTGTGTTTGAATCGGCGTTTCAGCTGCTCTTAAGGTAGCTTGGCGTTCAGCTTGCTCATCTAACCTTTCTTGTCTCTGAGAAGTTGTTTCACCAGCCATCAAAACACATTGTCGCCGTCTTAGTTCTGCGTGAGCGGAAGATTCTTGGGTTCGAGCAACTTTTGCCGCCCGGGCCCGTGATGAATCCCTGGACGGGTTAGATTTGCGCTTCCGAGGCATTTTAGAAAAAAAAAAAAAAGTAAAAACTGAAAATAGCGTTAGAAGTAAAACAATAAACAGGCACCTAACCTCAAAAACTGGAAAAGTTTTAGTATTGCTTACAAGTGACAGAGGAATAACAATAAATATAGGATTCGAAACAGCAGAAGCACTATACTCAATTGAATAGTGACTTGACCGTCGGTATTACAGTGTTGGATCGGCACTTTATTTCATTTACTTAGTGGAACGCCAGGTGGCGTTGAATTTGTTCAAATTTTTTGTCGGACGATCATACCTACCGATATAAATTTTTTTACCCTCCCGAAAATATATTGTTTTTTTACTAAAAAGTGTCCTATGTCCTTCGAAATACCTTTGAGAATATGTGTACGAAGTTTCATGATGATCGGTTGAGTAGCTTCTGCGTGAAAGCGTAACAAACAAACACATTCATATTTATAATATTAGTAAGGATTGTTGAAAAGCTCTGAATGAGGGCTTACTATTGCAGTTAAGAAACATTCCAAAATCCAGATTTTTTCTGACTCTGGATCATTTTTGGTGACTTTTTTCGATTGCAATCAAAAATAAGAGGTGCACAAATAGATGTTACATCAATCCTAAATCCAAAATTTCAACATCCTACGGCTAATCGTTTTTTAGTTATGCGAGATATATAGGTACGTCTCTACGTACCTATATATCGACGTGACGTCTCTACGTCACGTCGAAACTAGTTAAAATCGATTCAGCGATGGTCAAAATGGATATTTTGACCATTGAAATCTGAAAACCGAATATTTTCGCGATCACTATACTTCCTTTACTTCATACAAAGAAGTAAAAATTGTTTGAATCTTTCATAATTTCTATTAATATATTTTTAATTCTAGTTATGTATGTTATTAAACGTTTCGTATATGGTACTTGTAAGGCACGTGTTTAAATGGGACTCAAATGTTTTTACTAAAGATTTTATTACTTCCTTGTACGAAGTAAAGGAAGTATTGTGGTCGCGAAAAACTTCGGTTTTCAGATTTCAATGGAAATATCCATTTTGACTAGTTTCGGCGTGACGTCAGTACGTACGTTTTTTTTTTGTTTGGGGGCGAAAAACGCCTGAGTGTTATCATCGATCGGAATTTTTATTAATAAAAGGGTAAAATAACTTCAAAATAATAAAACTTATAAGGTGTAAAAGTAATATAAATCATGTAATAAAAATTTATTAAAGCATAACTCAAAAAAGTGAAATAAAACTCAAAACTAATACCGCAGACGAAGTCTTTAAATTATAAAAGTTAAAATAATAGAATAAAGAAACAATATAAAACTTACTTAATTCCGATAGGTTGTGCAAAAGGCGCCCTTCTCGGATAATAAAATTAAAAACATAGAACCAAAAAAATCAAAATTGAAAGCAAAGGTTAAAAATTATCAAAACGTCTTTTAGCATTATTTATTTTTATTTTTATTTTATTTACAATTTAAAACTTACATGATCATCCGTCAGACCTAAGTCTGTCGACAGATATACCAAAGAATTATTATTACATTATTAAGTGGTTAATGCAATAACCAATTTTATGTAACAACTAAAGATATTATTAGTTTTATAATACTTATAATAGTAGTACAATTATAAAAATTAATTTTACAAAATTAGACTAAATATTTAAAAACTAATGAACAAATTATTTCTTTAATATTTGTAATGTATTAGATTTAGTAACTAAAATTATATTCAAGAATAAAACTATACTTAATTACAACAACGAATTACACAATTAATATCTTGTTGCAACAATTACATAAAGAAAATAAATAACTAAGCTTTAACCATTCAACAATACATTATTTATTGATTTACAATAACTATCAACATTAAAATAATAACTATAATCATGTTATAATTGTCTGGACTGCCAGTATAAATCCAACATGAATCCTGTTAATACCTATTACGTTATAATTAATGCCCACTCAATGAGAAGTTTTTTTAAATCATTTTTTTTTCATTTTTACATTATTGAGGTGATTCGGTAAAGAATTAAGTAATGCAGGAATAAGATACTTCTTTACCGTAAGTATTATTATATCTATCTGTGATAAAGCTCATTGCTCTCAAATTGTATCCACTTTCTATATTTACCCTGTATTCACTGTTGTAAAAGTTCTTAAAAATAATTAAGAATTTAAATAGACCTCTAGCTGAGAGAAACCTTGTAAGATTATTTAAATTAGTGTCATAATTGTTATCAGAATCATAAAGAGCAATATCTTTGAGGACCCTATTTTGTATTAAATTTATTTTATATATGAGATAATCTGCGGCTGATCTCTGTGCTGTCAAGCCGTATCGAATAACAGATTCAAACAAGGATGAATAGAGTAAGCGTTTACAGTGAATCGGTAATAGGAGTGAGATGTGGTGGAATTTCATAGCAACCACTCTTAAATTTTTACATATATATTTTATATGGTGATCCCATCTAAAAAAAGAGTCAAAATGTACACCCAAATATTTGTATTTGTCAGCATTCTGGAGATGTTCACAATTACAATTTATGTGGTAATTTTTTATACAGTCACATGTATGACAAATAATTTTTATCGGTCTTTGGGATCGAAGATAAGGAGATCTTACATGTAAAACAGCAGTTTTTTTTTAGCGTTAATAATTAGGCCTTTGTCATGAAGCCGCTTTAATAGATTATTAAAATCTTCTTGCATTAAAAACTCTGCTTCTTCCAATCGCTTATGTCCAAATGCTAAAACACTATTATCAGCGTATTGCAAAAGACGTGAATTAGAGATCGCGCTAGACATATCATTAACGTACAGATTAAAAAGTGTTGGGCCCAAAATAGATCCTGAGGCACGCCACTATCCGTTTCGTATCTATCACTATATTTATCTTTAATTTTAACAATAAGTTTTCTGTTACTTAAATAGTTTTGTAGCATATTATTAAAAGGGCCATTAAACCCTAGCTTATTTAGGGCATCTAGAAGTTTATGATGGTCTAACGTATCAAAGGCTTTACGAAAATCTAAAAAAAGTAAGATTACATGGTTACATTTATTTAAGCATAAAAATATATATGATAATATTAAATTTTTTGCAGTAACCTAGTACTATGCAAAAACAGAAACATCCGGTCCAAAATTTTGTTATTATTGTACAAGATACCACGGATGTTTCTGGGTAGATTAAATTTTCGACGCAACGCCGCATAACATATGCAGTCTACAAGAATGTGGTGCACAGTCATGCGGCAGTTGCATCGTGTGCTTAGGGGTGCGATTCCTCCTGACATTAGGTATTCGTGTGTGATCCTCGTATGTCCTATTCGTAACCGGCAGAGGACCGCTTCCTCACGACGAGTTTTTCTGCAAGAGGAGCCCCATGGCAACACTGAATCTTTAATCCGTCGGAGTTTGCCACCTTGCTCGCAGTGATTGTTTTACACGATTAATAAAATCAGAGGTAGTAACTCGGGTGGTGAAAGGACGTTGAGAATACACGCTTCTTTGGCAGCATAATCTGCTTGTTCGTTACCTGGAATCCCTACGTGGCTAGGGATCCGGCAAAAACTTACTTCTGTGTTGCGATTACCTAACTCGGCGATTGCTTCGTATATTTCAATGACGACAGGATGTTTGGAATAAAAGTTTTCTAACGCCTGGAGAGCACTACACGAGTCACTGCAAATGTACGAGGGTTATTTTTTTCAACGTCCGATCCGTCACGAAATTAAAACCACAGTGAAAATAAAAAAAAATTGTTATTTGTAACTTGTTACAAATAACAATTTTGGCTCGATGTCTGTGCCAAAATGTTGACCTCCTAGCCGTTTCATGCGAGCAAAGAGGTGAAAATCGGATGGAGCCAAGTCCGGGCTGTACGGTGGGTGATCAACACTTCACAACGAAAACGCTGCAGGAGCTTCTTTGTTACAGCTGCAGTGTGCGGCCGAGCATTGTCATGGAGAAAGACAATGCCTGCTGACAACATTCCTCTCCGCTTATTCTGAATTGCCCTTCGTAGACGTTGAAGAGTCACGCAGTATGAGGCTGCAGTGATGGTCGTGCCACGTTCCATGAATTCCACCAAGAGCTGTAGACCGGCGTAGAAACATGGGTGAAAACACAGGCGGCTCCGTTCTATGACGAGGGTATTGAAAAGTTGGTAACACGTTACGATAAATGTCTAAATCGGAGTGGCGACTATGTAGATAGAGAAACAGCGTAACTATGTAAGTACTTGTTACAAATAAAACATTTTTTATTGTCACTATGGTTTTAATTTCGTGACCGATCGGACCTTGAAAAAAAAATAACCCTCGTATGTATGTTATTCGCATAACTCAAAAACGATTAGCCGTAGGATGCTGAAATTTTGGATTTAGGACTGTTGTAACATCTAGTTGTTACAACAGTACCTCCCCTTTTGATTACAATCGACTTAACAATAAATGTTCAAAAAAGCCCAAAATCAAAAAAAAACCTTTTATCTTATAAGGGGAATCATCGGATCGAATTCGAGTTCATTTCCTTTTTTTAACTTTTTTTTTTAATTTAAACATATTGATTTACTGTAATTGTAAAAAAGCTTTTACAATAAATAATAATTTAATAATAGCAATAAAATATGAAAAAAAAATCCGAATTTATTAGTGAAATAAAATTTTAAGTACTTTTAAAAAGGTATATATGTAATTTAATAGGCGTACAAGGATATGATGTTCACATCAGATTTTTTAATTTTTTTTAGCAAATATGCTCTAAATAGAGAATAGTTTTGATTATTAAACGTGTCATTTGTTAAAGGATGTCAAACGAGATTCAAATTTTGTTACTAAGCAGTTTACAAGCTTAAAAGATTAATAATTAAAAACCTATGTCGTATTTGAAATATTAGTCTATACAAATAGAAAGTCATTTTAAATAATATATTTTGATACACTTATGTGCGCGCGCGCGTCTGTGACATCCGTAGCCTAAAATTTAAAATAATGATCAAGCTCATTATTAATTATTTAATATATTTATGACGTTATCACAGTACGACAATATAAATCGGTTCAGAAAACTCTCCCTTCAATTCGCTTATTTTAACATAACGTTCGTAACTATCAAGATGCGTGGTCTAGCGATATTATTGTTATTCGGATCGTTTATTGGCCTGTTATTTGCACGTACGTAATTGAATTTTGTACAATTTCAATCATAAAAAATTAATTTTTATAGACGTGAAAAAATCTGAACAAGATTGATTTTTGTTTGTTTTTTCACAATAGAAAATTTTATTTATAAATTAAAATTAAAATAATTCTTTTAGGCTTAAAAATTAACATTTAGTTCATTACCGCTTAAATCATCAAAGCTAAGAACTTGCGCTTAATTTTTTTTTATCGACGCAAATCATTTTGATCGATTTATCATTGATTTTTATTGACGCAGTGTCACGTTTAATTTTCATTACTTAGTATTTCTTTCGCCGTGTAATTTTTTTTCGGTTTAACCTCCGGGTCTACTGTTAGGCATTGCTTAAGAGGAAGATATGAATGATTTGTAACGTGTATAAAAATTACCAGGATTCGAACCCGGGATCTCTGGATGAAAGGCCGAGACGCTACCGGTTGCAATGGCGATATCGTAACCGGTGAAATTCATCTGAGATGCGATTATTGCATCGTTCGGTTAACTTGAAATTTTCTCAAAAGTGCAGAAAAATATAGATTCACATCTAAAAATAACCAAGTATTTTTGTAAATAATTAATCCGTTTTTAATTCTTTAGAAAATATGATTTATTACAAACCGTATTCAAGGATTTCAGAAAGAAGTACAATCTAACAAATAATATTGCTGTTGACTTGAAAAATTGTTAAAGAAGAAAAGATATTTTCTTATCTGCACGGCAGTGAACTAATAACAAGTCTGCAAGTCGGTACAAATTGTTGTTTATCGCTCTTATTTCTTAATTCTTTCTGTGACGTAGTTCTTTCTACGAACATATATGTTATTTAATCGTGTTGATATTGTCAATAATTTCGAATTTTTTTATTCTTTATTTATTCAACGCGTTTATTTTTATATTTTATTAAATTTCAGGGCCCTTTACATCCTGTACGTATTATTAATATCTATTACGTTAAATGTTTATTGGTTTTTTATTTTCTGTTTTTAAATAAAATGTAAGGGCCCTTTACATCGGACGAACCAAATGGTAATCGAAACATACTTGGGTCTCGAGCCAGGACGGTGAGGAGCCACTAACTCGCCCGAAATAAGGCGATCGCTCGCTAGAGTTCTCCTCAGTCGAGCCACGCGCGTATTTCAAATTCAACTTCTAATAAAGAAATGGACGACTTGAACGTGAATTAAATTGACGGCTTTTTGTTTATAATTTTAACATTTAAATAATTATTCATAATTTTTAGTTATATTTATTTATGAATAAATTATTTACAATTATTTTTGAATAAAAAATAAATATTTGATTAATTATAAATGTATTATTTCGATTATTTTTATCTTAATTTTTTTATTATTTCAGTAACCTTTCACCCAATAAATTTTTCTGATAGTCCATTTTCGACGAAAATTTGTACCAATAGATTTTTTGATTCGCTTATTATGAATCTTAAATTAGTTTTTCAAAATTCAAAATGGTGGGGGAATTGTTTTTTATGAAATTCGTTATACAAGGGTTTTTCAAGTCGTATATACGAATTTTATATTTTTAAAATATTTTTAAAATTATTATTAAATTATTATTATTTATTATTTATTATTATTATTTATTATTATTATTTATTATTATATTATTATTATTTATAATTATTTTTAAATTTTTAAAATATTTTATTTATATTTTTAAAATTCAAAACGGCGGACAAAAATCAATAAAACTTTGTTATTTATTTCATTAATAATTATTAATCTATTAGGACGTTGAAAAGTTCTCGTTTCCCAGAATTAAATTCTAATTAAAAACAGCGAAAACTTTTTCGGCCTAATTATTTTTTTTAACATATTAATCAATCGAAATTAAAGCGCCGTTTCAATTCTTTAAATTTATTTTTGTCAGAAAAACAATTATTTAAACCATTTAATTAAAAAAATATACAAAATTCGTATATAACTATGTAATTGAATATAGACGACATATTTTGAGAACAAATTTTTTTATTAATAAATTTACATCAAATTAAAAGATTAAATATGATTTTTGAGAGAACAATTACGTTTGACAAAAGATTTTTGAAAAAAAAAAATAGTTTCGATTACAATGTTGAGTATGTGGAAAGAAATATCATCAAAATTTAATTTTTCATTATCATTTCCCCACCGCTTGAATGAAGTAGATAATATGTAAATAATACATTTATAATTAATCAAATATTTATTTTTTATTCAAAAATAATTGTAAATAATTAGTTCATAAATAAATATAACTAAAAATTATGAATAATTAATAATTATTTAAATGTTAAAATTATAAACAAAAAGCCGTCAATTTAATTCACGTTCAAAGTCATCATTTCTTTATTAAAAGTTGAATTTGAAATACGCGCGAGGCTCGACTGTGAGAACACGAGCAAGCGATCGGCTCATTTCGGGCGAGTTCGTGGCTCCCCTCACCATCCTGACACGAGACACAAGTATGGAAACATTATTTTTAAAGATAACGACGAGGCTCGCGATCGATTGTAGGAATCGACCTTAGAGGTCGATACCCACAAAAGCCAAAAAAAAATCTGATGCGGACACCAAATGACTTCCTTGTACGAATATTAAAATTATATATACACATTTTTTGTTGCACTTCATTTAAACTTATTTGATCTGAAAGTGAGGTACGATCCTCCAATTCTTTAATAAACAGAACAGTTACACGATTGCTAAAATATTACTTGTTATTAACATCAAATATTTATACGATTATTAATTCGTGAAATATTAGGATAGAGTAAAAGTCCCTTTATTACTCGTATTACTAGATCAGTATTATTCGTATTTTCGTAGTTGCCGATCAACAAAAATTTCAGATTTGTGGTGTGTAGTACAAATAAAAATTAATAATTAAACTATTCCGTTTTTTTTTACAATCACAGGCTAATAATTATTAATAAATCAATATATTTAAATTTTAAAAAAGTTTCCAAAAAAGGAGATGAAGTTTGATTCCAACTGGTGTACCTTCCGTTATAAGTTCCAAATATTTCATTAATTAAAAAATCATTCGGCTATAACTCTGGAACCAACGAAAGGAAGTACCAGCAACGAAAATATCGTTGAAAAGCTCTCCATGAGGGCTTAATACTGGAGTTAAGAAAAAGTCCAAAATCCAGATTTTTTGGACACTTAGTGCAGTCGATTGCAATCAAAAGGGGAGGTGCACAACTAGGTGTTACAACAGTCCTAAATCCAACATTTCAATAACCTTCGACTAATCGTTATTAAGTTATGCTAGATACATACGCACGTAAAGACGTCACACCAAAACTAGTCAAAATGGATTCAGGGTTGATCAAAATAAATATTTTCGTTTAAATCTGAAAAACGAAATTTTTCACGATGTGTCTTGTAAGACCGTTGTGAAGGGGTCTTACCCATATCGGTTCGAATCCGACTTTATATACATTTTTTTAGAATTTATTTTTAATTTAAATATACTGATTTATTAATAATTATTAACCTCTGATTGTAAAATGATTTTTACAATAAAAAATAATTCTATCATAATAAACATAAAAGATTAGAAGTTATTAACGAAATAACTTTTTTGGTTCTTTTCATTTTAATTCAAAAATTTGTACACTGACTAATAATTATTAATAAATCAATGTATTTAAATTAAAAAACAAAAAAAAACTTGAAAATATTCAGGGTGATTCAGGAGGATAGGGCAATACTTTGACAACTCATTCTAGAGGCTAAAAATAAGAAAAAAGTTCATATAAACATAGCTCCGAAAACGCTTCGTTAACGAGTTATACAGGATGAAAGATTTCGCCCGAGTTTCAGTTCCTCCGGGTAAATTAAGGCATGTATCTCTCTTAGTTTCCAACATATCCCATTTAAAACGGTCAAAAAACATATTTTTTAACGTTTGACGTACAATAACTTTGTTAAATTGGCAATAAATCATATATTTTTTAAACATAAATTGTAGAGAATTTAATTATAAGAAGATGGATGTAAATAATGTCAACAAAAAGGAAATAAAATTTTAAACATGTCGACTTTTATTAACAACAAAACCGACGAAAACGTAGAATAAAATGTTACAAAAAAAGAAATGTGAAATGTGTAGAAGCTCCATCAATTTGGTAATACATTTGAATTCGTTTTGCTAAGAGGATATTTTCCAGCAACATAATAAATTCATTACGTAAAAATTCCAGATAATTTCTCCCTGTGACATGATGTAGTATGAAAGGATCAATTAATTGGTCATCTATGATACCACACCACACATTTATTGAAAATCGTTGCTGGAAATTTTTTCCGCTGTAGCATGTGGGATTTCTTCAGACCACTGATGTGCATTCCGTGTGTTGTTTATTCCGTTACGAGTGAAAGTAGCTTCATCCGAAAATGGTATAAATGGAATTAAATGTTAATTCCTATTAACCCGTTGACAAAACTGCAGCCGGCTGGCGTAGTTGCACTTTCTGAATATGAAAAGAATACAATCCATTATTTAATGTCCTCCATACTCTACTTTGTGAAATACTGAGCCGTGCTGCAATTAATCGTGTGCTCGTTGGCGGACTACGTTGAACCATCTGCTGAATGTTTTTACCTTCATCAGCACGATTTGTTTGTCGTTCAGATGAAATATGAGCGCTGGGAAGCGTACCGTTAAAGATTATTAAAAATTCTAATAAATACAACACGACCAGGATACCTATGTCGATATTCCGTAACCGCTGCCGCAGCACTTCCATTGCAAAATCCATAGATGAAAATCATGTCGGCATAGTCGGCATTAGTGAAAAAACGCAGTATTTTTCAAAACAAAACTAAACAGAATTTCACTCTTTTTAACAGACTTGATTTTTATGCGCCGTAAAATGAATACAAAATTACCCTTCTTAACAGTTTTCTGAAATTTTTACAATAATAATTCGACGTAATACTGCAAACACGATCGATCAGCGAAAGGTTATTTAACACATTACCACAATTAACCGACAACAATGTGTAGTATTTAAACAAATTGTGATAAAAAAAATCAGTGTTGCCAACTTGTTTTCCGCAGGTCTAAAATTATTGTACCTACTAGAGACACATCTGTTTTCTTTTTTTGTAACATTTTCTTCTAAGTTTTCGTCGGTTTTGTTGTTAATAAAAGTCAACATGTTTAAAATTGTATTTGTTTTTTGTTGATATTATTTACATCAATCTTCTTATAATTAAATTCTCTACAATTTATGTATAAAAAATGTATGATTTATTGCCAATTTAATAACCTTATTGTACGTCAAACGTAAAAAAAGTGTTTTTTGGCCCTATTTTTGGCGTTTTACATGGGATATCTTAGAAACTAAGAGGGATACTGTTCTGGGACCTATTTTTTCGATTTCCCAGCTCACAAATCATTAGGAACAATTGAATTTGCCCCTTAATTGACCTTCCCAGAATTTCAGAAAGCCTTAATTTACCCAGAGGAACTGAAACTCGGGCGAAATCTTTCACCTTGTATAACTCCCTAACGAAGCGTTTTCGGACTTATGTTTATATGAACATTTTTCTTATTTTTAGCCTCTAGAATGAGTTGTCAAAGTATTGCCCTATCCTCCTGAATCACTCTGTATGTATATGAGGTCGGATTCGAACTGGTGTGTCCACGGTTACGGATCCGACATGTTCTCACTTACACCACATAACTATATGAGCTATGTGAAACTGAATTAATATATAAATAACACAAAATGCTCACCACAAAAAAATGTGATGCAATGTGGTATTCACCACAATGCAATTATGTAATTATCCACTTTATTAAAGAATTAGAGGATCGTATTTCACTTTCAAATGAAATAAGTTTAAATGAAGTGCAGCAAAAATTGTGTATATGTAATTAGATAGGTATACAAGGAACTCATGTGGTGTACACATAAGATTTTATATAAGTATTGAAAATCTAGAGATGACATTTATAGATTTGTTTACGACTTTGATATTAAATAAAAAATTTCTGCGGAGAAGATTTACAACTTATCTGTTCAATTTTTAAAAAAGTTCATGTTATTGTTTTTGTCGTTAAAAAGATTTTGATTTGTAAATCCTAATTTTGGTCTTATATTTCAATGTAAATCCTTATTTTAACCGGTTGATTGATTGAATAAGTCAAATGCTGTAAAAAACATATATTAAGAATAAGAACTCAAAACTACAATAATTTCTTTAAAAAAAAAGAAGACATTTTTGAGAAACCTATAATTGAAGGATTGAACAACTAATTCTCACTGGAGCAGAACAGAAATTTCAGTGAATTACATAATAGTAAAAGTAATTGTTGCTTAGCTTAGCCGTGAATGTAAAATCAAATTGATCGAACTTAGCATAACTTAGCTTTGTGTAAGAATCATCTTTTCACACAGATTTTTTTGAATTATTAAAAGTTCTTTGTCTTCTGCTTTACCTCATTAACAGAACACCTTCATAGTAACTTTTAAATAATGTATGAAATTCTCACTCCTGTTAAAGAATGTTATTATATAAGGACTCATTCTATCTGTTGAGGCATGTTTCAATGAAATGAGAATTCAAATGCAGACAGAACTTAAGAAAATTGTATCTATACTGAGTAGGACATCTGAGGATACAAGAATCTATTCAATAAAAAGGCATCTTGCAAGTGGAAATTCCACACAAGCAGATTTTTTAAATTATTTAAGTTCTTTTGTGTTTTGTGTTACCTCATCTACAGAACACCTTCATAGTAACTTTAAAATAATTTATAAAATTCTCACAAGGTTTATTCCAGTTCATTAAACCTAAAACTGATTTAAACTGCCCTCAAATAATATTTGTTTGTCGATTTATCGTTATTTATAAATATCTTAAATTAGATTTATAAATTCGGCTCGATTTATCAAAACTGTTTCATGCAAAATATTATTTTTTTTTAATAATTTCTTTTTTTACAATATTTTTTTTAAATAATTTAACGTAACTTTTTTAAATTTAATTTTTTAAAAAAATATTTTGAATTAAATAAAAAATATTTTAAATAACTAATAATTTTTATTTTACAGAACAAGAGAATGCAACTATAGATTCATGTTTACGCTGTATCTGTAATGCTGTCTCAAATTGCAACCAAAAAGTTGGATGTGAGAGTGGTGTTTGTGGTCCATTCCGTATTACGGAGCAGTACTGGTTAGATGCCGCAAAACCAATTATTGGCACAGATGATCCCAATTCAAATGAATGTAATATTTACGATTATTAATGCACGATAAAATATATTATAATATTGAAACAAAATGAGTAATGAAATAATTTTATTTCAAACGCTAGAATTTGCATTTTTCTAGTGTACACTCTTAAAAGTGCCTTCATATTTATGGAGATTAGGAGTAGTTAGTTTTATGAACACTTTAAGTAAAGTTTTACATTTATCTGCAAAAGATACAAAATTTTTCTATAAATAACAGCTTGTTCAATATATGACAATCAGAGCATGTAATCTACACCAAAATGTGGCTTCTTAGTTTTTAAGGCAATTTTAAATAAATAAAGGTATTTTTAGATGCTAAAAACTACATACAAATTATAATGCACGTTTTTGTCTGTACTGGCAATTTTAAATCTTCGGTATTGAAATACGTAAGCGTTTCCTATTCCACTGAACGTGGACAGGATGATACAAGTCTGTGGTTATAACTGATTTTTCATGATTTTGAAAGATAATACATTCTACATCAGTGCTTCCAGAGTAACAGTACTAAATTACAAGAATGCAGCACATCTAGAATGTTTTGATCTCAAGAAGTATTCATTATTTCAGTATTATATGTTGCACATATTCTATAATAGGAAAGACAAGATGGATGAAATAGTAGGTGAAAAATTCCATATCCTTACTGGGAGTTGAACTTCAGATCAGACAAAACAGTCATCGATTGTTTCTAATATTATTAAGCACTTAATTTTCAGTTCTAAACTATATATTGTAGTATTTTATGCAAATTCTTTCAAACCATTTGTCTTAAATATTTTTTTTTCTCCTTTCATAGATTGTCGTTGGATAATCAAGTTCAGCTCAGCAATTAGAGTATTTGCTGATGTTGCTGTTGCAAAGTTTATAAATATCTTCATAACCATATCCATTAATTAATTTTTGATAATAAAAAGTTGAGGAAGAATTAAAGAGTAATGCCCATATAAGTTTTCAAGATAGTTTACCATTCGGTCACTCGGCTGCAGTCTGAATTCTCTCAGAAAAGTTGAATCATTATTTATTTCTAAAGAGCTCACAATACAATTTTTTTTTAACGCCCATAGGATGTTAATAAAAGTTATTGATGAAGTTTATCGTAATAGTGATGAGAAGCAAACGACAGTGTTTACAAATTACGAAGTTGTGAATAACGATTAATAGTTGAGAATTCTATTGCTTAGCGCTTGAGAAAATGTATGATGAATTTATAGTCATAAATAAAATATGACTATACTGTTGAACGTTTTAAAGTGAAGTGTGTTTCAAAGCACAAAACTATTTCTTATGGTTTACTTTGAAAAATATAACATTTGATCAGGAGATTGTTAAAAAATAAATGTGAAAAGATTAGATAAATAAGTCTGCAAATTATTATTCTTTATTAATTAATAGCATGCAAATAATAAATTTAAACTTAAAGAAAGAAGCTAAATAATATTTTCTTCTATAAGCATGTGTGATTAAAAGAAAATATTTCTAATGATAATAAGTCTGTATCTTTATAAATTTTCAAATAAGAGGAAGAAAGGAAAGATATGGAAGTGTAAATAGTTGTAAAAAAAAAAGGTAGATCTAAACAGTACCAAAATTTATGAGATATCTTCTAATTTACTGAGTCTACAGTATAATTAGAAATTTTTTAAACACAATTACATAACACCTCCAAATCACAATACTATAAAAAACATTTTCCCAGTTTGTTCACTTAAAGTTAAAATATTTAACTCAGGACACTAACTAAAAAATTAATGACTTGTTTCACTTACCATTGTCATTCACCAATAAAAATTATTTAGAAGAACATACTCATTTAAATTAGGGAAAATTTCAATTACTGTGGATCTCTAGTTAGTCTTGTGTTGCAGCCATACATAGTTACTTTGACTGTTATGTTCATTTATATTTGACGTATATGTAATTAAATGTGGATAGATTCTTCTATCACTGTTACTTCTATATTCTTGAATTTCTTCCTACTTCCCACTAATAAGGAATACATAAAAGAAAATTTAATTGATATCATACACCGATATCATACATACATCTTCATATCATACATATCATACATCTTCATTTTATAGGTTAGGTTGTACTACTAAATTAAAACTAATGATTTTTTTTGCAAAAACTCAAATGTTACGTCATTTTTATACAGAATAAAATGACAATAATGTTAGTTGTAGTTAATAAGTTTATAAAGATGAATAGCAGAAAATGAACATAAATAGGAATTATAAAGTTTAAAACTAATTGTTAAATATTTTTAATCGTATTTATTTTTGTTATACATAGATAAAAATAAAGCTAATTGTTTTATCTCATTTACAGCATATGTTGATTGTACAACTAATCTAAAATGTGCTAAAACAACAGTAAGAAATTATGTGACAAAATATTCAAAGGTTAGTAGAAAACTCAACCTTTATTAAATATATTTTGTGTAAAATAAAATAGCTTATTACCCTTGGTGTAGTAGTAACACTAGTTACAAATGATAAAACATGATACGACTGGAAAGGTTATTACCTCTGTCTTTTGAAATGTTCATGGTATTATCTTCATTGATATCTGAAGAAGGGTAAATCAAAACAGAGTAATATTATGTATCTCTACTGGATCATCTAAATGAGGAAATAAAGAAAAAATTGACTACATTTGATGAAAAAGAACGTTCCTTTTCAGTTCTGTAATTTAACACCAAAATTGTTCAAATTACACTAAAAATATTCCTTTTATAACTGTTTCCATGTAAGAACT
Organism: Lycorma delicatula; assembly: GCF_047948215.1. Classification (NCBI taxonomy): domain Eukaryota; kingdom Metazoa; phylum Arthropoda; class Insecta; order Hemiptera; family Fulgoridae; genus Lycorma; species Lycorma delicatula. Next base: position 395,649,452 of record NC_134455.1, read on the forward strand.
GGCTTCCTTGATAGATTAACAATCAATTTCATGAACATCTACCTGAAGACTTGGGTATATCATCAATAAGAACAGAATCAAACATTTTGATCATCATCGGAATAAATGTATAGATTTGAAAGGAGATAATGTTGAGTGTAAAAGAAGACATTTTCCAAAAACAATTACGCCTTCTTTATTTTTTTATTGGCTTATGAAACATCCATAACAGATCATACCTGGAAATGAATAACCAAATTGCATTGTCAAGCCTATTATACCAAACATTCAAGAGAAAGTAAGGAATGTTTCCCGTTCGCTTTTACAGTGATCCCAAAATATTCTATTGCAGATCAGCATGACAAATCCACCAAAAAACAAATGATATAGGTAGTTTTCTAAAACTTATTATGCTTATATTTAGAAAAAGTAAATTTTAATTTGTGTTACTTGGAACTCAAAGTAGCCTGTATTCCATTCTTTGTACGGACCATGCCAATTATGAGACCAAACAGTTAGAATAAATCAATTATACATTTAAAACTCTTCTGTCATGATGTAATGACTTAAATTCACTGCCAAAAGAAATTATACTGCAAAAAAAAACTGTATTCCTATAGATTGCATTCTACGTAAAGTGTGGACTATTATTCAGGAAAATATTCAAAAACTGTTGTTTTTTTCTTTGTCTTCAGTCATTTGACTGGTTTGATACAGCTCACTAAGATAACTTGAAATGAAATGAATTGTACTAGATAGGGAATCTAGTACAATTCATTTCATTTCGATATACACCCTACATTTCGGTATATCCCTAACAATTTGGTTTACATATTCCTTATATTGTCTGCCTGCAAAATTTTTCTCTTCTACCTGTCCCCTCCAATATTAAAGGGACTATTCCAGGATGCCTTAATATGTGATGTATAAGTCTGTCTCTTCTTTTATCCATATTTTTCCAAATGATTTTTTCTTCATCGAATTGCTGCAAAACCTCTTCATTTGTCACTTTATCCACCCATCTGATTTTTAACATTCTCCTATAGCGCCGCATTTCAAAAGCTTCTAAACTTTTCACTTCCATATAAAGCTACGCTCCAAACATACTTTCAAAAATCTTTTCCTGATGTTTAAATTAATTTTTGTTGTAAAAAATTATACTTCTGACTGAAGGCTCATTTCATCTGTGCTATTCAGCATTTTATATCGCTCCTGCTTCGCCCATCTTTGGCAATTCTACTTCCCAAATAACAAAATTTTTCTACCTCCATAATCTTTTCTCTTCCTATTTTTATATTCATTGGTCCATCTTCATTATTTCTACTACATTTCATTACTTTCATTTTGTTCTTGTTTATTTTTAGGAAGTAGTTCTTGTGTAGGACTTCATCCATGCTGTTCATTGTTCCTTCTAAATCTGTTTTACTCTCAGCTAGAATTACTATATCATCAGCAAATAGTGAATCTTTATCTTTTCAACTTGTACTTTTACTCTATATCTAAATTGTTCTTTAACATCATTAACTGCTAGTTCCATGTAAAGATTAAAAAGTAACAGGGATACAGAACATCCTTGTCAGACTCCCTTTCTTATTAAGGCTTCTTTCTTATGTCCTTTAATTATTACTGTTGCTGTTTGGTTCCTGTAAATGTTAGTAATCGTTCTTCTATCTCTGTATTTGAACCCTAGTTTTTTTAAAATACCGAACATTTTATTCGAGTCTACGTTATCAAAAGCCTTTTCTATATCTATAAATTCCAAATATGTTGGTTTGTTTTTCTTTAATCTTCCTTCTACTATTAATCTGAGGCCTAAAATTCCTTCCCTTGTCCCTATACATTTTTCTGAAACCAAATTCGTCTCCTCCTAACACTTCTTCCACTTTCCTCTCAATTCTTCTGTATAGAATTCTAGTTAAGATTTTTTATGCATGACTAGTTAAACTAATTGTTCTGTATTCTTCACATTTATCTTCTCCTGCTTTCTTTGGTATCATGACTATAACAGTCTTCTTGAAGTCTGATGGAACTTTCCCTTTTTCATAAATATTACACACCAGTTTGTCTAATCTGTCAATCGCTTCCTCATCTGCACTGTGCAGTAATTCTACAGGTATTCCGTCTATTCCAGGAGCCTTTCTGCCATTCAAATCTTTTAATGCTCTCTTAAATTCAGATCTCAGTATTGTTTCTTCCCTTTCATCCTTTTCCACTTCGTCTTCCTCTATAACACCATTTTCTAATTAATTTCCTCCATATAACTTTTCAATATATTCCACCCACCTATTTACTTTTCCTTTCGTACTGCAAATCGGTGTACCATCTTTGTTTAACACATTATTAGATTTTAATTTATGTACCCCAACATTTTCCTTAACTTTCCTGTATGCTCCGTCTATTTTACCAATGTTCATTTCTGTTTCTACTTCTGAACACTTTTCTTTAATCCACTCTTCTTTTGCTAGTTTGTACTTCCTGTTTATAATATTTCTTAATTGTCGATAGTTACTTTTAATTTCTTCATCACTAGTATTTTTATATTTTCTACATTCATCCATCATCTGCAATATATCCTCTGAAATCCAAGGTTTTCTACCCATTCTCTTTGTTCCACCTAAAAACTGTTTACTACAATTAAAATTTTTAAAGATTTAGACGCATGTTGTAATGTTAAAAAACACTGGTCAACAAAATTTAATTTTTTGTTTGTTAAATGAGAATGAATGACTGATTCTTATAGTATTTTTTATGCTGATTTTATATAAATTAATAGGTTTTTTTCTATCGGTCTCAGTTGTTTGTAATTGAAATTTCTTTTGAAACAAAAAAATGTATGGTAACGTAATATGACAATATATAACATGCATTTTTTACTCACCTAAAATCTATCTTTTGGATTTTCTGTTGTAATTTGGTGTAAGTAGATCCCTTTTTAGATTTCAACAGTAGTCCACAAATATTTTTGGGTTCCATTTTCCCTGGTATCATGATTCTATTGTAGATATCTCCTGGTGAAAGCTTTCTCCATGTTCATCAGTGATAGCACCGAGATTATAAGGGAAAAATCCAAATATGAATGTAAGAAATGGCTTTTGAGCGACATGTTACACAAGTTACATATGTTACTACAAGTTCTTTGTAGTTTTGAAGGAGTTCATTTACACAGGTTCTCTGTAGTTACTGGCCTTACAGTTTCCCAGGAAGTTGTTTACCACACTACAATGATTTCCATGCAGCAACATCCAAGTTATCCAAACATTCTTCAAACGCCGAATCCCTCACTAGTTTTCCTATTTGTGGTCCAACAAATATAAATTCCTTTATTTTAGCATTGCTTATATTAGGAAATTTGTCTTTTAGAAACTGAAATCCTGCACCATTATGATCCATTGTAAATATTTCCCGTTACTAAATCCTACTTAATACAAGTTTCATATTTCATAAGACTTCTTCATTTGAATAGCGTATGCTAATATTGATGAGTATTTATTTGCATTGTGAAGTAAAACTGCCTTCAAAAACTAAGCTTTGATGAGTCAATAAAATGTCACCACTTATCAAGACACTGCATATGTTCCAAAGCTTCCAGTAAAGAGTCCATATCATTACAGTATACTAAGTTTTCATACCAAGAGAAGAAATGCTCAAATTTTGACTGTCTGTCACATAAAGCACTTATTTTAGTGTTTGGTTATAAAACATACCATTCTTTCAGTCTTCATGCCAGTATTTCTACTTGATTCTTTGATAAATTTAAATCACAAACCAGATCATTTAATCCTGACTAATTAAATGGGGTTCAGTATACCTATTTTCTAAAAATTTTGGATCTCTTTCTTCATCACCTGATATATCAGCACAAGATTTAACATTTTCATCTTCATTTAAGTTCCATGTATCTGGTGATACTGGAACTGGAAGTTATTGGCTATGTGGTACTGCCCATATGGCTGAAGGAATATTTGTGAACGTATTTACGTTCACAAAATGCTATGCTTATAGAATTCATGCGATACTACATAAAAATAAGAATAGTAGTTATAAAAAAATGATTTCATTTTTGAAATCAGCATGAAAAATATTATAAGAATCATTCAGTTATTATACTTTTTAAGACATCTTAAATTAAATGCAAAAAGAATCATATCTCATATTTCTTTGAGTTTTTATTGTAATTTTTTTTATGTTTTGTCAATTTTTATATTTTGCTAATTACCTCTATCTTTTATTAATTTTTTTGACAATATTTAAAAAAATTTAAACCATTTTTAATCATATAATAACTATTTCTCATTGAATTGTTACTAAAACAGTAACCAGTACTCTTCCTTTGTGACTTATTCAAACAGCATTACTTAAAATACTAATAACAATTACTTTTATTTAAATATGATACTCCATTCCACAACAAACACACTTATTTTACATTGTTTACACAACTTTATTGACGCTATCTTAAATCATTTATTTGCTAATTTATTAAACATCTGATTATTTATTTTAATTTTGCTCAAGATATATCAAATTTAAAAAAGTTTTATCTAAAAATTAATAAGATATTACCATTTAAATCTCTCTAAAACCTATTAGAGAATCAAGAAATGTCAGTTAGGTATTAGATTTCATGAAAGGAAAATCCTGAACTGAGGATGAGAGGTAACCCCCTATGAGGGGTTACCCCTCATAGGGGTAACCCCTGAGGATGAGGGGTTACTCATTACTCAGGGGTAACCACCCCTGAGTAATGAGGGGACAACCCCTATATTATAGTGTACAGTTGGTTGGCTAAATAATAAAGGAACTGAATAGCTGCCGGGATAAGGAGCTCTACCCCTGTAAGTACCAACAGCCTTTTCGGTGGGGGTTTGGGGCATTCTGTTGCATGGACATGAGAATCGCCCTGAAAGGCAGAAGAAAGTTTTATTGGAAATCAACAGCATTACGACACAGAAGGCAATGGAATATCTCTGGAAATTAGAATACAGAAGACAATTACTCAAGGGAAAATGAACCCTATGAATTAAAAGGGAAAATGAACCAGCAAAGGAATTGTGATTCCTATTTCCTCATAGAATAAAATCATCTATGAGGAAAGCTGCACAGGAAGGAATCGGTGTCTATAAAGTTACCTGGATAAAAAAACCTTGGGTAACACAAGAAGTGGTACAAAGAATGGCTGAAAGAAGGGGAATACAACAGGACAAACTATTGAACATTGAATAATGAATTAAAGAGATATAAAGCTAGGGGAAGGAGACTAAAACAAGAATATAAAGATGTAGAAGATTTAGAAAAGAAAACGAAGTATGAAATATTGTATAAGAAGGTAAAAAACACCACATCAGTTAGAACAAATCCTTCTTATAAAAACTGAGAAGAAAGATGTTTATAAAAAATGTTTATAAAAAAAAGATGTTGACATGTTTATAAAAAAGATGAGATAAAGAAATGATGGGAAGAGTATAAAGAGATGAGAGAGTATTTAAGGAGAAGGAGAAAGCTGAGGTGGAAGAAGAAATTATGAAAGAGGAAAAAGGCCCACAAATTTTGAGATCTAGGAATATACAAGCTATTAAAGAAATGAAGAATAGAAAAGCAACATGAATAAATGAACTTCATAGAACTCTTTAAATATTTAGAAAGTGAAGGAGAAGATAAAATACTTTCAATATGCAATACAGTTTACGATGCTGGAGTGTTGCCAGAATAATTTGTTAAAATAATAATATCAATACCCAAAAAGGTTGGAACCAAAAAATAAGAAGAACATAGAAGTATCGGCGAAGTATCAGCTTAATACTACATGCTGCAAAAATAATGCTGAAAGTTATGAATATAAAGTTGATTACAAAACTGGAGAAGAATGTTGGGGAAGAACAGTTTGGATTCAGGAAAGAAAAAGGAACAAGAGAAGCTGTAAGATTGATCAGGATGATTGAATAGAGATGTTTTGAAAGAGAAAAAGAGTAAGCTTCTCTTTTATAAATGTGGAAAAGGCACTCGACGAGTATAGTAGGAAATGTTATTTAAGATTCTTAAAGTAAAGAGGTTTGATTGGAAGAATAGGAGACTGATTAAAAAATTGTATATGAAGCAAAAAGCAGCTGTGAAAATAAATTAGAATCTCACAGATTGGTTAGAATTAGGCACAGGAGTGAGAGGCAAGGCTTTTGTTTATCACCAACACTGTTAACCCTTTGTTTAGAAGAAATGTTGAAAGAAATATGAATGCTCAAAAAGGAGTAAGTGTAGGTGGAAGAAATATAAATGTGTCAAATTTGCTGACAATCTGCTGATTGTAGCTAAAGACCCTCAAATTACAAGGAATGATAAAAGTATCGGAAGTAGCGATGAAGAAATATAAGTTAAAAATAAATTTGTGGAAAACAGAAATTAAGAAAATGAATGAGAGAGAAGATATGGATGTTGTTACAGCAAAAGGAAAAATTGAACAAGTAAAAAGATATTCAGGAGACAGTACCAACTGAAAACTGGAAGAGTAAAAAGGAGATTAAAACAAGAATTGCAACGGCAAAGCAAGCCTTTTTTAGAAAGAAAAATCTGCTTTACAACAATATGGATCTGAACCTAAGGAAGCGTTTGTTAAAATGCTGTCTGTATTATACATTTGTACAGCAGTGAACATGTTCACTTGAGTAAAAGGTAAAAGATATGATCAAAGCTTTTGAGATGCGGGTCTAGAGGAGGATGAAAAAGATAAAGTGGTCGGACATAGTAAATAATGTAGAAATATTAAGACGACTCAATAAATATAAAACAATATTGTCGACTGTCGGAACGAGGAAAGGAAACTGTATCAGGCATATAATTGAAAAAGAGTAATAAATAAGGAGGCTCTGTGGAATGTGGAAAAAGAAGAGGAAAAATACGACTGAAGTTGATAAATGAGATAAAAGGAAGGATGAGATAATAGATAAGTGAAGATTATCATGAGATAAGGAAAGCATTGGACAGAAACAGATGGAGAAAGCAGTAGTGCCAGAGACCTACAACAAGGAGCTGATGATGATGATGTCCTAAAAATTATTTCATATATTTATGTTCGCTCGATTAGTTTTTCATTTTGGATACTTAACATAAACATAAATGAAACTCTTTTCTTGGACTACAGCCTTCAACATTTATCTGATAACTAACTAGAAAAAAATAGAAATATAAAAAGAGAGATTTTATTTACATAAAATCCAAATATTATTATCAAGAGCAATCACATGGAGTAGAGTTTTATAATGATTTTCAAAATTATAAAGAAAAGTTAAATATGAATTACTAACACCGTAATTAAATACTTTAATAAAACTTTATTTTTAATTTCATTGCTCAAAAAATTTGTTGGATTTAAAATCTTTAACTTTTGATATATTAAACGAGTAATTCATTTTTTAGATAATTAAAAATATTATCTTCTTTGTGTAAAAAACTAGATGTGAATCATGTTCTGATACCACAGTAAATGTTTTTCTACTCAAACTGTCATACTAGGATATTATTTGTAATTTAAATTTTTAGGATCTCGAGCAGATGACCCCATTTCCATACCGTAGAATTTTCTGTAAGTAGTAAAAACTTGCTTTTTTGAAGGGTATGCTTTTTTTGTAACTGGATTTGTTGCTTGTAATCCATTACAAAGTATAAACTATTCATTTTATCAATAAAATAATCAATTTTATGTTGTTTTCACATAATTAAAACTAATATAATTTAATCAATTTTTTTTTAAAGATCTATAACTATTTTTTGCGTGAAATGTTATTTTGGAGTAAGTTTATGATTTTAAAGAAAAATGATTTTATTTCAAAGTTTTTCTTTTTTCTTTAGTGGAAACTGTTTAATTACTTGCTTTATTTTAACTCACAGTGTTTTTTTCTATTTTCAATTTCTTTTTTCATGTTTGTCTGCAAATCCTGCATCCTTAATTTAACATACTCCCTGACATTGCCTATTGATGAAATTTTACACAGTAACTAATGTCAGTTGACAATATAATATTCCACCATTACTTTTGCAAACATGCCCCTGAAAAGGGGTAAATTACAGGTGGATATAAAGGGTGCAGGGGTAATAATTTAACATACTTCCTGAAATTGCCTATTGATGAAATTTTGCACAGTTACGAAGATCGGATGACAATACAATATTCCACCATTACTTTTGCAAACAACCTCCTGTATATAGGGGGGGGGGGGGTAAATTAAGGGTGGATATTAAGGGCGCAGGTGTAATTTAACATACTTCCTGAAATTACCTATTGATGAAATTTTGCACAGTTACTAAGGTCCGGGTGACAATAATTTGATTAAAGTATGATTAAAAAGAATAAGCAAGTTTTTAAAAACTTTTGTAATATTATTTAATATTTATACTTTCTATATTATTAAATTCACTTAAATCACACCCAAATTGTATTATTTCATTTACTTTTGATAATTTGAAATGAACAATCAATATGTTTGGGAAACTCAGCCAACTATTTTAGCAAGCACCTGCAAAAACATACTAACTTTATGTTCAAATAACTAGCTATTAATTCAACATAATAACTTTTTTCTGCAAAACACTTCAATAACACTGATAAACTTAATTTCTGTTCCATAACATGCGATACATGATTTTAACCTGTTTTGATGCTGAAAAGAATATGAACTCAGAATGTTTCTTCACCCACCATTTTTGAAAAATTTTTATATTTTAATCAAAGAATTTTTTCGTTTTTCAACGTATAATTAACATTTTAAGGTCCTATATTGTATTTTTTTAGCTCATTTTTTATTGTTCAACTTTGTTAACATAAGTTGAAAGCAATCATAAAAAACAAGGAATTAAATCATACCATAGTCACACATTATGACATATCTAATACCGAAGAGTGAACCTTCATGGACAAGATTAATCATATCTGCGCAGGTCAAAACATGTAGCTGAAAACAGAGCTGTGTTGTTTGTATTAAGCACTGGATTTAGGAATGAATTAATTTTGTTCAGTCTTATTGCTTGCTTAATTTTGTTAAAAGTGCAGTGTCATAATGCCTCAAAACTGTGTAAATGATGTGGATGCCTTTTGTTATGTATGTGATGAGTTTACCGTAAAATCAAATAGAAAAAACACTACATTTTTAAATAAAAAATCATATCATTTATACTTTCAGTGTAAAATTGGTGATAAAGATAAGACATGGGCTCCTCATATAGTTTATACTAATTGTTTTGTATATTTAAGAGAATGGCTGAAAGTTACACAAAAGGCTTTGCCATTTGGTGTACCTATGTTTTGACTGAATCAAAGGATCAGTTACTTTTGTTTAACAATGTGTCTGGAATTTCTAAAAAAAGTCTAAGCATCCTTCTTTGCAATCTGCAATCAGGCCTGTACCTCACAGTAAAACTATTCCAGTTCATGAGCCACCTGTGAATGTATGTTTCAAAAGCACATGTTTCAAAGACAACAATGATTTTGAATTATCTTCCTATAAGCCACATCTTATATCACAAGGTGAATTAAATGACTCGATTAGGGATTTAAATTTATCAAAAAATCAAGCTTAACTGTTAGGATCAAAGACTGCAAGGTTGGAACTTACTTCAAAAAAATACAAAAATTTTGGGCTTTCGAAGCCGACAAAAAGAACTTTCTCAGTACTTTATTGATTAAAATAATTTGGTTTATTACACAAATATTGATGAGCTTATGTTGCACTTAGGACAAGTTCATAAACCTGAGAACTGGCGCCTTTTCACAGATTTGTCCAAGTATAGTTTAAAAGTGGTTCGACTACAAAACATTAACAAATATCCTTTGATACCGATCGCTTACGGTATTAATTTGAAAGAAACATATGATGTGATGAAAGACGTCCTTGAAAAAAAAAAATTATAAAAACACAGCCAGAATCTATGTGGTGATTTGAAAGTTATAGTTATTTTGTTAGGCAAGCAGTTAGGTTATACTAAGTACATGAGTTTTCTTTGCGAATGGGTCAGCCGAGCTAGGAATAAACATTATGTTACCAAAGAGTGGAAGAAACAAGAAAACTTAATTCCAAATGGAAAAATATTATTCATGAGTCCTTAGTTGAACTCAAAAAAATATATTTTACCCTCTTCATATCAACTTAGGACTAATGAAAAATTTTGTAAAACCAATGAAGGAAAGTCCTGGATTTTTGTACATCAGGTAGAAATTTCTGAATGTAAGTGAAGGAAAAATTAAAGAAGGTATATTTGTTGGTCCTCAAATGAAGGAGTCGGTCAAAGATGATGTATTTAACTCGATGTTAAATAATGCAGAAAGTGCAGCTTGGGCTTCAAGATGTTTGCAAACATTTCCTCTGCAAACAAAAATCCGACAATTACCACGATATTGTTAATCAACTTCTTACTTAATACAGAGCTATGTTTTCCAGGAAATGTATCTTGAAAGACATACTTTCAAGATACATTTCCTCCATTCACATCTGGATTTTTTCCTGGAAAACCTCAGGGACGTATTCATTTAATTTCTACTTGTCTTGGTAGAAACAGTGAACATTTCTACCAAGACATTTCGGTGATGGAAAGCCGCTATAAAGGAAAATGGAATACTAATATGTTAGCCGATTATTATTGGACATTAATTCGGGATGTGCCTGAGGCTATTTATAAAAGAAAAGCATCAGCAAAATCACTCTAATCATTCTAATACATATATCATCATGTATACATGATGATAATACATATATCTAATCATTCTAATACAGATATGGTCATGCAAAATTATAAATTTTACAGATTTTAATTACCTTAATTTTTTTTGAAGCGTAATTTATTTAAAACTAAGGTTTAAGACAGAAAAATCGTATTTACAGAACGTATCTGTAAATACGTTCTGTATGCAAAAAAGCAATTCAAGAAATGGTATCGCACTTAGACAAAACATGTAATTCTTAGTGAAAATATTTATTACAATTGTTCTTGAACATATAAATCACCATTCATATGGCTTCTTTTGTTACAGAAACCAAAATTTTTGTTTAACTTAACAGATTTGAAGAAATGAAAATTGAATTAGCTCCTATTGGGCTGATAACTTCCTAAACATGGACCGCTTAAAAATATAAATTTAAATATTTTGAATTCTAAACAGCTTACTTACCCTAAATACTGATACTGTACAAGAAATTTTATTTTCAATCTGCCCCAATTTGATATACTAATTAAAAATAGTTATAATAATTCATTTGATATTTTCATAATTTTCAGGACTGCAACGGTGATGGAGTTATAGATTGTTATGACTATGCAAAAATACATTTATTAGGTCCAAACAGCTGCACTGAAACTGTGCACAAAGTCTACAAAGACGTATTATTGGATTGCTTGTCTGCAAGTTGAATGATTCACTCAAACCATCAAGCTAATGAAAAGATCAGTAAAATAAGTTAGTTTTAACAGTCAGACTTAGTGTGATGAAGTACAAGTTAATTTCATTTGTTCAGCTATGAAACGATATCTCAAAATGTTCTGTATGCTTCTAAATAAATCTCTGTTAAATTTCAAATTTAATAAGTATATTTTATACTCTGCACAATTATTGTTTGGTATTATGTTGGAAAACTTTAAGAAATAAATTCTTCATTTATAAAAGTAACATGAAAAAATAAATAAACTCTGTTGAAAATCAATTTCCTCCAAACAACAAATTTTCTGGTTTTTAACCATCCAATGCATTTCTAGTAAAAATAGGACTTTTTTAGTATATGACAAGACATTTCTAGTAAGACTCCCAGACATGGAGTCTTTTCTTTAAGATTTTTGGCCTTGGCACCCCCATGGCCCTAGCCTCGCAGATTTCTTCCCACTACACAGAACTGCTGAGCCTTTAACAATACTCACATACAGTACATCACAAACACTACACAAATTACAACATAACAAATTGCGGCTCATGTATAGGAACTGTGAAACTACAGCACCCCCTATTTCCACCTGAAATTATCGATAGCATTTAATATAATGAGTCTTTTTTTTTAATTCTTCCTTTATACTTGTACAATATATAATCCTTAAGCTTAATGCCAGTAACCATCACCCCGGTTTATAAAAAAAATACAAAAATCTTCATATGGAACTGTGCGATTCACAGTTCGAACTGCATGGTGTTAGGCTGTTTTCTGCATGCACACAAAAGAAGCTGCACGGGTGTCAGCGAGGGAGAGAGCACTATCACTCCCACAATGCTGAACCTAGCGTGCTGATGGAAGGTAGTTTTTTTTACTCTGCGTGTATACAGAATATTCCTTGTTCGTTCCCTTTTTCCAATTTAGTAGGTGGTAGGAATATGAAAGCAGTTTAGTTGTTTTTTCAGTAGCGATCGGAAGATAGTGCAAAGCAAGGGCTCTTTTATCAACAAATCTGTCCTTTATTTAAAGACAAATCTGTCTTTTATCAACAAAAACATGCTGGAACAGTGAAAGAGAAGGTAATTAATAAAAACTAATTATGTATTTGTTTCTATGTACAAAGAGATTTAAATTAAGCACCGTTGGATTATACTGTTTTTAAGTGGAAATTTTATTAAGCTATTATTTCTTAACACTGAAACCATTATCTGTATTGACATTTTACTATTTATTCGGTGTGTTTAAAAACCCTGTACCGTATTCTTGAATTTGATAAAGTGTAAAATTAGATTATTATCCTGTTTCCAGCTATTCTATTTGATTCATATTTTAGTGTATGGAACATTCATTGTTCGTTCCCTTTTCTAATTTAGTAGGTGGAAGAAATATGAAAGCGGTTTAGTTGTTTTTTCGATAGTGATCATAAGACAGTGGAAAGCAAGGGCTGTTTGATTGCCAAATCTGTCCAAAAATACCCTGGAAGGACGAAAGAGAAGGTAATTAGTAAAAACTAATTACGTATTTGTTTCTGTGTACATAGAGACTTAAACTAAACACCATTAGACTATAGTATTTTTAAACAGACATTTTATTAAGTTATCTAATAATAATAAAAAAATATTATCTGTATTGATATTTTATTGTTTATTCAGTTTAACCAAATACAATTTTTAAGCACAAAACCGCGTACTGTATCCTTGAATGCGATAAGTATAGAATTAGATTATTATCCTGCTTCCAGCTATTCTATTTGATTCATCTTTTTGTGTATGGAATGTTCCTTGTTCGTTCCCTTTTCTAATTTAGTTGATGAAAGCAATATGAAAGCGTTTTAGTTGTTTTTTCGTTAGAAATCAGAAGATGATGGAAAGCAAGGACTCTTTGATTGCCAAATCTGTCTAAAAACATGCTGGAAGGATGAAAGAGAAGGTGATTAGTAAAAATTATGTACTTGTTTCTGTGTACATAGAAATTTAAATTAAGCACAGTTAGACTATAGTGTTTTTAAGCGAACATTTTAAATAATACTAAAAAATATTATCTGTACTGACATTTTATTATTTATTTGGTTAACCCGAATATGGTGAACAAAACTGTGTACTGTATTCCTGAATGCAATAAAGTATAGACCTGCTTCCAGCTATTCTATATGATTAATTTTTTTCCAATTCTTTTAATTATCAAAAAATTTTAACTATGGCCTTGAAAAGGCCCAGTAAAACTTTTTCTGGAGCAGCACCCCTATTAATTTTAGCTATGAGCTGCTAATGTATAGGATGTTATTTAATTTTATTTTTTTATAACTTTATTTTAGTTTTGTTTTTGTTAATATAATAAAAACATTTAAAATGCTGTAGTTATGTAAATACAAGTGCAATTTTAAATGATACAAATAATATAGGTTGTTTATTATTTATTTGGCTTTAAATAATTGTTTTACTTTTATTATGATTTATATTATTTGAAGATACCTTATATGAAGGTAACTTCCTTCAAATAATGTAAAACAAATATAAGTTTGTATTTAAGTCCATAATTTATAATCAGGTTAATAGAAAAAATTTGGTGTTTATAAATATCACGACAACCTGTTTAAGATTTACTTTAAATATATCTTTCTGCGTAACATTATTCTTGTCATTTATTATGTTTTATATCTGTTTACATTTTATTTTACGAAACACTTGTTATTTAGTTAAGACAATATGTTCAAAAAGGATAATAAGTTCTGGTATGCAATAAATAAATAAAACACTCTGTAGTTTAATTACTGAGCAACAGATTAATCTACAATCACTTGATTATACATTTTTATAATGTGCCTGGGTTTGTTTTTTTTTTTTTTTTTGTTTATATGCTTTATTCAGTTAATAGTATGGCACATTTTGAAAACATACCTAAGGTCAAGTTTTTAATAAAATATTATGCTCATACATGACACCCAAAGAGTCTAAGGCTAAGTAAAAAATCTGATAATGAATTACATAACTTTCCTGATTTTTCAAAAAAATTAGAAAAAGGGCTTGGGGTACTTTGGTTGAAATAAAATTTCAAATCTTTACTGGGGTACTTTAGAAAAACATGTTTTTCTTACAAAAATTGAGGCTTTTTTTATTGAGATCACAAATTAAATAAATTTAAATTAACAGATCAAATCGATTAAAATTTCTTGCTTAGAGACTGATGATAGCAACCTTAAACTGGAATGAGCATCTAAATTGTATAACTAATAAACTGAGACAATTTTTATTTAATGAAAAGATTTAAACAAGTTACAAAATCAGAATTTGCTTATCATCTACCACTATCCACTCCATTCAGTGATAAACTATAGTATCTTACCATGGGATGAAGTTTATAGCAAAGTACTCAACCCAATGTTATTCGAATGCATCCCCTTGAGTATAACAACCCCCAAAATAAAGAAAAGATTTTTTACAATTTCAAATTTTCAATACTCAAAACGTATTTTGTTAAACAATTAAGTCACTAAACAGTGGTGGCTCATAGCTAAAATTAGTGGAGGTGCTAACGCTCCAGAAAATTGTTTTCTGGGCCTTTTCAAGGCCACAGTTTAAAAGGTTTCTGTAAAATAAAAGAACCGGAAAAAAATGAATCAAATATAATAGCTAGAAGGAGGATAATAATCTGATTTTACACTTTATCACATTCAAGAATAAGATACATAGTTTTTAAGCACATTGTGCTTAAAAACCGTGGTTTTAATATTATAAATATTCCATAATTATAATATATATGGTTCATGGTACATAAGGTTTATAATATAAACCATTATCGGTTTAACCAAATAAATAATAAAATGTCAATACAGATATTTTTTAGTATTATTATATAATAACTTAATAAAATGTTAGCTTAAAAACACTATACTTTAAGGGTGCTTAACTTAAATTTCTACATACACAGAAACAAATACATAATTAGTTTTTACTAATTGCCTTCTCTTTCGCCCTTCCAGCATGTTTTTGGACAGATTTACCGATCAAAGAGCCGTTGCTTTCCGCCATATTCTGACTACTACTGAAAAAACAACTAAACTGCTTTATATTCCTTTCGCTGACTAAACAAGAAAAGGGAACAAATAAGGAGCATTCCCCATACACACACACACACGGAGTAAAAAAAAAACTATCTTCCATCAAAACACCAGGGTCGACACTCTGGGAGTGACAGTGCTCTCTCCCTCACAGCCTCGTGTGCAGATTCCTATGTGCGCATGCATACAACAGCCAAACATCACGCCACTGGAACTATGAAGCGCACAGTTCCATACAAAGATTTTTGTATTTTTTCATAAGCTGGGAGATGGCTACTGACATTAAGCTTAAGGATTATATATTGTACGAGTATAAAGAAAGAATTAACGAAAAAAGGGATGCATTATAATAAATGTTATCGACAATATCAAGTGGAAATGGGGGTGCTGCAGTTCAACAGTGCCTATACACGAGCTATCACTGTCACTAAAATAATTTAATATCCCTCCCCATATGAAGAAGCTTTCAAACCGAAAAAAAATTGAAAGGTTTTATAAATCTCAATTTTAATTTATTTGAAAGCAATTTTAATCAATTCGGGTGAATATTTCAATGTATTAAAATGTTCAAATGCTCAGTATGTTTTTTTTAACTATGCATTCAGATTACGGGTTAGTGTTGCGCATGTTTATTACTATTTTCCAATAATGACTTTATAGTTATAGCTGCAGGGTGCGCCTACATTCCGCCACCACAGCTAGGACCTCCGGGCAGATTACCCTGGCAAACGGCATCTCAGAATGGAATTACTAGGTGTCCAAAATTGATTACCTCTTGTATAAAAATATTTTTTTTTAATGATGAAAATTGATATAATGAAAATTAAATTAGAAATTTAACTCTAGAAATTGATAGTAACAAATCAGGATTATCCACTGGTGATTGATACATTCCAGTGCCTGCTTTTTGATTATAGTTCATTATTTTAAGAAGCAAACAATCATAAATAAATAAAAAAATATGTAAAAAAAAAATGTATAACTACTCTTAAATCAAATGCACTAAAAGGTAAAAAAAATCATTTTCGTACAGTATCTCAGAATGGATTTGAAAACAAGCTTTGATGGTGATATGTACGATTATGTGAAAGTCATAGCTTCAAATTAAAAATATGATGTTTTTGCAAATTTTTTTATCAGTGTTTGTACTCCATGCTTTAGACCATTCATCACGCATAAAAAAAAATTATTTTTTTATATTTTAATGCGTTTAATTTAAGAGTGGTGTTTTAAACACTTTTTACATATATTTTTTTTTTATTTTCTACTTTTTTGTCTTCATAAGTTTGTACTTTACAGCTGCACTAATGCACAAGTTTCAGTGTATTTAGCGAAAGATCGGATCAATACTTTTTACGGTGGGTGAGTGAAATCAAAACATAGGGCTAAACAATTTAATTTCCAGTTAACCAAGATCCAATCCATCTGGAGCATATCCGATGCATTAAACAGATAGTGCTCGACCTGCTGATACATACGCCGTTTGAGTTGTGAAAATTGGACGAGCAGTTGCCGAGTTATTGCAGTGGCACCCATAGCACCCCCTCCCCAATTTCCAAACAGCGCCACGGGAGCACTTGAAAATATTATTATCCAACAGACGGAGTACTAAAGTATAAATTAACAGAGCTCAAAAAATGAATTGCATAACTTGACTGGCATAGCAGGAAATGCTATTTAATTCGCCAGTTTTTTTATACGATTCGAGAAACATACATATATTTACCCGGCAATATTCCACCTTGTGTCTTAGAACAATAAAATGCATTAAGCTCGGCTGATCAACTTTGGTTAGATGTTTACTAGAAAACCCACCAAGTTAGTCTAGTGATGGATGAATGCGTCTTCCCAAATCAGCTGATTTGGAAGTCAAGAGATCCAGCGTTCAAGTCCTATTAAAGGCAGTTACTTTTATACAGATTTGAAAACTAGATCGTGGATACCAGTGTTCTTTGTGGCTGGGTTTCAATTAACCACACATCTCAGGAATGGTCAAACTGAGATTGTACAAGACTACACTTCGTTTACACTCATACACATCATCCTCATTCATCCTCTGAAGTAATATCCCAACAGTAATTCCCAGAAGTTAAACAGCAAAAAGAAAAGATGTTTATTAGAAAAACACTTACTTATATAATTAAATATTATTGTATACACATTGTTCTTGTTAAGGAATCCATCATTGGCTTCTCGTAAACCAGTGACTCTCTTTTTTGCCCACCGCCCACATTGAGAACCAAACATTTTCTAGCGCCCTAAACTTTTTTTATTTACCATTTGTTAAAAATAAAAATTGCAATTGCAGTTTTTAATATGCACTCTTAAAAACAGCAACTGCAATTATTGTTTTTAAACATGGCATATCTTATTCCTGAGTTTCTCTTAAATGAGAGCAATTAAAATGCATATTTAATCATATTTGGAAGTATTTTTAATAAAACTGCTTTCTAGAAATTACAATTGTATCTATGAAAGGTTATCTCTAAGCTAATGACAGTTTCACTGTAAAAAAATTTATTCTGAAAACTTTATAAATATTTTTTATTTCTCTTAAACTGCATACCTTATATGCTACTTTCTATATAATCGCCACATGAATTAAGATATTTACCACCAGGACAGTTGTATCCTCGTTCTTTCAATACCTGGATGGTAATACATTGTTTTGTGATGCAATAGTCTTTTGGAATCTATTCATCCACCTCCTTTTGGTGCTTCTTATAAGTCAGAAACTGGTCGACTGCAAGATTTATCGTCAATATTCACTTCCCCGGTTTCTACTGCACAAAGTTCTATTACCCACATACTTAAAAGTACTTTGATCAACAGTTTTATTACCATGAATAGACCGTTTTGGGGAGATATCTCCCCGAAGGAAATTATGAACATTATTCTTAGCTCCAAAGATGGTTGGAGTTGTCGTTCTTGCTGGTTCCAGGAAGTACTGTCCAAGAAAATGGAAAAAGAGATACCAAAGTAGGGTAGTGTTTAATCCAAGAGTAGTGGTGAAGGGCCAGCCCTCGGGGGTGGGTAGCAGGGATCCTACAGGATCATCGCTGCTGGGTGCCCTCAGGGCACCCAGCAGCACCCCTAGAAGCTGCTGCTTGAGGACAACACAGGTAGAACCCAAGACACTCGTGGGGATGATGTGCACCTATTTAGGTGATCCCATTCCCGTGTTGTGAGGGGGGAGGATTTTTAATGGGTCCCTGCTTCGGCAGGAAACCCCACACACCCAGTAGTATAGACGGCTGGTTGCAGATTTTCCCTCCTCTGACATAAAACAAAAAAAAAAAAAAAGCATTGGCAACTGATAGAAAATAAGAAAGTGTAGGTCCACAAGTTTTGGGATACAATTAGTAAGGGAATAAAATTACAAGATGCAATACCTGACATTTTGTTTTCCAATTACATTTCAGAATATGTTATACTTCAGCCATTCCGCATACAGTGACAGTGGCATACCGTAAGTTGCCATTATTGTGAGCTGAGTGTTAAACAATGATTTTGATGATTTATAAAAATAAATTAAAAAGTACCAGTTATTGGAGAAATAAAAGTAATAAAATGTTTCAAATTAAATTTTCTAAAAAATATCAAAATTTCATACAGGCAGTGTAGCATGTTCATAGAAAAAGTTAAAAAAAACTTTAGAAAATTATTTTATTACAAATTATACTGATCAACAATGATTTTGTTAAATGAGAGTGAATAACTGATTCTTAACCTTTTCAGATCATTTAGTCTTGGAACTGGACGTCAGTTTTAAAACGCTGTTACAAAATCATTTTATATTGCATCTAAGTCAGTTATTTTGTTTTATATTCACAAAGGAATCAGTTTTATTACACAATTTGAACAACGTTTATACAATGTAAAATGTTTTATTTAGACTAGAAAGAATGTGACCATTTTTTTTCCAGAAATCTGCTTGTGTTGTGTGTGTGACTTGTGTATTATAATTGCAATTACAATTATGGATTTATTTATTATTTACAAAAATAGCTTATCTTAATAGCAACATATCAATGTATTGAAACATATAATAAATTATGATATACGGCACACACAAAAAAAATAGGAATTTATGGTCATAAATACGTCACTTTTAGTTGAGGTCTATAAATATCTTTTCTGACAAATGATACCGGTAAATATGTAACACATAACGATTTGTAATGAATAACACTATACAGTAAAAATTGCTTTTTGTCAATCTGAATACCTTTTTCAATGGTGGGAATTTTTATAAAACGTACTTTTCTGAATCTACTTTCACTTCTAATAACATATGTTACTAATCTGTGATTTATGACACGGGTTTTTCATCATATTTTGCCCAATTTTCAACTGATTTGCTTGAAATTATTATTTTTAAAATCAGCAAACAACATTTCATAAACACAAAACAAAAAAATTTTGGTTAAAAAAACGTGGTAGAAATGTGCAAAAAAATTCTGCAATAAATTATCGTAATTTTTGTACCGTTTCAATTTTTTTTTTGTTACAAGCACAAAAAATATCCAATCGTAATTTTTTTTTGGTCAGAATCTGTTAAATCTCTTTAATATACTGTAATTTTTTGAAATTTTTTTCACAAGAGGATAGCATAAGACTATGAAGGGAGACAATCAGATGCCAACATATTTTCGCGGAGCGCTAATCAAGCACGGATCATTGTGATGGGAAACACTTTAACCTTCGTTAAAGTGATTTTAAATATGAATTCTTCTATCTGGCTTAGGTTTTTGGAAATGTCATTCTTATTTTGAAGTAGTATCGTGCATGAACTCCATGTTTACTAATTAAAATGAACAAAAATGTGTCTCATTCTTCCTATTTTTATCACTTCATCATCCACTCATTAGTTATTTCTGTCATTATTATATTTATTTAAAATCCGTCGTGCAGACTAGAGAAATATTTTTAATTTTCATTCAAGTGCAAGTTTTCATGTATGTAACATTCAAAGAATCAAGGATTCTTTGTAAGATTCAAAAGAATGTAACATATCAAAGAATCAAGCAGGAATACTAGCATCAAGACTGAAAGGATGGCATTTTTTACAACCAAAGACTAAAATAAGTTCTTTCCATGACAGTCACAATTTGAACATTTCTTCTCTCAGTAAAAAAAACCTAGTATACTGTAATGATGTGTATACTTTTTACTGGAACTTTTGGGACGTATGCACCATCCTGATAAATGGCAAATTTTTATTGACTCATCAAAGCTTAGTTTTTGAAAGCGGTTTTACTTCACATTGCAAATAAATACCGATCAATACCACTAGCAGACACTGTTCACACAATGTGAGTCTTATGAAATAAAAGAAACTTGTATTGATCAGCATTCAATATGAAAATATTTTTGGTATATTTTTAAAGATCTGAAAGTAATAGCAGATACAATACGTTCTGCTGCTTTTTGAACAAGCGGGACAGAAAGGATAAGAAAAACCATTACATAAAACAGCAGTGGCCAAAGAGAGAGGTACCAACTGTAAGAGAGAAGAATATTGTTACTCAGACATTAGTAAAACCAGAAAACGTTTATATTCTGTCACTACACATTAAGCTAGGTTTATTCAAAAAATTTTGTTAAAGCAATGGATCATAATGGTTCAGCGTTTCAGTTTCTAAAACAAATTCCCCAATATAAGCAATGCTAAACTAAAGGAAGGTATATTTGTTAAACCACAAATAAGAAAACTAATGAATGATCCGGCGTGTGAAGAATTTTTGAATGACTTGAAGGTTGCTGCATGGAAGTCATTTCAAAATGTGGTAAACAACTACCTTGGAAACCATAAGTCCAATAACTACAGAAAACTTGTGAGCGAGCTCCTAACTACAAAGATGTTGAGTGTAACATATTACTCAAAATCCATTTCTTACATTCACATTTGGATTTTTTCCCGAGCAATCTCGACGCTATTAGTGATGAATAAGGAGAATGATTTCACCAGGAGGTATTTACAGTAGAAATACAATACCCGGGAAAACAGAACCCAAAAATGTCAGCTGACTACTGTTGGAATCTAAAGAGGGATCTACCTACAGAAAATTACAACAGAAAATCTAAAAGAAATAGATTTTAGGCGGGTACAAAATGTAATATATTGTCATATTATATTCACCATACATTTTTCGTTTCAAAATAAATTCAGTTACAAAAAACTGATCTCAATAGAAAAAATTTAATAACATATATGAAATCGACATAATAAATACTATAAAAATTCAGCCATTCACTCTCATTTAAACAAATAAAAAATTAAATTCTGTTGACTAGTGTTATTAATCATTTCTATTTAATTATCGATTTCGTTCCCTGTATGTTACACAAAGAACCTTTCTATTAATATTTTTCCTATTCATTGGCGTACAAAACACTGAAACTAAAATATTAAATTGGTGTAGAGATGCCAAAAGTGTACTAACAAATTCTGCAGCTCTGTATTATCTCTTTATCAGAAGCTGTTACACCAAATAGTGTACAGAATTCCACAAGGACACTCAGTTTAATAGGAGACAAAAGACAACACATCTATAGCATTCAAAAATTTCATTTTTCTTTATTAATTATATTTTTACTTACAATTTATATAGTGCCAGTTTCTTTCAGTATTTATTCTAGAAAAAAATTTATACTAATTTTAAAAAGATGGCGCTCAAAAATTTTGGCACTCAGACATTCATTGAGGCGATTCGCAATCAAATAATAAACCTTATCTGATAAAAGTTTCCATTTAAGAAAAATCTCTGGATATAAACTACACAAAGCTAGTTTCTTTAGTCTAAAATCAAAAACTAAATATACTAATACTTCTTATTCTTATTCTTTTTTTTTTCTCTTCATATGTTCATTTATGATTGTATTTGTTTAACTACTTAAAAATCCTTTAATAAGAAAAATATGTTTTTTTAAAATACAAAAATCAAAGGAAGAAATGATATGAGGTGTGTTTTTAAAGTAAGGTCCATTTTGAATGTGCCACCTATATGCAGATTGTAAACAGATGGCATTAGCGTAGCTCAGTTATTTCAATCAGTAATCAGCTGTTAGCAACAATGATTTAGTCATATTACTGTAAGTTACTTTTATTTATCCATTTATAATGAGTGCTACAATTTGTGACTCCTGAGTGCGAAGTAATCCAGTCTTTCACAGCAAAGAAAAAATTTTACAGCTGAAATTCACTAGCAAATTTTGTAACATTTACAGGTGGAATATTATAAGCGATGTTAAAATAAGACAATGGTGCCATTCACTTTGAAAAAGGCAAACAAATGTTCATGATGAACTCACCAGCCAGTCGTTGGTAGTGAGACATTCTGATTGAAAAAGTAGAAGAAAAGATTTGAGAAAACCGGAACTTCACCGTGTCACAATTGTCTGATGTTTCACAACCTTTGATTTATGAACTTTTGATTGGAAAATTGGGCTATAAAAAACTGTATGCTAGATAGATGCCAAAGATATTAACCGACACACACAAGGAAAAATATCTTGCTGTAGCAAATGAATTTTTGCAGCGTAACGAGAATGAAGGTGATGAATTGTTTGATTGCATTGTTATCAGAGATGAAACCAGGATTTCTTATTCAAACATCAAATAAATACTTATGAAACACAGAAGGTGGCTGTAACATGATAAGCATAAATGTTTCATACGTATTTAAACCAGTAACCAGAATTCAACCCTGATCGCATTATGACAGCGTTCATAATTTTCTAGATCAGAGAAGTTCAAACAAGAACAACTTTGGTAAAGAAGCTTATGGCTACTTTCTTTTTAACAAAGGGTGTTTTGGTTGTTAAATTTAGTGATCGCAGAACTATTGTTAATGCCAATATGTATGCAAAACTTTAAAAAATCTTAGAATAGCTATAAAAAAACAAACAACATGGAATGCTATCCTGCAGGGTTTTATTTTTGCATAACAATGCCAAGGACATGCCAAATCAAACAGTGAGGTAATTGGAAAAATTTCATAGGAAAATCTTCAATCATCAACCCCATAACACTGACAGCTCCCAGTGATTATTTTCTTTTTCTTCATCTTAAACAGCGGTTTGCATCACAAAGGTTTGACAATAAAAATGAATTTAAAAATGGTGTAACAGCATATTGTTTAAGTCACTGGGAATGCAATGACTTGAAGCGTGTTTGAAGAAATTAGTGAAAGCTCTGAAAAATGAGTTGAAATTGAGGCAGCTTTATGTAGAAGAATAATAAATACAATGTAGCCTTTTTTTTTGCATAATTAATAAAGTTTGTTCTTAATTTTCAGTTTTGATTTTATTTCATAACGGACCTTACTTTAAAAACACACCTCATAGATTGCAAATTGAGTACAATTACTACTGAAAAAAACCGAGAGTTCAAGGATACACAGAAGGTGGCTGTAACATGATAAGCATAAATGTTTCTTAAGTATTTAAACCGGTAACCAGAATTCAACCCTGATCGCAACCAGGATATCATAAAATGATGTTTCTTATTACTTTAAATTGTAGCTAAAGATTCTGTTGCAAATTTATATGCTGAAAATTTTATTAAAATGTTATTTTTTTATTTCTGAGGCATAATATAACTACATTGACTAAAGCACTTCATAAAGTATTGAAATTAAGCTTGTAGGTGAATAAATTAAATAACATACACCGTCAAATAAAAACCAATTTATTCATTTATCTTTGTATGTATTAACCCAAACCCTTTATAAAGTTATTATTGCAAGAAGGACTATAAAAATGAAAAATTACAATTAACAACGCCATATACCCAATAAATATAGATCGCAGCCAATTTAACAAAAACAAAAATAACCCTTTACATATACCAACTTTTTCTTTAAACTATTGACCAGTGGCAGCTCGCATATAGGCAATGTGGAACTGTAGCAGCCCATATTTCCACTTGATATTATTGATAACATTTAATATATTGAGTAATTTTTTCTTAAATTCTTTCTTTATACTTGTACAATATATAATCCTTAAGTTTAATATCAGTAGCCGTCCCCTGGTTTATGAAAAAGATACAAAAATCTTTGTACAAAACTGTGCACTTCACAGTTCCAGCGGGGTGGTGTTTGGTTGTTGTGCGCATACACACATAAGAAGCTGCACGCAAGGCTGTGAGGGAGAGAGAGCACTGTTGCTCCGACAGTGTCGACCTGGTGTGCTGGTGGAAGGTAGTTTTTTTTACTCCGCGTGTGTACGGAACGTTCCTTTTTCATTCCCTTTTCTAGTTTAGTCGGTGGAAGGAACATGAAATCAGTTTAGTTTTTTTTTCAATAGCGATCAGAAGATGGAGGAAAGCAAGGGCTCTTTCTTCACCAAATCTGTCCAAAAACACGCTGGAAGGGCGAAAGAGAAGGTAATTACTAAAAACTAATTATGTATTTGTTTCTGTGTACATAGAAATTTAAATTAAGCACCAATGGACTATAAGCAAACATTTTAATACGTTATTATCTAATAATACTAAAAAATACTATCAGTATTGGCATTTTATTATTTATTCGGTTAAACCAAATGGTTTTTAAGCACAATGTGCTTGCTTAGAACTGTGTACCATATTCTTGAATGTGATAAAGTATAGAGTTAGATTATTATCCTGCTTCCAGCTGTTCTACTTGATTCATTTTTTTGGGTTATTTTATTTTACAGAAAACTTTAACCATGGCCTTGAAAAGGGCCAGAAAAATTTTTCTGAGACAGCACCACCACTTATTTTAGATATGAGCTACCACTGCTATTAATAACAAATTGTTCTAAATTAAAAGAATAATAAGATATTACTAGAACAATATACAAAATTAAATATGTAAACATAATGAACTGGGAAGAAAATTAACAATAAAACAATAAAATAGTATATAAATTATATATACACTTTTAAAATGTAAATAACAATTGTGAACTGATAACAGATTCAAAAAATATTTGTAACAGTAGACATAATTGAAAATTTTATTTACAATCAGTCAATATAAAAACAGAATGAGAAATCAGAAAGGCTAAAATAAATTTCATCATCTCAGTCTATGACAATAGAAAAAATATAATAAAAATTTGAGTCAAACTTCACTTTTCAAATATAATTTTTTTTCTCTAAATATATATACACACACAAAAAACATTAACTACATCTCAGAAAACTACGATGACTCTCATTATAGTTGTGAAAACTGTAATTATGTGTCAGGTTTATGAATAAATTGATCATAATCGAATATTACCGATCCTTGTTTGAAATATTTCTCATCCAATTCCATCCATTTGCATACTTCAAATTCAGGAAATATTACAGAAATTTCCCTAACTGATGATTTTAACGAATCTGCAAAAAAAATTGAGTCTGTATAAATATCACAAGACAGTAAGTAATTAAGATTAATTAATCTAAATCGTAAATTCTTGTAAAACATACAAAATATCTTTTTACTTTTATGGCACTTCAAAAATTACACAGCTTGTATTAAATTAAATTCACAAAAATACCACAAGCAGAAAATTATAGGATAGCCATTTTTAAATTTTATTTTATTTTATTTACGCAAGTAATGTATAAACATACTGCTACAAAATACTTTATATTACTTTCAACTGCAAGCACTAAAATAACTTCAAATAAAAGCAAATTCTTGTTTAACAACAATAATAATAATAATAATAATAATAACAATAAACAAACATAAATATATAAAGATCAAAGACCCAATATTTCAGTAGGGTACTACTATCATTAAAAGAAAAAAAATCACGTTAAACATTGCTCCAGAAATGCCTTTATATGTATTGTCGCATGGTGTGGTTCCGTGCGGCTCGATCAGGATATTGAGAGGTTGTTGACAATTTACAATGTTTATATAATTATAGTTTATTGATTTAAAATGTTCAAATTACAACCAGGCAAATTAATAATAATAACAATACTGATAAATACAATGATAATAATACAATGATAATAATAAGTGACAATAATAAAACAATAAACACAAATATTAATTACACCCACTATAATAGTCAGGATAATAATAGTAAACGATTATTACATAACATAATCAAAACAGTAAGCATGACATAAAAACAGACAAAAATACATAACGTAATCAACAAAGATAACAACCAAAATTATTTACACATGTATATATGTAATGTCAATAGTAAAGGATAAATACAGATTACACATAAGAGAGTTTAAAATAATCGTTCGGAATTTATTCCAGGTACATAAACAGAAAACTAGTATTCAGACCCGTTAACAAAGAAACACCAGTTTGAACCCTTTTTAACCACTAGTCTTACATTAACAAATAATCTTATAAAATTCACTTGCAAATCCCTTTTGTTGTCTATCTTAACAGTTCATGAATGAAGTCTATTGCATAATTTATTTCACTTATACACTTATAGTTTTACTGTAACTCACCGATAGTACTTTCTTGGTTACTGAATTACTTGTGGCGTCACCTTAATCGTACTGAACTGGATACTCTCATTGCTGGACTGATGTCTCGCAGACTCACACCTGTGACTCTCCACGCTGGACCATCGTCGTACGTCTCACTAGACTGGTTCACGCCGAATTCACACAACTCACAGCCTCTCCTCGCTGAACTCCTCGCAGAACTGCCCTTGCAAGACCGACATCACAACACCTTGCAGACTGGTTCACAGAACTCCAACGAACTGATTTTTAGCTGGTCTTCCGAGGCAATTTACACTGTTAGCCTCTTTACCTGTAGGACCCAAGACGAAGCGTGACAACAGTGAGGCTTTGTTTCCATGAATTCCAAGCCTGGTCTCTTCTCACCGTACAACAGGTGTGCATTGTGTGTTAGCGGGCGTATAACAAAAGACAATTGTAAAATAGACCTGTTCTTTACAAAAAGGGTTCTCCTTTTTGTCTCTTTCATGGATTCTCCCAATTAATTATATTTTCTATTACTTTTTTGTTACAGTATTATCCATCCTTTTGTATTTTTTAAAAAGAAATTTTAAGGCTCTAAGCCTCATTGACTTTCCTACCTGTTCTGAGAGGATCTGATAGTCTGCATCGGGTAGCGATTAATGACAAAAAGAATCACGAGAAAATAAACCGAATAGAATATCCAGGAACAAAAATATAATACAATTACAATGTAAAAAATCCATTGTATCCTCGTTAGTGACTTACTGAATTAACTTCACAAACACTGAATTTTGTAATATTAACTTACATGAAATAAATCATATCTTCAATATTATATTTAATTTAACTTTTAAGTAAACTCAATTCATGGAGACAGCTCTAAGAACATATTCCGTCAAACATATAACATAACGTTTTCTAATACAATGAAATGAAATAAAAAGAATACCTAATGCACAACATAAAATAATTCATAAGTCTGTAGATATACTGAATTTGATATAATTCATATCAAAACTGAACATGATAGTCATTAAACATTAAACGCACAATCCACGTGAACAAACAAAATGTTTAATACAAAGGTTAATGTTGCAAACCTAAAATGGTTGCACGGCCTCGCCTTCATGCAAGGTCACAATGAAGTCGATAAAGAAGCAATACATAAAACCATTAAAGAAATTCAAACTTGTTCACTATAAAGCTTACAACTCAGAGTAACAGACGCAGATTTATCCTTTAATGTCACGTGATTATCCTCAATTACATGAACTTTCTTGTCCTCTTTAACTGACACTACACTTTCAACATTTACCTTTTTTATTTTAAAACAGACAAAAAATAATGTCTTCAAACGATGACTAAATGTCTTTGTTGTAGAAATTTGTTCTGTTAGGAAGCGTCCTTGTGAACAACTAAGTAAATATTTCATATTTTGTAAAATTTATACTTTGTAAGATATAATTTTATAAGCAGAATGAATAAGTCAGTTGCTAACTTATGTAACAAACTACCGAGAGGTTGCGTAAAATCAGCTGCTTGGAATTCTTGTTTGTTTGGTTTCGTGGTAAATTTGTGAAAATGGCGTCATCTCAAACAACATTGTGTGTGCGACCTTGACTACAAACTGAAAACTATCACAAAAGGTTTTTTTAGTTTGTGATGACCTGATGAATTAGATAAGAGCAGTACTGTTGTTCCCTGATCTTTATTTTTCTTAAAACCTTTTACACATTTCTCATTACCAGCTAGGGTAGAATTTGGTAAGCAACCTGTTGCTAACCAAATTCTTATTATCCTATTTAATGAATAATTATTATACTATTCTTATTATTATTATTCATCGTAATTTTTTTTTACAATGAGAGGTTAATTATTAATAAATTAATATATTTAACTTAAAAAAAAAATTAAATGAAGTCCGATTTAAATCAATGTGCTTTCCCCTTGCAAGATCTAAGTATTTCATTAATTAAAATTTTATTTGTCTCTAACTCTGGAACCAATGAAAATAAATACCACTTATGATATATCATTGAAAAGTTCTCAATGAGGACTTATTACAGCAGTTTAAAAATGTCCTAAATCCAAAAAATTTGGATTTTAGGTTTTTTGACCTCTTTTGGTTGTCAATTGCAATCAAAAAGGGGAGGTACACAACTAGATGTTACAACAGTACTAAATCCAAAATTTCAACATCCTACAGCTAATTGTTTTTGAGTTACACGAGATATATATGTATGTACAGATGTCACACCGCACCACTAAAGGCCAGTCTCAACTGCATTATATATTTGACAAGTTGTCAGTTCGTGTTCAGACACAACAGACTTGAATTTAATTTGAATTAAATATCTGCAGATTTCAGCTCTCTACAAACATCTAATTTCCTGATACCATGACGAGTCTTAAAGGTCCTTAGCCAGCTCTCAGAAAATTTACAATCAATATCTGTAATGTTTCATCTTGTTGAAACAGACCAGTTATGGGATTAATCTCTGAAAGTTTTGTTTAAAACCAACTGTGCACAAAAACGAAGTCTAGTCTGACTTAGTTTTTTTTTTAAATTTGCCTTTCAACAACATTTTTAAAAGTTTCTAATTCAATCAGAAACTGTTTCAACCTGTTTTTACTTTTTTTTTATGTCATAAATTATTCCCCTGAGATCGGGGTAATAAATGATAATTACTAAGCACCAAATCAGGGCTGGATGGTGGATACTGAAAAGCATCATCATCGAGTGAGTGTTGCATATCAGTATGCCACACAATAGCAATATAATGAACATCATTATAAATTTTGTTTAAAGAAAATGTGACTAGTGCCACTTACACCTTCGATCCTTTAAATTCATTACTCATAAAATATTATAAAATGATAAAGCAGAGGGAAGAAAACCATGCTGATAATCAATATTGTAAGACCTATAAATATTATTCAGCAGTAGTCTGAATAAGAATGTTAAGAATTAATCAATTTCTAGTTTTTTTAAGTTTCTGTTTAATATACTGTTGCGTGTTCGTGGCTCAATCAGGATATTGAGAGATTGACAATTTAGAATGTTTATATAAACATTACAGTTTATTAGCTTAAAAACATAATTTTAAAAAGACAAATCAATAATAATGAGAATGGGAATAATAATAATAATAAGCAACAACAACAAAACAATTAATGAAAAACAGTAAATAAACAAATATTAATCATAGTAATCACAACCACAATAATAATCAGAGTAATAGTAATAGTAATAATAATAATAACAGACAATAAAAAAATCTCACAATAATAATTGGAATGACAATAATGACAACAGTAAACAATAATAATATTAAATGTCAATACCAATAAATAATCATAAATGTAAATAATAATAATAATAATAAACAGAGATTACATACAAAACAGAATTTAAAGTAATCATCAGGATTTATTCACAGTTAGATAAATAATGAAAACCAGAATTCAGTTCCATTGACAAAAGACATAGCATGACCACTAGTCTTAACACTTTTAACCACTAGTCTTTTATTAACAACAATAGTACAATAGATAAGACAAATCGGTTCTTTCACTCAAATTTGCTCTCCAAAAATAAAGCTACCCTAACAGTTTATGAATGAAATTTGGTACATTATCTCTTTCACTTATAGTCTTATATAACTAACCGAACCATTACTGGTGACATACCTTAGTTGCGTTGACTTACTTCACTTCAAACTTTGCTCCTTCACTGACCTCCTCACAGAGTACTCTCGTTGACCGACGTGTCGTGGACATGATGTCATAACATCTTGCGTAGACTAATTTCGCAGTACTCCTTTTTAAATGGTCTTCACCGGAATATTTATACTCCTATCTTCTTTACCTCCCAGACCAGACCACAGTTGACTGTGGCAATGATCGACCGAACCCTTTCATTCCCATACATTCCTAACCTTGGTCCGGTAACTCTTCTCAAAGAACAACAAGTGTTTATTGTGTGTAGGTGGGCAGTATTACAAAAGACAATTGTTAAAAAGACCTGTTACTTTTACTAAAACGGTTTCTTTTAGCCCCTTTCTGGATTCTTCCCATTATTATATTTTCTTCTTAATTGGCAGGAATTCATTATTCAGGTTTACAATACTTTTGGCAGTCTTTTTACAAAACGTAACTTCTTATTTTTTGTAAATCTTAAATTTTATATTAATTAGGTGATTAAGTAAACATGAATTACAATTAAGAACATTCATCATTATTTATGTATAGCAATAATTCAAGTCAAATTATTTTAATACTAGCTCCCCAAAGCAGCTTTGCCTGCGCTATATGATTACTTGCATTTCCTGTAGCAGTCGATCATTTTATTTTATGTTTATCAGTCAAGTAACTGGAAGCAAGTGCAGGCAGTCACCATACAAGAACGACAACAGTGGTTGTGTTAGTTGTGTCACAGCACCTTCACACCCCTTAAAAATTTCAGAATTAAAAAACCCAAAAATGGTTTTTAAATATTTATCTGAAGAGTATTTACAAGCCCAGATTTACTGAATATCACATTTACTATAGTCAGGATAGGGAAAATTTACAATCATTTTTACCTTTTTTCATCCCCTTTCATTAAAAAATCTAGAAATCGGTCTATTGACATGAAGATTACACTCACCAAAAAACAGGTTGATTTCTTCATTTGTTACAGAGAAATTAAAAAAACTAACAGGGTTTAAAGAAAAATTCAAAAACCAGTATTAACCCTCATAACTCTAAATGAAACTCAAATAACCTAGAAATTGGTTTTTAGATGTTCATAACCAATCAGTTCAAACCCAGCTCACATAGTGATAGACACATATAGTTCACAATTCATTAAAGTTTGTGCTTCAACCAGCAAATATCCACTACTACATTATACATATTTTTTTGTTTTTAGAGACTTTTCAAGATGAAATATATCAAACCTTGTCAGTTATGCCAAGAAACACGGGTAAAAATTTAGTAGCGATAGATAGGGTAATTCTTTGTTTATCCCGAACAAATAAAGACCCTCTTCCTCTTTATATAATAGTATAGATAACAACCTACATTAGAAGTTGCAAAGGCCAAAGCAACTAACTGTTTAAAACTGATGGTCCTATAAAGGTTATAACAGCAATATGTATTTAAGTTCATTTTGTAATTGTTTATTTCTATTGAATTATTTTTTTTAAATATTTACTGAAATATTCAATATAAACCTCATGAAAATTAACAAACTAGTGAAAAAAACATAACAAAACGAGTGCAAAGTTACATACAATCTGCATAAACATTAATACAAGATGTAGTAGAAAAATCTTCCAATTTTGCTTAGTTTACAATTGAACAAAATATAGGTATAAACAACGCACACAACGCTACAAATTTTCGTATGCATTAATGTTTATTGTTAAATCATTTATCCCAAACAACAAATTAATGATAGCGGTGCAAAGAACCTTTTGAACATATACTCAGCTTAATCACCCCAGTTAGAAAAACCCAGTTGTCCCAGTTAGAAAAACCATACTGTTATGGCTTGAAAATTTTGGGCTTCAAGTTCATTGTTATAACAAAAACAGACCATATGTTTGGTCACCAGAAAATGCCTATTGCTATAAAACATAACTCTTGCAATCATCAAAAGGTTCAGCCTGTAAACATGCTCTTGTGTTAGGCAAGTCAGTTCAAACTGTCAAGAGTATTTTACACACTGATCTTAAATTCAATCCTTACAAAAAGACAACTGTTCAATAACTTAACGAATATGACTAGAGAAACTGAATGGCATGCTATGAAGTTACCCTTGAAATGTTTTCTGAAAACACTGATCTACTCTGAAGTGATCAAGCTTACTTTTACTTAAACGAGTCAGTTAACAAGCAGAATTTCCAAGCAGATTTTCCAATTCTAAGACAACAAAAGAAAGTCACGCATTACTCTGGCATAACTAAACAAAACCAACAAAAGCTGATCACTAAAACGGATATTTGGAACATTGGAACATGTTCTTGGAATGACAAGTACTTAGTCACACAATTGAAAAACAGCATTCTAAGAACTTTGTCACCTACAAAACGTACAACAGACATGCAAACTCGCATACTTGGAAAAGAAATATTTGTGCATACATTTACGGAGGAAAACTTAACATTTTACAAGTTCCAAGTATGCACACTAAGAATTCCATCTAGTTAAGAATATTAAATGTTTGACATGCAGTATTTTTATTAACTCTGTTTTAAGCTACACGCAATTTGTTCAGCTCTGTAATAAGAAATAAATTTAACTGATACCATGACCTTATTAAGTAGTAAAAGAATTTGCTATGCCATTTTTACAACTGGATGATGAACATCAAAAATGTGTAAATCAAAAGAAATAGTTAAAAAAATAAGAAATTTCACATATTATTAAGACTACAAGAATTGCAGGAAAATAAACCTAAAAATTTTAAGATTACTTGAGAATGAACAATGTCCTTTTTAACAATTTATTAAATTGAATTTTCGATTTATTAAATTTAATTGAATCATAATAGAAGAATATACACATGGAAAAAGCCAGGCGATACTGCAACGTATCAGATAGATTATATCATGGTTAAGGAAAGATTTGGAAATCAACTCCTCAACTGCAAAACTTACCCTGAAGCAGATATCGACAGCGATCATAATTTAGTGATAATGAAATGTAGATTGGGGTTTAAAAACCTGAAAAAAGGTGTCAGATGAATCAGTGGAATTTAGAGAAGCTTGGTGAAGAGGAGGTAAAGAAGATTTTTGAGGAGGACATCGCAAGAGGTCTGAGTAAAAAAGATAAAAGTAGAAAATGTACAAGGTGAATGGAAAAATGTTAAAAAGGAAATTCTTAAATCAGCAGAAGCGAACTTAGGTGGAAAAACAGAACTGGTAGAAAACCTTGGATTTCAGACAATATATTGCATCTGATGGATGAACATAGAAAACATAAGAATGCTAGTGATAAAGAAGGAAGGAATGAAGAAGGAACTATAAACAATTAAGAAATACTATAAACAGGATGTGCAAAACAGCAAAAGAAGAGTGGATTAAAGAAAAGTGTTCAGAAGTGGAAAGAGAAATGAACATTGGTAGAATAGAAGGAGCATACACGAAAGTTAAGGAAAATTTTGGGATAGATAAATTAAAATCCAGTAATGTTTTAAACAAAGATGGTACACCAATTCATAATACGAAAGACAAAGTCGATTGGTGGGTGGAATATATTGAAGAGTTATACGGAGAAATGAATTAGAAAATGGTGTTATAGAGGAAGACGAAGTTGAAGAGGATGAAAAACAATACTGAGATCTGAATTTAAAAGAGCATTAAAAGATTTGATGGCAGAAGGGCTCCTGGAATAAATGGAATACCTGTAGAATTACTGCAAAGTGCAGATGAGGAAGCAATTGATAGATTAGACAAACTGGTGTGTAATATTTATGAAAAAGGGGAAGTTCCGTCAGACTTCAAAAAAAGTGTTATAGTCATGATAGCAAAGAAAGCAGGAGCAGATAAAAGTGAAGAATACAGAACAATTAGCTTAACTAGCCACGCATAAAAAATCTTAACTGGAATTCCGTACAGAAGAATTGAGAGGAAAGTGGAAGTAGCGTTAGGAGAAGACCAATTTGGTTTCAGAAAAATTATAGGGACAAGGGAAACAATTTTAGGCCTCAGATTAATAGTAGAAGGAAGATTAAAGAAAAACAACCCAACATACTTGGCATTTATAGACCTAGAAAAGGCATTCGATAACATGGGCTGGAATTTTTAAAATGTTTAGCATTTTAAAAATTCCAGTCCATGTTTAAAATGTTTAAACATGTAAAATGTTTAGCATTTTAAAAAAATAGGGTTCAAATACAGAGATAGAAAAACGATTGCTAAAATTTACAGGAACCAAACAGCAACATTAATAATTGAAGAACATAAGAAAGAAGCCATAATAAGAAAGGGAGTCTGACAAGGATGTTCCCTATCCCCATTACTTTTTAATTTTTACATAGAAATAGCAGTTAATGATGTTAAAGAACAATTTAGATCCGGAGTAACAGTACAAGGTGAAAAGATAAAGATGCTATGATATGCTGATGATATAGTAATTCTAGCCGAGAGTAAAAAGGATTTAGAAGAAACAATGCCCCTACAGCATAGATGAAGTCCTACGCAAGAACTATCGCGTGAAAATAAACAAGAACAAAATGAAAGTAATGAAATGTAGTAGAAATAACAAAGATGGACCGGGTAATGTGAAAATAGGAAGAGAAAAGATTATGGAGGTAGAAGAATTTTGTTATTTGGGAAGTAAAATTACTAAAGATGGACGAAGCAGGAGCAATATAAAATGCCTAATAGCACAGGTGAAATGATATTTCAGTCAGAAATATAATTTGTTTACATCAAAAATTAATTTAAATGTCAGGAAAAGACTTTTTAAAAGTATGTGTTTGGAGTGTAGATTTATATGGATGTGAAACTTGGACGATCAGAGTACCTGAGAAGAAAAGATTAGAAGCTTTTGAAATGTAGTGTTATAGGAGAATGTAAAAATCAGATGGGTGTTGCGACAAATTGATGAAGAAAGAAGAATTTGGAAAAATATAGTTAAAAGAAGAGACAGACTTATAGGCCACATACTAAGGCATCCTGGAATAGTCGCTTTAATATTGGAGGGACAGGTAGAAGGAAAAAATTGTGTAGGAAGGCAACGTTTGGAATATGTAAAACAAATTGTTAGGGATGTAAGTTGTAGGGGGGTATACTGAAATGAAACAAATAGTACTAGATAGGGAATCTTAGATAGTTGCATCAAACCAGTCAAATGACTTAAGACAAAAAAAAAAAAAAAATTTAATTGAAAATAGAAAAAAAACTAATGTAAATACCCATTTCACACACAAATTGCTCTACCTTCTTAAATTTTTTCTGAAAACTTCCTTGCATCGCCTGAATTTTTTCATACCATAATTTTTATCTGCTTTCTCAAATACCATTTTACACATTTTCACCAATTCTTCCTACATTGCCATTCCTATATTATGCAATCATTATATATAATTTTTATGGAGAACTTTCCATAAACAGAGATACAACCTTAAATTCTATAAAGTCCATCCTAATTCTTTAATCCAGTATTGCAAATCCATAACTGAAATTGTATATATTAAATAGAGTACAAAGAAATAAATTTAATAAAAAATATATAATATAAAAGCCATTCTATAAAACAAAAAAATAACAAATAAAATATTAAATATAAGTTTGAATAAAAAATAATGAAACATACAAATGAAAAAACAAAGTAAAACAAAACACACGTCATTCTAGAAGCATGGAACTAGCTGTAATGGATGAACTGACGCACTCAAAGTTCATGCTCCAAATTTTTTCCAAAATAACAACGCTCCAGTTATGTAGCATGAGAACCAATGTAAAACACATTCTTGTATCCACCAGACTTGACACGTGAAATTCCATACTTTTCCACAAACATCCATATTAGTGGCCCATTCAGAAATTTTAAAAAAATAAATAAATAAATGAACAACAGGAAAACTCACAGCACAAACTCTTCATAAGTAATACAGAAACACATAACAATAAATTACACCACTAATTATAAATTTAATTATTAATCAAAAATCAGTAATATAAATTAGACAACTTAAAAATAACTCAGTATTTTAGTTCTACCATCAGCAAAGAAATTATTTCAATTCTTTCCATCATGTAAAGAAAAAAAGATCCAGAAACAATAAAAATAAATATTAGAAAATTCAGGTCAGATATAGAAACTGTAGACTGGTTTTTTTTTTTATAAAGATTCACTATTACAGTCATTAGAAAACAATTGTTAAGAGTAACCTTTCTTTCTTTTTCCAGTTTAACATCCAGGAATTACCGTTCAGGTATTACTTCAGAGGATGAATGAGGATGATATGCATGAGTATAAATGAAGTGTAGCCTTCTACAGTTTCAGTTCGACCGTTCCTGAGATATGTGGTTAATTGAAACCCAACCGCCAAAGAACACTGGTATTCACGATCTAGTATTCAAATCCGTATAAGTATAACAGACTTTACTAGGACTTGAACGCTGAAACTCTCGACTTCCAAATCAGCTGATTTGGGAAGACGTGTTCACCACTAGACCAACCCGGTGGTGGAGTTGTTAACAGTATGGAGCTTGATTTCAGCTAAGTTAACAGTAACCTGGCTAAAATCAAGCTCTACTTGCTGTTAATTAATCTGTTAATGCACAACAACTAGTTCATTAAATAAATATATTTACTGCAGGCATATTTAACATCCGTTTAGTTTCAAGATGCTCTACTCTGTTACACCTCAAAATGATACTCAGGTGCTGCACGGAACAAAGTATCTATTAAGAGATGCGAGTTAATCACGTTGCTCAGAATCCCAAACCATATCTTGGATACAAACACCAGTTAAGAGTACTAACCTATTTTTACTGTTTTTATACAACATATTTCAATGTAATACAATACCTCTAAGTACAGCTCTTACATAATATACTATAGAATA
The DNA here is from genome assembly GCF_047948215.1 of Lycorma delicatula. Lineage (NCBI taxonomy): Eukaryota > Metazoa > Arthropoda > Insecta > Hemiptera > Fulgoridae > Lycorma > Lycorma delicatula. The sequence continues at coordinate 395,686,879 of NC_134455.1, forward strand.
AATTATACAGAAATACAGTTATTTGTATAGTTACTTTACCTCGTTCTTTGTTTTCACGTAAAGTAAGACTTTAGTAATATTATTTTTTTACTCTTTTTTCCTGTTTAGCCTCCAGGAATTACCATTCAGGTATTACTTAAGAGGATGATATATATGAGTGTAAATGAAGTATAGCCATGTACAGTCTCAGTTTGATCATTCCTGAGATGTGTGGTTAATTGAAACCCAACCACCAAAGAACATCGGTATTCAAATCTGTATAAAAGTAACTGCCTTTACTAGGACTTGAATGCTGGAACTCTTGACTTCCAAATCAGCTGATTTGGGAAGACATGTTCATCACTAGAAACCTGTACTACCTGAAGAATGTTTATCTTTTCAACACCATATTCTGGTTGACGTTCAGTTGAAACATGAGTTCACCACTAGACCAATCCAGCGGGTTAATTCTTGCTTTTCTTTAACTCATGTAAAAAATTGCTAAATCTGCAAAACGGCTAGATGTAAATAAATCCTGCATAAAGATGATGTTATCTTTTGAAATCCAAATTAACCTATTAATTACTCATGCAATCTATGATAATAATTTGATAAAATATGACTAAAAAGTTTTATAAATTTTCAAAAATGTTTGTAATATTATTAAAAGTTGTACAATATATTTTACATATTATCAGAAAAAAATAATGTTGTTAGATATTATTAACAAATTCAAACAATTTTCATTAGAAATATATTGTTTCCACATATTTGTTTAGCTAACAACATGAATTTTTGCTTACAAAGGATCTTCTGATTTATTATACCTCTGAAATTCTCTATGCATATTTGGAAATTTCATTTACATATAATAATTACAATTTTTAACTTTTGTGTGATATACATTCAATAGTTAAGCAAGAATCACATGCTTTACCATTTATCATCCCTTTAAAAATATTTTTCATTTCCCTTTAAAGAGCAAATTGCACACATTTTAATCTGTCATAGTACTCTCCCCAGCTCTAGTTTCACCCCTTTTAAAGAACTTCTTTCATTTCTATATTTATAATTTAATTTAACTAATTTAGGGTTTATACAAGGTACGACTTATTAAATAAATAAATAATATCATTATTAAATAACGATACTAATGCTGCAACAGAAGAACTGTGCATGCACCAAATTCATACAACCGACAGCTGTGTAATGTGAAGCCTTCTCTCTAAATTGCTGCCACTCCAGTTTCTGTACACATATTAGTCTGACCGTGGCCTTTGTTTGAATAAAATCTGTTTTTTTATTTTGCCTCAAAAATTATAAATGTTTTATTACAGTAAAGAATTATCGTGAAATTTCATATGAAACTTGCAAAAACCGCTTCTGAAACTTATCTTTTATTAAAAAAAAAAGTACATGGCCATGAATATTTATCACATGCACGGGTTTTTGAGTGCTTTAAGCATTTCCAAAATGGCCAAGAAGACGTTGAAGAAGATGTTCGCCTGGGTCGCCCTTCCACGTCAAAAACGGATAAAAATATTGAAAAAATTAGTAATCTGATCCAATCTGACTGTCGGTGAACTATTCGAGCGATTGCTGTAACTGTAAGAATTGACAAAGAATAAGCAAGGCAAATTTTACATAACAATTTTAACATGAAAAAAGTGTGCGCAAAAATAGTGCCTAAAACTCTCACAATCGAACAAAATGAAGCTCGTGAAAATGTTTGTTCTGACACTTTGAATGCCACTGACAACAGCTCAAACTTCTTGGAAAGAGTAATAATATAATAAATCTTGGTTTTTCACATATGATTCAAAAACTAAGTGTCAATCCATGCATTTGAAGGCCCCAACTTCACGAGAGTTAAATAGCTCGAATGAGCAAATCAAAATTAAAAGTGACCATGATTGTTTTTTCAATATTCATGGGATTGTGTACCTTCACTGAGTTCCTGAAGGTCAAATTATTGATCGACATTACAACCTTGAGGTCCTTCCTCAACGCCGTGAAAAAATCAGAAAAAAATTACCCGAAATGTGGAAGAACAAGACACGGGTTCTTCACATGACAATACACCATCTCACACTTCATTATCTGTAAAGACATTTCTAGCCAAGTATAACATCCCAGTGTTAAGACTAAAAGCCTTACTTGCCTGACCTGGCACCAAGTAACTTTTATCTGTTCCCCAAGGTCAAATCTGAATAAAAAGAACAAAATTTTAGACCGTTGAAGCTGTGAAAGAAAAAATGGCATGCGTCATAAAACAGCTCACAGAAGACTTCCAGCACTGTTTTAAACAATGGAAAATTCGCTTGCAGCATTGTAGGGAAGAGGAGAGATGTATATTGAAGGGGATAATTAAATATGTAGAAATTTAAAACAAAATATTTTACAGCATTAGTCTCATTATTTAATAGCCACACCTCATATTTACTTTATTTGTTTACATATAGTTATCTACCTAGTTTCTATGTGAGGCAGTCTTTCATTCTCTATAAATATCAGTACTGTATGCATACAGTGTTGATTATAGTGTAATATGCACAAGTTAAATGAAATCTATCTTCATTTAACTTTTTCTTTCCTCCTGGCTTTATCAATGTCTCTCTTTTTAATTTATTATTTAACATCCTATATTTTCTCTTACTTTCTTTTGCATTCAAGTATTTCTATCTTCTTAAACACTAAATTTTCATTTTATCTTACATTCAATCTCCTTTCTTATCCTCTTCCTAGCCTTCAATTTTTCACATCCCTTCAATGTACTTTCTATATCTTTTATGTTTCGTGTAACACAACGCATCTCCTATTTCACTGTTATCTATTTAACAAACAATTTTTCCATTTCTAAAGCCTTCTTCTAGTTCCTTTATCATTCTATACATCCATTACTTCTTCTCAATTTTCTACTTTATAACTTGAACACTATTTTTTTCTTACTGCCCAGGGTGCGTCTTACACTGTATAAACAAACAAATTTTTCCCTCAAATGTATTAGCAAGTTATTTTAATAGATGTGTATTACGTGATTTATTAAACTGTTCAGTGGGTTGAATTTTACAAACAGTTTTGAATTTTCATTATTTTTTTGTATCATAAAGTGTGCACTACTTTATTTATTTAGTTAATTTATTTTTATTGCAGGGGCACTCACTCAGGGCCGTGACTGTAGGGCCATGCACAAGATATGAGAACCGTGCGACTGCGCTCCGAGGAACACCATGGCTTAGGGTTGTGACAGCCCCATTCAGGAGGGGTGGGATGCTCAGGTGTCCACCTTCGATGATTGAACGGGGATTCCCTGGGGCACCATATGGAGGGGAGGAAACACCATAGTCCTGGTAGAGGATCCCCTTTAGGGTCCCTTATTTGAAGCAAGGCAGCAGCTGACCGGAGTCCCGACAGAGAGATCCCTTTCGTGATTTCGTCGCTTGAGGCATGGCACTTGTAAGACCATAGTCCCAGTGATGTTATCCCTTCTAGGATACCCTTACATAACCAGCCCCAGGTTTCCTGCCTGGATGGTTTGAGGCGATGGCACCCCCCGGAGCTGTGTTTATGCTTACATGCGAATCCAGCTCAGGGGGCCTGGAAAAAATTCGGGGGAAAAGAAATCTTTAAAATCTACTATATTAACACTTTGCATAAAAGACTTACGTAAATATAAACAAGCTGCTGCTTCAGATCTGTTTTTCTTTTTAAATAATACTGGAAAAAAAAGGATTTAACTAAATTTTTTCTAAATTTTGTTATAAACAATAAATAAGTAAATCAAATAAATTAAAAGTTATTTTCATTCGTTTACAAACCTGAACCATGAGTAGCATTCCTTGTATCAGTCAATCCAAACTTTCCTCTAATCGAACCGGGTGCAGAGTACTGAGCATGGAAAACCTTGGTTGGTCCCATCAGTTTTCTCCACATATCTATTGCATCCAAACGAGTCAAAATGTACGCTTCAATCGGTCCACTGATACAAAAAATAATAAAAATTAACATTTTTTGCCACCATAAATCTAACAGAAGTGATGCACACCCCATTTCGTTAATAGTTCTTGAATATTTTTTTAATTTCAAAATATGAAATACAAGCAGTAGCCAAAAAGATCTAAAAATGAATCTACGAGGGCTATTCAGAAAGTAAGGAACGTTTTGGAATTTTAAAAAACCCAAGTACAAGAAAAACATTTTATTATATACATGTGAAGGAGGGACTAAAATACTACTTTTCAACATAATCACCATACAAATTCAGGCACTTATCAGGCCATTTTTAAACTGAATGCACCACTTCCTGACAGAACTTTCACTCATTACGTTGTTCCCGCACACTTTGCACAGTTCCCGATGAATTTCTATTGGTTATAATTTTTTTGCCAACAAAAAACGAATCACAGACCGGACCTCACAACTGGCGGGATCTTTGTTTGCAGCACGCATTTCAAATTTGTATATAAAAAAAAAACGGACAGTGCGGACATGTTCCCGTTGTCACGGCTGGACGCTGACTGAGGTGCCGAACACAAGCACAGCAATATATACGCGATTGACGTGCGCCTGGCGGCGCCAGGTGGAAACATTCCTTACTTTCTGAACAGCCCTCGTATAACTCATCAACTACAAAAGGTAAAGCCCAATTTGATATAGTCTTTTTCGAAATAGCCCCCATCAAGCTGAATGCATTTGGCTCAGTGTGTCCACTCAGTGAAACCCATTTTTTATATATTCTTTAGAACCGCCTATATCTTTTTCAGAAAGCCTATTGAAGGAGTTGAAACACTGGCCAGGCTTAATGCTGGCTTTTGCCTCTTCGACAAAGGAGATGAGGGTGCCTGGCTGGCTGGTTTCAGGAAAATAATGACAAAGCCAACTCTCATCATCATCAGTAATGGTGGAATTAAATAGCCTCATCATGTCCCACCAGTAGATACTGAAGCTTTCAATATATACGGGAGCCCGTAACTAAAATTATTGGGGGTGCTCCTCCAAAAAATTTTTTTCTGGGTCTTTTCAAGGCCATGGTTAAAGTTTTCTGTAAAATAAAAGAACCGGGAAAAAAATGAATCAAATAGAATAGCTGAAAGGAGGATAATAATCTAATTCTACACTTTATCACTTTCAAGATAAACCGCATTTGGTTTAACCGAATAAATAATAGAATATCAATAAGGACAATATTTTTTTGTATTATTAGATAATAAGATAATAAAATTTCCACATAAAAACACTATAGTTTAACGATGCTTAATTTAAATTTCTACGAGAGAAGAAAGACTCTCTTCTAAATTACAAGTGAAAACGATGTTGATTGCATTCTTCAACTCAAAGGGTCTGTTGGGACAAATTCATCATGAATTTGTCAAAATTGACCCAACTGGTCAAATTGTAAATTCTAAATCTTATTTGGAAGTAATGAAATGTCTTATGCATCACTTTCATCGAATCTGGGTACCGGGAGCCAAGCAGTTGAACTCTCTTGCACGACAACGTCCCGGCACACATGGCAACAATTTTAACATGTTATTACACTGCAAATCAAATCACCGTCTTATCCCACCTGCCCTATTCATCCAAATTGCCTCTAATGGACTATTTTCTGTTGCTGAAATTCAAGTTGAAGATGAAAGGCCGCTGTTTCGACAACATTCCGGCCACCCAAAGGGCTTGCATCGAGCAGTTGAAGGCGACCCAACAAAATTATTTCTCTAGAGCGTTTCAGAGGCTCTACCAGTGCTGCAACAAGAGAAGGGTTCTATATAGAGGGTTGATGTGAGTAAATTTGTTTTGTATTTTTATTTAATTTAGTTTGGGAACTTTTTTACACATTCTGTGTACTATATATATTGTTAAAAAAAATCTATAACAAAGAAAAAATTATCAGATATACAAGACGATAATATACAGGTGATTCAAGGAAACAGGAAATTTTGAAATTTGTGGTGGTAGTCCTAGGCGAATGTCACTACTGAATAACTTATAAAAGCCAGCTGCACCATTTTGATATTTAGTTATCGTGTCTATTTGGAGTAGTGCAAAATGTGCTTTTGCCATCAAAGTTCTTTATAAAGATAATGAGAGCATGGAGGCACACATAAAGTACTTTTCTGCCAATTAATTTATTACACAACGATTGTGTATCATCACTTCATACAATTAACACATGAATACATAATTTTCAGGAAACTGGTTCAATAATAAAAAAGAAACCTGAAGGCAGTATGCAGACTGCTGCGAGACAATATTGAGCAGTTGTCGTAAGAAATCCACACCATTCAATTCGTCATCATACAGTGACTTTACAGTTGTATATTTCAAGTGTTTGAAGAACACCATTGCAGGACTTACTTTACCATCCGTACAAGTTGCAGATCGTCTGGTAAAATCCAAACTACTAAATAATGTGCCATCAATTCTGCGATTGAATGGTTAAAGATAAATGAGGACAACAGACGACAAACTGTGGATGTCGGACAAAGCCATTTTCGACTTAATGGATTTGTTAATAACAAAATTTTTGTTTCTGAACATAACAGAATCTTGAACAGCTACACCAGTACCAGATACAGAGCAACACGATTATTGTGTGGCATACTGTGTGTTGTATGGCATAATAGGCCCTTACTTTTTTGAAAACTAGGATGGCCTCATGACTACAGTCACCTCAGATCAATACATCATCGTGCTGAAACACTTTCTTGTATAATAACTGACAAATTATTGAATGATATTGAATGAACAAAATTCAATATTCAATGTACAATTCAATTGATAATTGAATAATTATTGATTCAATGAGATGGATCAACATCATATACAGCATGAACACCATTGACTATAGGCTAACTGTTTTGCAACCATATAATTTTAAGAAATGTTTGATGTTCTGTAGCCTTCCATGTCATGTCATTGCATCCCATCACAATTCACAGCCTGGTAGGCCATGGAATGTCAATGTGCAATTTCTTCTTTTGCGATTACCTTAAAAGCAAAGTGTATATTTGTCGACCTTCTACAACAGAAGAACAAAAAGTTCTCAAGATCCAAACAGCAATTGTTGAATTTTTTGTCGAAATTTTGCATCAAACCACACAGAGTTTTATTATGAGACTGCAGGAATATCTATTATGTTGACACAAAGCTTAACTGCAGGATGCCATCTTCAAGAAATACATTTTGTGTACGTAATCATAAATAGCATGTTTTTTTTTTTTGTTTTTTTTGATCTTATAAGTAAATTTATTTAACATAATTTTTTCAAAAGAATATTTAATTTTCAAATTTTTTTGTTTTCCTGAATCACTCTGTATAATGTATAAATCTTGATCTATTTATTTTATTGCAAAATAATTTTAATATACTGTAATGTAAAAAAGCTTTTCTTACATAAGTATATCTTCTATTCTGCAACATGGCAATGTGTAAAATGAGTTAAAAAATAAACAATTGATAAATATCTCAATTTAAACTATCAAACACTAGTATTCAAACCATTTTGTAAATCATTTCCTTTCATCTTAAAAATAAATGAAAACTTCTAGGAATTCTTTCTCAAATATATCATAAAAATTCAAAAAAATATGTAAATTCATTAAGTTAACATATAATTGGAATGGCTGGTTAATAAAACAAATGAATATGAATATTCACAGTTAAATTCCTAATAGGAGCACTTCCTCAGCAAAAAAAAAAAACCATTTTGTTTCATTACAAAATAGAAATTTTATTTTAAAATATTTGTATTATTTTTATTTCTACAAACTAAATCATAATTACTAAATTTTGGTGATTTTTGTTGTTTTATATGATATTAAATGATAGTGTTACTGTAGTCACTAATGACTACAATTGTTGATGCGTCTGTAAATAAAAGCATTAAAAAAAAAATTACTAAATGCACCAAATTAGTAAAACAATGCTTTTATCTTACCTCATCATAAACGTAACGAGACGATTGTAAAAAAATTTTCCTTCATGCTCTTTATAAAAATTTTCTATTTCATTTTTACACATAGTAGCCTGTTTAGATTGAACAACATAAAATCCATTTTCAAGGATCACATTTCGAATAGCCTGAAATAAACAAATATCTTTTATAATTATGAACTTAAATTACTAAAGACGAGACTTATTAACAAAAAAAAACAAGGAGAGCTTAAAACTGAGTTTATTGAATCGCTATTGTTAGAACATAAAAAAGGGGGTCTCTAACACTAAATTCAAAATGACAGCTTTCAATCTAACTCCATTTTGAACTACATGCCATTTCAAAATGAAGTTAATGTTTTTCAAGTAGCTATTAATATACTCACAACAGTGGCTGTAATTGAATGGCAAGTGTACTTGTCTATAACTATATACAATTAGGGACTCACCGCTGATTTTGATGAAATTTGGAATGTACCTTAATTACAACAGTTATTCATTACAAATGAAATTATTCATCAGAAATGCCTTTCACCCGAGTTATGTCTCCCATAAGTTATACAGTAACCACCAAAAATTTCATAATTCAGCACTGTACAAGAGTTATACACATTATTTTCAGACTAAATAAGTTTTTTAATTAACTTAGGAATGAAATTAAATTCACTTAAAACTAAATTGAGTTAGATTAAGCTTAGGTGCAAGTTACATTATGTTAGGTTAAGTACAATGTACATCACTTACACAGTAAATAATTTGGTTTAAGTGAAATTCAATTGATTTTAGTTAGGTTTAGGCATCAAGGATAAGGTTATGTTAGGATAGGTTCAGTGTACTAAACCCACCAGGTTGGTCTTGTGGTGAACGCATCTTCACAAATCAGCTGATTTCAAAGTCGAGAGTTTCAACATTCAAATCCTAGTAAAGGCAGTTACTTTTATATGGATTTGAATACTAGATCATGGATAACAGTGTTCTTTGGTGGTTGGGTTTCAATTAACCACACATCTCAGAAATGGTCGACCTGAAACTGCAAGACTACACTTCACTTACACTCGTACATATCATCCTCATAAGTAATACCCGACGGTGATTCCTGGAGGCTAAACAGGAAAGGTTCTGGGTGCTAAAGATTCTGTGTACTGAACTTTTGATATCAGCATTAACTTTTTTTTTCTGTTTAGCCTCCAGAACCACGTAAGGTATTACTTCAGAGGATGATATGTATGAGTATAAATGAAGTGTAGTCTTGTACAGTCTCAGATCAATCATTTCTGAGATATGTGGTTAATTGAAACCCAACTACCAAAGAACACTGGTATCCATGACCTAGTATGCAAATCCATATAAAAGTAGCTGCTTTTACTAGGATTTGAACTTTAGAACTCTCGACTTCGAAATCAGCTGGATTTGCAAGGACACGGTTACCACCACACCAACCCAGTGGGTTATTAACATTACCTAATCAAACATAATCTAACGCTCGTTTCGCTTGATAACCACATCTAATTATCCTTAAATATAGGTCGATTGTTGGGCTAAGTCCATAATTATATACAATACCAATTATTTAGTCTGAAAATATATGTTACACTTGTACAATGTTGAATTATGAAATTTTTGGTGATAATACTTTGTAACTTACGATGGACATAACTCAGGTGAATGACTTTTCCAACAAATAATTTCAAATATAACTAATAACTTACGTCCAAATAAGGTATATTCCAAATTTCATCAAAATTGGAGGTGAGTCCCTAACTTAATAAATTACCTACTAGTCTAATAATCAAGATATTTCAGGTTTGATACTCTTGGGTAATTTAAACTTTAATTTTTTTCTTATTTAGAGGGCAGATGATTTTTTTTTAAATTCAAATCAGCCAATTTGCTACCACGCCAATATCATTTCTTTTTTGCTTCTTTTGGTATACTTCCCTCAATTTCTCAAATGCAGCTGTTTTTCTTTTTCTGTCCATTTTATTATATAGACATTTATTATGAGTATTTATAACAAAGATATAATATTTAAAATAAATTAATTTAATTTTCAGTTTCCCTGATACAATCATAAAATAATTATATTTTGTTCTAAATTATGAAAACCAAAATAAATTTACCGATTTTAAAAGATTTTATAAGTTACGATGTCTCAAAACATAAAATTATGTTAAAATGAATCTTCTCCAAATGAATGTTAAAATGTCTCAAGTTAAAATCCCAAATCACATTAAAATTAATCTTCATTTAAATGAATTTCAACATATTATCACATTTCAATGAATCTTCTCCCAATCTAATATACTTCGGAGAATTTTTCAACAACTCCTTATTTTTCACCATTTATTTTATCCAGCTTAATATTGTGGCCTTCTTTTCTTACAGTTTTTTTTGTACTCATAGAGTTTGTTTTACCTTCAACACTATCAATACTTTCACATTTTCTTCATTCCCCAATTGTAAATGTGATCACAAGCCTTAGCTCTAGATTTCAAGCCATTTGTGGAGCAATAAGGAGAACAATGTACAGGAAGGTGCTGAATACGACTCAAATGAAGTTTTATAAAGTGATGTCTGTTCCTAGTCTGTTGTATGGGTCTGAGGGTTGGGTCTTATCACAGGGACAGCTCAGTAAAATTCATGCGGCAGAAATGAGATACCTGCATTCGGTAAAGGGATGCACTAGACAAGATCGTTTTAGGAATGAGGATATCAGAAGAGAGTTAAATGTTCTACCCTTGTGCGACACAATAGTAGAGAACAGGGAGAGGTGGAAAGACCATGTTAATAGGATGGTAGACGGAAGGTTCCACAAGGAAATAATACACTATCGACCAAAGGGCAAAAGAAGTGTGGGATGGCCAAGAAATCACTGGTAACCTTTGAAACTAGAACAAGAAGAAGAAGAAGATCACAAGCCCTTAAATGTATTCTTTCCATGTTTGTATCAACTAAAAATATAAAGTTTTTTTCTATATTTAACAAGAATCTGACCACATAAAAATATCCACTCACTTTTTTTTGCTTCAACATTGTGATTACACAGCTGTTTAATTCTTATTGCCTGTTTGGGAATACTATGATAAACAACTATGCTAATTTACGTCATACCCAATACTCTAAATTTTTACTTTCTTCATTATAGCTATAAAGCAGTGCAGCAAACAACCAAAAGTCTGGATATAAAAGGTTTTCAAAGATGGAAGGGGTTTTATAAGGAGTTTTATTTTAACACCCCCTTGATCCAAAATACCCCGATATTAAATGTTACACAAAATTTACAAGCACTTATGACATTAAATTTTGGGAAAAAATTAAAAAAGGGGGAGTAGTTTCTGCCATTTTTAATTTTTTACTATTTGTATAGTGATAATAAAACTTACAGTTTCAGGATGAAGACAGTATCTATTACTATTTAAAATTCCAAATTTTTAAATAGACAAAATTTATAGGTGAGGGATTTTTAACATTACCCTTCTTAACAGGTTTTTCCTCATATCATGAAAATCTGTTGACCAAAAACATTGAAATTTGGTTATGTATATCCCTTCTTCAGATGAAAAAGCATCACGGTATTCTCTTTTTTTTAATTAACTTATTGAATAATTACAAAAAAAAACTTTTAGGCACCAAAAATCAAGTTGGCTGAATTAGACCTGTACTTAAAATATCAATTTTCAGAAAGAAAATCCAACTGTATTTAGTATTAACTTAGACAATAAAGAAAAATTTAGAAAAAAGGGAGTCCCATGGAATCCAATCCAAGAATTTTTAATTTTTTATAATCTCTGATACTTATCTGTTTTTAAAGTTGCAAATGTTATAATAAGTAGACTGACAGGCAAGGGGGACAGGATATCAAATGGGATCAAATTTTTTTTCTAAGAATTTTGATTTTTTTTTCAATTATGCTTTTAATACTGCATAATTTTTTCTGTAAAAATATCATTTGATGAAAAGGATCAGATTAGACCCAATTCTTTTTACTGAATATTTTGATCTTTTTCACAATTGGTAGTCTAAATATTGCTTAATTAGGTAATTAATATTTACTTAAAATTCCTATGGCATATTTGACGTAAAAATCTTTCATGGGCAAGGGCAATAAAGTTATGCAATCCTTTGCCATTTTGTTAATGGCAAACCAAACAATCTTTTTCTTAATCTTTTTAATATAATTTTATTAAATTAACATATAAGTGCTTACAGGCTAAACTGTTCACTTTGACATCAGTTGTAAAATATATTTGAATAGTTGGAAAATGTGTTTGATTTCTGCTCTCTATTCTGTCAGTACATTGTCGTTCTGTATATGTATCACAAATTAAAGTTTGGAAAGCTAACTTGACATGCATGGAGGGGATTGATTGCTTAACCAGCAACTGGTTTTTTGCTACCTATAACATGTTGTAAAGGTACTACTATCATCTCCCACACAGTATAACAGTGCCAAATTCTGACACCACCTATAAAACTACTTTTGCTACTGTTTATACTTTGTAAACTTTGATGAGTAATTTCATAATGTTCAAGTGAGTCAAGATATATAGTCTTTTTTATATATTATAGAATATACTAGCTTGCAGTACGCTTCTTTTTTCTTTTCTTTCTTTATAAAGGTGGATTCAAAAATTGTTCTTTAGTTAGCATTCTTTAAAACCTTTACATTATTATAAATGTACCATTCATTATTCTACCATTAAGAATGGTAGAAGATATGCTATTCCAAAAATTAAAAATGGGAACTGCCCTTGCATTTAGCTGGATGGATAAAGGAAACCCATGGTAAAACCTTGATCAGGGCATTATCATAAAATATACAGTTAATAATAAATTTAAAAAAAAAAACGCTACTACCTAGCAAATTTTGCTTTTTATAAGAATTTAAGAAGCAGGAAAGTACTCTCTGATGAACACAATATTACTAGTAACTGGTATTTCTACTGCAAGTATTTGTAGGCGTCAAATGTGGCTGTCAGTGAAAATATGCACACAACATAACTATTAATTTTTATAGCATGGCTCGTTGGTATTAATATATAAATTATTTATATAATAGTTTCCGCTTACCAACAATTTTTGAGCGCTTTCAGATTATTAATCCATTCTCAGGAACAATGATATGTTATACATTACAATTATTTACTTCACATATCATTAACTATATTAAATTGAATTTTATAAAGATATATATCCGAAAGCGCTCTAACATTACTATTAAAGATTGTTAAGTGGAAAGTATTATATAAATAATTTAACATAACTATTTACACAGAGGACGATAAATGAATATGAATACAAAACATAACATTTAGTTTGGAATACCTCGGAAATAATGTAAATAACATACATGGAATTTGTGTAACAACTATATGCTTAAAATAAATGATAACCTGTCCTACAATTAAAAAATATACAGCTTTCAGGCTGCAACTACTAGATAGGTTAACTTTTGAAAGGTTACAAACCGCATGAAAAACACATTACCTGCACAGCACGAGGCACCTTCAACACATGAGGTTTAATTAAGGCCAACGTTATCTCAAAAGACATTTAAATGTTACTATCATCTTAAATGTAAAAACTGAAAACCAAATAATAATAGCTTCAAAACACGAATTCACTCATCTTTATTACATTTAAGTTATTAAAGCTTATTTACTACACTCCTCAAAGTCCTTATGTAACTAAAACATAAATTTATTATAATATTATTCGTCAAACAGATCCATAACGATTTCACACACTCTGTTTACAATCGAATATACTTTACAGGTTAATCGATTGTTTGTTAATTAATTACATATAATCGATTATTTATGTAGCGTTAAGCGAGGGACGAATTTTTGAATCTGTATGCGATGGAGTTTAATCAAAACACAATTATTTTATCATTAAATCTAAATTATATTTTAGAATAAAAATACTTCTACTCATATAAGAAAATAACTAATAAACGTTTTCTAAAAACGCAAGAGGTATAAATGAGAAAACAAGCATTTTTCTTGGAATCGACTAAACACTGACCAGTGAATTACAAACTTTTTTCATATCTTTAATGGAACTGTCTAATTCTGTGCTATATAATTTATCTTAATACTTTTTACTCTTCACTGTCTGATGGTTATAAGATCCATAGTGTTCAACTGAACGCAAAAATAGGTGCAGTTAATTTGCATAACCTTACTCTTTTTACTAAGGTTATAGTGTGTAATACAAATAGTTATAATAATGAATTACATAAATAGCAGCAACATTATTTTTTCCCATGGTTTAAAAAGGTTTCCAATTTTCATCAATGGTTGGTTCAAAACAAAAAACCGGTTTTTTTGTTGTTTTTTTACTATTGATAAAAACATAAATGTTTTTATCAATAGTAAAAAAACATACATGTTCCTCTTTCTGTACCAGTAAATTAAAATAATTGTTAAGTTTTGTATCTTTGTACAGCTAATTGTTTTTTTTAATAGCAAATCTAGGAATCGCTTTCCTTATTTGTTTTAACAGTTTTGTCCCAAATGACCCATTCAATATGAATTTTATAACTTGAATTTTCTTTTGAAAAATCAAAATTCTGAAGCTGAGTTTCCCTAAAAGATGGTGTATAAAATTAGACAATGTACATAAGTGTAATAATAATTTTTTTTATTATATATAACAGGTCTGTCTTATATAAGGTCAAACTATTACAGTTAAATTAATCATTAGTATTATAAATACAGAGTGTATAAAAAACATCAGGGTTCTAAATCTTTAACTTTCTGGTTCTGTCTCTTAACTTTGACTTACAATAATGAAACATTAACTCATAGCTCTTCCCTAAAAATCTTCAATGTGACTACCTTTCATCATGCGACACATATCCCATACTTTAACTGGCATGACTGAAATAATGAAAGCTACAGCCATTCCTGTGCCTCAAATTGAATAGATCAGAAGATAGCAAAGGTGCATATACAAAATCCTTTATAAAATTACAAAGGAAAAATCACAAAACTCAGATCATATGACCTTGCAGGCCACTATCAAACAAGCTATAACATCAGTCCATGCTGACCAATTCAGCAGTTGAATAGAAATAACGTTCAACCGATCACAAACAGTTATGCCAGTGAAGAAGCACACCATCTTGTTGCCAAATAAAATTCTCGGGTTAATCTTGCAATTGAAAAAAGAGCCGTGTACACAGCATCTCCAAATAAGCAACTCCTGTTACACTTACTTCTGCAAAAAAGGACAGCCCATAAACCTGCTGTCAAGATATCGCACAGAAAACAATTAATTTTGGACGATCCCTTTCTTGTAAATGTTCATGGGAATTTTTTGAGCACCACCTATGGTCATTATTATGCATGTAAACTTGATGAAATATTAATTCGTCATTTACAATACATTCAAGAAAGTCATCATCTTCATGCTGCAAAATTTCAGTCATGAAGTTGGTAAATAAAGTGTAGTCGCTAGGCTTCAAAGCCTGTAACAGTTGTAAATGGTGTCTACATATTTGTGTTTCCTTAAAAAATTCCATACTATCACTTTGGACAATAGCAGTGAATTTGGGAAACTGTTAACATAGATTAGAAATTGCACTTACTCTAGAACCAAATAGTCAATCTAGATCTCTTTCTAATATTCTGTTTTTTACATCACAACAATCACCCAAGTGGCAGCTTCCTCTACCCCATAATACCTTTTCTTTTCCAGAAGGAAATTATAATTCATGAAATCAAATGCTCATACAGATCATAAAAAAATACTAACAACATTATGTGATCCATCGATAACATTTGCAACTACTAATACAAATTAATACGTGGCTATAACTGTTCTGTATCCTTCTCTGAATTGTCATTTAATAACTATTATTCTTAAAATAGAACATTAATTAAGTGGCTACACTTTTTCCATCAGTTTTAAAAGAAAATGCAAAATATCAAATGATTTATAATATTCTTCTGGAGCATATAATAATTACAGCAGTAATAGTTATGGCTTGTTGAATTATGTTGATTATGACGAAACTGCTTACCTTATATGGATTCACTATATTTTTGTAAATGTTCTGAACACAATTATGTGCAAGTTTTATCAGTGGATTGTCCTTCAAAAAAATTCTTGATAATTTATTTTTATTTTTTGAATTTGTGCTTCCTACTTAACTGTACTATAGTAGTAGTTTTGATCTGATTAAAACTTTGAAACGGTAGTCAGTTTTAATTTGAAACTAGCATCTAAAATAAATTTTCCGTGCTACTATAATATTTTATATATATATATATATATATATATACATATATATAAATGAATGTTTGTTTGTTCTGTATGCATTTCTATACCATTTATCCGACTGCCATGAAACTAGTGACTTGTGCGCACACCCGTGAAAGTTTCTGAATTAGTTTGAATCCACTAGGTGGTACAGGGGTCAAGATATTTTGAAAAATTGTATTTACGGACCGACTTGGCTCATATTCTGAATATATGTTAGTTACATAAAAGAAAAATGTTTGCAAAAATTATACCTCATAGGTGGTGCCAGTGTCAAGGTATTTATGAAACAAATATACAAAGAGACTTTCTTCTTCTATATATATATATATATAAGGCAATATATTTGCTGTAGACTAATAAACTAGTGGACCAATTTATGCGCACGAAAAAGGGAGTAAGGGGAAAAGGGAGAAAGAGAAATAGGGAAAAGTGAAAGGTTAAATTTTGTAAAGTTCCATAATGATCAGTTTTTTAATGTTTTATCAAACTTTCAATTGTGTTCATTTAATCTATTTATATATATAAATGTAAAATATAAATATATATATTATATATAAAAATCTAACAAATCTGGCAACAGCGAAGCATTTTCAGGTCTACTAGTATTTGATAAATATTTTTTAAAGAATACATTGCCATTATTTCTATTCAACCTGTTTCATCAAAGTATCCTTTAAATGCAATATGGAATCTATGCTATAGTCTAATATCTGTTTTTATATTGTTTAACTAAAATTCATTCGCCTCTCTGTTTATTTTCCTCACAACAGCTCTAAAGTTGTTGTAGCAACATAGCTACAACATAGCAACATAGCTAGTTTTTGGCCATGTTTAATGATTTACTTTTTGTTACATACTCATAGAAAATTGAGTGAGCTTTAATGTGATGAAAATCTTATAAAGTTATTTCAGAATTCATATTTAAATATAAACATAAAAATCTATGTTAAGTCAATCAGATTCAAGGGTGTATGATAATTAACATTATTTCTAAATAAATTTTACCTCATATCTTACGTTTTTTTTTGACCATAAAAATTTACATTTATTACAACCATTTGGCTATATATAAGGACATCACAATTGTTTTAATATTGAAAATCCAACTATGTCTTGTATCAATGTAGACGACTCAGGGGAACTATTTTAAAAAAAGTGGGTGCCATGATACCTAACGTACAAATTGTTTTTAGTTTTTTTAATCTCAGATATTTTATTTGTTTTTCAAGTCATAGTTATTAGTAAATATATTAAATATATTATATATTATATGTGGCTGTTGGGCAAGAAGTTCAAATGGGGCCAAAATGTCTGTACTAATTGTTTTTTAAACATTTATACTTTAAACCCTTTAATGTGTCTGTTATACAAGTAATTGCGACCCCCTATCTGTGTGGGTTTTTTAAAATAAAAGTACAGAAACGAGCAAGTTAGTTGAATTTATTTTATTTTAACTTCTGCTTAAAATATGTATATAATATTTCAAACTTAAGTAGCAAACATTCTAGAATACTGATTAATAAATGTTTTAGCATGAAAAATACAGTTAGCTTAAAAAGTTTTGCTAGTGTGACAGATCTCAAAACAAATATCTATGCACAAGTTAGCTTCTACTATTATACAAGCCATCAAACAAACCCCAAGTTATTACCATCAGTGACTTGTAAAGCATCCCCTGAAAATAAATCAGTCGTTCTATTAAAAATTTTATCTTGTAGGTCTATTGCATCAACAGAACCAAATATGCATTATACTACCAAATTCATCCACATCAACAGTCTCATCTAATGTAACAGTATTTAAATGTTCAGCAACACATCCAAATGTACCTCATATCTAAATGTTCAGAGAACAGAGTTTGATGCTAAGTCATCTAATAACCTTGCTACTTCATTATCAATCACATAAGCACTATTTTTTGCCATGTTCGAATTTTTTATTTTCTACAAAAAATATCCTAACCACAAATTGAAAAAAAAAATCAAGTGCATACAATTAAAAAAAAAATACGGTAAAGAAAGAAAACTTGTATTATAAACACGATGTTTTTATAACTACATTTGGAAAAAGAAAATGTTACATAAACACATTACTAAAAAGAAGATAAATTACTTTATGGAATGAAAACATACTACAAACATGATGTTTTCATAACAAAAATTGCGAAAATGTAAATATAAGCAGAACATTGAACGACGCGGCGCAAGTCGGAATGACAGGTTACAGTAAGGAACGTTCAGAACAGCTGTTTCTCTTGGCAATTGTTACAGAAATTAGGCCTAAGAGTAACATTTTATAGCCTAATGATACTATAGTATTAAATAAATTTAATCATTTTCCACAGCAGCGGCTGATAGCAATACAGTTAGCGTACTATTACTGCAAAACGTGTCAAAAAGAGTATAATTTTGTAAAGGCGGTCAGTGGAATCTCCAGTATATTTTTTATGTTAAGAATTTTGATTTTTTTCAAATTATACTTTAAATGCTGCATTTACGGTAAGAACAGTATTTGGTCAAAGGATCAAATCTGCTTCTTCCTGCACTCGGTCAGCCGAAACAGTAAAAAACACTGTTTTCAGTATTAATAATAACAATCAGTAGTGACTTATATTAATATTTTAATTTAAAATTAATAAATTTTACTTAACTGCATTATTTCCAATTTAAAATTTTATTGAACATAAGAGACAACACTGGGGAAAGTTTAGCAATACTTTACTAGCTTTTTTAAAAATGTTAGAATTGTCGTTTTCTTATAAAAATTATTGTTCTTAAATTTATTAGAAACCACCTCTTTACCGTTCATTATTTCTCATTCAGAAAAATTTGCTTCAGTGTTTTTCTGTCCATTAAAAAAAATGTACAATTTTTTTTTTGTAAATTATTCCACTTTTACAAGTGAATAAAAAATTTAATGACTGCTAACAGTCCAAAACTATCAATTAAAAAATATTTTTAATGTTATGATATTCAGATTATTATATTTAAAGAAAGTTATACTAACAAAGGCAAGTAAAAAAACTAAATACTGTTTAAGCATCTCAGACCATACTCATCTATTCAGATCTCCTACATTTAAAAAAAAAATAAATAGTTTTACTTCCAGCATGAGTAAAAAAACTCAGTGGTATCATAGCAATCTTGCCTCCTTCCCTTAAAGGTGAGCGAATTCTAATTAGTTTATAGCATCTGATCGCTTGTCATTTGACAAGCGATCTTGACTGTGATCAAAATTAATACTGATCATAGCTGATTTATACATATTTTTGAAACTATACTTTTTTTACTATCACGGTAAAAAATCTTTTGTAAAAAATTGAATTAAATCATGATAAACTGATATTGGTTGAGTCATACACAGTAAAATATTTACAGGGCTAATTAATTTTTTTATTGTTTTATTAGTGCAACAAACTTTATTTTTTCATTTAGGTGTCAGACAAGGTATGGATTTTAATCCACATCTTCTCTAATTAGGATTAGAACTTACAATCACTTAATTATCATTACAATTGATGACAAAATATTTTTGATAGAGAATTTGTTTCGTAGAAATCAGATTTATTTTTGAAAGTTATTAATGTCATGTTATTATTATACTTATTTACATGTTCAATGACAATTCAGGAAATTACTATTTTCCAAAAAATTATGCTAATAAAATTTTCTTAGGATTAAAATTTTTCACCACCATATATTTTTTTTAAATTGTAAGTCAATCACTGAAACTGAAACTGATCTAGATATATTTTCAAAATGTTTGTCGTAAAAATCTTACCAGAATATATTGTACAAGGTTTTATCTGACACTATTTTCTTGAAAAATTATTTGAATGGCTACAGTACAACTTGGAAGAATGCATCTTTAGTACGTAGTGTAACTTCATAGAACACATTAGTTAATGCCCAGCATCTGCTGTGTGTATTACTGGAGCAGGTGTTTGTCATATTTTCATTTTGTAATATGATACGTGCTGAAAAAATTACCACATCAACTTCTACCAAAAGCTTGCAAGCAAGCTTTGACCAGAACAAAAGCAAAACGATGCAAAGGTTAAGCAGGTTTTGAGGAATAAACCTATGGAGGTTATACAAATTAAAGTAAAGTATAAGTGTTTTCAAAAATAGCTAAACTTCAATGGAGACAATTGAAGTAGCCTATCAACAATTCAAAAACAATTTTTGAAACCAAACCACGTGTGATGCTTGGTAATAGAAAATCATCAGCTGACAATCTAAGAAATCAGAAATGTTATTGGAATTAATTATGATTCTGTGCACATAATTTTAACAGATGATTTAACATCTGTCCAAAGCTTAACATCCAAAGCTTTTACAGCATGGCTGTAAAAGCTTTGGTGCAAAGGAACATTTGCGCCAGTTGATAGAAAGAGATTTGTTTTGAACTAACATAAGGAATGTAAGAGTGTACCAATGGTGATTCTAAGTTACCAAAAAACTGTAAAACTGTCTTGGTGTAAGACCCAAAAACCAAAGCTGTCGTCACAATGGAAATCACAATCATTCTCAAGGTCAAAGAAAGTAAGTTAAAAGAAAAACAGAAGAAAAATATGCTGATGTTTTATTACTACCCCATAGTTGTTCTTCATAATATATACAAATTAATAAACATGTGTTAGTTCTGTGTCATCTTCAAGATGCATTTTGACACAACAGTTTAGACCTGTAGGAATCATGCATGTAGCAGTTGCAATATGATAATGCATCCAACTATCAGTCACATTTAATCCGGTATTTCTTGGTAGTTAAGGATTGAATTCCTTAACTTCGTTATGATTTCTGGTTTTTCCCCAATCTAAAACAGTACCCGTTTGAAAATTAAGAGAAGATAATAACACATGCTACAGGACAATTTGTAGTCATTCCTCATTCCAAAGTGGCTTGTTTCTAACAATGGAATGACTGCTGGGTTAAGAGTGTGGAATTACAAGGAGACTACGTAGAAGGAAATTAGGTTTATAAGGCGTTAGGTGAACTATTTTTCTTTACAATTTACAATCAAATACTTTTTGAATGGACTTCGAATAAAATAACATGGACCAAACACCTAGAAGCACCTTTTTCAAAATGCTTACTTTCATGTGTGATTGACAGGTCGGATTATATCTGTAGGCTACAATGGTAAAATGTTGTATTTCCTGTGCTGCTATACGGAATGGAGTCATGGACATTGAAAAACTACACATGAAAAAGCTGGCAGCCTATGAAATGCGATATTATGGGTGCATAATAAGTATATCTTGGTAGGATAAGGTGTCAAACATCAAGGTAGAAAGTATGAATAAACAACTTGAGATTACATTTACAATACAAACAAGGAAATTACAGTATCTAAGTTACATAACGAGGGGAGAAAAGTTAGTTGATCATGCAGGGGAATATAGTGAGTAAGTATAACATTGGGTGGCATAGAATTTCATGGTTGTACAATCTGAGGAAATGGTTCAGCGCAACGTCCACTGAACTGTTCTGAACTGCCTACTCAAAGTAGCGATGATGATTGCAAACCTCCTGAAAGGAGATGCCACTTGAAGTAGAAGGAAATAAAATTTTTTTTTTCTTCAAAAATAATTAATTTTTACACTAGTTTATTTACTGATGATGTAATGTTTTTATTGTGATTAAATATATTTAAAATCAAATGCACGATTTTGATTTTAACACAAGTCTTTTGAAGAGATTTTGCAGAGCTATTGCAAAGATTATATAGATTCTGTGGATATCTAACACCGCTCTAGTATACTTAGAAGGTGAGCACTGTGGATCTCCATCCTGGAAAAGTTGTTTTTGCCAAACTTATTCAGCTGAATAGCATAATGAAAAAAAATGATGTGGTCACCACATGACTTACTTGTACACCTATTAAATCACATATACTTTATTTAACTAATAAGTTATATTTTTTCATATTTTTTTTTTTATTGTTATTGAATTATTAATCATAATTTTTTTTACAATCAGAGATTAATAAATTATTAATAAATCAATATATTTAAATTAAAACAAAGTTAAAAAAGAAAGGAGATGAAGTCTGATTTGAACTGATGTGCTTTTCCCTTGTAAGATCCAAATATATCATTAATTAAAATTTTATTTGGCTATAAGTCTGGAATTTATTTGGCTATTTTTATTATATGATTTATATTAATTTTACACCTTATTAATTTTATTATTATGGAGTTATTTTACCCTCTTATTAATAAAATCTTGGGTGATGATAACGCCCAGGCGTTTTTCGCCCACCAAAAAAAAAAAAATATAAGTCTGGAACCAATGAAAATAACCACTTATTATGATACCACTTATGATATATTGTTGAAAAGCTCTCAATTTTTTTGGACACTTTTGGTTCAGTCAATTGCAATCAAAAGGGGAGGTGCAAAACTAGATGTTACAACAATCCTAAATCCAATATTTCAACATCCTATGGCTAATTGTTTTTGAGTTATGTGAGATACTGTACATACATCATGCCGAAACTAGTGAAAATGGATTCAGGAATGATCAAAATGGATATTTCCATGCTTCATACAAGGAAGTAAAAATAACATAAACAATATTTAAATTATATTTCATTTAAATTTATTTACATGTACAGTACAGTAGTACACTGAAATGTAAAATGATAAAAAATCTATTAAATGGATTATACTATATCATAACTGTAATATATAACACCAGTACAATACATAAATAATTCACTACTTTTGTAATATAATTCTAGTTATTGTTGTCATATTACAAATGCAACATTTAACAGAAAAGGTAAAACTTAAAGACTGATACAGAGAGAGTCAAAAGTATGGAACAACTTTAAAACTGTTCCAAATAGAATACTGTAACTTTTAAGACAAGGTATCAGTCAACTACTTTATCTTTGTACATGTACGAGATAAATATAAACTCCTTGGAGCTGGGCCAGGGGTTGTAACCAAACTTTTTTGAATGGTAACACCTTATGGGTGATAGATCATTTTAAAGGTCTCTTTAAGACAAAAAAATGGTATAAATAAAAAGTTGGTACAATGTCTGTACCCAAAGTGGCAGCAGGAATAAAGTTTGGATTCTAAAAATTATATTTACTAAGTTCATATAATAAAATTAAATAAAAAGAAATTGAGCTGAATTACTTAGAAATTTATTTTAAAAGTTAAATTTAAATTTTTTTAAATTAAAAATTTTACTTATCAAAAAAATTGTTTTTTTCTTTTTTCAATTTAATGAGTAAATAAATAAAAAATACTGTTGCCTAATCATGCAGATCAGTTGATCATTGATGGTGTCTTACCATTGTTGCAAAAATGAAGCTTACTTCATTGTTGTGTAATATTCCACTTAGTGTTTCATTACTACATTGTTAAGTTTTTTGCGAGAATTTGTTATGATCGGTTGGCTAATTGATTTTGTCTACCTTTACCATATTTATAAGCCACTTTTGTTGTTTACATTTTTTTTGTAATTGTTTTTTACTGAATTAGATTTTTCTGTGCTATCTACTAAGATTACTATCAACATGTCACTTATTGAACAGGTGAGGGTCACAATTTTAATAATGAGGAGCTCTGGTGATTGAGTTTAACATTTAATAATCCTAACCCTATTTAAGAATGTACATGCACCATTAGGTCTGAAATCGTACTTTCTTTTTAAAAATATGGGTTTTACGTTTTCTCCAGAATTGAAAAAGCATGCCGGTAATCACAGCATTATAACAACAGTTAAACGTACGAAAAACCAATAATAAGGTACCTACTTCTTTGCTGGCAACATTTTGAAAAGTTTATTACCAGAAAAACTAAATAATTAAATAAAAACTAATTCATAAATGAATAATTGTTAATCAAACAATAAAGCTTAAATCAGTCATTAGTTAATTTTATTATGAAGGTTTTTAATAATAAGAGTTAGCTGCTGAAATTCATTGTGAACTTTGTACAGTTTATGGAAGGAATACAGAGTAACAGTGCAGTAAGACAAAGGTGCTGTATATTTAGGGAAGGTCGAACAAACATTCACAACAATGAAAGAAGTGGTCATCAGTCATTTGTTACAGGTGAACTTGTTGCAAGTGTCGATGTGAAAATTCAAGAAAATCATTGATTCATAACAGAATTATCCAAATTTTTTCCTCACATATTATGAAATCATAACCGATTTAAGGCTTCCACAAATTTTGTCCTAGCTAGGTGCCTAAGCTTCTTTCTGACAAACACATAAAAAATAGGATGGGGATCAGCACTAACCTTCCTTCACTATTACCATAACAAGAAAGATGAATTCCTTGACCACATTGTGACTGGTGAAGTCCCATGAGGCATGGGTTAAATTTGTTAATTGGCAAACAAAAGTTCAGTCGATGCAGTGGGACAGTTCTACTCGAAAGCCTGTAAAGACCAGTTAAACACTTTCTTCAAAAAAACCCTGATGCCATCAGTTTTTTGGGATCATAAAGGTATGATCTTGGCTGATTTTTTAAAAGAGGCACACTACTTAATGCTGAAACTGTGAAACACTGAAGAAATTGAGAAGAGCCGTACATAACAAACGACGCGGTATGCCGAGTTCAGGTATAGTTTTTCTTCACGACAATGCTCATCCACATACTGCATTACACACTTGACGCCAAATCATCATGTTCAAATGCGAGTTGTTTAACGATCTTCCATACAGCCCTGATTTGGTTACCAGTGACTAACATCTTTTCCCAAAAATAAAGAAATGGTTAGCGACACAGCATTTTTAAAATGACGAGGAGTAGAAAAACAGTGTTACCGCCTAGCTCAACTCATACACAGCAGATTTTTATGATGAGGGTATTCAAAAACTTATTTACTGATATGGCAAGCGTCTAATTTGGATAGCAGTTATGTATAAAAGTACTAAGTTATGTATAAAAGCTATAACATGTATATAATAAATTGCTTTTTTTATCAGTTGGTATTTTTTTTAATAACAAACTGGAAGTTACTTTTCAAATAGCCTACTACAGTCCCAACCTTTCAGTTTCACTAATATATTGCCCATTGTTATATTTATGTATACTGATATTGAATATTTATTCCTAAGAATAACCCAGCAATCTTTTCATTCAATTTTATGTGAAAAAATGCAGTCTAAAATCTCTCATGTATCATTGTACTCCTAAATTCAGTAATTTATTCATTCAAAAATGTAGATATAAGAACTTTAACAGTACAAAGTGAAAAGATAAAGATGATACAATTTGCTGATGATATAGTAATTCTAGGCGAGAGTAAAAAAAATTTAGAAGAAACAATGAATGGTATGGATGAAGTCCTACACAAGAACTACCACAGGAAAATAAACAAGAACAAAATGAAAGTAATGAAATGTAGAAATAACGAAGATGGACCACTGAATGTAAAAAAGAGTAAAGATTACAGAGGTAGAAGAATTTTATAATTTGGAAAGTAGAATTACTAAAGATGGACGAAGCAGGAGTGATGTAAAATGCCGAATAGCACAGGCGAAACGAGCCTTCAGTCAGAAATATAATTTGTTTACATCAAAAATTAATTTAAACGTCAGGAAAACATTTTTGAAAGTATATGTTTGAAGCGTAGATTTAAAAGTGAAACTTGGACGATCAGAGTACTTGGGAAGAAAAGATTAGAAGCTTTTGATATGTGGTGCTACAGGAGAATGTTAAAAATCAGATGGGTGGATAAAGTGACAAATGAAGAGATGTTGCGGCAAATCGATGAAGAAAGAAACATTTGGAAAAATATAGTTAAAAGAAGAGAGGCCACATATTAAGATATCCTAGAATAGTCGCTTTAATATTGGAGGGACAGGTAAAAGGGAAAAATTGTGCAGGCAGGCGATGTTTGGAATATGTAAAACAAATTGTTAGGGATGTAGGATGTATAACGAAATGAAACAACTAGCACTAGATAGGGAATCTTGGAAAGCTGCATCAAACCAGACAAATGACTGAACATAAAAAATAAACTTATGAATAAATTAAGATATTATGCAGAAATAAGGTAGATATTACAGTCTATTTTATGTTGAAAATTATGCTTGCAACAAATTGCAAAAAACTGGCAAAATCAAGTTTCATTTAATGAAAAAATTGTTTTTCAGCAAGTACTGTTTTTGGAAAATTTAAAGATGAATTAAATAAATAAAAATAAAATAAAAAATTGTTTGCTTGTAAGAAAGATATTTCCAGACATGGTAGACCTGTATGTTTATTTTCGCACAAGACTTAAGTTCGCTGTGGATTAGTGAAGATGTAAAATCTTGTACTTCCTGTAATTTCTCTATTTTAAAAATGTTTTTTTAAAAAGTTTGTGTTGAGTGTGATAATATAATAACACTTTCTATATTAAAGGTTAAATGTTTTGCAAATAACGCTGATCAATACAGCAGTATATGTTAAGGAATTACTTATTATTACATAATTGAAATTATTTATGTAAATTTAATTAAAATTGTATGTGGTTGGTGGCTCTCTTAATACTGTATTATTTATATCAAAAAGAGCACTCCCATCTATTTGAGAAGCAATTACTTATTGTTATGTCATTTTAATTATGACATAAATTTATGTTCCTTATTGCTGTGTTAATAATAAGTAATTCTGGTACCTTCCATTATGTGTCAAGAAACTTTATCAATTGTTATAGTTGTAATCTACTCGTAATATTGAAGATATAAATTTATTTACTTGTTTTATTAATATTTGTTGTATTTATATAATCAACGTAGTGTCATTTTATATACTAGGCATGTTTGTACAGGTTCATACAGCATGCTTTCATATAGATCCTTATCTACTTTGTTATTAATCATCAATTAAATAAAAAACATCATCCAATCTTGTTTTTGCTTTCTGTCATCTATCATGAAATTTGTACATTTAGTTGAACATGTCAAAAATGAAAAATTATGCCGTTTTATTTATTAAGAAAAAACAATCCACCACTTAGACGTGGTTAGTCTATAGAATCAACTTACATGTGCACAGGGACACAAAATGATTCTATGAATGGGTGCGTGAGACTGATGGATATATTCCAGAGTTTAAACAGTTACGTCAAAGTACATTTCTGACCATTTCTAAATTATTGCTTCAGAAATAGTAATCTTCATTTATGCTTGGACAAAGAGTCCAAGCATCAGATAAGTTTTATGAACATGAGTTAAAAATCGACCAGAACACGTTTTTGGGCGGGAGTAATTATACACGTGAGGTTTACGCTCACTATATCATTAACAATCCGGTAGTAATTAGTAGACTTGATATGACAGTTGAAATTGATGAGAGTATGTATCCGTGGCAAAAACAAAATGTTGACTGATACTGCCTTAGCAGAGAGTGTTTGGTCATCTTGCCGAGAAAGTAAATAATGTTTTTTGATCATGTGCCAATCAGAAGCACACAAACGTTGATTTATTTAATAAAAAAATTAAATGAAAACAAAGATCAATAATTACTTCAGTTGAATGATAGGCAATTAAAAAACTGCCAGGAAACTATGCTCACCAAACAAATAATCTTTTAACAAAATTTTGTAGGCCCACAAACATGATCCTGTACACAAACCGTACAAAATACATGAAAATTAATGAAACACCATGACAAAATGCAATGTGGTACAGATAGAGGAATTGTAGCTTGGAGAGTTCATTTCCGGCACATTCATAGATTGTGATTTATTTCAGAAAATCCTTGCCGACACTGCCGCTTGCTTAATGGCCTCCTCAATAAAAATCAATATTTCAAATAATACAATATCTAAAAAAAATAGATCAGCCAAAAAACCACCATTTCAAATATGAATCACAAAACTGTTGCACAACATAACAGTGTAAAAAATCTCTTTAAACTTAAATAAAAAAAAATTTAATTTAATTCACATAAACTTAACACTTAATGGAACAGTACGGTAACTTTTTAATCTTTTACTTTTATAATTTCATTATAGTTTTATCATATTTATTAATAACTCCCATTTTATTATTATTACTGGTAATGAATTAATAAAAATAATGATTTTCATGACACAGGAGGGTAATTTCACCAAGAATAGGTTTTTTGAGACCCACCGGGTTGGTCTAGTGGTGAAATCGTCGTAGCAAATTAGCTAATTTCAAAGTCAACAATTCTAAGGTTCAAATCCTAGTAAAGGCAGTTACTTTTATACAGATTTGAATACTAGATCGTGGATACTGGTGTTCTTTGGTGGTTGGGTTTCAATTAACCACATATCTCAGAAATGGTCGAACTGAGACTGTACAAGACTACACTTCATTTAAATTCATATATATCATCCTCTGAAGTAATACCTTACGGTGGTTACAGAAGCTAAACAGAAAATAAAGAAGTTTTTCCAAGCAGAGTGATGACAGTATGTACACATAATTTGTAAATATAATACATCACCTTCATATATTATTTTAATTTGTAAATAGGTAATCTTTTTTCTCGATAACCGATCTTTCCATCAAAAGAGAATGTTTTGAGTTTTTTCACCTGAACCTTAGTTCTTGCACGATAATTCTTACCTTTTTCTCTTCCATGAAATTTATTTTCATCCTGGAGAGCAGAACAAAATAGTTCTATTGACAGTGGTGGATTGTAGCTAAAATTAGTGGAGGGTGCTGTTCCAGAAAATTTTTTTTGGCCCTTTTCTAGGCCATGGTTAAAGAATACGGTACATGGTTTTTAAGCACTTAAAACCATATTCAGTGGTTTAACCGGATAAAAAATAAAATGTAAATACAAATAATATTTTTTTTTAATTATTAGATAATTTAATAAAATGTCCACCTAAAAACACTATTCCAACGGTGCTTAATAACTTCTAAGTACACAGAAACAAATACATAATTAGTTTTTACTAATTACCTTCTCTTTCACCCTTCCAGTGTGTTTTTGGGCAGATTTGGTGATCAAAGAGCGCTTGCTTTCTACCATCTTCTGATCGCTACTGAAAAAACAATTAAACCGCTTTCATATTCCTTCCACAGACTACAAAAAAAACTACCTTCCACCAGCACACCAGGGTTGGCCCTGTGGTAGTAACAATGCTCTCTCTCCCTCACAGCCTCACCTGCATGCAGCTTTCTATGTGCGTATGCACACAACAGCCAAACACCACGCCGCTGGAACTGTGAAGCTCGTAGTTCCATACAAAGATTTTTGAATCTTTTTCATAAACTGGGGCTATGCAGTCGCTACTGACATTAAGCTTAAGGATTATATATTGTACAAGTATAAAGATTATTAAAAATTATTAACAAGTGCAAATCCATCTTACCACCAGCAATTAATTTTGACTTCTTAAGATCTTTCAGTCCTTAGACCATCGTCAGGAGAATAAAATATAATTATAAAATAAAGTTAAGGAATTAAAATATTAGGCGGTCATGACTGATTGCTAGTTATAAAGATTGAAAACTAGTATAAATAAAGAATTAAGGAAAAAAGTATATTGAATGTTACCAATAATATAAAGTGGAAAGTACGGGGTGCTGTAGTTCGTGTTTATATGCGAGCCGCCACTGTCTATTGATGAATTAGTTTTTTCTTTAAAATAAAAATTACCACTCATACTTTTCTTTGCATTTTATTCACCGTCGAAATGGATGCAATATTTTGTTGTGTGGAATCCACTTCTAGCATAAACTGCAATTATTTGATGACAAATTCTGCATCGACACTTCTCAGGACTCAGTAACTTAATAATTAAATGATGTTTATTTGTCTCTTCTTTCTTGCTATCCATTCCGCTTAGTAATTCCCAATTTTGACTGTTCAGAACATTCGTTTCAAGTTTTGATGTAAAAGCAGGATTTTCTAATGGAGAGTAATATTGTAAATTTTAACTAAAAACTTAACTAAAATTGTTAAAAAATAAGAAGAAAGAAGCATTAAATTCAGTCCACAGTACTTAAAATAAAGCATATCATTTAATAAATTACTAGAATAAATTTACCTAATTTAGTAATATCTTTAGTTTAATAACTAAACATAACTGAACTATCAAGATGTGAAGTATACTACAAAACTCAACATTTAAAATAGTCCTGATTTCTTATTTGTTAATAATACTTATCCCATCTAATTACAAGGGCAAAATTACACATCATAATCACAGCACAATACAAACACTGTTAACTGTTAAATACATGATAAATTATTCTGTGTATAATAAAATAAACAAGTAAATAATTTCTTTATTATTATCATCATTCTATAATATATATCAAATATTATACATAACATTAAAAATAATTTTAAATTTAATAAATGAATTAATTACTTTAATATGTAAAATGATCCACATTGTCTCATTTATGAACCGGTTTAGTTAACTTATCTTAGTCATTAATGTTATTGGAATGGCATTAATTGATACACCCTGATATAACTCTCTCTTTCTAATCAAACTATAGGCTTACTAGTGTATGCAAATGAAAGTCTGTTATACTGAATTAAGCACAGACCTGGTGTTTGCACAGAATTATTGATAAACGCATACTAATGTGCCAAAGATTTTTTTTGTTTTTATAATCGGACTTCAGCAAAGGGTTCTGAAGTTATTATTTGCTAAAAAGATAGAATAGATAAGAGTGAAAGGAAGTCTTCTCATTGTGATTTGTCTACTCATATTTCACATCTTTATATACATATGAATCTCCTCATATGATAGGTTTTGCTAACACACACAACTGTTCAATTATATTTACAACTGTATCGCACAAGGACAAGATTACTGATTACACAATGTGATTCATATTTACAATTCTATTAAACGTACTAAGTTCATTTACAGTATTAAATTATTTACCTAAATATATTATACATAAATATATAAAATAATCTATAAGGAATGCTCCATATCATCAAGGTACCACTGACAATGATCTAATTGGTTTCTTTGTATATGAAATCATATCGTTGACTATATATTCTGATTGTTGACTTAAATACTCCTCAATCTGACTTATATCGTCTGGTAAACCTTAAACAAACATAAAACACAGTTGTAGATTTTATAATATAATACTACATTTAGTTGATCTACCTCATCACTATCAATAGCTATAATTTTTTTTATAAACAGATAAATGTAACTTTGTATCACACAATAAATTTATATATGTATGTTAAATAAAAGAAAATTCTTAGACTTATGCAAAGAGCTGCAATACTCTTAATATATTCATGCATTTATTATTTTTTTATTTACAATTAGAAAGAGTAACATGTTTCAGGATAAGTAGGATGACTTACCTTATTCCACTATATGGAGGAGTGCTTTCGCGATTTAATCACATCATCAGCTGCATTACATATTCATATATTCATCTTAATTTAATCAAAAATTTTCAAATTCATTTTAAATCAAATTTAATTAATATTGGTCAAAATCAAATTAACTAATTTGATTTTATGCCTTGGCGGCATATTTTTACAAATGTAAAAATTTTTACAATTTAATTTTTAATTTAATTCTTAAAATAAAAAATCCCTTATGGCATGCCAGTAAATTTCACCGGTGCTAAGTAAGGGATAAAAAGATTTTATTGTTGTATTTACTAAATACGACAATGGTTACATGTGAAAAAAATTTCACATGTTTAACATATGGCAAATCCCATCTTCTTACAATTCCAACAATATTTTGGCCATCCCTTGCTGTAAGGGTTGGCCGTATCAAAAATTGTTTCAGACAAAAGTTTTAGGTAATGTTTAGAGGACTAATGACCACTTTAAACCAATTTGATACTGTGCCTATTAAGGGAGGTATGATTTTTTTGTCTTCAAAACCCCATTTTTCCCAACGCTCGGTGATATCAAACAACTTTACTTAGATAAGTTTTAGGCACTTATCCAAAGAATAGTAGGAACTTTAAACGAATTTGAAATTTTACTTAATAAGAAAGTTATAGCGATATTTTATTTTTTCAAAAAAGCCTCCCCATTTCCACCCCCATGGTTCGATTTTGGCCGTTAACAAACTCTACTAAGATTTTGGGATGGGTTATTTTTAGGAACAATTTGAAAGTGATTAGCGCAAAATTACGGTAATTATCATGTACACAAGAAAGTGAAAAATATACATATATAGATATCTATATATAAATGTACCTATAAACATCTGAGCTGATGGTGGTTTTGAGGTCTGGGGATGTGAAACGCAAAGATATGTCAAAATTTTCCAGAAGTTAAATCATGGTACCCATTACAATAGGTAGCTTTCTTATGAAACCTACCTAAAAGATTAAACATTAATAAATCTTAAATAAAATAAATAAATGATAAGTTTGTAATGTAATTTGAAATGATTATATGAATATGTAATGCAGCTGATGATGTGAGTAAATTGTGAAAGCTCATCCATATGTACTGGAATAAGGCAAGTCATCCTACTTTATTTATTCTGTACTTCGGTTGATCTAATAAAATAAATATATATATAATTTGTATCTTCTGACATCAAATTTTTGTATTTGTAGTTTTTAATAATTATATTAATTTTTAACATTTTTATTTTCTATAAATTATATATTTTTAAAAAGTTTAAAATTTGTGACTTTTAAAAGAATTTTTATATTTTAATTCTTGAATTTCAATTTTAATTTATAAAATTTTTCATATATTATTAAAAAAAAATTATATATATTTAATTGTATTTGAGTATAATATGTAGTTTAATATAAAAACTAAAAAAGTAAATTACAACTGAAGATGTGGATTGTCACGAAACCGTTATAGTAAGATATGAAAAAACAAGGTAAGTGTCATCTTATTTATTTTATAATTTCTGTACTTAGGTGGATCAAGTTGGATTATATATATATATATATATATATACTAGCGCCCTGTCGCAACCCGTGCTATATGATTACTTGCATTTCCTGTAGTAGTCAATCTTTTTATTTTACGTTTATTAGTCAAGTAATCTGAGGCAGGCGCAGCCAGTGACAAATACATTAACAATGGCAGTCGCTGTGTTGGTTGAGTCACAGTGCTGTATACCTTTGCACTCCTTAAAAAAATCAGAATTAAAAGAAAACCCAAAAATGTTTTTTAAAATATTTATCTGAATAGTATTTGCTAGTGCAAATCTACTGAATACCTCATTTACTAAAGTCAGGATTGGGAAAATTTACAATCGCTGTTCAAAATTTTTTTTTACCTTTCTTCATCCCCTTTCAAGGTCAAATTACAAAAATCTAAAAATTGGTTTATTGTCATGAAGATTTACACTGACCAAAAATCAGGTTTTATTTACACTGATCAAAAATCTATTTTAACTTCTGAAACTCTGAATGAAACTCAAAAAATCCAGAAACTGGTTTTTACATGTTCATAATCAATCAGTTCAAACCCAGCTCACACAGTAACAGATACTCACAGTTCACAATTCATTAAAGTTTGAGCTTCAAACTGGCAAATATCCACTATATATATATATATATATATATATATATATATATATATATATATATAATGTAGAGATTTTTCAAGATGAAATATATCAAAAAACCTTCTCAGTTATGCCAAGAAACATGGGTAAAAATTTAGCAGTGATGTATCAGGTAGTTTTATTGTTTTTCCCCAACAAACAAAAACCCTCTTCCTCTTTATATAATAGTAGTACAGGTGTACGTGCAAAACACACACACACGGTGTGATTAAAAATTATGATTTTTAATTTTATCGAAAAGAATTCACTAATTCTTCCACAATTATGCCAACATTTCATCTGATTCTCAAAACATTTGTGGAAAGCATTTTTTTTGGTGTTACGGATTTTAAGGATATTCATTTTACCATTGATGAAAAACTGAAGAATACAGTGAGATCATAGACCAAGGAAACACTGTCAACATTCTTCACTGATGGAATGAGAAAACTGGTTCGATGTTGGGAGAAATATATAGCTGTAAATAGCGACTACATGCTAAAGTAAATATAAGTTTTTGTAGCAAATAAAATACACTTATATACCATATTTATTTCATTTGACTATATAAATTCTTTTGCATATTATAAGAAAATTTACATTTCATTTCAGCCGTACCTCATATTTCTATGCTTGCTATCTTATTTCCGTACTAACATCATGAAAAATATTTAATTAACACATAATACTGTCTCATACAAATAGTAAGTACAAGTTTAATATAAAAACAGACATACCAACACTCTTATGCAAAAACTGTAGAATAAGAAATGAATTTATTTTTGCACCAATTCTTGGATCAAGTTTTTTCATAAAAAAGTCCAGCCAATGACCAAGTACCATTGCAGTATCAGTTTGTGTTTCATGAGTCGTACTTCTAAACAAAAGAAAAGAGCAAATAACATTATTAACAAAAGAATGACTTAGTATTACATATAATTCATACCAAAAAGGCAACCAACAATGTGTTTGTTTCAGACAAGTAGAACTACACTGTGTGCTTCCCCTTTAATTTTTTGTTATTTAAGGAATCCTGAATCTCTCTTAATAATAATAATTAACTCAGTAAGCCCCAATTTAGAGTATTCAACCTTATCGGGGGGCAACTCAAAAATTTTAGATGAGACATATGATCATTTGATACCTTGGTTTAAAGGTCTTTGCAAGAGAAGAAAAATGGTATCAAAAAAATTAATCTGACTTTAAATCTGCTCAATAATATATTTCTGTGTAATATTTCAGGCCTTATAGATATTAAAATGTTATTATTTACAATTAAGATTTTTTTTTTTTTTATATTCCAAATCGTAATAGATACTGGACTGACATTCATCATACAAATTTTGTCTTTAAAATTTTTCGAAGATTAGCTTGGTATTTTTCAATTTTTAGCCCATTTAATTTTAATCTCTCAAATTTTTTAGCACGTTTTAATTAGATAAAAATATTATTCATGTATAGTTTTATTTTCATATCAATGTTTAAGACATTATCAGAGATATCAGCCATAAGAGTCAATAGTCTAGATCTGGGTCTTCAGAATAACTGAAAATTCTTTAATTTTATGCTTTACTCTTGATTGGCTGTCAATATATTACAGTCATCCAAAGGGGAATTTTTGTAAAAGGGGAATATAATAATTTCATTTTTAGTATTTTCACAAACCATTTTTTCTGGGCAAAAAAGTAGTTGGCTTTTTTTAATATATATTTTTTCTTAAATGAGAGTGAATGACTGATTCTTATAGTATTTTTTATACTGATTTCATATATGTAATATACATATTTTTTCAATCGGGCTCAGTTTTTTTGTAATTGAAATTTCTTTTGAAACAAAAAATATATGAATGTAATATGACGATACATTACAATCATTCTGTACTCACCTAAAATTTATTTCTTTTGGATTTTCTGCTGTAATTGCTGTTGGTAGATCCCTCTTTTGGTTCCAACAGTAGTCAGCTAATATTTCTGGGTTCCATTTTTCCTGGTATTGTGTTTACATTGTAGATATCTCCTGGGGAAAGTTTTCTTCATGTTCATCACTGATAATGACGAAACGTTTTGAGAAAAATCCAAATGTGAATGTAAAAAATGGATTTTGAGTGATATGTTACACCCAAGTTCTTTGTAGTTTTGAAGGCGAAAGTTCTCTGTAGTTACTGGTCTTATGGTTTTCGAGGAAGTTATTTACCACATTTTGATGATTTCGATGCAGCAACCTTCAAGTCATCTAAACATTCTTCAAACACCAGATAGTTTTCTTATTTGTGATCCAAATATACCTTTTTTAGCATCACTTATATTAGATAATTTGTTTTCAGAAACTGAAACCCTGCACCAATACGTTCCATCGCTTTAACAAAATTTTTGAATAAATCTAGCTTAATGCGTAAATGGCGAATTATAAACTTTTTCTGGTTGTACTAATGCCTGACTAACAACATTCTTCTCACCCACAGTCAGTACCTCTCCTTCTTTGACCACTGCTCTTTAACGTAATGGTTTTTCCTATCCCTGCTGTCCCACTCATACAAAAAGCAACAGAACTTAGTCTAAGTTGCAGTCTAAGTAAAAACGCTATTACTTTTAGTTCTACACAAATATGCCATAAATATTTCTCTTACTGAATCCTGTTCAATACAAGTTTCATATTTTCATGAGGCTTTTTCATGTGAACACCATATGCTAATGGTATTGATGGGTCAGTAAAAAGTAGCCTTTTTCAGGATGGTGCATATGTCCCAAAGCTTCCCGTAGAGTTCACATCATTACAGTATACTAATTTTTCGTCCTGAGAGAAGAAATGTTCAAATTCTGACTGTCTGTCATGGAAAACACTTATTTTAGTGTTGTTGTAAAAGATGCCATTGTTTCAGTCTTGATACTAGTATTTCTGCTTGATTTTTTGATAAATTTAGTTCACAAACCAGATCAATAGATTCAGAATGATTAATTAAATGGGTTCAATATATCCATTTTCTAAAAAGTTTGGATCTCTTTCTTCATCACCTAATAAGTTAACACAAGATTCGACATATTTTCATCTTCAACTACATTCCATGTTTCTGGCGTACTAGCCAAATGGCAGAAGGAATATAAGGGTATTTAACAGTACATCTAGTTTTAGCTGTTATCCCAGATATCTTTATTACACAAAAATAACAGTTTGTGGTGTGATCCTTCGGTTCTCTCCAAACCATTGAAATTGCAAATGGCAATGTGATGAGATCCATATGAGATCCATTTAGCCTACCAGTCAACAATGTTACACAAGAAGCACAGCAAATACGAGGAGCCCAAGATTTGTCCTGATCACCTAATTTACATCCAAAATATAGTTCATACAATTTTTTTATCAATGGAGTTATATTTCTTTTATGAGACTTCAATGTTACCTCACCACAGATGTAGTAGAAATTGTTTGGATGATTAATGCAACTGTGAGGCATTGTTAATACATTACAATAACTAATATTGTTTAAAAAGGAACACTTCATTAACACATTAATTTAATAAACATAAGTAAATATAATGAAGAAATAATTAATGAGTGGATAATAAGTTTATAGTAAGATGAAAATAGGAAGAATGACTCACATTATTGTTTATTTTAATTAGTGTGTAAATAATAAACATGATGACATCTAACGAATCAGTATGACAACAATTAAGGGACAGTAATAAATAAAGAAATTAAAATACGTTCATAAAATGCTATGCTTATGGAGTTCATGTATGATACTATCTGAAAATAAGAATGGTAGTTACAAAAAACCGAAACCTGATGTAAGAATCCTGATTTCATATTTGAAATCGGCATGAAAAATACTACACGAATCAGTTATTCACTCGCATTTAACAAAATCACTGTTGATCAGTGTAATTTTTGTCACTGCAGTTTTTTTTTTTCAATTTCATTAGTAAAATGTCAGGAAAAAACAAAATAAAAACATTAAATTTAGAAATGTGATTAAAAATTATTGAAGATTGTGGACTATCACAAAGAAAATTAGCGAAAAAATGTGATTGTGGTAAAACACAAATCCAAAAAATTTTTAAAGAAAAAATAAGTTTAAAATAAAAATAGTTTTAAAATGTTAATAAAAATAAAAAAAGGAAAACTTTTCAACCATACAAAGAAATGAATGATTTTACTTTAGTTGGTTTTAAAATCCTTGAACATGAAAATTACCTCAGCGATGAGGTTCTAAATTATCTCAGTGGAAAAAACAAGTTACATACACAACTTCAAATTGAAACATTTACTGAAAGTAATGGTTGGTTGGAAAAATTCTGTCGCTGAAACAATATTTTTTTTTTTAAAATCTATGTGATGAAAGTGAATCCATCAGAGAAAACATAGTGGCGGAGAGGTTGGAACAGTTTTCATAGTTAATAAAAGGCTACGACCTCCAGGATATTTAAAATGTTGAAGAGACAGGAGGCTTTTTATCAACCTTTACCGATTATGTCATTGATGTACAAAGGTAATAATTAGAGAGACTGGATTATATGCATTTGCATATTAAGACCATTCTCACCGGTTATTGCATATTTTTCTTAAAATCTAGTGATGATGCATATTTTCACTATATTTAGAATAATATTTTTCTGTAGGGTTCCTTGTTAATAAATGAAATTTTATGTTGTAGCCGGCCAAACCTATTAGCTCCCTCCATGGCTCTTAGAGCACACTTACCAGCCATCGAACAGTAGCTCTGATTGTTTATATTTACAAAAATAACAAAATGTTAAGTAATTGTTAATTATCAATATGTTATTCAACTACTTACTAACTGTATGCAGATTTTGAAATAAAAACTAAAATTTACTATTATTTTATTATTTTCACAGTTGCATTTTTTACACTTTTCATCCATTTTCAAGCTTTTATGTTGCATACAATCTGGTTTCTAATAATAATGCATATGGTACTAAAAAAGTAAAATGAAGAATAACAATGGTGTTGTGTGTCACTGCTATAGGAAAAAATGAATTTCCATTTAAATCTTTCATTACACATTTCGCTGCAGCTAAGATATTTCAAAAATGTAAATATGTCCAAACTGAGAGTAGAATGGTACACAAATCAAAAGGCTTGGATGATGGGCTCCACTTTCTCTGACTGGATTGAAAAGTTCAATGAAAAAATACGACAGAAAATTGCTGCTAATTTTGGACTTTAAATTTTCATTACGTAATGTTTATTTATTTAATTCAAATTTTTCTAACTTTTCTTTGTTTTATTCAACTTACCTTACAACAGTTTGTTCAATATAATTCTCTACAAGTTTCATTTAAAAATTTTACGGGTTATTACCTCCATTTAACAAAGTTTATTGTAGATCAAAGATAAAAAAACATGGTTGTTACCCCAATTTATTAGGTTTCACCCAGAATTCTCAAAAGCAACTGCAGATACAGTTCTGGTACCAATTTTATAAGATTTTTAGGTAAAAAACCATAAAAAAAAAACACTATTTCTGCCCCTTAATTAACATCCTAAAAATGTCAGTACAACCTTATTTCAATGGGGTAGCTGAAATCCAAGCAAAATCTTTTACTACCCCTAACTAGCAACACAGCAATTTAGGACATATATTTATATAGTTTTTTTTCCATTATTTTCACAAATATAAAATATATATATATATATATATGAACCACCCACCCTTATGCTGAGAGGAAAAAAAGGAAATATGGCCCATACCAATAAAGAAAATGCTGAAATTTTGGCAGAAACCTTCAATAGACTCCTCAACTTTGATGACCCCCCAGAGCTTTTTGAGATTGACACTGAAACTCCAGTTAAAACTTCACCAG
Source organism: Lycorma delicatula (assembly GCF_047948215.1). Taxonomy (NCBI): domain Eukaryota; kingdom Metazoa; phylum Arthropoda; class Insecta; order Hemiptera; family Fulgoridae; genus Lycorma; species Lycorma delicatula. The sequence goes on from NC_134455.1 coordinate 395,726,356, forward strand.
TAAATATCAACCCGCCAACAATTCAAGAAGTTCTCGCAGCCTTAAATGAAATAAAAAACTACAAAGCAAGCGGAGAAGACCAGCTTTTCGCAGAACTCTGGAAACACTCATCAGTTTATTCAGTCAAAACTTCCCTACATCTATGCCTCGTGAAAATATGGAACGAAGAAAAACTTCCAGAACATTGGACCACAGCCCTCATCCATCCATTACATAAAAAAGGGGATAAAACTAATCCTGAAAACTACAGAGGCATATCTCTCCTGGATTGCACATACAAAATCCTGTCGAGAATCATATACAACCGATGCAAAGACCAACTTGAACTGGAACTTGGGGAATACCAAGGGGGATTTAGGCCATGGAGAGGTTGCCCGGAGCAAATAATATCCCTAAAACTTATGATGGACTTATATAAAAGACGGAAAAAACAACTAATAATCACCTTCGTCGACTTTAAAAGGGCCTATGATTGTATACACCGACCATCCATGCTGAATATTCTGAGAAACCTGGGCCTTCACCCTAAACTCGTAAACATGATAAAATTAACTTTAACCGATACCCAGTCCAGAGTGAAATTCAGAGGTGAACTCTCTCAACCCTTCTACATAAAAACTGGATTGAGGCAAGGAGACGGCCTCTCACCACTCCTTTTTAACTGCGCCCTCGAATTTGTCATAAGAAAATGGTATGAAATAAATCCCAAAAATATAAAAACGGGTACTAAGAAAAACTCCATCGCACTAAATCGCCTAGGATTTGCAGATGACCTCGCTCTTTTAGCAAATAATATTCAAGAAGCCAAAACACAAATCATGAGCCTTCAAAACCTAGCACAAAAGATAGGGCTTCATATCTCTTTCGAAAAAACTGAACTAATGGCCATAGATCCTCTGGTTATAGAGCACATTACAGTAAACAATCAGAAAATTAAAATAGTAAAACAATTTAAATATCTAGGGGAAATAATAACTTATAATTTAAATGAAAAAGTGACATGGCAAAACAGGACAAATAAAATGATTAAATCCCAAAAATTAACTCGGTCAACATATAACAAAAAATACCTTTCTGCTAAAACAAAACTTAAACATTATAAAACTGTAGTACAGCCAGAAGTCACCTACGGAAGCGAGACCCTTTTCAAAATCACTCAGAAAAACCGAATCGAAAAAATTCTGAAAATAGAGAGGAGAATTGTCAGAACGTGTATCAATAAAAAACACCAAAAAGAAGGCCGATGGTGGATTGTGCCAAACGAGGTGGTGTATCGAGAAATAGAGCCTGTTACTGATACTATGCGGAAAAAAAGAATCTCTTTCTTCGGTCATCTCATAAGGACACCGGAAACAAGACCGTCAAGAAATATCATTGAAAAGCTCTGGTTCCAAAAGCTAGAAGTAGGATGGATCAAAGAAATTAGAGAAGATATGAAAGAATTGGGAATTTCCCTGACCGACCTACAGAATAAAACTGGAAAAATTACAAAGCTAAAAGATAAAAGCATTAGATTTAAACAAAAGACAGACAAACGACAAAATACAATGAAGAGGGTGTTTACGGATGAAGAAAAGAAAGCAAGATCTGAACGGATGAAGAAATACTGGGCAGCTCGAAAGAGTAAAATAACACGCTTTTCTCAGAAAAGATCCAACTAAAATTGACTTAAGTGGTCCCATGTTGGCCGTAAAAGCATAATAATAATAATAATATATACATATGTTTTTCCTTTTTTTTAAATGTTTATTTTTATAATGACAATATTTTGATAGCCAATTTGGAACATTAATATAAACAAAAAAATTTTTGTTTTTTAAATTATCATTAACAAAATACTTTCACCCTGATTTTTATTCCAAGGTTAAAATGAAGCCGTAATGAAATTCATGAGATTGTATTGTAATATTCATTTATATTCACCTAAAAAAATGAATAAAAAAAGTTGCAAAGCAATATTATTCACATGTTTTTCAGTTCCGTTTGTTGTGGTGGGTTTTGAATTAAAGTTTAATTTCTGAAACTTGCATTTATTTTCCTTTGGTTTTTTTTTTACATAAATTTCCTCAGAATAAAATTCTCTAAAGATTTTGTTAGAAATTTCTATATATTTAATGACAATGTAATAAATTCATTTCACAGTAAGCCTCAAAAAACATTTTTTTTCTTTCAATTTTTTAGGCTTTCCAACAATTTTGGAAACTACAGAAGATACCGTTATAAAGGACTCATTTTATTCAATTTTTCTTGCAAAAAAAAAAATTTATAAGTACAAAATTTGCCCCTTAATTTGTGCCCCAAAAATTTTAGTATGACTTTAGTTAACATGGAAGAGAGGTCAGGGTGAGATGCTAGCCATAACTTGTCAATGTTATACGGAGGAAATGAATTAGAAACTGGTGTTATAGAGAAAGAACAGTATGTCAAAGAGGATGAAAAGGAAGATACAATATACTGAGATCTGCATTTAATAGAGGATTAAAAGATTTGAATGGCAAAAAAACTCCTGGGATAGATGGGATACCTGCAGAATTACTGCACAGTGCAGGTGTAGAAGCAATATGTACATTATACAAAGTGGTGTGTAACATTTACGAAAAAGGGGAAGTTCTATCAAACTTCAAAAAGAGTGTTAGAGTTGTGATACCAAAGAAAGCAGGAGCAGATAAATATGAATACAGAACAATTAGCTTAACTACTCATGGATCAAAAATCTTAACTAGAATTCTATACAGAAGAATTGAGAGGAGAGTGAAAGAAGTGTTAGGAGAAGACAAATTTGGTTTCGGAAAAGTAAACGGACAAGGGAAGCAATTTTAGTGTACAGATTAATATTAGAAAAGATTAAACAAAAATTAGACATACATAGCATTTATAGACTTAGATGATGTGGACTAGAATAAAATGTTAAGCATTTTAAAAGATTTAGGGTTCAAGTATAGAGAAACAACAATTGCTAACATTTACAGGAAACAAATTACAACAGTAATAATCACAGAACATTAGAAAAAAGGGAGTCTGACAAGGATGTTCCCTATCCCCATTACTTCTTCATCTTTACATACAACTAGCAGTTAATGATGTTAAAGAACAATTTAGATCCGGAGTAACAATGCACGGTGAGAAGATAGAGATGCTATGATTTGCTGATGATAGAGTAATTCTAAACGAGTTAAAAAGATTTAGAACAATGAATGACATGGATGAAATCTTACACAAAAACTACCACATAAAAATAAACAAAAACAAAACTAAGGTAATGAAATGCAGTAGGAATAATGTAGAAGAAACGTTGAATATAAAAATAACAAGGGAAAAGATTATGGAGGTAGAAGAATTTTTTTATTTGGGAAGTAGAATTACTAAAGATGGATGAAGCAGAAGTGATATAAAATGACAACTAGCACATGCAAAACGAGCTTTCAGTCAGAAATATAATTTGTTTACATCAAAAATTAATTTAAATGTCAGGAAAAGATTTTTGAAAGTATATGTTTGGAGCGTCGCTTTATATGGAAGTGAAACTTGGACGATCGGAGTATCTGAGAAGAAAAGATTAGAAGCTTTTGAAATGCGGTGCTATAGGAGAATGTTAAACATCAGACGGGTGGATAAAGTGACAAATGAAGAGGTGTTGCGGCAAATATATGAAGAAAGAAGCATTTGGAAAAATATAGTTAAAGGAAGAGACAGACTTATAGGCCACATACTAAGGCATCCTGGAATAGTCGCTTTAATATTGGAAGGACAGGTAGAAGGGAAAAATTGTGTAGGCAGGCCATGTTTGGAATATGTAAAACAAATTGTTAGGGATGTAGGATGTAGAGGATATACTGAAATGAAACGACTAGCACTAGATAGGGAATCTTGGAGAGCTGCATCAAACCAGTCAAATGACTGAAGACAAAAAAAAATGTACAGACAGGTGGTTAAATGAAGAGGTGTTGTGACAAATCAATGAAAAAAGAAGCATTTAGAAAAATGTAGTTAAAAGAAGAGACAGACTTATAGGCCAGATATCAAGGCATCCAAGAATAGTCACTTTGATATTGGAGGGTCAGGTAGAAGAAAAAAATTGTGCAGGCAGGCAATGTTTGGTTTGGAATATGTAAAACAAATTGTTAGGGATGTAAGGTGTAGGGGGTATACCGAAATGAAACGGCTGGCACTAGATAGGGAATCTTTCAGAGGTGCATAAAACCAGTCAAATGACTGAAGACAAAAAAAAATTGCCAACAAAGCATCCCCAGACATATGTTTACAGGAACTTTTAATGCTTCACAAATCAATTCCTGAAGTAGTGATATGCAATTTTCTGCCGCTTCATATATGATTAATATAATAAAATCACAGCATTAAGTTTTTTAATATTATTAGTAAAATTAAACACAGATTTAAATATTTAACTAAAATCTATTTGTGTATTACTTAATAGTGAAGAGTGTTCTTGCAGTTGACTCTGATGGCTTCTTTAGATACGTTTTTATAGCTTCTAGATTTGATGGTATGTGGAATGTCTGAGTATTTACAAAGAGAAGAGGTTGAGTGACTTCAAGATCTTTTTCTTCTTTTAATGGAAACATCCACGCATCCAGAATTACTCCCACCCTATAAACAAGACAAAAATAAAAAAGTTTATCTTGTTAAACTAAGGTGATTAACACACAAATATGTAGGTCTGATCAGTAAAAAGAAAATATTTCCTATTTAGACAATTGCTTGAACCATTTATTTTAAGTTACACAAGTAAGTTAGTGGGTAGAAATAAAATGAGAGAAAGTAGTAAAAATTATCACTCTCAGTCTTTAAATATATTAACTGGAATATTACATTGTTCAATGCTACTAGGGTCCACTTTACATTAATAACAATAGTAGGACCTATATATAGACAATAGTAGGCATATATATATATATATATATATATATATATATATATATATAGGCCTAACAACTATCAACTATAACTATTAATAACTTTTATACTTACTATTAACTTTTCTATTAAATAAAATTTATATATATATATATATATATATAAATTTGAAATTATATATATATATTAAATTATATATATATAATTTCTATTAAAGAGTCCACAAAGTACACTATATTGAAATAAGAATATCTTACCTTAATTTTTCACGAAAGTCTTTTTGCAAGACCCTGTATCCTCAGTCATGATTCAAATAAATCCGATATTATTTATAATAATGGAATTATTAAGGTATGATAAGTCTTATCTCAATATTTTGTTATAGAAGTTTTATTTAATAACATTTAAATATAACTTACAAATACAGGGGAAAAATATGAATCGTAAAAAAATTAATTTCAATAAAATAATACACATAATTACTAATGAAAAATACCTTATATCATATAAATATATATATAATGATGAAGGTATTTATATAGGAAAAACAAACAGCTCCTTTAAAACTTAATTTCTTGAACATTATGGAAATTGCAATAAATATTGTAACAAGACCGGTGTAGCGGGCCTGAGTAATGGATTCCTGCCAATTATTATGGAAGTAATAATAATAATAATAAAAATATAATAACAGGAAGAATCCAGAAAGGATATGATAAGAGATCAGGCTTGGAATTCATGGGAACAAAGCCTCGATCGACTCTTCTCATGCTTTGACTTGGGTCCGATCCTACATGTAAAGAGGCTAACAGTATAAATAGCCCAGTAAGACTAGCTAAAAGTTCTGTTCGGTGGAGTTCCACGAACCAGTCTGCGAGGTGTTACAGCTCCCGCAAGAAGAGGCTAAGAGTTGTGTGGGTTTGACGTAGTTCTGCGAACCAATCCAGCAAGAGTTATGACTTCGGTCCAGCGAGGAGAGTCACAGGTGTGAGTCTGCGAGATGTCAGTCCAGCAAGTAGAGGATCCAGTTTGACAATTAAGGTGACGCTAAGAATAATTCAGTAACCAAGAAAGAATTATCGATGAGTCACAGTAAAACTATAAGTGTATATGTGAAAGAAATAATGCAATAGATTTCATTCATAAACTGTTAAGATAGACAACAGAAGGGATTTGCAAGTGAATTTTATAAGATTGTTTGTTAATACAAGACTGGTAGTTAAAAAGGGTTTAAACTAGCGGTTTCTTTTGTTAATGGGTCTGAATACTAAATTTTCTGTTTATGTACCTGGAATAAACCCCAAAAGATTATTTATTTTTAACTCTCTCTTATGTGTAATCTTAATTTATTACTTACTATTGATATTACTATACTATTTGATGTGTAATAAATTTGATTGTTATCTTTGTTGATTACGTTATGTATTTTTGTCTGTTTTTATGTCATGCTTGCTGTTTTGATTACGTTATGTTTTATGTAATAATCTTTTACTACTATTATCCTGACTATTATTGATTATTGTGATTGTAATTACTACATTAATATTTGTGTTCATTAATTGTTTTATTATTGTCACTTATTATTACTATTACTATCATTATTGTATTTATTACCACTGTTATTATTATTATTAATAATAATAATAACAGAGAAGGAGAGAGAGAGAGAGAGAGAGAGAGAGAGAGAGAGAGAGAGAGAGAGAGAGAGAGAGAGAGAGAGGGGGGGAGAGAAATGGTCTCATAAAAACTGCAACAGATAGCAGTACTTGTTTAAATTAATATATAATTTTCATTATTTTAATATTTTTATTTTTAGATTTTTATTATTAACTGAATTATTTTAATCAAGACTGAGGACATGGGATGCCGCGAAACTACTTTCATGAAAATTAAGGCAAGATATGCGTTATCTCAAATCTCAATATTCTGTGTATATATATCAAAGACAAAAGTACAAAGACCGTTTACCACCAAGAGTACAGAATTTAATACTGCTTCTTACCTTATGTTCACTATTTTTCAATAGTGCTTTTGACGTTTTCCCTCATCAACAGTTTTCATTTTGTTGATGATGAGGTTTCCCTCATGCTGATAAGGGAAAACCTCAAAGCACTATTAAAAAATAATAAGCAAAAGGTATAAACGGTTTTTATACTTTTGTCATCTTTGATATTAGTACAGAGAGGAATATGGAGAAATACAATAACAAAAGAATTGTTTTTACTGTAATTGTTTCTTTACTAATGTAAAGAAACTACTTTTCTTTAATACTGAATTTGCCGCACTGTGCATAGAGTGGTGACCAGTTTATACGGTAGAGGGGGGGCAAAGGTTGGAAAAAGTCATATATGGATTGAATGTAATCAAGTGTGATATAAAGTGAAAACAAACCAGTTTACAAGGATTGTTAAAAATGAATTGACACAAATAATAAACTTTAAATGTTGTTTCTTTGTTTTTAGAAATTAATCTTATATAAATGTATAAAACATCATTTTTCACCAACAGTACGGAATACAATAATGCCTCTTACCTTATGTTTAAAAAGCATTTATTAACTGATGATGAGACAAACCCTCGAAAGTGCTCTTAAAATGAGAAAACAGTCAGTCAGCATAAGGTAAGAGGCATTATTGAATTCTATATTGTTGGTGGAGAACTGTATTATACTTTGACATAATTGGTACAGAGGGAAATAAGGGCAAATGCAATAAAAAATAAAGAATTGAAAAATATTTTGTATATATATAAAATATAAAACGATTACATATATATAATCAATTTATTTATTTTTAGTTGAAAATGTTGTCTTGTGTTCTGAGGAGAGTTGTTCAGAAAAACCTTAGACCGACACAGAAAACACAAGAATTTAAGAAATTTTTTTTTATTTTTCAAAATAGTTACCTTGCAATTCAAAAGGTTTATAAAGATACCTTTCCAATATTTTAATATTCTTATTATAAGGCAATTTGTTCAACTCTTCAAAATAAGAGGTTGCCTAGTTTTGACCTCAGTGTTTTAAGTGAATCTTTGTCCAATAAGGCATTTCTTCATATTTAGGAAAAGAAAGTAATCACTGGGAGCCAGATATGGTGAATACAGTGAATTTGGAAACCCTTCAAAAGCTAAGGTCTTGGAGATTTGCAACTACAACCCAAGACATGTGCGCAGCAGGTGCATAATCATGGTGAAAGAGCAATTTGCCCAATTTGGAAAAATTTAACCTGAATACCACCCTTGAATTGTCTAATAATGAAGCATAACACTCCCGATGATGATCCTGCCTTTTTCCAGGTAATTTATGAGCACAGTGCCACAAGAATCTCAAAAACATCAGTTGTACCAGTTTTTAGCCATTCTGAGATGTATGACTAGATTTAAATTCAGTAGACCACTTTTTTTTATTATTGGAAATTAAGAGAAAGAATCCTATAAAGTAGCATCAAACTATTTTTCTATTTTTTTGGAGTTAAACCTTTTAAAACAAAATATTTTATAACAGTTTGAACTTAAAATCGATTGCCAAAAACAAGCTACTAAATGTATGCATCTCAAACTTAGTAGCACGTCATCTAAAGGATCATAGTTGACAAATACCATAACCATTTGGTCATACATGTACCACCTCTGTTCAGGTCTAGAACTTTCTTAATGAACCTGGTACTTAATAATCAAAAATATCCTATGAAAATGCCTAAAGTAACAGATTTAATAGATAATTACAAATTTATGTAATAACCTTTTCAAATCTACTGATTCTTCTACGGTTATTAAAACATCATGCAGTAGATTAATACTATGATACGTAAAATATGTTGGCTGTAATATTCAACATATAGACTAAAAATTCTCAGATATTAAAAATGGTAATGCATAAATGCGATATTGTATATTTTATAATCGATAATGAATCTATCGATTTGAAAAGTTTATTATACAAATTGTTACATTTATATTAAGCTTGTTATTTTATTGTGTTTACAGATATTTTAATTTATACATTTAATCCATTTTGAACCAGAATGGATAAAGTATATGATTAACTGGCAACTCATAGTTAAAATTAGTGGGAATGCTGCTCCAGAAAATGTTTTTCTGGATCTTTTCAAGGCCACGGCTAGTTTTCTGTAAAACAAAAGAACCGGAAAAAATGAATCAAATAGAATAGCTGGTAGCAGGATAATAATTTAATTCTACACTTTATCACATTCAAGAATATGGTACACAGTTCTAAGCAAGCACATTGTGCTTAAAAACCATATTTGATTTAACGGAATAAATAATAAAATGTCAATACAGATAATATTTTTTAAGTATTATTAGATAATAAAATGTCCACTTAAAAACACTATAGTCCAACGGTGTTTAATTTAAATTTCTATGTACACAGAAACAAATACATAATCAGTTTTTACTAATTACCTTCTCTTTCGCTCTTCCAGGATGTTTTTGGACAGATTTGGTAATCAAATAGGTCTTGGTTTTGATAGGTCACTATCATCTGATCGCTAATATAAAAACAACTAAACCGCTTTCATATTCCTTCCACCAGCTAAACTAGAAAAGGAATTATACACACTCGGAGTAAAAAAAAACTTCCTTCCACCAGCATGCCAGGGTTAGCACTGTGGTAGCAACAGTGCTCTCTCTCTCCCTCGCAGCCTCACATGCAGCTTCCTATGAGCACATGCGCACAGCAACCAAACACCACGCTGCTGGGACTCTGAAGCGCACAGTTCCGTACAACGATTTTTGTATAGTTTTTATAAACTGGGGAATGATTACTGGCATTAAGCTAAAAGATTATAAATTGTACAAGTATAAAGAAAAAAGGACTCATTATATTATTAAATGTTATCGATAATATCAAGTGGAAATAGGGGTGCTGCAGTTCCACAGTGCCTACACCGATTATTACAGAGAACAATAAAAATACATTAAGATTTTTTGTTATGGTAATGTTTAAGCAGTCAAACCATAAGTAATGGTACTTTCAAATGATAGAAAACTTCTTAGTTTATTTTTTTTGTACTTCATAAAAGTTTACAAGTATTTTAATCTACTTTCACAAATATTATAAACACATACAACAATATGTTTTATGTATAAAATGATGTTTCTGTGAAATATTCATTGTAAGGCTGAATTTATGTATATTAGTATATAAAGCACATTAGATGATTAAAAATCAATTACTTATCTTAAAATTTGTGAGGTCATAAATGAGAGTTTAAAACAAATAAACAAATTTCAAATTTTTATCTTCATGTTTGTTTTTTTTTGTGGGTTGTTCTATTTTAAGATATTTTTTTAAATAATGCTAAAACCATGACCTTTTTCCCAATTCTAGGTCAATAACTAATTTAGGATATTAAATAAAAATAATTTTACCAATTTCATGCTGAAATAATTTCAGATTCCATTCATGAATTTACTTTACTTTCTCAGCTATAGTGATATATGCTGCTATAGTAAATATGGTAAAATATATCTTTATAGATTGTAAAAAAAAAACTGCTCTTTTTTTTAAGTTTTGTGCTTTAAGAAGATATTTGAACAAAAAATTTTTTAACAAAAAAAAAGTAATTTTATAATTTATTTAAATTAATCTGCAAAAAATTTTTTATTTAATACACACAAGCATAAAAAAATTATTTTTTTTTCAAATGGATGTTTAAGCGTATGTGAAAATTGTTGTCTAATTGCTCCAACGGCATGTGGCACTTTATGAACGACCTGGTAGCCATGAAAAGGGCTGTTTGAGGTTCTGTAGTGGTGCCCTGAAAAGAGTTACTTGTGCATCCGATGAGGTAGCCTTGAAAAACCTGTTGAGTGTAATCGTTCTCCCCAGCAATGTTGGTTCGGTTCAACGCGTTATAGTTGGGAAGTTGTGGCTCATCCTTTGGATTCGGGACTGAGCTTCCCCTCAGCAGTGGTTGGGTCCCCATTAAAGCGTGGCAGTGGTGGTCCCCAGAGGCCTGCAGTACTGGTCAGTATCGATAGTTTTTCAACGGTGTTCTCCCTGAGTGGCACTCATCTAACACCATCACCACTATGCCTGTTGGCACTACTGGGCTTCATGCGAGGTCAGCTAGGTCTGCTGCTCTGATGGGAATGTGACTCTCCACTGGATGATCCCATGTTGAGTTGGCTCCTTCTGATAGGCTTGATGGTCAGGCAACCAGACTAGGTGTTTGAAGCCCAGAAGCTGAAGTGGGATTGTGGTGTCTGTGTCCAGCAGCTCCCTCGGCAGGCCAGTAAGACCTGCTATTCTGGCAGAGATGTAGAGATCCACCAGGAGGTACCATGTTGGATCGGCCAGGGGACTCTTCCTTCTTCTTCTTCTTGGTTTTCTCCTGGAGTATTGCATTAGGTCTTTGGACCCTGCTGACCGATTTTTGCAAAAAATTGGAAAACGAGGTGGGAGTCTTTTAGCCAAAATAAATTTCAGATCTTTATTGGGGCGTTACAGCAAGAACGTTTTCTTACAGTAGTTGAAGTTTTTTTATCAAGATCACAAAAATTTTTATTTCATATTTACCCCTCCCAAAAAATGACCTACTGCAGAAAAGGCGTCTATGGGAGTTTTACACTTATTTTCTTAATAGACAGGTTTTCAAACCATTATAAAATTTGTTTATTTAAATTATGGCTGTTTCTATAATTCATAATTTTGGTTATTGTTTTTCAAAAAAGTTATTATTTTGTCGAAAAGATTCAAATAGAGCTTAAAATGACTGATCAAAAATGAATGGCATAATTTTCCTGGCTATGCCAATCAAGTTATGTAATTCATTGCCAGCTTTTTTTTAATTTTTTTATATTAGAAAGAGTACTTACTGCATTACACAGAACAATAATTGAAAGGGTTATGAAGGAAAAGTACAAAAGTTTCATGTACTTTTACTATACTAAGCACCACATATAAAATGGTGGATGAGTTTGCTATATTATACTTTACTATAATATCAAAAAAAAGCATATAAGTACAGTCTGGTTGTAATGCATTATGTAGCTGCAATTTGTTATTATTAACTTGCAACATTAAAGTATTTTTTAACAGAAACTGTATAAACCTAAACAAGAAAAGTGGCATTCCATGTGAGCCTATTTAATTTAAAAAATACTTTCAAATCTTTGCCTATCATGCATCTCCATTATTTTATTTAAATTTTTAATTATTATAATCGAATCAACGATCCAATGATACCAAATTTACTACAAAAAAATACCCATCAGATGTTAAAATCCACTTTTGCAAAAAAATATCTCAGGTATTTTAAAAATCATTTAATCAAACTGGAACTTGGTAGAATGATAAATAGGGATTAGCTGAACATGTTAAACTTATCAGTTAATTTTTTATAGCTAAATTTTATTTTTCTGAAAATATCTTGAAAAACTTAAAACTTGAAAATCTTAAAATATCTTTTACTATTTTCACTCCAAAAAAGAAAATGTAAAATAACATGCAAGTGTTGATTTAAATATTTTCACAGAAAATATTAATTATAAAGTCAACTATTATCTAGTTACATGATACTAAGTATACAAACATATTAAGGTACATTAATACCACTGATATGCTTCTAACATTATTAAATATTAATTTAGAAAGAAAACGGCAATACTTACTTAAATCTATGATCCTCAGCAAGATTATATAGAGAGGTAGCTGCACCAAATGAATGACCCATCATACAAGCAGATGAAAAATCTAAGCATCCCTATAAAATCAATAAAAATGAGATGCATAATTAATTATCAAAATCTTAATATTTCAAAATTATTTTACAACTTATAATTCTTTTTTAAGACAATTATGCAAAGTCAAGAAATTATTCAAGACAGCAAAATAAACATCATGAGTTTAACTTTAAAAATTAATAAAGTTAAAAGAACAATTGCATCCAAGTAACTGAACATCATATGCATTTATGTCATGCATCGAACGTGCAGCAAAGTTTATTCCCTGTTTGATGACCGAACAGCAGAAAGAACATCAAGTGAACATTTAACTTCTTGAACAAGCTGATGATGATGAAACATTCATGCAAAGGATTATAACAGATGACAAAAGCTGGGTTTACTGATACAACATCGAAACAAACGTACAATCATAAAAATCACACATTACAAAAATCACTACTAACACATAAAACACACTCAAATAACAATACATGACAACTAAGTAAGATACAAATGACAAGAAGGTGTGGAGGAGTTTATGCGGAACACAATCCTGCTAGTCGCATATCACTAAATATCTCTGTTGGCACATAGTTAAAAATTTTTAGTTATTGTATGAGCAGACCTCGTATATGCAGCTAGTTGAACAGGTATTTCTTTAATGGAACTGTCGAATGTTTACTCCATCTGTGGGGTTGTTTGAGAACTGTTTCTTATTCAGGAGACAGATGTGAATATGCTTTTTTATTGGAGCCCTTTCTCCTAACTATTAGCCACTGCTAAAAGGTTGAGCAACTAATTCTAAATGGATAATGATTTTTTTTTGTAGATATAAGAGCAGTTAAGTTTTTCAGGAGACAGATGTGAATATGCTTTTTTATTGGAGCCCTTTCTCCTAACTATTAGCCACTGCTAAAAGGTTGAGCAACTAATTCTAAATGGATAATGATTTTTTTTTGTAGATATAAGAGCAGTTAAGTTTGTCTGCAGAATACAATGCTGCCAATCGCGTGTCACTAAATATCAATGATGGCGCGTAATTATTAATGTTCAGTTATTTTCTGAACAGACCTCGTACATGTCAATCACCAATTCTAGATGAAACCAGTGCTAACCTAATTTCTATAGTAGCTAAAAAAGAGGATAACACAAATGGAATGGAAAGAGTAGATGAACTAGATATTAGCTACAAAAAAATTACCTTGATTTTTTAGTAAGAGTTTACCTAAAAGTTATTTCTCTTGTAGAAATGCTGGGCAGAAAAGAAGTTTCCAAAAAAAAAAGAAGAGAATTATTTTCTGTAGGCAAAGGTTGGCAGTGCTGCCCTTTACTGCTAGGTAAATTTATTAGACACTCTCCCTGCTCAGTGACTAGGTAGTGTTCATGAGAAAGTAACGCAGCAAACAGAATAATTATTTTCTTAAACCCCTTCCAACACTCTCAGCGATTTTGTTATGGTAAACTTTAAGGAGCAACACGCCAACATCAAACTCTGTTTTCTGTTAAAGTAAACAGCAGTTTTGTTGTTTCAAGAAGCTTATGGGAAGAAGGAAACTCTAAACCAGGGAAAAATTTAAGAGTAGTTTGCCCAGTTCGGAAGTGGCCAAATGTCGCTTTAAAATAAATCCCATTCAGATTGCCCCTCAACTTCTAGAACAGACAAGGCAAAGAGACATGACGCACATCACAGTAAAGTTTGTTCTACAACTGCTTTCTGATGGCCAGAGGTTGAATTTTCTGAGAGTGTGCCAGGAATTGAAAGGACACAAATTCACCCAGATTTTTTGTCAAAAATTAAAAACAGGGGATGAATCTTGTGTTACAGCTATGACCCTGGAACAAAACAACAAATGAGCCAGTGGAAGATAACTTCATCACCCAGACAAAAAAAAAAGCATGGCAAGTGAAATCCGATGTGAAGTCCATGATTGCTTGTTTTTTTAACATCAAAGGAGTCGTTGAAGTTGAATTTGTTACTCAGGGTACCACAGTGAACCATCATTAATATCTGAAGTGCTGAAGTGATTGTAGGAGGCAGTGAGAAAAAAAAATGGCCTGGATTGCAGAGATCATGATATTGGCTGCTTCATCATGACAATGCACCTATCCACACAACATTGAAAATCAACCAATTTTTGATGAAAAACAACATGACAACAGTTTCTCATCCTCCTTACTCACCCAACTTCTTCTTATTCTAAAAAAGGAAGAAAAACGTAAAAGGAAAGTATTTTCAGGACGCAGAAGAGGTTAAGAAAAAATTGCTGGAGGCATAACTCTCAAACAGCATTAGTTAAGAAGAATATAAAAAAATGATTTTAACAATGGAAAACCATTGGGACAAGTGCATATCATCTAATGGGCAGTATTTTAAAGGGGACTGATGTTTTCAAAATTTTATGTTAAATAAAAGAGATTTAAATAAATAATTTTTGGGTTTTTTATACCCTCTCGTACACCCATTACAAAACGTTATTATAAACATTAAAATTACAGTAAAGGTAGTAAATATTATCCATCCTTGGTACAACAAAGAAGACTTAGAGACTAACTCTCAGAAGACAATGATAGGCCTTTGTATTAAAGGATAATGGAATACCTTAGGCTGGAAAACAGTAACTTTCAGGTGAAGTATTTTTTAAGTCCCTCTAGATGGGAGACTTACCTGAAACACCTGCTTAGACAAAATCATTAAGAATGTTCAGTGGTCACCAATTACTTGTGAACCTCTGTTAATTGAAAACTAGGGATGGACTCGTTTAATGTGTAAGGGCTATACAAATCTGTAGTGAAAATGCAGATGAGAGAGTGCCTCAGAAATTCTTTGATTTTCTAAAACTAATGAAACTGAGATTTTATAAATTATTATTGCTTGAAATAATTGAATTTTCTGTTAATAAAATCTACTTCCAAAAACTAAAATAAGTTTACTAAAAAAAGATAAAAACACAAATTTTTTTCAACTTCACTTATTTCACTGTATAAGGAACACCTTCTGGTTCTGGTCAGATTATTCATTTTCTTTTTTCTTTTAAGGTGATTGATATCACCCCTGGTGGAAGCACAATAATTTTGAATCTTACTGCCAATCCTATAATGTGTTTACAAAATCATTTTTTGTAAACTGAAGGCACTCACTCACATGTACGAGGTGTGGTTATTAAATAATGAGACTAATGTTGCTATAGAAGAACCTGCGCATGCGCCAGATTCGTACGACCAACAGCTGTGTAGGGTGAAGCCATTTCTTTTGATTGTTACCACTCCAGTTTCTGTAAACATATTAGTCTGGCCATGCCCTACGTTTGGGTAACATCTGCTTTTTTTTGTTTTGACAAAAAAACTTAAGTGCTTTATTAGAACAAAGAATTATCATGAAATTTCATATGAAACTTGGAAAAACCACTACTAAAACTTATCTTTTATTAAAAAAAAGTATATGACAATGAATGTTTATCATATGCGCAGGGTTTTGAGTGGCTTAAGCATTTCCAAGATGGCCGAGAAGACGGTGAAGATGACGTTAACCCGGGTCGCCCTTCCACATCAAAAACTGATAAAAAGTATTGAAAAAACTGGTAATCTAATCGGATCTGACTGTCGGTTAACTATTCGTGCGATTCCTGAAAGTATAAGAATTGACAAAGAATGTGGAAGGTAAATTTTACATAACAATTTTAACTTGCAAAAATATGCAAGAAAATGGTGCCTAAAATTCTCACAATGGAACAAAAAAAAAGCTCGTAAAATGTTTGTTCTGACACTTAAATGGCCCAAACTTCTTGGAAAGAGTGATACCATATGATGAATCTTGGATTTTCTCATATGATCAAGAAACTAAGGGTAAATCCACGCATGGAAGGCCCTAACTTCACCAAGAGCTAAAAAAGTTCGAATGAACATATCAAAATTCAAAGCGATGATGATTGGTTTTTGCAATATTCATGAGATTGTATACCTTCACTGGGTTCCTGAAGGTCTAACTATTAATCAATATTACTACCTTGAAATCCTTGCTCGACTCCGTGAAAACAAAGAAAAAAACGACCCAAATTGTGGAAGAACAAATCATGAATTCTTCATCATGACAACGCACCGGCTCCCACGTCATTGTCTGTCAAGGGTTTCTAACCAAGTATAACAACCCAGTGTTAGACCATCTGCCTTATTCGCCTGACCTCGCACCATGTGACTTTTATCTGTTCCCCAAGGTCAAATCTGCATTAAAAGGAACAAGATTTCAGACAGTTGAAGCTATGAAAGAAAAATCAGCATGCTTCATGAAACAGCTTACTGAAGAACACTTCCAGCACTGTTTTGAACAATGAAAATTCGCATAAGTGTTGTAGGGATAGAAGAGGGGTGTATGTTGAAGGGGATAATAATTAAATATATATAAATTTAAATTAAAATATTTTACAGCACTAGTCTCATTATTTAATAACTACACCTCATATAACCCAAACCGGTTTGAAGGAGATAATGACGTACTCAGTTCTAAATATTATTATTTATAAGTGGTGATAATAATAGTAGTAAAAGAACCTGACGAATAATTTATACGCACATGTTCTTGCATAAATTTTTTTCTTTAAAAATCTACTAATATTATATAAAATAACAAAAATAGTAAATTTACCCCTAACCTTACAAGAATCCTCACAATCATATGTTAAGCTTGCCTCATACACGTCACACATAATCTTACTTTATTCATATAGTTATTTATTCTAACAGCTGCTATGAGTAATCTGTTTCCCAAAGTGAATAATAATAATAATGAACTTTCTTTTAACATAAACAAACTAATTTTCATTAATTTATAACCAATATTAATGATAGGTGGAAAAGACAGGTCAAGTTGTAAAACCAATGTCATTAATCCACTGCAATTTATCCCACGCAACTACATTGGTGAACAAATTAATCTGAACATCGTATTTTTAACAAAAAATATTATTTTTAAAAGGAAAAATGTTTAACAGTTAACTTACTGAAATTAAATGCTTTGTATCCTTCTTTGTTTTTGATTATCTTATTAATTAATCTTCTTCGCCATTGATTCCACTAAGGTAAAACAATAATTTTTTATTTCATCTCGAAACCAAACCTGTATCACTGAACTAATAAGGTCAGTTTTTGTGCTACAATTCATTTTCCCAAGCCTTCTTTTTAGTACGGCCGATAAATTTTCAATGGGATTCAGGTTGTGGGCGTCCCCTGGCCATGAGAGCACTCAAAATATTTGGGTTTTGAAGAACTCTTTTGCTTTCTTTGACATGTGACATAGGTACAAGGGCCCTGTTGGAGAATGAGTTCTGGACTCTTCTGCATAAGGAGGGCTATTTTTCTTTGGCATAAGTTAATGTATCGATCCGATTTCATCATCCCATATCCACAGGGATAAGTGCTCCTCTCTCTTCATGTGTAAAACATCCCCAAAACATATTTTTGGCTGGGTGTTTGGGAGCTTGTTGCGGGTGTACTGGCATAGTAATTTTCTCATTTACGAATATAGGCTACTCTCTCTCCTTGGACAAAGAAATGAGTTTTGTCTGAGTCCATTCTTTATGTTCCTTTGCCCGTTAAAAGTCTTTCTGTCTTCATAACTTGTGTCAGTAACTGCTTCTTTTTAGGTTTCTAAGCAATCCTCCAACTGCCAACAATCTTGTACGAAATGTTATATCAGAAATACTAGCCCCCGCTGGCTCTCAAATCCCTACTAAGGTCAACAGCTCACAATCCTGATTAATTTTGCTTTTTCTTATTAGTAATCGATCCTGCGTAGGCGTGGTTTTCTTTTTTCGATCCACATTTTCTTTTCTATTTGAGAGACAGATTGACCAACACCACTATACTCACCGGCAATCTTCTTTGAGTCATTTGTGTGTGTTGGAACAGAGCAACAATCTTTGACCACTTTCGTGGGATTATATCCATCGTATTAACTAGAAATGAATAACAAACTTATAACAGAGACTCACAAGGTCACCGAAAACTAATTGATAATGAATTATAAAAGCACAAAAACCACTAATTCTGTTTGTATATGAACTAAAAACATAAACAGAATAAAATCTCCCTACAACAGAACAAAAATTCCCTTTGTTCGCTACTGTAAAAGATAAACATCTATAAAAAATACAATTGATTATACTTTACGTGATAGAATACCTTTGTTTTGATATACTGAATTCCCTCTATGCTAAGGAGAGGAGAAAAGATTGGAGGCCTTTGAAATGCGGGTTCGGAGGAGGATGGAAAAGATCAGCTGGACGGAGAGACTTCAAAATGAGGAGGTTCTTCATTGGATGGGAAAAGAGAGGGCGATTATCGAAAAAATAAAAAGAAGAAATGCAGTTGGTTGGGGCATTGGCTGAGACATGACTGCCTGTTGGTGACGGCATTGGAGGGATTTGTGACGGGGAGAAAAGGAAAAGGTCAGAAATGAATGAAACTGGTAAGAAGAAAGTTACTATAAAATGAAACGGATGGCACAGAATGCAGCAGAATGGAGGGCGGCCATGTGAAAACCTGCCTTTAGGCAGAACACTTATTACTACTCTATGCTATATATGTTAAACGAATGCATGCGTAATTGTTCACTTCATACTATCTGTGCACGAGTATAATGAATAAACCTATTATATACTAGCATCTATTATTATTTCTACTGAGCATATTTAATTTCTATTGAATAAACAGAATAATAAAATATGATTTTAATTAAAAATAGGAAGGAAAACAGAATATATGAATATAAAAATATTTCAGCTTGGCGTTAGTAATAACAATTAACTATTCACAGTTTATACTTAGCAAAGCGAGCTAAAAGAAAATATAATGCATAATTAAAGTTCACCGATTCTTTGGTAACAACCTTTTAATTACCAACCATCCAATCGAGTTGGTAACTAACGAAGAAATGAGCTGACTGTCTCTACCACACAAACGTACATCTAATACACGGGATGTGTTCAAAAAGAAAAGAGAATTTTTGAAATTTCACGGGTTGAATTAGTCCGATTCTCAGGATTTTTTTCGGTGTTGTATTGGTAAACGTGTCTGTACATTTTTAACCGTATTGGATGATTAGTCTGTTTGTTAGCTGTCAAAAGGACAACACGTGTTTAAGTACGTTCGACGATTTTTTATTTGAATAAACTACGGATCACAGAATTTGTATTAAATTTTGCTATAATAATGGAATAAAGTGCAGCAATGCTTTAAAAATGTTAAATATTATGCTTTTGGTAAGTCTGTTCTGAGTAAAGCAAGTGGTATAAGCGTTTCCAAGAAGGTGGTGAAGACGTTGACGGACGCCCCAGCACATCAACAACCGATGAAAACGTGGAAAAAGTGAAAGGTGTAATCGTCGAACCACAATCTGAGACGTCTCTGATGATGTTGGAATATCAATCGGTTCATCCCGTGAAATTTTTTCGGATGTTTTGGGTATGAAACGTGTGACAGCAAAATTTGTTCCAAAATTGTTGAATTTCGTATAAAAACAGCGGTAAATGGAACTTGCTCAGGGATCGCTAAATGTAATCAAAAACAATGCAGAACTACTAAAACTTTCATAACAGGTCACGTACCGTGGTCAAGTGAATTTTAAGGGCAACGGGTGCCCGGGTGCTCACCAACCACACTAAATTGAACCATTATCTGTTTCGGTTCCGCCAGGCAGCTGATGAGCTGTGCGTCTGCAGGGAGGTCCAGTTAAATGAACACCTGATGTTTGACTGCCCTGCTCTTGGGGAGGCCAGACACCGAGCCACCCTGGAACTTAGAGGTCAAAGGGAAAATTAGCCACTCACAAGCGGCGAGAGCTGCATTGTTCAACCGGCATCCGTAATTTGCTTACGGGAAAGACTCTTACCGCATTGCCGTGGGAAGCTAACCCTGAGTATGACTGAATTATGCCAATTATTATGGCTCCAAGCGGTATAAAATGGCGGAAAGGTACTTGCTGGTATTCAGCGACCTAGGCGTGGCAGCGAATTGCTGCCTGGACGAAATAAATTTTATTACGGATGTCATATATATTTTTAGTAGTTGACGATCGAAATTCAATAATTTTGATCAAAAACAGCGACGAATGTAAGTTGGTCAGGAGTTGCTAAATGAAGTCAACAAACGACGCAGAACTACTGAAACGTGTCATAACAGGTGATGAAACAAGGGTTTACAGATATGATGTAGAAACTAAGGCTCAATCGTTCCAATGGAAGCATTCTGGATCAAGGCCGATAAAAGCTCGACAAGTACGATCGAATGTGAAGGTTATGCTCACCGTGTTCTTCGATATTAACGGCATAGTTCATCATAAATTCTTGCCAAAAGGTCAAACGATCAATAAGGAATGTTACCTACAAGTTCAACGCCGTTTTCGTGAAGCAATCCGACAAAACGCCCGGATTTGTGGCGAAACAATTCATGGCTTTTGCACCACGATAATGCGACTTGCTCATACTTCACTGCTTATTCATCAATTTTTAGCCCAAAACAACACTGTAATGGTACCCGAGCCGCCAGACATGGCCCCGTGTGACTTTTTTCTATTAACAAAAATAGAGAACCTTAAAGGACCATCGTTTTACAAGCACAGAGATTAAAAACGAATAGCTGAAAGAGCTAAACACTATTCCAAATGTCGAGTTCCGGAAGCGTTTCGGGAATTGGAAAAAGCGCTGGCATAAGTGTATAGTATCTAATGGGTACTATTAATGGGTACCATTAATGTAGACGAATAAATAAAATTCTTATCCAAAAAAAACAAAAATTCTCGTTACTTTTTGAACACACTTTGTATGTCAATGTTCTGTACACTTTTTATACAATCTGATAATGTTATTACTTACAAGCGGCGATAATGTAGTATCTTATAGCATATGTTCTTACATAAATTTTATTCGGTTAAAAATTTACAGTACATAAAAATAAAAAAAATAATAAATTTACTTACTTTCAAATCTAGAATGTTAAATGATGTTTTAAGAATATTTTCAGCTTTTCCTTCGTTAATTTCATATAGCAAATTCATAACTTTGACGCATTCTTCTTGCCGCTGTTTCAACTGTAAAATTAAATGATTATTATAAGCACAATTTTCAATGATTATATTCAATAAAATCATTAACAACAAAGACATGAATTTCTAACTACACAGCCCTATACCAGTTACACTCACAAGAACGTATTTACATTATACCGATGAGCAATTAAAAATCTAAAATTCTGTTGTATAAACTTGATAATAAATAACACTGGTGGACAAAAATATTTTTTTTTTAACGTTTCTCTAAGTGTATACCATTTCTTAAATTGATTTTTTGCGTACATTTTTTTTTGTCTTCAGTCATTTGACTGGTTTGAAGCAGCTCTGCAAGATTCCCTATCTAGTGCTAGTCGTTTCATTTCGGTATACCCTCTACATCCTACATCCCTAACAATTTGTTTTACATATTCCAAACGTGGCCTTCCTACACAATTTTTCCCTTCTACCTGTCCTTTATATCCTCTACATCCTACATCCCCAACAATTTGTTTTACATATTCCAAACTTGGCCTGCCTACACAATTTTTTCCTTCTACCTGTCCTTCCAATATTAAAGCGATTATTCCAGGATGCCTTAGTATGTGGCGTATAAGTCTGTCCCTTCTTTTAATTATATTTTTCCAAATGCCTCTTTCTTCATCAATTTGCCGCAACACCTCTTCATTTGTCACTTTATCCACCCGTCTGATTCTTAACATTCTCCTATAGCACCGCATTTCAAAAGCTTCTAATCTTTTCTTCTCAGATACTCCGATCGTCCAAGTTTCACTTCCATATAAAGCGATACTCCAAACATACACTTTCAAAAATCTTTTCCTAACATTTAAATTAATTTTTGATGTAAACAACTTATATTTCTTACTGAAGGCTCGTTTAGCTTGTGCTATTCGGCATTTTATATCGCTCCTGCTTCGTCCATCTTTAGTAATTCTACTTCCCAAATAACAAAATTCTTCTACATCCATAATCTTTTCTCCTCCTATTTCCACATTCAGTGGTCCATCTTTGTTATTTCTACTACATTTCATTACTTTTGTTTTGTTCTTGTTTATTTTCACGCGATAGTTCTTGCGTAGGACTTCATCTATGCCGTTCATTGTTTCTTCTAAATCCTTTTTACTCTCGGCTAGAATTACTATATCATCAGCAAAGCGTATCATCTTTATCTTTTCACCTTGTACTGTTACTCCGAATCTAAATTGTTCTTTAAATTGCGTACATTACAAATCTGTAAATACAATTTTTTTATCACCCTTAGTTTTAAATAAATTACGCTTCTAAAACAATTAAGGGAAATTATAGTTAAAATCTGTAAAAATTATAATTTTGAATGACCTGTGTTAGAATGACTTCGCAGATGCTTATACTTTACAAATAGCCTCAGGCACATCCCAAATTAATGTCCAACATCGGTTAGCGTTAGTATTCCATTTCCCTTTATAGTGGCTTTCAATCACCGAAATGTCTTGGTGGAAACGTTCACCGTGTTTGTCTCCGAGGTTGTCCGGGAAAAATCCAGATGTGAGTGGAGGAAATGTATTTTCAAAGACATATTACATCTCCTATAGCTCTGTATGAAGTAAGAAGTTGATTGAAAATATCGTGGTAATTGTCGGATTTTTGTTTGCCAAGAAAACCTTTGCAAACGTCTTTAAATGAAGCCCAAGCTGCACTTCCTACATAATTTAACATCGAGTTAAATACATCATCTTTGACCGACTCTCTTATTTGAGGACCAACAAATATTCCTTCTTTAATTTTTCCTTCGCTTACATTCGGAAATTTCTGCCTGATGTACAAAAATCCGGGACTATCCTTCTTCATTGGTTTTACAAAATTTTTCAGTAGTCCTAGCTTGATATGGAGAGGGTAAAAAATATTTTTTTGGGTTCAGGTAAGGGCTCATGAATAATATTTTTCTCATTTGGAATTAAGTTTTGTTTCTTCCACACTTTGATAACATAATTTTTATCCTTAGCTCGGCTGTCCCATTCGCAAAGAAAGCACATGTACTTAGTATAGCCGAACAAAATAGCTATAACTTTCAAATCGCCAGATTTGTTCCACCTATGTTTTTTATAATTTATTTTTTTCAAGAACGTCTTCGATCACACCGTATATCTCTTTCAAATTAATACCATAAGTGATCGGTATCGAAGGATATTTGTTACCGTTGTGTAGTAGAACCGCTTTTAAACTGTACTTGGACGAATCTACGAAAAGGCGTCGGTCCTATACGTATGTAACTTGGATGTGTAAAAATAAATATTTTTTTCTTTTTAGACTTAATAAACAAACAAACTTGAACAAACAATAATATTCAGATATAAATATTATTAAGAGTATTTTTTTTGGATGTAAAAAGTTTATTGTTCATTAAGACTAAAAGGTAAAAAATACAAAAAAAAAATTACAAAAATATATATTTTTATAATATTTTATTACCTAGAAAAAAATTCAAATAAAAACCAGAAGGTATATAAAAAAACCATTTAAGATAAAAAATGATTAGATTAGCTTCAATTAATGAGAGATTTGAAAATATCTTTTGATACAAAATGAGCAACATAAAATCGAACCCATAATGAAACCGTTAACCAATACTATTTATGAAAGACTCTCACACAACTAGCGCCACTAGTGGATGTATATGTTACTACTGATTGTTGTTGCTGTTTGTCAGGTGGTTACTAGTACAGGCAATTTGTCATCAGAATAGGCTTTTCTTTCATTTTCCTGTTTAGTCTCCGGTAACTACCGTTTAGATAATTCTTCAGAGGATAAATGAGGATGATATGTATGAGTGCAAATGAAGTGTAGTCTTGTACATTCTCAGTTCGACTGTTCTTGACATGTGTGGTTAATTGAAACCCAACCACCAAAGAACACCGGTATCCACGATCTAGTTTTCAAATCCACGTAAAAATTTACTAGGATTTACTAGGCTTTACTAGGACTTGAACGCTGTAACTCTCGACTTCCAAGTCAGCTGATTTGGGAAGACGCGTTAACCACTAGACCAACCCGGTGGGTTTGAGAATAGGCCTACATTTTCATAACATTTCTTGTTATGGTAAAATATTTAATAATTTATAAATTATAAACAGTAGAATTAGAAAATATTTAAAACTAATCCGAAATTACCATCCATTAATATATAATAATAACAATGATAAACAAAAAAAAAATTTAATGTTTCTCTGGACATATTCCAAACGTTTCCTGCCTGCACAATTTTTCCCTTCTACCTGTCCCTCCAATATTAATGCGATTATTCCATGATGCCTTAATATGTGGCCTCTCTTACTTAACTATATTTTTCCAGATGCTTTTTTCTTCATCGAGTTGTGATAACATCTCTTCATTTGTCACTTTATCCGCCTGTCTGATTTTTAACATTCTCCTATATCACCTAGTTTCAAAAGCTTCTAATCTTTTCTTCTAAAATAAATTATAGAAATTATAAAATAAATTTATAGAAATTTTTGAAAGTTGTATGTACTCGCACGTCGCACGTACCATGTATTTTCATTAATATCTCCAGACTATCCTACCCTAGTAAACGGCATTTGTATGTGTGTCTGTGTATGAGTCCCCCTTAGCTTAGCACCGGAATTTACCGATCACTAATGGAAAATCCCGATTCGTTAGTACATGTCTCGTGGTAGTCAGGTGTATACTTGTTATATCATTATATACCAGAAATAAAAAATAAAAATAAAAAATACAAAAATATATTTGATTACATATAAAAATTATTTTTTAAAAAAGCTTTTATTTAACTAATATTAACATTAATAAAAAAAGGAAACAAATTAGAAAACCCCTCTAAAAAGTATAAAATAAGAATTAAATCAAATTGAGAATTTTAAACAAAAAAAAAAATATATTAACAAATATAAAAATGCACTGTAAAGTAAAAAAATAAATTATATAAATATCTAATAAATAAATAAATGTAATAATTATTAAATTTTAAAATTAAAAGTAATGAAAATATTTAGTTAAATAAAAGCGTGGCGCAGTTTTTATAACAA
This sequence comes from Lycorma delicatula, assembly GCF_047948215.1. NCBI lineage: Eukaryota > Metazoa > Arthropoda > Insecta > Hemiptera > Fulgoridae > Lycorma > Lycorma delicatula. The sequence goes on from NC_134455.1 coordinate 395,752,018, forward strand.
TGTATGCGAATAAGTATTTATAAACATCTGTTCTATATTAAATATATATTTTTTGTTTAATGAGGTTGTTTAGTAGATGTATATACTTTATTTATCTGTAATAAAATAACTCGAGTTTTAATTCTTTGATGGTTCAAATTTGCACCGAGATGACCTTTAAGGGTTAATAAGATTAAAAATAAAAATTAAATTTAGAAATCTTGCACAAAGTTATTACATTTTGACGGTAATCTGAAAAATTATTAATTATTATCATTATTATAATTGTAATCGTAATTATGAATTCAATAAATAAAAATTCATAATCGATTAAAATGAAACTTTTTGCAGAAAGGGTGCGTTCAATTTGGCTTAATTACAAGCAGAATTTGAAGATGAACTTAAACTATGTGAGAACACGTACAAAGAAAGCTAGCGGATGCATTTTCCCAGATTGTTACTCGTAGCTAGTCAATCTCAACTGGAGAGGTTCCAGCAGATCTTTCCGCCTCCTCGCGTCGTTATTGGAAATGAAAATGAAGATTAATTGTTGTAAAAAAAAATGTTATGTTGTTTTAAACAAATTATAAAAACTTCGCCACGCTTTTATTTAGCTAAATATTTTCATTACTTTTAATTTTAAAATTTAATAATTATTACATTTATTTATTTATTAGATATTTATATAATTAATTTTTAACTTTTCAGTGCATTTTTATATTTTTTAATATATTATATTTTTTTGTTTAAAATTCTCAATTTGATTTAATTCTTATTTTTACTTTTTAGAGGGTTTTTCTAATTTGTTTCCTTTTTTTATTATTAATGTTAATATTAATTAAATAAAAGCATTTTAAAAAATAATTTTTTATATGTAATCAAATATATTTTTGTAATTTTTTTTTGTATTTTTTATTTTTATTTTTTATTTCTGGTATATAATGATATAACAAGTATACACCTGACTACCACGAGATATGTACTAACGAATCGGGATTTTCCGTTAGTGATCGGTAAATTCCGGTGCTAAGCTAAGGGGGACGCATACACAGACACACATACAAATGCCGTTTACTAGGGTAGGATAGTCTGGAGATATTAATGAAAATACAGGGTACGTGCGAGTACATACAACTTTCAAAAATTTCTATAAATTTATTTTTGTTGAATTTTAAACTAGCAGGGTCTTGAAATCTTGACAATTAGAAAAACCGTGTTACCGAAAATTTTTACCGGTCGCTGTACCTTCCATTTAAAACTATACTGCTGCAGCAGAAATTGAGCAATAGCCAAGGAAAATTAAAAATTAATTATAATAGGATCAACTTAAAAAAACATCAAAAGCACAACTAAAAATGGTAATTCAGAATAGAACAATAATTATAAAATTTGAATACTTCTAATTTCATTACATCATAACTATTAATGTTACGCGGTTAAACTTCCTTTTTGTTAAAAAAGTATCTATATAAAATTGCCTGTAAAATACCTGTAGAATTACTGCGCAGTGCAGGTGAGGAAGCGATTGATAGATTATACAAACTGGTGTGTAATATTTATGAAAAAGGGGAATTTCCGTCAGACTTCAAAAAAAGTGTTATAGTTATGATACCAAAGAAAGCAGGGGCAGATAAATGTGAAGAATACAGAACAATTAGTTTAACTAGTCATGCATCAAAAATCTTAACTAGAATTCTATACAGAAGAATTGAGAGGAGAATGGAAGAAGTGTTAGGAGAAGACCGATTTGGTTTCAGGAAAAGTATAGGGACAAGGGAAACAATTTTAGGCCTCAGATTAATAGTAGAAGGAAGATTAAAGAAAAACAAACTAACATACTTGGCGTTTATAGACCTAGAAAAGGCTTTCGATAACGTAGATTGGAATAAAATGTTCAGCGTTTTAAAAAAATTAGGGTTCAAATACAGAGATAGAAGAACAATTGCTAACATGTACAGGAACCAAACAGCAACAATAACAATTGAAGAACATAAGAAAGAAGCCCTAATAAGAAAGGGAGTCCGACAAGGATGTTCCCTATCTCCGTTACTTTTTAATCTTTACATGGAACTAGCAGTTAATGATGTGAAAGAACAATTTAGCTTCGGAGTAACAGTACAAGGTGAAAAGATAAAGATGCTACGATTTGCTGATGATATAGTAATTCTAGCCGAGAGTAAAAAGGATTTAGAAGAAACAATGAACGGCACAGATGAAGTCCTACGCAAGAACTATCGCGTGAAAATAAACAAGAACAAAACAAAAGTAATGAAATGTAGTAGAAATAACAAAGATGGACCACTGAATGTGAAAATAGGAGGAGAAAAGATTATGGAGGTAGAAGAATTTTGTTATTTGGGAAGTAAAATTACTAAAGATGGACGAAGCAGGAGCGATATGAAATAAATGGTTAATAGCACAAGCTAAACGAGCCTCCAGTAAGAAATATAATTTGTTTACATCAAAAATTAATTTAAATGTCAGGAAAAGATTTTTGAAAGTGTATGTTTGGAGTGTCGCTTTATATGGAAGTGAAACTTGGACGATCGGAGTATCTGAGAAGAAAAGATGAGAAGCTTTTGAAATACGGTGCTATAGGAGAATGTTAAAAATCAGACGGGTGGATAAAGTGACAAATGAAGAGGTATTGCGGCAAATAGATGAAGAAAGAAGCGTTTGGAAAAATATAGTTAAAAGAAGAGACAGACTTATAGGCCACATACTAAGGAATCCTGGAATAGTCGCTTTAATATTGGAAGGACAGGTAAAAGGAAAAAATTGTGTAGGCAGGTCACGTTTGGAATATGTAAAACAAATTGTTAGGGATGTAACATGTATAGGGTATACTGAAATGAAACGACTAGCACTAGATAGGGAATCTAGGAGAGCTGCATCAAACCAGTCAAATGACTGAAGACAAAAAAAATAAAAAATAAAAAAATAAAATTGCACAATATTTAGGCATCTCCTTATTTATAACATATTTGCATTTTACTAGTTCTATTTATCATTTACTTATGTTTAAACTTGTGTAAATTTCAATATTTTCTTGGAATTTTATTAATTTTTAGAGTCACGTTTTATTTTATTTATTTTTTCTTCATAGCATTCAATCAGTGGCAGCTCATGTATAGGCACAGTAGAACTGCAGCACCTTCTATTTCCATTTTATATTATCGATAACATTTAATATAACGGGTCCTTTTTTCTTTAAATCATTCTTTATATTTGTACAATGAATAATCCTTAGGCTTAATGTCATTAGCCATCCTCCATTTTATGAAAAAGATACAAAAATCTTTGTATGGAACTGTGCGCTTCACAGTTCCAGCGGCATGATGTTTGCCTGTTGTGCGCATGCGTACGTAGGAAGCTGCACGCGAGACTACGAGGGACAACACTATCGCTCCCGCAATGCCGACTCTGGCGTGCTGGTGGAAGGTAGTTTTTTTACTCCGCGTGTGTGGAACGTTCCTTGTTCGTTCCCTTTTCTAGTTTAGTCGGTGGAAGGAATATGAAAGCGGTTTAGTTGTTTTTTCAATAGCGATCACAAGTTGGCGGGAAGAAAGGGCTCTTTGATCGCCAAATCTGTCCAAAAATACAATGGAAGAGTGAAAGAGAAGGTAATTAGTAAAAATTAATTTTAGTGTACATAGAAATTTAAATTAAGCACCGCTGGATTACAGTGTTTTTAAGCGGATATTTTATTAATTTATTATCTAATAATACTAACAAATATTATTTTTATCGGCATTTTATTATTTATTCTGTTAAACCGAATACGGGTTTTAAGTAAAATGCGCTTAAAAATCGTGTACCGTATTTTTGAATGCGATAAGGTGTAGAATTAGATTATTATCCTGCTTCCAGCTATTTTATTTGATTCATTTTTTTTTCAGTTCTTTTATTTTATTGAAAACTTTAACCACGGCCTTGAAAAGGCCCAGAAAAAAAATGTTCTGGAACAGCACCCCACTAATTTTAGGTACGAGAGGTCCACTGATCAAGATTATGATGTATTAAAAGTATAACTGTTAAATAAATAATTAATAAATTGTCCGGAACAGAGCCCAGCAGAGATGCGTCCTGGAAAGCAGCCATAACAGAAGTGGATGAAGAACTTCTACACAACCTCTCCTTTAAAACTTACAAGTTAAATAAAATAAACCACCAATTGCGACTCCTCCGGAGTAGGAATCGCATTGCTCCCTCCTGATAGTTAGTGCCCCGTTGTGGCGTATTTCTGCTAGCCTATGAAGCGTTAGCACCGAAAGGACTTCAGTGGACGGTCTGAAGGGGAATTACGTCGGGAGGACAGGTTTCATAAGCCTAGCCTTCCGCGGTCGGCCCATAAAATGGGTTGAAATGAGGATGGGCTGAAGTGGATGAAAGTAATGACCTGGCCATTTACACACATTTTCATTCAATGAATTACCTGGTGTGAAGCACTGTCCAGGATAACGCTGGTTTAATAACGGATTGGAATGCAATTAAATCCGTCCTTAAAATACTAAATATTAAATAAAACAAAACTTGAAAAATTAGACCCGTCACTTAAAATAAACATTTTAAAAACACGCCCGATTAGAATGATCCAGCAGCAAGGGACTCTGTCCAGGTTCTGCGATGGAGTAGGGAGAAATAAACTCCCGCCAACTTTGCATTCCATTCTAATTAATAAATCCATATTTTTAGTAAAAATTGGGTTCCAATTTGACCCCCTTGCTCCACAGCTAATTTTGAATAACAGCAACAACATGAAAAACAGATCAAGTATTAAAAATATTTTTATATATCTTAAGCATAAACTTTACAATTTGTTTATAATTACTGTACATATTTCACCATTTGAAACTATAAACAATTTTTTGTTCACCAAATCGTATTAACTAAAAAAATTATAAACATAATTTTTTTTTATTTTCATTTTGTTGATAAAATAATTTAAAGCAAATCAGAAACGTGATTTAAAACAAGAATTTTATATAATAATACATTGCGCTGTTAAAAATAATGAGAGATGATAAATTCATCTCATGATTAGTAAAATTATGCAAAAATGTTATTTTTACACTCAAGAAAAATGGTGCTGAAAATATTTTATTACCTAGAAAAAAATTCAAATAAAAACCAGAAGGTATATAAAAAAAAACATTTAAGATAAAAAATAATTAGATTAGCTTCAATTAATGAGAGATTTGAAAACAACTTTTGATACAAAAAGAGCAACATAAAATCGAACCCATAATGAAACCGCTAACCAATACTATTTATGAAAGAATCTCACACAACTAGCGCGACTAGTGGATGTATATGTTACTACTGATTGTTGTTGCTGTTTGTCAGGTGGTTACTAGTACAGGCAATTTATCATCAGAATAGGCTGTATTTGAAAATCCTTACCTACCGATTGATCTTTTGTCCATGCGTTAGGGGTGATGAGGGAAGCTTAACTCCAGATTTTTAACATCCCTCCTCCCATAGATTTTTGAAAAACTCAAAAAGTTTTTGAAATGCGTTTTTCTCTGAATCTATGCATTTTAGAGAAAAGTTTTTCAAACAAAAAATGTAGAGGACATTCTCCTCTACAATTATTGTCTTTGAAGTTATGTCGTATAATTTGAAATTGAAATACTAGGTGGCACTGAATTTGTAAAAAAAACGTGTGTTTTCGGTTTTTTCACCGGAAAAAATTGTTTTTCGTCTGTATTGCATTTGGAAAAGTTGTTAATCTCAAAAAAACAGACAACTTTTATTATAAAAATTTCTTGTACGACTTAGCATTCAGGAGTAATAGAGGTACAATGGCAACGCAGAGGCCCTATTGTTACTGTAGCCGGGGAGAACGGCATTGTTCAACGACTACACCGGTTTCGAACACGTGCCCAATTCACAACATTTTCACACTTACACAAGCTACAGCTTCAAAACGGTAAGTCGTACAAGAAAATTGTTTAAATAAAAGTCGTCTGTTTTTTCAGATTAACAACTTTTCCAAATGCAATACAGACGAAAAACAATTTTTTCCGGTGAAAACTCCGAAAAAACACGTTTTTTACAACTTCAGCGCCACCTAGTATTTCAATTTAAAATTATACGACATAACTTCAAAGACAATAATTGTAGAGGAGAATGTCTTATACATTTTTTGTTTGAAAAACTTTTCTCTAAAATGCATAGAATCAGAGAAAACCGCAGAGGATGCCTTAATATGTGCCTATAAGTCTGTCTCTTCTTTTAAGTATACTTTTCCAAATGCTTTTTTCTTCATCGATTTGCCGCAGCACCTCTTCATTTATCACTTTATCCACCCATCTGATTATTAACATATTCCTATAGCATCACATTTCAAAAGCTTCTAATCATTTCTTCTCAGGTACTTCGATCGTCCAAGTTTCACTTCCATATAAAGCTGCGCTCCAAACATATACTTTCAAAAATGTTTTCCTGACGTTTAAATTAATATTTGATGTAATCAAATTATATTTCTGACTGAAAACTCGTTTCATCTGTGCTATTCTGAATTTTATATCGCTCCTGCTTCGTCCATCTTTAGTAATTCTACTTTCCAAATAACAGAATTCTTCTACCTCCATAATCTTTTCTCTTCCTAGTTTTATATTCAGTGGTCCATCTACATTCGATCACTAACGATCACTAACGGAAAATCCGATCACTAACGGAAAATCCCGATTCGTTAGTATAGATTTCTAATTTAACCTTCGTTATATCAATTATGATCATTAAAAAAAAAAATATTTTTACACAAGAGATAATATATTTTGGAGGTCTTAATAATCCTATTCCTAGACGACGCCCGCCAGGGTAACCCGCTCGGGGGGCGTAGCTGCGGAGGCGTGCCGTAGCCACGCCCTGCAGCTAGTTATTTTTCTAAAATATTTGTTTTTCTTCTCTTTTATAATATTACAAATTTTGTTTCATTTAATATGTATTTATAATCTGCTACATTATGAAATGTTTTGTATTTAATAAACTTTGAAACAACTGTATTTATTTTCTGCGGGCTTTATCACAGCAAATTTATTCAGAATCAAATTCTCTACAAATTTTGTTTGAAACTTTTATTTGTTTATTACTCACTTAACAAACTTATTTTACTGTGTTTTACAACCTCCATCTTTTGTCTTTCACCCCAGATTTCTCGAAAATAACTAAAAATAAAGTTCTTGGACATATTTTTTATATTTTTTCAATTTCCAGGTTGTATTTAACAAAAAAAAAAAAAAAAAAACAGTAAATTTATCCTTCAATTCTTTTCCAAGAAATATAATCTGGCTTAATTTCATTAAAAATGCAAAAATCATCTTTCCCCAACTGAAACTCGCTAAAGAAGTGTTCCCGAACCTAAATTTATATGAACTTTCTTCCTCATTTTCACCAGTAGAACATATGTCCTGAAAGTTTATTACAGTCTTTGTTAACTACATTAGGAACACTTAAAATTCTGGAAAAAACTAATTTAAATAGATCTTTATTTAATTTACAAAGTATCATGTTTTGTTTATTACTAAACCATACCTGTTTATTCCTAATGGCATAATGATGTTGGCCGACTTTCAAATTATGGTGTGGAATCCACGTACGAATATCGTTATCCCTATCTTCAGGTGATTTATAGTAATACGTAACGCACGCAGAGTTATCTCTGTAATAAAAGTAAAGAACAGAATTTAACTAAAAAATATGAAAAAGTAATTTAACATGTTGTATAAATGACACTACCACGAAGTTCGTTAGAACTTCGCCGGTAAGAGTCCGTAGAACTGAACAGCACGGCGAATTCAACGAACTATTTTTACAGTTCTAAACATGACCTAACCTAATAGGGAAATGAAAATGGGGAAAAATTAAAAAAATAAGCATTAAAACATTATATTTCAGTTCAATTAGATTCGTAGTAAAGAATACTTTCAAAAAATACCTCGAATTTTGTTAGGTAATGTTTTTTTCTTCCATTTTATGAACGACGGGACTCGAATATCTCACTTTTTCCTCAAACGGTAAGTTTACGAATCGCGCCGCTAGGTAGCAGTACTTGATAATACTAGGTAACGTACAAAAACTTCATAATGTACTTGAACGGAACGCAAAAGTGGAAAGAACTTACGTTTTCAGTAATATATTCTACCGGTTAACATATTCTGTCGTAAATCACTGCTGTTTATACGAATCGAGAATTCTTCCAGCTGTGTGACCATACCCAATACTTTTCCGAAACTGTTAAATTTTGTTTTCTGTACTCTCTCCTTGTTTGAAATTTGAGCCAAGTTTGGAATCAAGAATGTGACGGCGTATAATTAGATAAACAGTTACAATACTGTATTATAACAACAATAATAATAATCTCTAGTCGATTTATAATTTGCAATCGTAGGAATGTACAATCTTTTTTTTTAATTTCCTTTCCGTCTTATGGAACAAGATTAATACGTAAAATTAAAGGTAAAATCTATGTTTCCTTTCCGTTTCTGTATTGCATAGGTTTCCGTATTGAAGAGATTAAATTCTATAAGGACTTGAGAAACCGTACGTTTTGAGGCGGTTTCCGTTTTTTTAGAGGTTCCGTTTTGTAGAAGTTTCACTGTACTTATAATTTTATTATGGTACTTATGGCGCTATCTACCAACTATCTGACTAACTATAACGACAAACTGACTAACTACAGATCGCTTTTTAATCACCTTGGTGCAAAAGTACTTCAATGTGATTGCGTATTATAGATCTATATAAAAAACAACGAACAAGTATAGTTTTTAAATATTTTGCAATCCATTTTTGTTTAATTTCCGACCTCTTTTAATTTAAACTAAAAAAAAAAAAAAATACTAACCTATGTTCAACAGAGGCGATTAAAAAACCCCTTGAAGCCAATTCTATTAAAGTTGTTGAACATAAAAATCGACAGGCTCCAAAACCATGTGAAAATACAATGACTGGCATTTTGCCACTCCCTTTTTTTGGTTCTCCTTCCCACACGGCTGGTACATATACATCACCTAAAAAAAAAATATAAAAAAATAATAATATTAAAAATAAATAAAAAATATTTTCTATTTATAATAAACTAGATTTAACCGCGGCTTCGCTCGCAGTAAACCTTTAAACGAAATACGCGAGCAACTATGCCATGTCGATCAGTGGCTTTTTGCCCGGGCATTAGCTCTTTAGTTACATCCTGTCACGAAGGATTACAGGTAAACGTTACAAAGAGATCAGGCCTGCCGTAAGTTCGTACATAAGCGAAAGCGTCTTGAGTGTATTCATGCAGATAACGGGGACTGTTCACAAAAGTAGAAGGCAGAATAACCATCTTGCCGTTAGGTCTAATATTACCATCTACGCTAATCGCATCTTGTAGATGAATGTAATTTTCAAAATATAATCTTCATTTTCTTCATCAACCGTAAAATACACCTGAAAAAATTTATGCTGTTCATTATCTGCCGGAAAAAAGTGATCCAATTTGATAATATATCTGTCTTCGTACAGTAAAAGTTGATGAAAATCCGGGCATTCTTATCACTTTATCTACTCCAAAGGATGTCATTTGGAAGCAAGAGTTATACTTTCTGATTTTACGTAAAAATTGCTTCGACTCATCTGTAACACTTAAATATATAGTTTTCAAAGGCTCCTCCGGTTCACCAAGTAAAGGATGCGAAACTTTCCGCATGGAAATGTTCCAGCAGTTTCATCTTTCCAAAGCATCACAATGCTGACATTTTCTATTCGTTGAGCCAATACCGATTAAAGAACGCTTATGGTATTCAAGTGAAGCATGATACTGAAATCCAGAATTATTAAATACAGACCAATTATTACGGATGAAATTTCGACGGCGCGCGATTTGCATTTCTGTATGAACGATTCTTCTCGCCTGCGACTGTTCTGGAGTTTCTCTCGCTCTTATAGCTGCCTGCTGTTCAGCTTGTCTTTCTAAACGAATTTGTGTTTGAATCGGCGTTTCAGCTGCTCTTAAGGTAGCTTGGCGTTCAGCTTGCTCATCTAACCTTTCTTGTCTCTGAGAAGTTGTTTCACCAGCCCTCAAAGCACATTGTCGCCGTCTTAGTTCTGCGTGAGCGGAAGATTCTTGAGTTGGAGCAACTTTTGCCGCCCGGGCCCCTGATAGATCCCTGGACGGGTTAGATTTGCGTTTCCGAGGCATTTTAGAAAAAAAAGACTAAAAACTGAAAATAGCGTTACAAGTAAAACAATAAAGAGGCACCTAACCTCAAAAACTGGAAAAGTTTTAGTATTGCTTAGAAGTGACAGAGGAATAACAATAAATATAAAAGGATTCGAAACAGTAGAAGCACTATACTCAATTGAATAGTGACTTGACCGTCGGTATTACAGTGTTGGATCGGCACTTTATTTCATTTACTTACTGGAACGCCAGATGGCGTTGAATTTGGTCAAATTTTTTGTCGGACGATCATACCTACCGATATAAATTTTTTACCCTCCCGAAATTACATTGTTTTTTTTTTTTTTACTAAAAAGCGTCCTATGTCCTTCGCAATACCTTTGAGAATATGTGTACGAAGTTTCATGATGATCGGTTGAGTAGCTTCTGCGTGAAAGCGTAACAAACAAACAAACTCACATTCACATTTATAATATTAGTAAGGATAAATAAAAATATTTTTAATAATAAATATTAAAAATAATATATTTATAATATTGACAAAAATATTATTAATTAATAAATAATGATTTAAGTTTTTTACAAAACTACTGAAAAACATGAGTCGAAGAATAACGGAGAAATTTCTGGTAAGTTCATCAAAACATGGTAAGTTCATGAAAGAACTTTGCCGGTAAGAGCCCGCAGAAGTAGACGACATGGCGAAGTCAATGAACTACGTTTACACTTCTAAACATGACCTCATATAAAAGTGAAATTAAAATAGAAAAAAAAATTAAAAAATAAGCATGAAAACATTATATTTCAGTTCAATTAGATAGTAATAAAAAATACTTTAAAAAAATTCCTCGAATTTTATTACACAATATTTTTCTCTTCCATCTTATGAACCGCGGGACTCAAATGTGTCACTTTTTCCTCAAAAAGATGGGTTTACGAATCGCGCCGCTAGGTAGCACTACTTGATAGTACTAAGTAGCGTACAAAAACTTTATAATGTACATGAAATAATACAATTTAAAAGAAAATATACTACAATTTGTTTTAATAGTAAATGTTCTTATGAAAATGATGAAAGTACTGAAGATGAAACAATTTTTTAATTCCCATCACTTCATTAACAAAAAAATAAAAGTATTAGTTTACAACAAATTATAGCTGCTAATAAAATACAAACAGTGGGAAATTTTTGCAAATGTGGCGACAAAGATTTGTTACATAAAACAGAAATAAATTCGATCGGGAAAATCTTTATTCTACAATTAGAACTATTTAAACTAATCGATGGAGAAATAAAAAAAGTTCATTTAATAATAATTCAAAAAGTGTGTCCATGAATAGGATAAAAATCGAGGGTTACACTTACGAAGTAATAAGTGCAATATTACATCACAAATCATAGATTCGGAAAGGTCATTCATTATACTAGTTTTATTAAAAAAGGAAAAGTACGGTATGAAGTCAATGATATGACTTCTTTTTTTTGTCTTCAGTTATTTGACTGGTTTGATGCAGCTCTCCAAGATTCCCTATCTAGTGCTAGTCGTTTCATTTCGGTATACCACCTCCATCCTACATCCCTAACAATTTGTTTTACATATTCCAAACATTGCCTGCCTGCATAATCTTTTTCTTCTATCTGTCCCTCTAGTATTAAAGCGACTATTCTAGGATGCCTTAATATGTGGCCTCTCTTCTTTTAACTATATTTTTCCAAACGCTTCTTTCTTCATCTATTTGCCGCAATACCTCTTCATTTGTCACTTTATCCACCCGTGTGACTTTTAACATTCTCCTATAGCACCGCATTTCAAAAGCTTCTAATCTTTTCTTCTCATATACTCCGATCGTTCAAGTCTCACTTCCATATAAAGCGAGACTCCAAATATATACTTTCAAAAATCTTTTCCTGACATTTAAATTAATTTTTGGTGTAAACAAATTACATTTCTGACTGAAGGCTCGTTTCGCCTGTGGTATTCGGCATTTTATATCGCTCCTGTTTCGTCCATCTTTAGTAATTCTACTTCCCAAATAACAGAATTCTTCTACCTCCATAATCTTTTCTCCTCATATTTTCACATTCAGTGGTCCATCTTTGTTATTTCTACTACATTTCATTACTTTTGTTTTGTTCTTGTTTATTTTCATGCGATAGTTCTTGCGTAGGACTTCATCTATGCCGTTCATTGTTTCTTCTAAATCCTTTTTACTCTCGTCTAGAATTACTATATCATCAGCAAATCGTAGCATCTTTATCTTTTCACCTTGTACTGTTACTCCGAATCTAAATTGTTCTTTAACATCATTAACTGCTAGTTCTATGTAAAGATAGAGATAGGGAACATTCCTTGTCGGACTCCCTTTCTTATTACGGCTTCTTTCTTATGTTCTTCAATTATTACTGTTGCTGTTTGGTTCCTGTAAATGTTAGCAATCGTTCTTCTATTTCTGTATTTGAACTCTTAATTTTTTTTAAATGCTGAACATTTTATTCCAGTCTACGTTATCGAATGCCTTTTGTAGTTCTATAAATGCCAAAAGGAAAACAACAACAAAGACAGATATGCAAAGACAGATTAGATATGACTATCAACAAAAAAAAAAAAATAGGCTGAGAAATTAAAAAAATGCATATTTGTTAGTTCTACAAAGGCAATAGATTTTAATAATAAATCCATATGATAACAATCAGTAGTAATTCATAAAAAAAAAAATAAATAAAAAATAAAAGAATAATCTAACAAAACGCAGGGATATGAAAAAAAATTATAATGAAACTGTAAACTGTACGGTAAGAGTCTCGCAGATACAATTTCTTCCGCTCAAAAACAAAAATTTCTGTAATATAAATAAACTGTTTTTTTTAATTTTTTTACAAAACGATACCCAGATATCAAAAACAGTTAAGAGACTGCATTTCTATTATTAAAATCTGTTATTAATTTAGAATTTTATTTTTAAAAAGTACAAGTTAAATATATTAACAGCCAATTAATAATAAACAATGTTTAAGCGTTCCATATAACAAGCAAAAAATAGAAAAATTTGTTACAAAACTCACCAGCCTGATTTCATTTATATATAATACAGGGTCCGGCATATAAATCTGACGATTTTTTAGAGATAATAATTAAACTGTGTTTCGTACTATTAAAACATTTAATATATCAAATTAAAGATCAGTTTTTGCAATTTATAGTGAATTACTTCGAAATTTTTTTTGTAGATGAATATTATGTCGTCCAAATGTTTTCCATTACTCGTCACACACTCGCTTAACGTCATTCTAAAATTTAACATAGCTCGCTCAATCATCACTTGTGGAACCGCTTCAATTTCTCGTTGAACGGCCTCCTTGAGTTCTACAATTGACTGTGGTCGACTACTGAAGATTTTATGTTTGAGATACCCTCCGCAGAAAAAAATCACAAACAGCCAGATCAGGTGAATACGCCGGCCAAGGAATGTCGCCAAATCGGGAAATCAAACGTCCAGTAAAGGTTTCTCGCAGAACATCCACTGCGATTCTCGCCGTACGGGCGGTGGAACCGTTCTGTTGAAACCAAATTTCACGTCCTTGAAATTCATTCGGTTTCGGTCGCAGAAATTCATTCGTCATGTTTACGTATCGATGAGATGTTACTGTTACTCTGCGATTTAACTCCTCAAAAAAATACGGGCCGATTATACCGAACATTGAAACCGCACACCGCATTGTACCATATCGACTGTGAAGTGGTTTTTCAAGAATTTTCCGTGGACTATGCGAATCCCGATAACAGTAATTTTGTTTATTCACAAATCCTGACAGATAAAAATTCGCCTCGTCACTTAAAAGAATAACGGCATCTTAGTGGACATTTTCGAGGATGACCTAACAAGCTGCTTTGCGAGACGCCCGATCATTTGCATTAAGTTGCTGCGCTAGCATCATCTTATACGGATGGAATTTCACGTCGGCATGAAGAATTTGTCGTACACTTCGATCAGAAATGTTTAGCGCAGCAGCATATCTCGCTGCTGAACGTCGTGGAGACCGCGTAACAGGTAACCTTACGGCGTTAATGTTTTCAGGCGTTCTCACAGTCCGTTTTCGTCCTGTCGGTTTCATTTTTAAAGCAGACGATGGGTTCCTAAACTTCTTCACCTACAATATCGTATTCCTACTAGGAACAGACGCGTGTCGATTTAAATTGAAATGTCTGCGAAATAAACTCTGTGTTACAATAACCGAGTCGTTATTTTTAAAATAGGCTTCGATCACAAACGCTTGTTGTTCACCCGACCACGTCATACTGGCTACTGAAATAGCACGAATAGAACTGTCGATGTACAACACTCCCGCCTTCTCATTGACAGTGGTGCCAACATAACAATTACTACAAAATCTCAGATTTATATGCCGGACCCTGTAAATATCACATTTACAGAAATAATACAATTCTTATGATTATTCGTTGTTTAATAAACGAAATCGGGCAGATAAGAATTTTGTAACAAATTTTTTCTTTTTTGTTTGCTTATTATATGGAACGCTTAAATGTTGTTTATTATCTATTGTTTATTACATATATTTAACGTGTATTTTTTTTAAATAAAATTCTAAATTAATAATTTTTTTTTTTTTTGTCTTCAGTCATTTGACTGGTTTGATGCAGCTCTCCAAGATTCCCTATCTAGTGCTAGTCGTTTCATTTCAGTATACCCTCTACATCCTACATCACTAACAATTTGTTTTACATATTCCAAACGTGGCCTGCCTACACAATTTTTTCTTCTACCTGTCCTTCCAATATTAAAGCGACTATTCCAGGATGCCTTAGTATGTGGCCTATAAGTCTGTCTCTTCTTTTAACTATATTTTTCCAAATGCTACTTTCTTCATCTATTTGCCGCAATACCTCCTCATTTGTCACTTTATCCACCCATCTGATTTTTAACATTCTCCTATAGCACCGCATTTCAAAAACTTCTAACCTTTTCTTCTCAGATACTGCGATTGTCCAAGTTTCACTTCCATATAAAGCAACACTCCAAACATACACTTTCAAAAATCTTTTCCTGACATTTAAATTAATTTTTGATGTAAACAAATTATATTTCTTACTGAAGGCTCGTTTAGCTTGTGCTATTCGGCATTTTATATCGCTCCTGCTTCGTCCATCTTTAGTAATTCTACTTCCCAAATAACAAAATTCTTCTACCTCCATAATCTTTTCTCCTCCTATTTTCACATTCAGCGGTCCATCTTTGTTATTTCTACTACATTTCATTACTTTTGTTTTGTTCTTGTTTATTTTCATGCGATAGTTCTTGCGTAGGACTTCGCAAATTAATAAATTAATAAATAATAAATATCGCAAATTAATAATAGATTTTGATAATAGAAATGTACTGTCTTACCTTTTTTGATATCAGTATAATTTTATTAATTTTTTGAGCAGAAGAAATAATATATTTTTTTATTTTTGTTTAACCTCCGGAATCATCGATAGGTATTGCTTCAGAGGATGAGATGAACGATTTGTAGCGTGTCTTAAAACGCCATATGCCTGACCGAGATTCGAACCCGGGACCTCCGGATGAATAGCCGAAACTCTTACGATTCGCGCCACGGAAGCCGGCCGAAGAAATAATATCTGCGAGACTCTTACCGTACGGTTTACAATTTCATTGTAATTTTTTTGCATCTACTTTTATAAATTTAGTTACACGTGCAGCTAGGAATGACTTGAAGAGACCGTGAGACGAAAAGGTATTCATGTCGCTGTAAACCGACAGCAGTACCTGCAAAAATAAACCTGATTTTCCGACCAGTATCTACCTCGGACTCTCGCACACACATCCGACGGTCACTCACCACCAACAACAAAGAAGCACAGTCTACATCCTCTCTCGAAATTTGAATAGATTCGCAAAATTTATATCGAACGCGACAATAACTTCACGAATTAGTTGCACTACGAGACGCTACTCATACCAGCCACAATTATCGAGCGATGCAATTCTCGAACGAAAAAGAAACCGCCGCGTTAATAAATAACAAATATGGATCCCAATCGTCAGCGGAATTTTAACATAAATAAAATCAAATATTTATCATATAATTCGACTATGTTTTTAATGTTGAGGACGCTATCCTATCCGGTAAATTCGCGTTATTTATTGTTCAATGTAGCCATCTCTATAATAACCGATTCAATATATTTTTTCTGCGATAAATCTCGCAGGAAACCGACATTTATTAGCCATCGTGATCGAGTCATAGACTTAAAGAGTAAATACTGAGCTCTGTTTCATCAACTTAGAAAATCATTCGTTCGTACATCACGTGTTGTTTTGCAAAAAGTAATAATTTTTTAGACAATTCAAAAGAAATTTTAACTTTTAAATATACGAAGTGTGTGAGAAAAGTAGACTGATTTTTTACATATCAAAGTTTTTATTTTTTTCAAACAACAATATTATCCCCTTCAAATTACTTCCCTCGGGCAGCTATATACCGGCGGAGTCGTTGTTCCCACTCCTGGTAGCAGCGCTGGAAGGCTTCAACCGGTAGGGCTTTTAAGTAGTTGGTCACAGTCTTTTGAATATTCTTCAGAGTGACTGTGGCTGTTACTTACGGTAGAATTGTATTTCAATTCCATGGATAGTTAGTATCCTTCTTTTTGGCATTGTGTTTGCACACAGTTAGGATAGTTGTTGTTGGAGTCTCGGGGTTGTTTTTCAACACCGCTCATTTAGTTGGGCGATCTGCCAGGTCGTTAAGTTGCTTTTAAAAATGATCCACCTCATTTTCTGATGCGGAAGGCTGTATTTTTATTTTTACTGCGAAGCCAAATCGCTTCTTTGGCAGTTCTTTCTCGACCGCGGGTTTCTGTTTGTGTTGCTCTGCTTGCAGAGCGGATTCTGCATTGGAAATGGGTGGATTTGGCGGTAGGCTTTTAAGTCCCAGACTTGTCTGGTCAGTGGTAATTTCTTTGATGGTGTCGGCCTGGCAGAGTGTAGGTATCCTAACAGCTTACGCTGCTGTAATAACTGACTAGTCTTGGCTTCTCGTACTGTGTTGGCGCTTGCGGGGCCTTGTCCCGTAGGACTTCCGGGTGGCTAGGGCACCGCCCAGGCAGTTAACTGGCCGGAGGTAGGCGCTTTGGCACCGGCCTCGGTCAGAATAGTATTAATGGAGGTTGTGTCCGGGGGGTTCGCTCCCCGTGCACGATTATTAACTTTAGCATGGCGATTTGTCGAATTGGAGTGCACACCTAATGGGGTTATTGGGTTAAATTGGTTGCGATCGACCGATATATTCCGAGAGGATTAGTATTCCGAGTGGCCCTCCTTACCGGAGCTGCAGTGGGAGATTAGAGGTTATACTCAGCTCCCGACAGACCAAACTTTAGGACCTCTGGGACTTGGTTTATTGTTTATCTAGCGGCTGTCCTCCAATCGCTTAAATTCTTACGATCCGTTGCGGTTACCGAATTAATTTTCGCTGATAGATACGCAGTCGTGGCGTACTTGAGGCATTTGCGGTGTGGAATAAATTAGCTGATTGTGGTAGGCGCGGGGTCTTCTTCTCCGCGGTTTTCTTAGGCTTTTACTTAGTTCTTGAGGGCAACGTGGTAGCGTTAGGTGTCAGCCGTCTTCTTCGGAAGACGGAGCTCATACTATCTCATGACGAATTACCGATGTAGATGTCCCTCGGGGCATCTGCATCGGTGGCATCTCCCCGTGGCCGGGCTGTACATTGTGGAATGTGTTACAGTTTGAGGGCAAGAAGATGTCCTTCGTTAAAGCCACTGCTGGCTAGGAACGGAGGGGGTGGTGTAGCGACCTGACACGCTACGAGGCAGGGATCTTCTCCCCTCGGGGGGGAATCGAGATGTTCTTCAGAGTTCCACAATGACGTCCTTTTAAGACACGTTTCAATTTCGGGAAAAGGAAAAAGTCACAATGACTCAAATCAGGTGAATAGAGGGGTTGAAGAACCGTAGAAATGCGTTTTCAGGTTAAAAATTCCATGATGGAAACGGCCGTGTGACACGAGGCATTGTAATGATGAAGCATCCGCTTGTTTGCAATGTCTGGTCTCACGCGAATCACTCTTTTCCTTAACCATTAAGGACACCTTTTTAAAACACTTGGTTGACAGTTTGTCCTGAAGGAACAAATTCTTTAGGTAAGATAGCCCTGCTGTCAAAAAAGCAAATCGGCACGGTTTTGATCTTTGATTTGCTCATTCGACATGTTTTCGGTCGAGGAGATGACGGAGTGTGCCGCTTTTCGCTTTGTCGCTTTGTTTCAGGATCGTACTCAAATATCCACGATTCATCACTTGTGATCACACGATTGAAGAATTCTTGGTCGTTGTCAATCAATTCAAGATCAACGCACACGTTCCTTCGATTGTCCTTCTGTTCCGTTGTGAGGTTTTTCAGCACCGATTTCGCACAAACCTTTCGCATGTCCAAATCGTCTGTCAAAATTTGATTTACGTTGAAAGCGTTTAAATTTAACTGTTCACTCATCATTCTTATTGTTAAACGACGGTCTGATCTCACAAGAACCCTCACACGCTCAACGTTTTCTTCAGATTTTGAAGTCGAAGGTCTCCCTGAACGAGATTGATCTTCAACGTGTTCTCGGCCTTCCAAAAATGATTTGTGCCGGTGGAAAACTTGTGCTCTTGATAAGCAATACAAAAAAAGGTAAAAAAAGGAGGTGAAGTCAGATTCAATCCGATGTGCCTTCCCCTTTGTACGATGCAAATATTTCATTAATTAAAGTTTTATTTGGGTGTAACTGTGCAACCGATGAAAATAAGTACCACTTATGATATATCGTTGAAAGGTTGCAATGAGGGCTTATTATTGCGGTTAAGAAAAAGTCCAAAATCCAAATTTTTTTTGAATTTTTTTACTTTTCTGGTTCAGTCGATTGCAAATCAAAATAGAAGGTGGACAACTAGATGTTATAAGTCCTAAATTCAAAATTTCAACATCTTACGGCTAATCGTTTTTGAATTATGCGAGATAAATACGTACAGACGTCTCGCCGAAACTAGTCAAAGTGGATACAGGGATGGTCAAAATGGATATTTCCGTTGAAATATGACATTTTTCACGATCACAATACTTCCTTTATTTCGTACATAGAAGTAAAAATATGAATATGTAATGTAACAGGTATACAAAGAAATCATGTGGTGTACACATCAGATTTTTTTTCAATAAAATCTCTAATAAAAACATTAGCATTATTTATGTAAAATAACAATAATTTATTTTAATTATTATATATTTTACTTTACATTATGTATTTATTATAATAATTTATTTTTACCTCAAAAATAAAATAAAATCTTTAACCGTTTAACTTTCATTTAACATATTATAATAGATAACCCTCTACAAATAATTCAATATTACAGCAGTAAATCATAAAACTTTCCCGTTCACCGCAAATCCTCATTAATTAATCGTTAAGAAACAGTTTAAACAACCATATCCGTTCACTCGAATACGACTGGTCAAGATAAGAAAGTAGATATATAAATAAATAACATTATTAAATAATAATAATAATAAAAAGTGAAAAAGCAATTGAGGTCAGCAAACAACACTTTCTTTATGCAAATCTACATTATACTATTACTTAAAGAAATAATTTTTTTGTTTCTCAAGACATACACTTTGTCGCAGGTAAGTCAGAAACCAAAAAAAAAAAAAAAAAAAAAAAAAAACGAAATTAACAAATATCAATATCCTTAAATCAAATATCCATAACGTATTATTATACAGAGTGATTCAGGAGGATAGGGAAATACTTTGACAACTCATTTTAGAGGCTAAAAATAAGAAAAAAGTTCATATAAACATAGGTCCGAAAACGCTTCGTTAGCGAGTTATACAAGGTGAAAGATTTCGCTCGAGTTTCAGTTCCTACGGGTAAATTAAGGCTTTCTGAAATTTTGGGAAGGTCAATTAAGGGGCAAATTCAATTGTTTCTTATGCATTTTGAGCTGGGAAATCGATAAAATAGGTCCCAGAACTGTATCTTTCTTAATTTCTAAGATATCCCATGCAAAACGCCAAAAATGGGTCAAAAAACACATTTTTTTACGTTTGACGTACAATAACGTTATTAAATTGGCAATAAATCATACATTTTTTAAACATACGTTATAGAGAATTTAATTGTAAGAAGGTGGATGTTAATAATGTCAACAGAAAAAAAAAAAATTTTTTAAATGTCGACTTTTATTAACAACAAAACCGACTTCCAAACCCCATTTTTTCGACCCCTGAGAAAATGGTTGGTGATATCCAAAAACTTTACTTATATAAATTTTAGGCCCTTATCCAAAGAATAGTAGGAACTTTAAACGAATTCGATATTTTACTTAATAAGAAAGTTATAGCGATATTTTGTTTTTTCGAAACAGGGAGGGCTTTTTATATAAATATAGCTGTAATTATAAATCTAGTTATAATTATATAGGAGTAGCTGGAAATAGGATAATAATCTAATTCTACACTTCATCAATTCAAGAATACGGTACACGGTTTTTAAACTCATTTTGCTTAAAAACCGTATACGATTTAATCGAATAAATAATAAAATGACAATACAGATATATTATTAGATAATAACTTAATAAACTGTCAGCTTAAAATCACTATAATCCAACGGTGCTTAATTTAAATTTCTATGCGCACAGAAACAAATACATAATTAGTTTTTACTAATTATCTTCTCTTTCGCCCTTCCAGCGCATTTTTTGACAGATTTGGCGATCAAAGAACCCTTACTTGTCCACCATCTTTTGATCAATACCAAAAAAACAATTAAACCGCTTTCATATTCCTTCCACCGGCTAAACTAGAAATGGGAACGAACAAGGAACGTTCCGTACACACGCGGAGTAAAAAAAAAACTACCTTCCACCACCATTCCAGGGTCGGCACTGCAGGAACGACAGTGCTCTCTTTCCCATTCGTGCGCATACGCACAACAGCCAAACACCACGCCGCTGGAACTGTGAAGCGCACAGTTCCGTACAAAGATTTCTGTATCTTTCTCATAAACTGGGGGATGACTACTGATATTAAGGTTAAGGATTAGATATTGTACTAAATAAATAGTTAAAAGAGAAAAGGACTCATTATATTAAATGTTATCAATAACATCAAGTGGAAATAAGGGGGTGCTGCAGCGCCACAGTGCGTATACGCGAGTTGCCAATGTGTATGTATATATATATATATATATATATATATATCGTAATCTACCAGGAAAGTTAAGCAACTTCGCGATATTTACAATTTGACACCAATAAAAAGAAAACGGAAATCGACTTATATATATATATATATATATATATATATATATATATATATATATATATTTATAAGCGGTGAATATATATATACGAGGTGCGACAATAAAGTAATGAGACTGATGTGAAAAAAAATGTTGCTTACCGTTTTAGTCATGTTTATTGTTGTCTCCTTCAAAGTAGTTCCCCGTTGATTGCACACACTTATTCCAGCGCTTCTGCCATTGATGGTAACATTTCTGGAACTCATCTTCTGTAATATCCTCCAAGACCCCCGTCACAGCTTTTTGGACATCTTGTGTTGTTTGAAAATAGTGTCCCTTGACCGCCATTTTGACTCTTGGAAATAGAAAAAAGTCGCACGGAACGATATCTGGTGAATAAGGTGGCTGTGGTAGTACTGAAATTTGTTTTGAGATTAAAAATTGCTGTAATGACAGAGCAGTATGGGATGGCGCATTATCGTGATGCAGAATCCAATTATCAGCAATGTTGGCACGGACACGAAGAACTCGTTTACGAAGTCTTTCTAAAATTTCTTTGTAGAAATATCGGTTAACTGTTTGTCCAGGAGGCACCCGCTCTTTATGAACAATTCCCTTGAAATCGAAGAAGCACACAAGCGTGCATTTCACTTTTGACTTTGACATGCGAGCTTTTTTTGGTCTGGGTGATCCCTTTGAGCACCATTGCGAACTTTGGCGTTTTTTCTCTTGATCGTATTGAAAAAACCAACCTTCATCACCGGTGATAACACGGCTCAACAAATCTAGATTGATTTCCGTTTGCTCTGACAGGTCGGCTGCCACATTTTTCCGTGTTTCTCGCTGTTGTTGTGTGAGATTTTTGGGGACCAGTTTTGCACAAATCTTTCTCATACCAAGATCTTCAGTTAATATTAGACGAACCGTTTCTCGATCGATATTGAGTTCATCTGCAATCATTTTCACGGATAATCTTCGATCAGATCGTACGATTTCACGAATCCTGGTCAAGTTGACATCTGTCCGTGAGGTTGATGGTCGTCCACTGCGGTCTTCATCTTCAACATTCGTTCTGCCTTCGCTAAAAATTTTACGCCACCGAAAAACTTGAGCTCTTGCCATAACCTCCTCTCCAAAATCCTTCTGAAGCTTACCAAAAGTGTTCACTTATTACAGCACAACTCACGACTGAGCAGTTGCATCAATGTGGCGCTTGGACTAGAAGTAGCTTATAGACCAAGGTCAAAGATGGTGTGCCTACGCAAGCTGCAGGGTTGCCACATCTTACAAAGAAAAATCAGTCGCATTACTTTAGTGTCGCATCTCGTGTATATATATATATATATATATAAAAATTCAATGAAGTTTTACATTTATTAAAATCCGGAAGTGGCTTTTTGTTCGTTTTACATAGCGAAAGATTGTCATTTTTAATGATGTAATTAAATTATTACACAGATGTTTTTGGAAAAAGACACTAACACGCAAGTGATTCGTCAAGTTTATATAACACGCTTATTATAGACAACGCCTTCTATTAAACAAAACGTACCGATTTTAACGCACGCACGCATTAACTACAATTTAATTATTAACAACGCTGGGATAAATTTATGAAATAATATAACAAAACTTTAGGTCAAGAGAGACAGAGAGAGACTATTTTACCGGTAACGATTGTGTAAGAGAACCGGTGTCAGGTGAAATCGTTATAGGATTGCACAGAGCGTTTATAGCAGTTAACTTATATGCAGTTGGCACTAGATATACAGAATTATGCCGATTATAAAATTACAAAACTTATTTTTTGTAAAAACCTTGGTAGTAACTCAACTTGTCTTTTTCTTAAATTTCTTCAAAATTACGTAAACCATGAGGTGATAGAAATTCAATATAATGTGATCACATTACTTTGTTTATAAGAACACTAGTCAGAATTATCTGCGCGCGCACGTGCGCGTGTGAGCTCGAACATTATGTTACGGTAGAAAGAATACAGAACAATAATAATAATAACGTGCATCACGTTCACCATCGTCTGTCGTGCTAAAATATAATTTAAAATCATATCACGTAAATGTGTCATTTATTTATACTTAACTACGCGTTGTGATACAATCTATAGAAACGAAGCTGTAAGCACGTTTGATATCACTACGGTACTAATTTTTTTCTGATAAGAACGGCATAAATTGTAAATCGAACAGGGTATATCTAGTAATAATTCTTATGCGGAAACTTAACCGTTACTGCAGATATTTAATAAATTTAACGTCGATATAGAAAAATTATTATACGAGACGTTATCTCTAAATTAAAGACCGTTTCATTGTAAACAAATCTGCTATACCCAGTGCTGAACAGTGCCAGCCCGTACCCACTGGCAACTAAGCTCCTCATTTTTCGGCTGTACGTACTGCCGATTTTAACATATGCTTACCCGGCATGGGGGGCAGTGTTGAGCTCCTCGCTTCAAAAGAAGATCGAGGCCGTCCAAAACATCGCGTTGCGGACGATCTTTGGAGCTCCGTGGTTCGTCAGGAACGCCACTCTCCGATCTGATGCGAGATTTCAATCCGTGTCCGAGGTGGGGGTGGCGCAGGCGCGCAGACTGTTCGGGAGAGCGGCTGTGTCCGAACACAGTCATCTTCGGGACATCTGCCGAGAGGACCCAACTCCGACAGTTGTAAGGAAGCGGCCTCACGCCGTACTGGACGAACCACTGTGATGGTGCGGTGCGGTAGCCGAAAATCGACAAACCAGGCTTAGGGGCCTCCATATCGCATGAGCCATAAACGGAATAGTGCGTCAGACGCGTTTCCGGGGTCGCGAGTGAAAAGTTTTCGCGAGTTATATAGTTTGAAGACGTCAAACACGGTAAGTCGCGCATAAAACAAAAACGCGGTCTAAATTTAAAAAAACTTACAGTAAGACAAAATATCCCAGCAATTGCGACTCCTCCGGAAAAGGGGACGCATTGCTCCCTCCTTATAGCTAGTGCCCCGTTGTGGCGTATTCCTGCTAGCCTATTAAAGAGTTAGCACCGAAAGGACTTCAGTGGACGGTCTGAAGGGGAATTACGTCGGGAGGACAGGCTTTATAAGCCTAGCCTTCCGCGGTCGGCCCATGAAATGGGTTCGATAACGCTGGTTTAACAACGGATTGGAATGCAATTAATTCCGTCTTAAATTCACTAAAATAATAATAGACAAAACTTGAAAAATTATATCCGAGATTAAAAAATAACCCTTTTAAAAACAAGCCCGATTAGAATGATCCAGCAGCAAGGGACTCTGTCCAGGTTCTGCGATAAAGTAGGGAGTAATAGACTCCTGCCAACTTTGCATACCATTCCATTCCTAAACAAATCTATTCTGAAAACTGTATAAATATTTATTATTTGTATTAAACTACTACCTCATATTACTTCTCCATATAATCGCCAAATACAATAGGACATTTATCGTAGCGATACACCAGCTTTAATATATCCTCGTCGTATTCTTCTATCGACAGTCCATTTAGCCACTGATTAACATCACTTTTAAGTTCATAATCACCCGCGAATCGCGTACCGTTCAAAATTGCTTTCAATTTTCCAAGCAAATGGTTATTACAAGGAGATAAGTCCGGACTATATGGTGAGTGATCGTAAATTTTCCATCCAAATGTTCTCAGTAAATCACGTATCTGGGACCCGCAACATGTAGACGTGCGTTATAGTGCGGAGGACGACACCGTCGGTCAACCGCCCACGTCACCCATTATGAACGGTGCGCCGTAACAGACGTAGAGTTTCGCAGTAGGCTTCTACATTTATATTCGTTCCACGGGGCAAGAAATCGATCAGCAGTATACCAAACCGATCCAAAAACACTGTAACCATCAGTTGCATCCAAATGGCTGTGGGTTGACCTTTATCGTTGTCGTTGGTATTTGAGGATTACGTCATTCACTTGACTGCCGTTTTCTCTCTGGCGTGTAATACGAAATCCATGTTTGATCGCCAGTAACGATCGAATTAAGGAAGTAATCAACTTTTTGTGTGTAGCGCATCAAAAATTCAAACATTCGGATTTTTTATAAGCTTTTATTTAACTTGATTTAGTTATAATCAAATCTTGTAACTGCTATATCTTTTGATCTATCGTATGAAAATCAATGAAATTTGGTACACGTATGTAACTTCGATGACAATACAATACTACGGTGTTAGAATTTGGACATGAACCACCCCCATCACTCCATGCACTACCCCTACGCTAAATTCATGCATTTAGTTGAAAATTTTAATTTCTCATGAACTATCGTATAAAAATGATTGAAATTTGGTACACGTATGTAACTTCGATGTGTAAAAATAAATATTTTTACTTTTTAGTCTTAATAAACAAACAAAATTGAACAAACAATAATATTCAGATATAAATATTATTAAAAATATTTTTTTTGGGTGTAAAAAGTTTATTGTTCATTAAGACTAAAGAGTAAAAAATAATACAAAAAAATAACAAAAATATATTTGATTACATATAAAAAATTATTTTTTAAAAAAGAATTTAACTAATATTAATATTAACATTAATAAAAAAAAGGAAACAAATTAGAAAAACCCTCTAAAAATTAAAAAATAAATTATATAAATATCTAATAAATAAATAAATGTAATAATTATTAAATTTTAAAAGTAATGAAAATATTTAGTTAAATAAAAGCGTGGCGCAGTTTTTATAACAATCTATGCGAATAAGTATTTATAGACATTTGCTATATTTTAAAATATATTTTTTGTTTAATGAGGTTGTTTAGTATATGTATATACTTTATTTATCTGTAATAAAATAACTCGAGTTTTAATTCTTTGATGGTTCAAATTTGCACCGAGATGACCTTTAAGGGTTAATAAGATTAAAAATAAAAATTAAATTTAGAAATCTTTCACAAAGTTATTACATTTTGACGGTAATCTGAAAAATTATTAATTATTATCATTATTAAAATTGTAATCGTAATTATGAATTCAATAAATAAAAATTCATAATCGATTAAAATGAAACTTTTTGCAGAAAGAGTGCGTTCAATTTGGCTTAGATTACAAGCAGAATTTGAAGATGAACTTCAACTATGTGAGAACACGTACAAAGAAAGCTAGCAGATGCATTTTCCCAGATTGTTACTCGTAGCTAGTCAGTCTCAACTGGAGAGGTTCCAGCAGATCTTTCCGCCTCCTCGCGTCGTTATTGGAAATGAAAATGAAGATTAATTGTTGTAAAAAAAAAATGTTATGTTGTTTTAAACAAATTATAAAAACTTCGCCACGCTTTTATTTAGCTAAATATTTTCATTACTTTTAATTTTAAAATTTAATAATTATTACGTTTATTTATTTATTAGATATTTATATAATTAATTTTTAACTTTTCAGTGCATTTTTATATTTGTTAATATATTATATTTTTTTGTTTAAAATTCTCAATTTTTTTTACTTTTTACAGGGTTTACTAATTTATTTCGTTTTTTTTATTAATGTTATTTACGACGTTCCGTTAAGACGTGCGGCAACCGAAGTGCATAAACTTTTCTGACGTGTAAATGATCACGAATAATGCGACCGATAACAGCTCTTGATACACGAGGACCGGCTCGGAAACGGTTGAGCGACGATCTTTTCTGATCTAATCATCGACGCGTTTCAACAAGTCCTCGGTGATTATCAAGAACTTCCCCGAACGTTCTTCACCGTGCACATTAATTCTGTTATTTCTAAACCTTTTATACCGTCTTCGAACGTTTCTTTCATTCGTTACATTATCACCGTACACAGCAATCTACAAATTTCAGCCGTTTACGTTTTGACGGTAAAAAAAAACGTATGACTCCACTTATTTCACAGTCGGCGGCAACATCGATTTTCCTATTCATTTTATAACGTAAAAATTCGCATGAAATCAAAGATCCTACAACGCGACAACTTACAGGCAATGCAATGTGTACATTACTAGTGTGGCCATGAACAATACAGGTTCGCCAACCTTAAGGAGAGAAATTTCTTACCAGCGGTCTTTACTTTAGAGATATCCCTCGTAAATACAATTATAAAAATCAAAAAATATGACAGCCAAAAAATAAAAAAATAAATCCTATCACACTAAAGGGCATTTGTATGTGTGTGTGTTTCCGTCCCCCTTAGCTTACCGCATAAAACTCCAGTAGTCCGAGCGATGTCATTCCGTCCAACAATAAGTAATAACGTGCTCAAATAACATGCACCAGAATGTACCGATCACTAGCGGAAAATCCCGATTCGTTAGTACATGTCTCGTGGTGGTCAGGTGTATACTTGTTTTATTATAATACATCGATATATCGCATATATATATATATTTTTTTTTCTTTTTTCCCTACATCCCTGGGCCGGACATCCAATTAAGTATACTCGGCCCAGAGACGTGTCTTTTGACTCTAAGGCGGTCTGCCCGCCCATCGGTTTTACACCCGGCACGACAGGTCAACCGCCCCGGTACTAGATCTTTTCTTGCCTGCCTCTAATTCCCGCCGACGAGGGCAAAGCCCGGCTATGCCGTTCCCCACCCCCGCCGACAGAAACCGGGTCTCGGTCTTTATGCCGTTTGCTTCAAACCGGCGCGATCAGCACAAGGAGCGCGCGCACCCCCAAAACCAGTCACGCCGGCCGGGTCTAGGTCTTTTAATTTTATCCCCGCGAAATCTCCCCGGAGTCCCCGTCCCCTCACCGAAACCTGCACGCCAGGGCATACAGGCTCTCAGAGACGGGGCTGTCCGCCTATCCCTATTAACGATTGAACCTAACGATTCCTTCGTCGCGCCTCCTCTTCCTTAGTGCGAAGAACCGTACCGGCGAAATTGTTAAAAACGTTCCGGTTCTGCTCCCTCCTTAGCGACCACTCTACTATGTTATTCGCGTTCAGGTTATCGACTGCTATGAATTGTCTGTATTGTGCCCATCTTCGGCATTCAAACATCGTATGCAATGCGTCGTCCACCTCCTGGCATTAGTCGCAGTTGGGTGTGTCTCCCTTGCCGAATCTTTTTAAATAGTAACCGAAACATCCATGACCCGACATCATCTGTGTTATGTAAAAGTTCACCTCGCCATGTCGGCGATCCAGCCGTGCGTCCAAATCACTTATTAACCTTCTGGTCCAGGCCGCAGCGTTAGTCTCTGCCCGTACTTCCTTCCACCACTGTCGGGTCATCGCCTCGGTCTCAGCTCTACTACACCGTTCCGCTCTCGCTTTCCTGCTCTTGATCTGAAGTTCTATCGGCGGGACCGACGCAAGCACACATATAGCTTCATATGACAGGGTACGATACCCTGCAGCCGCTCCCAACAATGCCGTTCTGTGCATTCTTCGCAGTTTATCCTTGTTTCTTTGTATCCTGATTGCATCAGTCCAAACCGGCGCCGCGTATAACGCCGCAGACACCGCCGCCGACGCAATCAGTTTCCGTTTGGAGGCCCCCGGTACTGTGTGTTCCACGAATAATCTCCTGATGGCTTTTACGGTGAGCCCTACTTTTTTGCATACATTTTCTATATGCCCACCAAATTTGAGACTTTTATCTATTATCACCCCTAGGTATTTTGTATCCTTGATGTCAATTATAACCTTTCCACGGATCACGACCCGAACGCCGCGCAGTCTTCTCCTACCCGTGAAGAGGATACACTTGCTTTTTGCCGGGGACACCTCCATGTTGTTGTTTATTAGCCGGATGTCTAGCGTAATATATATCGCATATATTACGCTACCCGCGCATCACGTGGTACGGCTCTAAACCAATCACGTGCTCCGCTCTCTGCCAGTAGCAACAGCTGAACGGACAACTAACACAACCTCACAAAAACACACACACACACACGACTTTCTTTTTCCTGTTTAGTCTCCGGTAATTACCGCTCAGATAATACTTCAGAGGATGATATGTATGAGTATAAATGAAGTTTAGTCTTGTAAATTCTTAGTTCGACCATTCCTGAGATGTGTGGTTAATTGAAACCCAACCACGAAAGAACACCGGTATCCACGATCTATTATTCAAATCCGTGTAAAAATAACTGACTTTATTAGGACCTGAACGCTGGAACTCTCGACTTCCAAATCACCTGATTTGCGAAGACGCGTTCACCGCTAGACCGACCCGGTGGGCCATACACACACATGACTAACGGAAGAAAATTCAACTCTCTGTTGATATAGCTAGCGATAAACGTTAATTATATTTCTATTAAAACCTATTAAATTTATATCTACTCACTAAAAACACTAAAATGTTCACAAAAATATTCTCTATGCACCAATATTTCTTTTCTTAAAATATTTCTATAACATAATTAATATTATTATAAACATGAGGATAATAATACGTCGAAGGTCCAGAAGCATAACCCCCTGGCTAGACGGTCCGGCGAGCGAAGCGAGCTTGACCGGCTAGTAAACTGAACTCAAAAAAACGACTATAAATCGAACTAAAAGAAAGAAAGCAAGGTATAGAAATAAAAGATTAAACATCGTTATGCAGTATTTAATTAAATAAAAAAAATAATGAGCCAGGTTGTTGTGTATATTTAAAACATGTGTAAACGTATATGTAATTTAATAGGCGTACAAGAAGTAATGTGCCGGCCTCCGTGGCACGAGCGGTAGCGTCTCGGCCTTTCACCTGGATGTCCTGGATTCGAATCCCGGTCAGGCATGGCATTTTCACACACGCTACAAATAATTCATCACATCCTCTGAAGAACGCCTAAAGGTGGAAACCGGAGGTAAAAAAAAAGAAAAAGGAAGTCATGCGATGTTCGCAAATGATTTTTTAATAAAATTTTAAATAAAAATATAGGACTAATTTTTAAATATTACGATAATTTATTATTAATGATAACGTAAGGTTAATAATTTCTTTTTCATAAACCGAACAACTGCATTGCGTCAGCACATTAACAATTCTGTTGTCTGGTTTATTAGAGGTGTGTATTGTTATATTATAACGATAAGCAATTTTTTTTTTTTAGCAAACATTGCATATTTATAACGATAAGTTGACATATTTAATTTTCAAAATATCTATCTACACTATTCATACTTATACACACCAGATAATAAATTATTTGTTAATATTGAAAACTTGTTCTGACTTTTTTTTTGGGAGCTGAAGGATAATATTATATTTCAGCCAGGATCAGTGACGGCTCGTAGATTAAATTAGTAGGGAGTGCTGCTCCAGAAAATTATTTTCTGGGCCTTTACAAAGCCATGATTAAAATTTTCTATAAAATAAAAGAACCGAAAAATAATTAATGAAATAGAATAACTGGAAGCAAGGTAATTATCTAATTGTACACTTTATCACATTCAAGAATATGGTACACGGTTTTTAAGCGAATTGTGCTTAAAACCCGTATTCGGTTTAACCGAATAAATAATAAAATGTTAATACAGATAGTATTTTTTAGTATTATTAGATAATAACTTAATAAAATGTCCGCTTAAAAACACTACAGTCCAACGATGCTTAATTAAGTTACTATGTACACAGAAACAAATACGTAATAAGTTTTTATTAATTACCTACTGTTTCGCTCTTCCGGCGTATTTTTAAACAGACTTGGCGATCAAAAAGCCCTTATTTACCACCATCATCTGATCGCTACTGCGAAAACAACTAAACCGCTTTCCGTCGACTAAAAACTAGAAAAGGGAACGAACCGGGAACGTTCCATACAGACGTGGAGGAAAATAACTATCTTCCATCATCCCAACCCCGTAGGGGGAAGACACCGAACCTTGTGACGTTACCGGTGGGTACACCACCCCCTCCGTTCCAAGCCCTGAGGGGATTTACCAGAGATCGTCTTTATACCCTCTAACCGATTACACGTCACAATCATCAGCCAGGCCTCGGTCGGGATGCCATCGATGTAAATGCCTCGGCAGACATTTGCATCGGTAAAATACAAATCAAAATTCGCCTTCATGTACGCCTCAAACGGACATCTTCACATCCAACCGAACATGATTCCCTCAAACTAACTAACAGAAACCACGGAAGCGCGAACCCCGCTCCTAGTGAAGATTTGACAGCGTCGTTCGTGACTCTGAATCCCTCAGAAAACGAACGAGTTTAAAGTTAAATCAGTGCTACACTCGTACCGATAAAAATTGTATTTTACGCAATATAGAAATTCACACCTACACTCAAATAAGTCGACCGGTTTAGGTCACCTAACAAGGGGAACGCAAACTCATTCCGGTCCGCGGAGGAGCCGAGGACAAACTCCATACCCCCACGAAGTCTTATCATAGTGTCTCGCATAGCATTACCCACGAGCACGAGCACGACCCCGCCGCCGGTGATGTTAATAAAATTGTGTAAACGATGAAAATGTTCAAGAAAAAAATTTCTCGTCTTACTTTATCTCTCACTCTCCATTTATTTTGTGCGTATTTTTGGCAGAAAATGTTTCATTCCCCATTTCATCTTATCCTTTGAGGAAATGGTGGTCCTTGAGGCGAAAAAAGTATTATTTTTACGTATAATCCTGCCTGAAATCAGTGGCCAATCACTTATAGGCACTGTAAAACAGCATCACCCCCTTATTTCCACTTGATATTATCGATAACATTTAATATGAGTCCTTTTTTCTTTAAATCATTCTTTATACTTGTACAATATATAATCCTTAACCTTAATGTCAGTACCCAACTCACAGTTTATGAAAAAGATACGAAAATCTTTGTATGGAACTGTGCGTTTCACAGTTCCAGCAGCGTGGTGTTTGGCTGTTGTGCGCATGCGTACATAGGAAGCTGTACGCGAGGCTGCGAGAGAGAGAGAGAGAGTACTGTCGCTCCCTTGCGTGCTGGTGAAAGATAGTTTTTTTTTTACTCCGCGTGTGTACGGAACGTCCTTGTTCGTTTCCTTTTCTAGTTTAGTCGGTGGAAGGAATATGAAAACGGTTTAGTTGTTTTTTCAGTAGCGATCAGAAGATGGCGGAAAACAGCGGCTCTTTGATCGGCAAATCTGTCCAAAAAACAACGTTTGAAGGGCGAAAGAGGAGGTAATTAGTAAAAACTAATTATATATTTGTTTCTGTGCTCATAGAAATTTAAATTAAACACCGTTGGACTATAGTGTGGTCCCCCCAACCCCTTCTCAGACACAAGTGTGTCTGAAGGTTAATAATTACGTGGAGTGAATAATTACTGTTTACTTCTTCCACAAAAATCGCCGCCCCAAAACCGCGATCGCGAATATGTATCACCATTTGTAAGTTCCCTATTACCTTCCTTTCCTTTCAAGAAAGAAGAAAGAGGGAACGAGCCCAGCAGCCACTGACAGCACAGAAGAACGAAGAAACCTGCACTTTCCCCCGTTCAGCCCTTCGGGGCTTCGGGAATTACAAGGTTAATGGTATGTAACTTCGGTTACTACCAATTCTTGGAAAGTGCAGGCCAAAGAAGAACGAAGAGGTCTTCGGAAGAAGAAGAGGGAGAAGAAGAAGGAAGACCAACCACTCGTCTCAACATCACGGACTGGAGTCCGGAACAGAGCCCAGCAGAGATGCGTCCTGAAGGGCAGCCATACCAGAAGCGGATGAAGAGCTTCTACACAACCTCTCCTATTTCAAAACTTACAATAAGACAAAATAACCCAGCAATTGCGACTCCTCCGGAAAAGGGGACGCATTGCTCCCTCCTTATACCTAGTGTCCCGTTGTGGCGTATTCCTGCTAGCCTATTAAAGAGTTAGCACCGAAAGGACTTCAGTGGACGGTCTGAAGGGGAATTACGTCGGGAGGACAGGCTTTCAAAAGCCTAGCCTTCCGCGGTCGGCCCATGAAATGGGTTCGATAACGCTGGTTTAACAACGGATTGGAATGCAATTAAATCCGTCTTAAATTCACTAAAATAATAATAGACAAAAATTGAAAAATTAGATCCGAGATTAAAAAAATAACCTTTTTAAAAAAAACAAGCCCGATTAGAATGATCCAGCAGCAAGGGACTCTGTCCAGGTTCTGCGATAAAGTAGGGAGTAATAGACTCCTACCAACTTTGCATTCCATTCCGACTATAGTGTTTTTAAGCGGAAATTTTATTAAGTTAAAATCTAATAATACTAAAAAATATTATCTGTATTAACATTTTATTATTTATACGGTTAAATCGAATACGGTTTTTTAAGCACAACGCGGTTAAAAACAATGTACCATATTCTTGAATGTAATAAAGTGTAGAATTATATCATAATTCTGCTTCCAGCTATTCTATTTGATTCATTTTATTTTGTTTCTTTAATTTCCCAGAAAACCTAACCGTTACCTTGAAAAGCCTAGAAAAAATGTACAGGAGCAGCACCCCCACTAATTTTACTTACGAGCCGCCACTGATTTCGTTTAAAAGAAAACCATTGTTTAAAAAAAAAAAAAAATTATTTATTTTCAAGGTTATAATGGGTTAAGTAAAAATTATTCCACATATGTACAAAACTCCAAAGGAAGAATAAAAAGAAGACATGTCAAACTAAAGTACCGTATTTATATAGATTTACATTCAATATAAATATCTTTAAGTATAAGTAAATTTTCATGTTAATTGAACAAATCAATTAACGGTTTTACATTATAATACAATAGAAAATATAGTTTACGGTAGGTTTGATGGAGCCGGAGTGGGGGGGGGGGGGGGTGCGCGCGCGAACTACATGAAACGACTGACATACCGAGTCAACATTATACAAAAGTAGGCAAAAATGTTTAATTTCACAGTTTATACTGACATGCAACCTAATTCACAAAAGCAAACGTTGATTATTTTTCAGTTATTAGAAAAAAGTAGTAATACATTATAGAAAACAATTTAACACGTAACCAGTCGGGCGTAGAATTAAATAAAAATAATAAAAACCAATAGATATTCTCTGAAAAAAAGCTTAGTTGATTTATTAGTGTTATTATTATTATTATTATTATTATTAATATTGCTATCATCGTAGTAGTCCTTACAAATAATAAAATACAACTTTCTGTTATGCAATCTCAACCGGTCACAGTGAAAGGCCGAACTTTAATATGACGCAGCGAATACTGACCGCACCCGGTCAGAAACTAAACAAAGAAAGGATAATACTATTCATAACGTATCATATACAAATATAGTACTTAAAAACGGAAATATATAAACCGAATTTCCATATTCCTTAAATCAATTTTATTTATTATTCTGTTTTTTATCAATAACAACAGGATGTAGTATAACCTGCCTTAAAAAACCTAACATGACTTCCTCGTACGCCTATAAATTTTTTTTTAAAGTACAACAAATTTTATTTCTCTAATAACTTACGATATTTTTTCAATTTTTTTATTTTTACCGTTATTATTGATTTTTTTTTTTTTTTTTTTTTTTTTTTTTACTTTTAAATCCGCAAAGGACCACTTTAATCAGAATAATTCAAGTCTTTTTTTCCGATCTTTTGGCCTTTAAGTTCTTAGCTTTTACTTTCTCCCAATATTTACTCATTCTTAATGATCTTGCTTTACGATCCTCTTCTGAATAAACCCTTTTTGTATAATTATAAGTTGTTACTTTAAAGTCGGTATTCGGATCTTTAATAATAAATTTTAATTTTTCGGATTTATTTAAATTTAATTCTTGCATGTCTTCTTTAATTTCTTTGATCCATTACGCCGGATTCTTTAAAGACCAAAATCGATCGATAATTCTGTTAGTAATTCTATCCTGCGGTAATCTTAACAAGTGTGCGCAGAAAGAAATTCGCTTCTTTTTCATAGTATCGATTAAGGATTCCGAGTTTTCGTACAGAAATTTATTAGGCGATAATCTGTACCGATTTTCGCGTTTATATTTTTTGTTTATGCAGGTTCTAAGAATCCTGCGTTCAACTTTAAGCAAAGGTCCTATTTTTCTGATTTAATCTAAATAAAGTCTCGCTCGCGTAAGTAATTATCGGTTTAACCGCAGTTTTGTAACGTCTAATTTTAGTGTTAATCGAGAGCGATTTTTTGTTGTAAGTATTTTTGGTTACTTGTAGCGCTTTAAATAATTTATTAAGCCTTTCGGTCCGATTTTGTTTTTCATTACGATTACAAGTAACGA
This sequence comes from Lycorma delicatula, assembly GCF_047948215.1. Lineage (NCBI taxonomy): Eukaryota > Metazoa > Arthropoda > Insecta > Hemiptera > Fulgoridae > Lycorma > Lycorma delicatula. Next base: position 395,787,649 of record NC_134455.1, read on the forward strand.
TCTCTCAAAGATATTTAAATTTTTCTACAAGTTCTACTTTGTTTACGTTAATATTCACAGAATTAATAACTAAAGGATCTATAGCCATCATTTTAGTCTTTTCGTAAGAAATTTTAAGTCCGATTTTATTCGCAAGTCCTTCTATACTTATTATTTGTATTCAGGCTTCTGCGATACTATTAGCTAATAAAGCTAAGTCGTCGGCAAATCCTAGGCTATTTAAATTTAAGTTATCTCTTTTATGTGAATATTTTTTGGATTCATTTTAAACCGTTCGCGCATCAGAAATTCTACTGCACGATTAAATAATAAAGGCGAAAGTCCGTCGCCTTGTCTCAGTCCGGATTTTATATAAAAAGGATAGGAAAATTCACCGCGAAACTTCGCTTTAGATTTTGTATTTGTCGATGTTAAACCGAACATATTTACCGATTTAGGATTCGATCCGAGATTTCTCAGAATTTTTAACATCGAAGTCCTATGTATGCGATCGTACGCTTTTTTGAAATCGATAAAAGAAATAATCATCTGTTTTTGCTTTCTATTATAAATATCAATAAGAAATTTCAAAGTAATAATTTGATCTGGACAACTGCGCCAAGGCCGAAAACCACCTTGGTAATCGCCTAGCTCGCTTTCTAGTCGGTCCTTAATTCTATTGTAAATAATTCTAGATAAAATTGTATACGTACAATCCAATAACGAAATTCCACGGATTTGTCTTGTCGCCTTTTTTGTGTAAAGGATGTATAATAGCTGTCGTCCAATGTTCTGCAAGTTTTTCGGATTCCCAAACTTTAACCAGAGAATTATGCAAAGATTTTTTAACTTATTCTCCTGCATTTTTCGAAATTTCTGCAACCGTTTGCTCTTCTCCGCTCGCTTTATTATTTTTAAGTTCTTTAAGTGCATTTTCTACTTCTTTATAAGTCGGCGGTTTTCTGTTTGATTCTGGCGTTTTAATTTCTGTATTAACACTTATTTCTAGTAAATCTTTCGGTTCTTCGCAATTCAAAAGCTTCTGCAAGGATTTCCGCGTTTTCTTTATTGTTATGTGCAATTTTACCAGATTTATCGTTAAGCGTTAATGTTGGAGCTTTGTATTTTTGTAACCGACTATAAAACAGTTTATAGTAACTTTTAAAATTATTTTTATTAAAGTCCTGTTCAATTTGATTAATAAAATTATTTTGATTTTCTCTCTTTACATTACGAATAATTTTGTATGCGATTTTTCGTTGATTAATAAGATTCTTCACATTTATCGCTTTGAAATTTCAACCAAGCATTATCTGTTACGGCTTTATTGCAATTTTCGTTCCACCACTGGTATTTTTTCCTAGGATTTATAGGTGAAACCTTTTTTGCTATATCTTTCAATTTTAAAAAAATTTTATCCAAATCAGCTTCTACAAGAATTTCAGTTAAATTTTTATAATTAGCATTTTAAAAAAATTAGGGTTCAAATACAGAGATAGAAGAACAATTGCTAACATGTGCAGGAACCAAACAGCAACAATAACAATTGAAGAACATAAGAAAGAAGCCGTCATAAAAAAGGAAGTCCGACAAGGATGTTCCCTATCCCCGTTACATTTTAATCTTTACCATAGAACTAGCAGTTAATGATGTTAAAGAACAATTTAGATTCGGAGTAACAGTACATGGTGAAAAGATAAAGATGCTACGATTTGCTGATGATATAGTAATTCTAGCCGAGAGTAAAAAGGATTTAGAAGAAACAATGAACGGCATAGATGAAGTCCTACGCAAAAACTATCGCGTGAAAATAAACAAGAACAAAACAAAAGTAATGAAATGTAGTAGAAATAACAAAGATGGACCGCTGAATGTGAAAATAGGAGGAGAAAAGATTATGGAGGTAGAAGAATTTTGTTATTTGGGAAGTAGAATTACTAAAGATGGACGAAGCAGGAGCGATATAAAATGCCGAATAGCACAAGCTAAACGAGCCTTCAGTATGAAATATAATTTGTTTACATCAAAAATTACTTTAAATGTCAGGAAAAGATTTTTGAAAGTGTATGTTTGGAGTGTCGCTTTATATGGAAGTGAAACTTGGACGATCGGAGTATCTGAGAAGAAAAGATTAGAAGCTTTTGAAATGCGGTGCTATAGGAGAATGTTAAAAATCAGACGGGTGGATAAAGTGACAAATGAAGAGGTATTGAAGAGGCAAATAGATGAAGAAAGTAACATTTGGAAAAATATAGTTAAAAGAAGAGACAGACTTATAGGCCACATACTAAGGCATCCTGGAATAGTCGCTTTAATATTGGAAGGACAGGTAGAAGGGAAAAATTGTGTAGGCAGGCCACGTTTGGAATATGTATAAAACAAATTGTTAGGGATGTAGGATGTAGAGGGTATACTGAAATGAAACGACTAGCACTAGATAGGGAATCTTGGAGAGCTGCATCAGACCAGTCAAATGACTGAAGACAAAAAAAAAAAAAAAAAAAAAATTAGAATTTCCAATTAATCCGCTAGAAACGTATTCTCCTTTTTGGTTTATTCTTTTTGTTTAATTTCCGTTTTGTAGGCGTAAATTTTATTTTGATTTTAACTAAACAATGACCATCAAATCCGGTATCTGTTCCATTTAATACTTTAACATTTTGAATCTCTTTATGCACAAATTTATCCATACAGACGTGATCCAACTGGTATTCACATTTTTTCCAGTCTGGATGCTTCCATGTTTTTAATTTATTAGGTTTTCTCATAAAATAAGTCGATTAGGAGATTAAACCGTGATTTCTGCAAATTTCTATTAATCTGATTCCGTTTTTGTTCGTACGTTTTTGCGCAGGCCATTTACCAATAATATCGCGATATTTCTTTTCTTTGCCTAATTGCGCATTAAAATCTCCCAATAAAATATTTATAGTAAAACTTTATAGTAAAACAATCACAGGTTAATAATTATTAATAAATCGATATATTTAAATAAAAAAAAAGTCGGATTCGAATCGATGTGTCTTCCTCTTGTAAGATCCAAATATTTCATTAACCAAAATGTTTATTTAGCTATAACTCTGGAACCGATGAAAATAAGTACAATTTATGATAATCATTGAAAAGTTCTCAATGAGGGCTTCTTACTGCAATTAAGAAAAAATACAAAATCCAATTTTTTTTTTACCTTTTTGGACAATTTTGGTTCAGTCGATTGCAATCAAAAAAGGAACTGCACACAACTAGATGTTAGAACAATCCTAAATCCAAAATTTCAACATCCTACGGCTAATCGTTTTTGAGTTATGCGGGACACATATGCACATGTATACGTACGTACAGACGTTACACCGAACTGTTCAAAATGGATTCAGGGATGATTAAAATAGATATTTCCGTTGACATCTGAAATCCGAAATTTTTCGCGATCACAATACTTCCTTTACTTCGTAAAAGGAAGTAAAAAACTAATTTCAATTTTTGATTCATCCTACTTTGCGAAAGTTCAATTACATATTATTTTTTTTTTTTTTGTTTTTTGTTACTGAATTATTATTTATCGTAAAATTTTTTTAACAATCGGAGGTTAATAATTATTAATAAATCAATATATTTAAATTTAAAAAAAAGAAAATGTTGCAAACAAAAAAAGAATAAAAAGATCAAGAATCATAAATATAAAGAGAAAGAAAATTTTAAAACTAGAGAACGTCTACAAAAAAAATTAAGATCAGAAGAATTATAGCCATTAAATTTCAAATATCGTGCATGTATGCCTCAATATATATGTTGTTCTTGTGAGGATATATTTTTCTGTTACTCTGCAGTTAACTTTAATATAGATAAAATTAAACAGAAATTAAACTAGAAAATCCAAAAATATACGATTCTGAATTATAATCTCCAATTAATATTAAATAATTAGATGTTTCACCAAATCTATTACATATACACATATGTAATAATGCTTATTAAATTACATATTCACATTTTTAAAAGTATATAAAATTTTACTTCACTAATAACGTCTGATTTTTTATTTTTATTGAATAATTATTTATTGTAATTTTTTTTTTTTTTTACAATCACAGGTTAATAATTATTAATAAACCAATATATTTATATTAAAAAAAAAAAAACAAAGAAAATAAAGTCTCATTCGAACCTAGGTGTGTCTTCCCCTTGTAAGATCCAAATATTTCATCAATTAAAATTTTATTTGGCTATAACTCTGGAACCGATGAAAATATGTACCACTTATGATATATCATTGAAAAAGCCCTCTCAAAGAGGGCTTATTACTGCAGTTAAGAAAAATTACAAAATCTAAATGTTTGGGCTTTTTTTGACACCTTTAGTCCAGTTGATTGAAATCAAAAGGGGAAGTGCACAACTAGATGTTCCAAAATGTCAACATCCTATGGTTATTCGTTTTTGAGTCATTCGAAACTAGTAAAATGGATATTTCCGTTGAAATCTGAAACCGAAATTTTTCGCGATCACAATACTTCCTTTACTTAGTAAAAGGAAGTAAAGAACGTAAGCTTATTTTCAAGTTATCTGAATCTTAATAACATATTCCAACCCACCGGGTTGGTCTAGTGGTGAACGTGTCTTCCCAAATCAGCCGATTTGAAAGTGGAGAGTTGCAGCGTTCAAAACCCACTAAAGTCAGTTATTTTTACACGGATTTAATTACTAGATCGTGGATAACGGTGTTCTTAGGTGACTGGGTTTCAATTAAACACACATCTCAGGAATGGTCGAACTGAGAATGTACAAGACTACACTTCATTTACACTCATACATAGCATCCTCTGAAGTAATACCTGAACGGTAATTCCCGGAGGTTAAACGGTAAAAAGAAAGAATAACACATTCCAGCCGGCTCCCGTGTCGGGAATGGTACCGCCTCGGCCTTTTCATTCGTAGATCCCGAGTTCGAAACCCGATCAAGCACGGCATTTTTACACATACAAATCATTCATCTTATCCTCTGAAGCAATGTTTAACGGTAGACCCAAAAAAATAACACGTTTCAATTGAATTTTAACTAGTCCCCCGTTCGGATCTCCGGGTGGGGACTACTAAGGAAGGGGTCACCAGAAAATTAAAAAATAACATTCTACGAGTCGGAGCGTGGAATGTTAGAAGCTTAAAAAAGGTTGGTAGGCTAGAAAATTTAAAAAGGGAAATGGATAGGATAAATGTGGATATAGTAGGAATTAGTGAGTTTCGGTGGGAAGAGGAAGGCGACTTTTGGTCAGGGGATTTTAGAGTAATTAACTCAGCGTCAAATAATGGGCCGGCAGGAGTAGGTTTCGTGATGAACAAGAAAATAGGGAGGAGAGTGGAGTATTTCAAGACGCATAGCGATAGAATCATTGTAATAAGGATAAAATCAAAACCTAAACCGACAACGATTGTTAACGTCTATATGCCTACAAGCGCCCGTGATGATGATGAGGTAGAGTGTGTATACGAAGAGATTGATGAAGCAATTAAACACGTAAAAGGAGATGAAAATTTAATAATAGTTGGAGATTGGAATGCAAGCATTGGAAAAGGCAAGGAAGGAAATATAAAGGGTGAATACGGGCTGGGCAAAAGGAATGAAAGAGGGGACCGACTTATAGAGTTTTGCACGAAGTATAATTTAGTAATTGCCAACACCCAATTTAAAAATCATAATAGAAGAATATACACTTGGAAAAAGCCAGGCGATACTGCAAGGTATCAGATAGATTATATCATGGTTAAGCAAAGATTTAGAAATCAACTCGTTGACTGCAAAACTTACCCTGGAGCAGACATTGATAGCGACCATAATTTGGTGATAATGAAATGTAGATTGGGGTTTAAAAACCTGAAGAAAAGGTGTCAGATGAATCGGTGGAATTTAGAGAAGTTTGAGGAAGAGGAGGTAAAGAAGATTTTTGAGGAGGACATCGCAAGAGGTCTGAGTAAAAAAGATAAGGTAGAAAATGTAGAAGAAGAATGGGAGAATGTTAAAAAAGAAATTATTAAACAGCAGAAGCAAACTTAGGCGGAATAAAGAGAACTGGTAGAAAACTGGTAAGAAAGGGAGTACGACAAGGATGTTCCCTATCTCCGTTACTTTTTAATCTTTACATGGAACTAGCAGTTAATGATGTTAAAGAACAATTTAGATTCGGAGTAACAGTACAAGGTGAAAAGATAAAGATGCTACGATTTGCTGACGATATAGTAATTCTAGCACAGAGAGTAAAAAGGATTTAGAAGAAACAATGAACGGCATGGAAGAAGTCCTACGCAATAACTACCAAATTAAATAAACAAGAACAAAACAAAAGTAATGAAATGCAATAGAAATAACAAAGATGGACCGCTGAATGTGAAAATAGGAGGAGAAAAGATTATGGAGGTAGAAGAATTTTGTTATTTGGGAAGTAGAATTACTAAAGATGGACGAAGCAGGAGCGATATAATACGCAGAATAGAACAGGTGAAACAAGCCTTCAGTAAGAAATATAATTTGTTTATATCAAAAATTAATTTAAATGACAGGAAAACATTTTTGAAAGTGTATATTTGGAGTGTCGCTTTATATGGAAGTGAAACTTGGACGATCGGAGTATCTGAGAAGAAAAGATAAGAAGCTTTTGAAATGTGGTGCTATAGGAGAATGTTAAAAATCAGACGGGTGGATAAAGTGACAAATGAAGAGGTATTGCGGCAAATACATGAAGAAAGAAGCATTTGGAAAAATATAGTTAAAAGAAGAGACAGACTTATAGGCCACATACTAAGGCATCCTGGAATAGTCGCTTTAATATTGAAAGGACAGGTAGAAGGGAAAAATTATGGATGCAGGCCACGTTTGGAATATGTAAAACAAATTGTTAGGGATGTAGGATGTAGGGGGTATAGCGAAATATGAAACGACTAGCACTAGATAGGGAATCTTGGAGAGCTGCATCAAACCAATCAAATGACTGAAGACAAAAATAAATTTTAAAAAATAAAAATAATATATCAGACATTACAATGTTACTTAATTTAGTCTTTGTCTGCTGACGTAATTTAATACTTGTTGAGAATAGGCCTTTCTTTCTTTTTCCTGTTTAGCCTCCGGTAACTACCGTTTAGATAATTCTTCAGAGGAAGATATGTATGAGTGTAAATGAAGTGTAGTCTTGTACATTCTCAGTTCAACCGTTCCTGAGATGTGTGGTTAATTGAAACCCAACCACCAAAGAACACCGGTATCCACGATCTAGTATTCAAATCCACGTAAAAATATCTGGCTTTACTAGGACTTGAACGCTGTAGCTCTCGACTTCCAAGTCAGCTGATTTGGGTAGACGCGTTAACCACTAGACCAACCCGGTGGGTTTGAGAATAGGCCTACATTTTCATAACATTTCTTGTTATGGTAAAATATTTAATAATTTATAAATTATAAACAGTAGAATTAGAAAAAATTTAAAACTAATCCGAAATTACCATCCATTAATATATAATAATAACAATGATAAACAAAAAAAAAATTTAATGTTTCTCTGGACATATTCCAAACGTTTCCTGCCTGCACAATTTTTCCCTTCTACCTGTCCCTCCAATATTAAAGCGATTATTCCATGATGCCTTAATATGTGGCCTCTCTTACTTAACTATATTTTTCCAAATGCTTCTTTCTTCATCTATTTGCTGCAATACCTCTTCATTTGTTACTTTATCCATCCGTCTGATTTTTAACAGTGTCCTATAGCACCGCATTTCAAAAGCTTCTAATCTTTTCTTCTCGTGTACTCCGATCGTACAAGTTTCACATCCATATAAAGCTACGCTCCAAACATATACTTTCAACAATCTTTTCCTGACGTTTAAATTAATTTTTTATGTAAAAATATTATATTTCTGACTGAAGGCTCGTTTCGCTTGTGCTATTCGGCATATTATATCGCTCCTGCTTCGTCCATCTTTAATAATTGTACTTCCCAAATAACAAAATTCTTCTTCCTCCGTAATCTTTTCTCTTCCTATTTTTATATTTAGTGGTCGATCTACATTACATCTACTACATTTCATTATTTTCGTTTTGTTCTTGTTTATTTTCATGCGGTAGTTCTTGCATAGGACTTGATCCGTGCCGTTCATTGTTTCTTCTAAATCTATTTTACTCTCACGTAGAATTATTATATCATCATTAAATCGTAGCATCTTTATCTTTTCACCTTGTACTGTTACTCCGGATCTAAGTTGTTCTTTAACATCATTAACTGCTAGTTCTACGCATTATAAACTCCATTATTTCATTTCAATTAACTAATGAATGTGGTAAGCAATTAATTTTAACTATAAAAACAGATAGCATATCATTTAATCGACTTGTTTAGCTCTATTATGTGTACATTCAGACAAATATAATACATATAAAGCCTATAATTAAGTTTGCCTTGAAAGAATACCTTACTTAATTGATGACTTTCAATTACTGTTAAGTAAGAGTTTCTTTTTATTACTTATTTTTAAATGAAAATATATTTTTTAAACGGTAGCTTAAATCTTTGTATTAATCTGTTAGTATAAGTTTTTCTTTAATAGTGTTATACTATACGTGATATTTATTTCGAGTAATATTCGACGAGAATTTTGTTAAACATCGGTCTGTTATATGAGAAATAAAAAACATAAGGCATAATAAGCAGCAGTGAAGGTGCTTGCGCCGTCGGTGTCGTTCAGTGAACGCGTCGTACCAGCTTTTACATGTTTAGTTTTTTACACGTAAATATTGTCCATAATACAGTTGTTGACCATGTTAGTTACAAAATGACACCGCATTTACGTCTCTGAGACTAATAGTTAAAGACATATGTAGGCAGGACGATACAGACCTTTTCGTTATGCTACAAATTTCTGTTCTAGTACCCGTATGTTTCGGTGTAATCTTAAAGACTTTCACGTCTAAATGTGATAGATTAAAAAAGCACTAGAATAGTTATTACAACCCTTTTATCTCCACGATCCCCAATAAATAAAAAAAAATATGAATATTTCGCGACACTAACCCAGTGACACCTAGTTAAAACTATTCAGCTGCGTTCAGATAGCGATGGATATGAACATGCATTTGTGAAATATACAAAACAATGAGTGATTTACAGGTTCCAGCTTGATATTGGTTAACTGGAATTTCTCCCGCCACCACCCCATTCGGTCGACCTAGAGCATAGACCAAATGTCAGTGGCAAGATACGGCTACTGTGCCTCTAAAACAGTTAAGCGACCTCGTTACCTAAAAGCTCCTAATGAGCTACCTATCAGCGTGAGAGGATTAAGCAGAGTGCTATTCACCACCCGCTTATGTGTCCCAACTCGCTTGTCAAACTAAATGTTATGTGTGCTCACTTGTCAAACTAAATCTAGATCGGGGAGGCGCATCCCTTGTTACTAATTACTAAAAGTCATTAAAGTTAATAAAATAAAAGACAGCAATTTAGGCTGTCACGCCTCGGTCGCTGTATACCAGCTAGTACCCGTCTATCATTTAAAGCGCTTGGAGCTTGTATCTGGCCGGTGGCCAGCCATTACCTCAGGAAAAACTTCCCACAGCGGCGCTATAGAAATCGGTATAACCCAGATTAATTAAAAAAACTCTAGCGATGACGCTTGAACTTCGCAACCTCATCGAGGAACTCCCACACGGTCCGACAATGCGGCTCTCGCGACACTGACTCGCCGTTTATGAGCGGCCAGTTTTCCCCCTGACTTCTAAGTTCCCGGGTGGCCCGGTCTGTGGCCCCCCCAAGATCAGCGCAGTCGAACATCATATGCTCGTTCGACTGGACCTCCCTGCAGACACGCAAGTCATCAGCCGCTAGGCGAAACCGAAACCGATATGGCTTCAAATCCACATGGTTGGTGAGCACTTGAGCACCCGCTGCCCTTAAAAATGAATTCGAGGCATACCATCCCCCCAGATCCTGTTTAAACTTATACAAGGATCTTCCCTTATTCGTGGTGTGCCATTCAAGCTGCCATGCCTCCATCGCGAGGCTCCACAGCCTCTTCCGCAGGCGGGAAATGGGCAACTGAACGAAATTTAGATCAGGTGCATTACGATCCCCGTTCCGCTCCGGTTCTGGCTCGAAACCGCATCCCAAATGCCTCGGCTTACCGACCTCTTCGCAATCTCCACATGCCTGCCCGAACTTTTACCGCTAAATCGATTAGGAGAGCATTTCCCAATACGGTGGTAGCCAATAGGAGGTTGTTTTAAAAACACCAGTGCATAGTATCAAGGCTCTGCGCTGGGCACTCCTTAAATTTTGAAACAGTGCTCTATTTCTATCCAACCTATGCGCCCAAATTGGCGGCGCGTATGCGATCATGCTCTCGAAGACACCTCGGTACACCAAGTATATTTGACGGCCCGACAGCCCGTAATCCTTCCGAGCAATCCTTCTAAGTTTGTGCATCACAGAGACGGCGTCCGCCGCAACTTGCTTAATGCGGTTACTAAAAAGCAACTTGTCATCAAACAAAACACCTACGTACTTATGAACTCTTACTCGGCTGATTACACAGCCTTTATAATTAATGCGGGGATTACGACTGCTTGATAATTTGTCTGTACCCTTCAAAAGCATAAACTTCGTCTTGGGCACAGAAATCTTTAAATTTTGCACGTCCATCCAGCCCTATTCTCTAGAGCTGCGGTCGTGAATTACCACGAACTAAAAGGAGACAGTCATCGGCGAAAGCCTGGGCCGTTACCCCTTCTGGGAATGTCAACCCCAGAAATCCATCAAACACCAGGTTCCACAGCAGGGGACCGAGAACAGAACCCTGCGGGCTTCCCCTGGTGACGGATTTTTCCACAACTAGGTGCGCATCCTTTCCAGCTTTATATGTACGTGATCCTTGTAATTTGGTCTGCTTGTATAATATTCGCAGCAAGAGCGTCGTGTTCGAACATAAAAGAAATTCGGTCGGCGCAGTATATCCCGGAATATAAAAATGATTTCTCAATGATACGGGTACAGAAACTACTTGGAAAAAACGTTTTTACAGCTGCTAAGTTCTTCCTTCTTCTTTCTTTCTTTTTTCCTGTTTAGCCTCCGGTAACCACCGTTTAGATAATACTTCAGAGGATGAATGAGGATGATATGTATGAGTGTAAATGAAATGTAGTCTTGTACATTCTCAGTTCGACCGTTCCTGAGATGTGTGGTTAATTGAAACCCAACCACCAAAGAACACCGGTATCCACGATCTAGTATTCAAATCCATGTAAAAATATCTGGCTTTACTAGGACTTGAACGCTGTAACTCTCGACTTCCAAATTAGCTGATTTGGGAAGACGCGTTAACCACTAGACCAACCCGGTGGGTTACAGCTGCTAAGTTACCGGTTGATATTCATGCCCGGTTTATTAAAACATTTTCCGATAAAACGTTACAACCAAAATTCATATTTGAAGATTTCGATAAGTTTTGGCATGTCCGTCGAAATAAATATGGAAATTTAGTCACACAACCGTGGAAAATACTTATCCCTTTCGCCACATCTTACCTTTGTGAAAAACAGTTTTTCATCTATGCTTGCGAAAAAACAAAATTTAGGAAATTTTGGTTTTTATCGCTTGAAAAAAAGTTTCCTTTTTTGTGTGTTTCTAACATAGATTCACAAATGGAGAAACTTTTAAATGAAAAAAATTAACCACCTCATCGATCTATTTTCTTTACAAATATATTTACGAGGATTATTCTTTTTTCAAGGTCCGATTGTCACGAAATTAAAACCACAGTGAAAATTACATTTTTTTTATTAGTAACAAGTACTTACATAGTTACGTTATTTCTCTACATAGTCGCTACTTCGATTTAGATATTTGTCATAGCGTGGTACCGACTTTACAATTTAATCCTTTTTTTGGGGGGGGTGGGGTTCTTTTATTTTATAGAAACCTTTAACCGTGGCCTGGAAAAGGCCCAGAAAAAATTTTCCCGGAGCAGCACTCCCTCTAATTTTTGCTTGGAACCGCCACTGCTCTTTTCCCAGCAGTAAAAAAAAAAAACACAAATTTGTGGGACGGTAATCTAGATGCAGTAAAAAAGGTTTTCTGACGTAACTGTTTATATTCCGAAAAACCATCCCGGGAGCACGTCCATCGATCACGCGCACCCATACTCAAAACCCGTTACGTGACCGTGATCTCATATGCGAGTGTTGTATACAATACCGTTCTCCTGTAGGAACGCGATATCATCGTTTTCATTTGCGGGGGGGGCTGAATAAAATGAACAGGCGACTGACAACGATTGTTAATGATTAATATACCATCCATATGTTCAATAATACAAAACATGCGTCATCAAAACAAAGAACGTTTGTTTGTAACGTACAAATGGTACACGACTCATCGTCATGTCTTGACTACGTTTACACATTTTTACTTCCTTGTACGAAGTAAAGGAAGTATTGTGATCGCGAACGATTTCGGTTTTCAGATTTCAACGGAAATATCCATTTTGATCATCCCTGAATCCGTTTTGAATAGTTTCGGCGTGACGTCTGTACGTACACATGTATCGCATAACTCAAAAACGATTAGCCGTAGGATGTTGAAATTTTCGATTTACGACTGTTGTAACATCTAGTTGTAAATCTCCCCTTTTGATTGCAATCGACTAAACCAAAAGTGTCAAAAAACCCCGTAATCCAAAAACAATTTCGATTCTGGACTTCTTCTTGACTGCAGTAATAAGCCTTCATCGAGATCTTTTCAACGATATATCATAAGCGGTAGTTATTTTCATCGGTTCCAGAGTTATAGCCAAATAAAATTTTAATTAACGAAATATTTAGATCTTACAAGAGGCAATCGGTTCGAATCAGATATCATCTCCTTTTTTTAACTATTTATTTATTTTTAAATTTAAATATATTAATTTATTAATAATTATTAACCTACGTTATAACAAATTTTTTACGATAAATAATGATTCAATAATTTTTTTTTTTTTTTTTGAGGGCGAAAAACGCTTGTGCGTTATCATCGCCCGCATCCTTTTTTTATATAGAAAATTAAATGTTTTAAAACTATTCTAAAAGATGAATAAAACTTACAACTAATATCAAAGGTAAAAACTAATATAATATCAAAGTAAATAGAATTTTACAAAGTCCAAGATGGGTGTAAAGGGCCCATTCTTGGATAACAAAAGACTAAAAAAAAACTAATAACCATAAAAGATCTAATATAAAACTTAAAACTAAAATAACAAAATTAAATAAAACTTAGAACTAACACAAATTATATAATTAAAACTAGGTTAAAAATAAAAATTAAAAAGGTGAAATAAAACATAAAACTAACATTACTAAAATCTTACAACTAATATCACAGACAGTCTTTAAAATATTAAAAAAAAAAAACTTATAAAATTTAACAAATTCCGATAAGGAGTGTAAAAGGCTCCTAATCGGATAAAAAAAAAATCAAAAACTCAGAAAAAAGAAACTTATTAAAAACTCTTCCAGCGTTAAAAAATATACGCAACGATATTAATGAAATAGAATTTTATATACTTTTAAAAATGTGTTTACGTAATTTAATAGGCGTACAAGGAAGTCATATGGTGTTCACATCAGATTTTTTTAATCGGCGTGTTGATTTCCGTAAATAGAGATACATTGACCACCCACCGGGTTATTCTAGTGGTGAACCCGTCTTCCCAAATCAACTGATTTGGAAATCGAGAGTTCAAGTCCTAGTAAAGGCAGTTATTTTTTATACGGATTTTAATACTAGATCACCTGGATACCGGTATTCTTTGGTGGTTGGGTTTCAATTAACCACACATCTCAAGAATGGTCGGACTGAGACTGTACCAGACTACATTTCATTTACGCTCGTAAATATCATCCTGTGCAGTATTATCTGAACGGTAATTACCAGAGGCTAAACAGGTAAAACAAAGAAAGAAAAGATATACTGATGCTATTAAAGTTTGTGGGGGTCAGGTCTGAAAAGAACAGTTGAGATAGAAGGATCATAATACAAAAATACAAAAAAATAGGGGTTTTATCAAAACGATCAAATATCTTCATATTTGGTGTTTTTCGTCCATCACACACACACACACACACACACACACACACACACACACACACACACACACACACACACACACACACACACACACACAGAGAGAGAGAGAGAGAGAGAGAGAGAGAGTGAGAGAGATAGAAAGAGAGAGAGAGAGACAGAGAGAGAGAGAAGGAGAGGGAGAGAGATAGAGAGAGAGAGAGAGAGAGAGAGAGAGATAGAAAGAGAGAGGGAGAGATAGAGAGAGAGAGAGAGAGAGAGAGAGAGAGAGAGAGAAAGACACACACACACACAGTGGTGGCTCTTATTTAAAGTTAGTGCGGGAGCTACTCCAGAAAAATTTTGAAATGATTAAAATTTTCTGTAAAATAAAAGAATCGGAAAAAAATGAATCGATCAGAAAAGCTGTAAACAGGATAATAATTTAATTCTACACTTTCTTCGCATTCAAGAATATGGTACACGGTATTTAAGCGCATTGTGCTTAAAACCCGTAAACGGTTTAACTGAATAAATGATAAAATGTTAATACATATAATATTTTTTTAGTATTATTAGATAATAACTTAATAAAATGCCCGCTTAAAAACACTACAGTCCAACGGTGTTTAATTTTAATTTCTTTACCTCCTCTTTCACCCTTCAAACGTTGTTTTTTGGACAGATTTGGCGATCAAAGAGCCGCTGTTTTCCGCCATCTTCTGATCGGTACTGAAAAAACAACTAAACCGCTTTCATATTCCTTCTACCGACTAAACTAGAAAAGGGAACGAACAAGGAACGTTCCGTACACACGCGGAGTAAAAAAAAAACTACCTTCCATCATCATTATGTGGTCGGCACTGCGGGAGCGACAGTTTTCTTTTTTTAACTTTTTTTTTAAATTAAATATATTGATTTATTAATAATTATTAACCTGCGATTGTAAAAAAAATTTACGATAAATAATAACACAATTATAACAATAAAAAATAAAAATATCATAAGTTATTAATGAAATAAAATTTTTCGTACTTTTAAAAGCGTGTATATTTAATTTAATAGGCATACAAGGAAGTCATGCGGTGTCCAAATCAGATTTTTAATCGCCGAAACGTAAACATCAAGTAATATAATTAACGTTTAAAAGAAACCAGACGAAAGAATGTAACGAATATTAAATCTATACGTTAACGAAAAACAGCCGATTAAATAAATAACACTTGAGTGTTAAGTAAAACACTCAAGTACACGGAATAAAATCGCAACAATTACTTGTATGCACGACAGCAATATGAACTACATTTTACGTAATAACCGGTTAAAAATGGCTATATGCCCGTAAAAGTACTCTTATAATATTGTTCAGAGAATTGCGAACACATACAAGTCGATTATAATGCCTGATTCAGGATGTCATAACTCGTCGGACAGGTACACGGTTCAATTAAATGGGAACATATGCATCGATTAAAACGATATAAAATGTTTCCTACTGATTTAATTCGAATGACGGGATTGGCATTTTAATTTTCCTGGCATCACACCTCCAGACCTATGCTACAGAGGGAAAGTATGTTATCTAAAAAAAAATTACAATGAAATTGTAAACCGTACGGTAAGAGTTCCGTAACAAATGGTTTATTTAAATGAGATTATTTAATAGAGTTATTTAATTTTTAAATGAAGGTTGCATCCCTGCCAAATTCTCACTTTTTTATTACTCTTTAAATCACTCACTTATACTTCTTTTCAAATGAATTTTTAACTACGGTCTAAGCCACTAGAACGGTCAGTCTAGTATGAGCCATCAGAGACTCAACACGTATTTACCATTCATGTATAACTTATTTATAATAACATTACATATATGAAGCGTAAGTTTAAATATTAGTCGGCCTACGTGGCGCAAGGGGCAGCACTTGGCCTTTCATCCAGGGGTCCCGGGTTCGAATCCCGGTCAGACATGGTATTTTCACACGCTACTGGTCATTCATTCATCCTCTGAAACAGTACCTAACGGTGTCCCAGAAATTAAAAAAAACTGATGTTGATAAAAATAATTTGGAATATAATCAAAACAGAAACTTTTATTTATTTCAATGAAATAGTGAACAAAATGAGACTTAGATTAATTTTAACCCAACCGAGGTATTAAACTAAGGCAGCAAATTATATTATATAAATAAATTATATTATAAATATATATTATAATTATATTGTATACTCCTCAAACGTTTAAATTAAGTCGAATGCTCTGTCATACGAGGGTTGCTGAATCAAAAAACAGCATGTTAGTTTTAAATATAGTGTATATCAAAAGCCGATTTCGGAAAAGCATAATCGGAAAGCCGATTTCTAAACCGTACACATGTACGACCACGCACGGTCAACGAACGAAATTTACATCGACTGAAAGTGCGCCAACAAGTATTTGAAATACCTGACGGCAGATCGCAAAACTAGGATTAAAACGTACGGTAACTTCGGTCGTTAACAAAGTGACATTATGCAACAAAAGGCGTTTTGGGTTCTACAATTCGGTGAGACAGAGGTCGTAATAACGGTTCAGTGTGCGTTTCGACAGCATTTTTGAATCCATCCTCGGCTAAAAACATTCGTCGCTGGTATAAACGAGTTGAAAAATCGTGATATTTATGTAAAGGGAAGAAACCAGGACGACCACGAACTTCAGAAAAAAATATACGAGGGTAAGTTAATTTAGTTATATTTTTGTTTATGTTGGTAATACTGTCGTGTTGCGTAGATGACGCATGCGTGGTTTAATTTTTGTTATGTCTGTGTAGGTTTCATGCTGCTAGGTTAGTTCCATTGACCTAATCGCAAAAAAGAGGGTGGAGAGGGCACAAGGCAAGCCAGAACAAGAGGTCAGGGATGCCGTTTATAATATCTGGCAGGAAAGATGGTCGCAGGAAGCTGTGGGTCGATGGACAAGAACCCTCATTCCCAACATCAAGCCGGGGTTGTCGAGAAGATTTGGTGAGGTTGATCATCACCTATCGCAGTTTTTTACAGGACATGGTTCCTTCAATAACTACCTGCACAAAATAGGCAAGAGAGAAGAACCGATTTGCAACTACTGCAACGAGATAGATGATGCTGAGCACACCTTTTTTGAGTGCAATAGATGGGACACACTTGACATAGTAAGGCACTCACAGGTATAACTCCAGAGACAACAATTGAATACATGCTAAGAAGCGAGTCAAACTGGAATAATATAGCTAGTTTTGTTAGACAAGTCGTTCTACAGAAATACTCCGATGAGAGAAGACAAGGTGTTGGCTAGAATAGGACCGGGTGGACAGCCTTGCTGGTGAGGTCCAGCATGCTGCGGTGTGTTGGCACTGATGAGCCACCAAGGACTCCACGGGTAACAGCACACTGAATACTGAAGGGACCCGGCGCCGCGTCGCGGCGAACTGGGTCTGGCGTGGTGTCCAAAAGGGCAATATTAATAAAGAACTCTCAAAAAGAGCTAACCGGTAGGCCGACCTGCCATGCCGGTATATAGCCGGTAGGTGGGGAGGCCTATTTGAGTTTAAAGACACTCCCCTGGGCGGCGTAATACCAACAAGTCGGTCCGGCCCAGGGGAGCTGAGAGAAAGAAAAAAAAAATTATCCATTATCGCTACCCTGTCGTTAACCACGGCTGCTCCGCTTTCTGTTTGCACCAAAGAAGAGTAACGTTCAGCGATACGTTTTTTGTGGTCGGAAGGTGTATCCGGGGCCGAAATTCATCGAAGACTTTCGGAACAATGTGTTGCCGCAACGGAGTGTCTACGAATGGATTGAAAAATTCAAATGGTCGCATAAGTGTTACCCACGACTTCATAGAAGTCAAGTTAGGGCAAGATGTATGTGCAAGATTGGTCCCAAAACAACTCACACAGTCGCATAAACAAACGCGCTTGGACATCTGCCAAAAACATTTGGATCGCTATGGTAAGAACGGGACATCTTCTTAGACAGAATCATCACCGGTGACGAAACACGGATCCGTCATTACGAGCCGGAGAGTAAACCGCAGAGTATGGAATGGAAACATTCAAATTCGCCCTGCATAAAAAAAGTCCAAGACCCGACCGTCCGCAGGGAAACTGATGCTTACGGTTTTTTGGGACTCACAAGGCCTGGGCCTTGTGAGGCCTGGAACATTATGAGGAAAGGGGCACGACAATAAACAATGTAAGCAGTGAGATGCTTACTGCCAACCTGAAGCCTGCGATTCGAAGCAAACGCCGAGGACTGCTGTCGAAAGGTGTTGTGTTGTTGCACGACAAGCCCGTCCACATACTGCTGAAACGCTTCAGAAACTCAACTTTAAAGTACCGGCTCATCCTCCGTATAGTCCTGATCTTGCCCCTTCTGACTACCACTTGTCTGGTCCACTCAAAGAGGCATTAAGGGGCCGTCGATTTACCTCGGACGAAACAGTGAAAGAAGCGGTGCATTCCTGGTTCCCAACTCAACCGAAAATCTTCTTTTATGAGGACATCAGGAAGCTTGTGCAACGATGGACCAAGTGCGTTGAAATGCAAGGGGACTATATTGAAAAATGATGTACATGTAAGTTTCCTATTTGTATTGCGATAAAATTTATAACTACATTGCGGATAATAATTGATTTACCCTCGTACAACAAGTTGAAGAAGCTTTTCAGCGAAATCCGTAGAAATCCACTCGTCACACTAGCGAGAATTTGCGATTTCTTGTATGACTGTTAGCCGCGCGTTAAGAAGACGCTTGCATTTCAGGCCATACCGTTTACAACCGGTACAAGGTCTTTGTGTAAGTGACAAAATAAAATGTAAATATTTCTGTGATATATTGTGAGTCGATGCGGAATACGATAGGTTCTTACCGCGATTAATTTCTAGCGATAAAGCGACTTTTAATTTAAGCGATAAAATGTTCACTTCATAATATTCGCATAACGGGATTTGACAAACCAGACGAAATCGTTCAACAAGAGAGAGATTCACCAAAAGTCGATGTTTTTTTTGGGGGGTTTCGTTTACAAAAATTTATGGGCCTCTGTTTTTTGAAGGAACCAAAATAACAGGCCGTTCTTGAGATTTTGCAAAACTATTTTTTTTTTTTTTACAACGAAATAAAGTTTCTCAAGAATTAATCTGTCAACAAGACTGGGCCCCGTAACATCATCACGCCTGAGTTCTCGGTTTCTAGATGAAATAGCGCCTTGACGCTGTATAAGGCGTACGTAAGAGTAACACTTGGCACAACACTCTTGGTCGCCGAGATCCCTAGACATTACAACTTGTAACTTTTTCTTGTAGAGTTATATGAAGCATAGTTAATGAGTATATATATGTTCAACCGTTAACTGTCGATTTGGATGAACTGAATACCCGAATCACAGCTGTAGTAATTTCTTTAACAGAAAACTGTCTCCAACGCAACGCGGAAGAAATTAGATATCGTCTTGATGTTATCCGTGCAAAAGATGAAGAATATATAGAGAAAATTTTCAACTTTTTATATGAAATTCTAAACATTTTCGAGTAGTACGAGGTTTGTTCAAAAAAAGATCGAACTTTTTTTAATTACGCGCCAACGAAGATATTTAATGACGTGCAGTTGACAGCATTGTGTTCTGAAAACCTCCTCTGTAACCGGATGTTCTTGGTTTGTTGATATCTCGTTTAGATTTCCTGTTATTGTTATTTGGGTGCAACATGTTTAAATGTTAATACCGATTTTTTAATGTGCGTTTTTTAGGGACAACGTAAAATTTTGCGTGAAACTGGGGAAAACTTTCACAAAAACTTTAAGTTTTGAAACAAGCTTACGGAGATGATGTTCTGGATTGCCACGAATGGTTTTCACGACTTAAAAGTGGTCGTCAGTCGATCGAAGACAGTTCGATCAATCGAAGTGGTCGTCAGTCTATCGGTTCGACTTCAACCGATGACGCTCAGAAAATCAACGATTTTGTGCGTGCAAATCACCGATCGTCTCTCAGAGAATTTGGAGAAGGGGTTAGCATCTCGATTGAATCGTGTCATGACATTTTGGCTGAAAAATAGAACGTGCAACGAGTTGCATCAAAGTTTCTTCCTCGTTTGATGACCGAATAGCAGAAAGAACATCGAGTGGACAATTACCGGCAACTCCTTGAACGATGAAACATTCATGTAAAGGATCGCAACGGAAAAACGAAAGCCGGGTTTACGGATACGACTCGAATCGAAAGTCGATCGTCAAAAAATCGATATTACAAAAATCGATACTAACACTTAAACACGTTGTACTCAAATAACAATAACACGAAAACTAAACGAGATATCAACAATCCAAGAACGTGCGGTTACAAAGGAGGTTATACGGAACATAATAATGCCAACCGCATGATGCTAAATATCTTCATCGGTGTGTAATTAACAACGTTCGGTCTTTTTTGAACAAAATTAGTACATAATTTATAGAATTATAATAATAATTTATAAAACCCCTTACCAACAATTATCAGTAGTAACACATGTTCTAGCACTTTTAGAAAATTATTTTCATCTTCAGGAATGTACGGTAGTTAAGTTATGTATGTAATACGTAATATTTACTTCACATATTAATTAACTTATGTAAATAAAATAATACTTGTATAAATATAACTATTGATCGTCAAAATTATTAAAATTAAGTCATTCGACTTGTCATTACGGTGAACTCAATTCTTATGTTTATTGGAAGGGAATCAGTTTGGCCAACATAAGAATCAACAATTATCATTTAAATTTTGTTTGAATTAAATGTCACCAAATTTTATTTGCTCATTTATCAATTTGTTGTAACGACACAGATTTGCCATCTCCTTAAGGATGGCAAAACTGTGTCGTTCATAGCCACACTAGTAATGTACACAATCCATTGTTGTCTTTAAGTTGTCGCGTTGTACTATCATTGATTACGTGTATGAGTAATTATGTTACAAAACGAATAGGAAAACCAATGTTGCCATCGACTGCGAAATACGTAAAGTCATACGTTTTTTAATACATCAAAACGTTAAGCCGGCACAAATTCATAGGCGATTGGTTGCTGTGTACGGTGATAATGTAATGAATAAAAAAAACGTCCGCAAATGGTATGAAATGTTTAGAAATAACAGAATTTGTGTGCACGATGAAGAACGTTCGAAGAGGCCGTCAATAATCACCGAGGATTTACTGAAACGCGACGATGATGAAATCAGAAAAGATCATCGCTCAACGATTTCCGACCTGACCGTTCTTTCTCCTGTTCTTTCAAGAGCTGTTATTGGTCGCATTGTTCAAGACCGTTTAGGCTTTTTGCACGTCTTAACGGAACGTGACAAAACACCGGAACGGAATCTGTTTTGGAATATTTGATGCGCTACACAGAAAAAGTTGATGAGTTCCTTAATTCAATTGTTACCGGCGATGAAACGTGGATTTCGTATTATACGCCAGAGAGAAAACGACAGTCAAGTAAATGGCGTCCGTAATCACCAACCAAACCGGCAAAGGTCAAGCCATAGCCATTTGGACGGAAACTGATGCCCAAAATGTTTTGGGATCGGTTCAAAATCGATGACGTTGGGCGGCTGACCGACGGCGTCGTCCTACTGCACGATAATACGCGTCCATATGTTGCGGCTCCGACACGTGATTTACTGAGAACATTCGGTTGGGAAATTTACGATCACCTATCATATAGTGCGGATTTAATTCTTTCTGATTAGCGTTTGTATGGAAGCACGGGAGCTGAAATGGGGCACCACGACTTAGGGAAGATTCTTGTATAAATTAATACAGGATCTGATGGGATGGTATGCCTCCAGCTCGTTTTTAAAGGCAACGGGAGCCCGGATGCTCATCAACCACGCTAACTTGAACCAATATCTGTTTCGGTTCCGCCTGGCAGCTGATGAGCTGTACGTCTGCAGGGAGGTCCAGTCAAATGAACAACTGATGTTTGACTGCCCTGCTCTTGGGGAGGCCAGAGACCGAGCCCCCCTGGATATATGGTTGACCACCAGCCAATTAAGGCTCCAAGCGCTTTAATATGATGGGCAAGTACTTGATGACATTCAGCAACCAACGCGTGACAGCGAACTGCTGTCTAGACGAAGTAAATTTTAATTTATGGATGTCATATATACAGGGCGTTTCATAATGTTCTTCTAAGCTTCGAAAATTCATTTACAAAAAACTATTTCACTCATAAGAATAAAACAAGTACTGTACGAAACAGTACTTCAAATAGTTTTTTCCACATATACTAGGCAGTTAGTAAACCATTTGCTCGCTAGGCGTCGACAGTAGAGAAAATGGCTGCCACGGGAAGCGAGAAGTCGTTTTGTGTGTTAGAATTTCACTCGTCAAACTCAGTATTTTTGGTGCAACGTGCGTTTCGGTTGAAATTTCATAAGGAGCTACCAAGTGACAATTCGATTCGTGCACGGTATAAACAATTCAGTGAAATCGGTCGCTTGTGCAAGCGAAAATCAACCGGTCGTCCATCAACCTCAGAAGTCAATGTCGAACGTGTGCGTGCAAGTTTCATTCGCAGCCCGTCAAAATCGACTGCGGCTACAGGCAGAGAATTAGGAATTCCGAAAACAACAGTGCGAAGAGTTTTCCGTAACGTTTATTATGCAACCCAATATCTTCAGTTAACCCAGCGTCTTTCTGATGGAGATAAAACTCGTAGGCTCGATTTTTGTTTACAGTTACAGGAAAAGATGTTGTTAGATGAAGGTTTTCTAAACAAGATAATTTTCAGCGGTGAAGCTACTTTCCATTTTAGCGGCAAAATATACCGTCATAAAGTGCGAGTTTGGGAAACTGAAAACCCACACGTTTATGTGAAACGCATTCGGGATTCTCCGAAAGTAAACGTTTTTTGTGCGATCTCTCGTGAGGTAGTGTATGAGCCGTTCTTCTTTATGGAAATGACATTAACCGGCACGATATACCTAAATATATTACAATTACGGCTTACGCATCAGCTATTCAAAGACTTCATTTTCCAGCAAGATGGTTGTCCTGCCCATTTTCATAACGAGGTTCGACAGAACCGTAACAAAACATTATCTCGGCGCTGGATAGGACGCGCATCTGAAGAACACCAACACATTATGCTGCGGCCACCAATATCACCAGACCTCACGCCATTTGATTTCTTTCTCTGGGGTTACGTGAAAGATAAGGTGTTTATCCCACCGATGCCGCACGATATCGCTCAGCTAAAGGATCGCATAATCGATGCGATCAACTCTATCGAAAACGACATGTTAGAACGAGTTTGGCAAGAGCCTAGACTTTCGTGTTGATGTGTGCCGTGTCACCAGAGGAACACATATTCAACATTTATAGATTTTAACAAAAACTGTTTGAGTCCCTGCTCAACAGTTTTTGTTGAGCAGGGACTGCTCAACAGTCCCTGTTGAGCATTTTTAAATGAAATTAAACGAATTAAATGAAAGTTGTACCTCGTACAACGTTCATTTAGGTAAGTGAAATACTTTTTTTGGTCCGGATATTTTTTAACTCCTAAAAACATTATGACGCCCTGTATTTTTAGAAGTTGACAGGGTGCACCTACCCATTTTAGTAAATATATGACAAGTGAGCGGTTGGGACACGTAAGCGGGTAGTGTATGACACCGCGCTTAGTTCGCTGACGCTGTTAGGTAAGCTCTAAGAGCTATTTCGAACACTGGTTGCTAAACTGTTTCGAGGCTCAGTAGCCGTTTGTGGCACAGACAGTTGGTCTTAGGCTTTAGGCGACCGAATGGGGTGGTGGCGGGAGAAATGTCAAGCAAACCAAAAAAGCCAATACCGTTTGTTTGGGAAATTAAAAGCAATTTTGAACGGTAAGCGATTCGCGGGTGACGTTGAACTTAAAAATGCTGTTAATCAGTGGCTAAATGGACTGTCGACAGGAGAATACGACGAGGATATATTAAAGCTGGTGTATAACTACGATAAATGTCTTATTGTATTTGGCGATTATATGGAGAAGTAATATGAGGTAGTAGTTTAATACAAATAATAAATATTTATACAGTTTTCAGAATAGATTTGTTTACAATGAAACGGTCTTTCGAGATAACCTCTTGTATAATCGAAATACTTCTTTTTCTTATATATAAAGACAGCGTGAGAGAAGGGAGAGAGAAAAAGAGATATCAGAATAGTTCAATAATCCCTTTAAAATTCTTTTGAATTTAGCAATTATCAGTAAAAATATTTTTATAACTAAACACACACATACGAACACTTCTCACGCTCTTTGGCCTTTGGCCAAAAAATTATGTAAAAAATCAATAAACTGATCCATTTACACTTCAGAAAAAAATTATTTATAAAGAAAAGCATGTAGATAAGCAAATTCACGCGCGCACACACACACACACACACATCCATGTAACTAATTGTATTTCACTTACCACCAAAGAACCACAAAGTTAGTTTTAATAAAAATATCCATATTTTGACAACATTAGAAAACCCTTCGATATATTTTTCATTAGGTACCCAGTTAAACCATTTTGATGTAAGATCCTGCAAAAAGAAAATTACGGTAACCCATGATCAAAATAATACTTACTTAAATATTAATTAATCTATGATTATTAATATAAAATATATCATCAATAAATTTGTTTTAAAAAATTATAAAAAGAAACTTTTCACAAGATAAAGATATGAATTCAGTTCATGAATTCAATCCATTAAAGGTTGTGCTTCAACCGGCAAATTTCCACTACTAAGAATGGTGCGGTTTCAGTAATTCATAAAAAGATTGTAGGGAAATTTCTATATGTTATATTGGTATCCCTGAAAGCCTCCAACCCAAAATTTTGTTTATCAACAGTTGTAACCACAACGTCAGTTCTTCTATAGTTGTTGCGGTGAGTTTAGCGAGTCACTATGTTCTCGGATAAAGATAAAGCAAGGTGTGTTTTATTGATGACCGAATTAAAATCCGTAATTGTAGTTCAACGTGCGTTTCGACGTGAATTCGGAAGAGATCCGCCGCACAAAAATAACATAACACGTTGATTCAAACGATTCAAAGAAACCGGATCGGTTAAGAAACAGAAATCAACCGGCAGACCGAGTGTACCGGACGAAACGGTTGAACTAATTAGACGATCGGCAATTTGAAGTCCTGGGAAGTCCATCCCCCATCGAAGCGTCGAATTAGGTATTCCAAAATCAATGGTTCACAAAGTTTTTCGTAAAAAACTGAAATTACACGCTTATAAAATCCAGATACTGCAGGAATTGAAACCCGATGATGGTGTAAAACGTTACGATTTTGCCGTTGAAATGTTGGACAGAATAAGTGAAAATGAATCATTTTTACAGACGAAGCTACATTCCATGTGAATGGATGTGTTAACAGATACAATTCAGGAATATGGGGTTCTGAAAACCCACACGCAATTATCGAGAAACAATGCGATTCGCCTAAAGTTAATGTTTGGTGTGGCGCGATGAAAAATCGTGTAATAGGGCCTTTCTTCTTTGCTGAAAAAACAATTAATGGAGTCGCGTATCTTGACGTGTTAACCGATTATTGCTTTCCTCAGCCGGATGAACTCGAAAACATTCATCGACTTCATTTCCAACAAAACGGTTCTCCCCCGCACCTTTAACGCGTCGGTCACGGACGATTTGAACGAAAAATTTGGAGATCGATGGATAGGCCGGCAAGGACCCGTACTTTGGCCTCCAAGGAGTCCAGACCTGACATCTTGCGATTTTTTCTTGTACGGGTACATCAAAAGCGTTGTTTATACGCAAAAAATTCGCGACCTAAACCGCTTAAAAAACAGGATTAATGAAGCGATGACAACTATTAACGAAGAAATGTTAACTAATGTTTGGAGAGAAGTCGAGTATCGTTTGGACATTTGTCGAGCGACTAAGGACGCACATATTGAAATTTATTAATTATGTAAAAAAATGTTTGAGACGACAAATTTGAAAAATAAAAAACATAAACTGTAACTAATTCCGTTTTAATTTAAACCATGTTCAAAACCGCACCATTCTTTTATGATAACCCTATATATATATATATATAGTCTATGACACTCCCGGTAACGGAAGGATTCCAAAGCGGTATTATACATCTAAATCGGTTCAGCCGTTGAGCTGCCACGGTGGAAAAAACATACATCCATGCATTCAAAATAAAAATATTTAGGAAAATTATTTAGGAGTGTAATAAATTACACTCCTGTTTAAGCAGACACGTAAATAAAAAGGTTTATTTTATCACAGACATACGAATTCACCTAAACAATCGAATTGAAAAAATAAATCGCCTGCTCTTTTTAGAGATCACCGTAATGGAAATTACGTTTTAGTTCACGGAATCGACCGAGGACTTTTATCTTAATTACTATGATATTTTTCAAGCTATGTATATATAATGCCCTTTTTTTATAAAACCATTTATATAAAAATTAAAAGGAAATACGGGACCCCATAATAAAAATGAGATTTCAAAATAGATTACAATTACTTTTTATGAATAGACAAATATTTTTACTTCCTTGTACGAAGTAAAGGAAGTATTGTGATAGCGAAAAATTTCGGTTTTCAGATTTCAACGGAACAATCTATTTTGATCATCCCTGAATCCATTTTGACTAGTTTCGGCGTGACGTATGCATCTCGCATAACTTAAAAACAATTAGCCGTAGGATATAGAAAAATGTTGTATTTAGGACTGTTATAACATCTACTTATGTACCTCCCCTTTTGACAGCAATCGAAATCGACTAAAAGTGTCCAAAAAAGCCCAAAATCAACATTTTGGACTTTTTCTTAACTGCAGTATTAAGTCCTCATCGAGAGCTTTTCAACGATGTATCGTAAGTGGTACTTATTTTCACTGGTTCCTGTTTATCGTCGAATAAAATTTTAATTAATGAAATATTTGAATCTTAACAAGGGAAAGATCCATATATCATTGTTTTAAAAAACGTTTTACAATAAATAACACAGATAAACATAATTTTTGTTTCCTAACATGCGATAGATGATTTTAATCTTTTTTTTTGATGCTAAAAACGAATATGAACTCAGAATTTTTCTATCATCCACCATTTTTGAAAAATCTTTTTATTATAATAACCGATTTTTTACATTTTTCAACGTGTAGTTAGGATTTTAAGCTCCTATATTGTATTTTATTAGCTCATTTTTTATAGTTTAACTTTGTTAACGTAATTTGTAAACGATAAATAAACAATATTTTTTTCTTTTTTGTCTCAGTTATTTGACTGGTTTGATGCAGCTCTCCAAAATTCCCTATCTAGTGCTAATCGTTTCATTTCGGTATACCCTCTACATCCTAAATCCCTAACAATTTGTTTTACAGATTCCAAACGTGGCCTGCCTACACAATTTTTCCCTTGTACCTGTCCATCCAATATTAAAGCGACTATTCCAGGAAGCCTTAATATGTGCCCTTAAGTCTGACTCTTCTTTTAACTATACTTTTCCAAATGCTTCTTTCTTCATCGATTTGCCGGAACACCTCTTCATTTGTCACTTTATCCACCCACCTGATTTTTTAACATTCTCCTATAGCACCGCATTTCAAAAGTTTATAATCTTTTCTTCTCAGATACTCCGATCGTCCAAGTTTCACTTTCATATAAAGTGACGCTCCATACATATACTTTCAAAAATCGTTTCTGACATTTAAATTAATTTTTGATGTAAACAAATTATATTTCTTACTGAAGGCTCGTTTCGTTTGTGCTATTCGGCATTTTATATCGCTCCTGCTTCGTTCATCTTTAGTAATTCTAGTTCCCAAATAACAAAATTCTTCTACATCCATAATCTTTTCTCCTCCTATTTTCACACATTTAGTGGTCCATCTTTGTTATTTCTACTACATTTCATTACTTCTGTTTTCTTCTTGTTTATTTTCATGCGATAGTTCTTGCGTAGGACTTCATCTATGCCGTTCATTGTTTTTTCTAAATCCTTTTTATTCTCGGCTAGAATTACTACATCATCAGCAAATCGTAGCATCTTTATCTTTTCACCTTGTACTGTTACTCCGAATCTAAATTGTTCTTTAACATCATTAACTGCTAGTTCCATGTAAAGATTAAAAATTAACGGAGATAGGGAACATCCTTGTCGGACTCCCTTTCTTATTACGGCTTCTTTCTTATGTTCTTCGATTATTACTGTTGCTGTTTGATTCCTGTACATTTTAGCAATTGTTCTTCTATCTCTGTATTTGAACCCTAATTTTTTTAAAATGCTGAACATTTTATTCCGGTCTACGTTATCGAATGCCATTTATAGGTTTATATAGGCCAAGTATGTTGGTTTGTTTTTCTTTAATCTTCCTTCTACTATTAATCTGAGGCCTAAAATTGCTTCCCTTGTCCCTATACTTTTCCTGAAACCAAATTGGTCTTCTCCTAACACTTCTTCCACTCTCCTCTCAATTCTTCTGTATAAAATTCTAGTTAAGATTTTTGATGGATGACTAGTTAAACTAATTAAACTAGTTAAACTAATAAACTAAATAAACAATACTAGACAAAGAATTAAATATCGTATTATAGTAAAATATAATGACATCATATTTAACAATGAAGAGTGGACCTCCGTGGATAAGATTAATCATGTCTGTGCAGGTCAAAACATGTAACTGAAAACACAGCTATGTTGTTTGTATTAAGCGCTGGATTTAGAGATGAAATAATTTTGTTCAATCTTATTTCTGTCTTAAGTTTGTAAACAGTGCAGCATCATAATGCCTTGAAATTGTGTAAATGATGTGGATGCCTTTTGTTACGTATGTGGTGAGTTTATCGTAAAATCAATTAGAAAAAAACATTACACTTTCAATTAAAAAAGCATATCGTTTGTACTTTCAGTGTAAAATTGGGGATCAGGATAAGACGTGGGCTCCTCATATGGTATGCACTAATTGTTTTGTATATTTAAGAGGTTGGCTGAAAGGCACACGGAAGGCTTTGCCATTTAATGTACCTACGGTTTGCCGTGAACCAAAGGATCATGCAACCGATTGTTACTTTTGTTTAACAATGTGTCTGGAATTTCTAAAAAATCTAAGCGTACTGGAAAATATCCTTCATTGCAATCTGAAATCACATCTGTACCTGACAGTGTAATTATTCCAGTTCCTGACCCACCTGTGAATGTGTATGAAGAATCAGGAAGTACTGAAGTAGATAATGATTTTGATTTTAAATTATCTTCCAAAAAGCCACATCTTATATCACAATGTGAATTAAATGATTCGGTTAGGGATATAAATTTATCAAAAAATGAATCTGAACTGTTAGGATCAAGACTGCAAGGTTGGAATTTACTTTAAAAAAATGTAAAAATTTCGGGCTTTCGAAGGCAACAAAAAGAACTTTCTCAGTACTTTATCGATGAAAATAATTTGGTTTATTACAGAAGTATTGATGACATTATGTTGCACTTAGGAGAAGTTCATAAACCTGAGGACTGGCGCCTTTTCATAGATTCGTCCAAGTATAGTTTAAAAGCGGTTCTACTACACAACGGTAACTAATATCCTTCAATACCGATCGCTTATGGTATTATTTTAAAAAGATATACGATGTGATCAACATTCTTGAAAAAATAAATAATAAAAAACATAGCTGGAACGTATGTGGTGATTTGAAAGTTATAGGTATTTTGTTAGGCATGCTGTTAGGCTATACTAAGTACACGTGTTTTCTTTGCGAATGGGACAGCTAGAGAAAAGCATTATGTTACCAAAGAGCGAAAGAAACGAGACAACTTAACTCCAAATGGAAAAAATATTATTCACGAGCCCTTAGTTGAACACAAGAAAGTATTTTTACCCCTCCCCATATCAAGCTAGGGTTAATGAAAAATTTTGTAAAAGCAATGAAGAAGGATAGTCCCGGATTTTTGTAAATCAGGCAGAAATTTCCGAATGTAAGTGAAGGAAAAATTAAAGAAGGAATATTTGTTGGTCCTCAAATAAGAGAGTCGGTCAAAGATGATGTATTTAACTCGATTTTAAATTATGTAGCAAGTTCAGCTTGAGCTTCATTTAAAGACGTTTGCAAACAAATTTCTCGGCAAACAAAAATCCGACAATTTCCACAATATTGTTAATAAACTTCTTACTTCATACAGAGCTACGGGATATAATATGTCTTTGAAAATACATTTCCTCCACTCACATCTGGATTTTTTCCCGGAAAACCTCGGAGACGTAAGTGACGAACACGGTGAACGTTTTCATAAAGATATTTCGGCGATGGAAAGCCGCTATAAAGGGAAATGGAATACTAACATGGTAGCCGATTACTGTTGGATATTAATTCGGGATGTGCCTGAGGTTATTTATAAGATAAAAGCATTAGCGAAATCATTTAATACAGATATGACCACAAAAAATTATAAATTTTTCAGATTTTAACTACATTTTTCCTTAATTTTTTTTTGAAGCGTAATTTATTTAAAACTAAGGGTGATAGAAAAATTGTATTTACAGATCTGTTATGTACGCAAAAAACAGTTTAAGAAATCGTAACATATTTAGAGAAACATTAAAAAATATATTTTTGTCTATCAGTGTAATAATTCAATAATAACAATAAAAATTAAAAAAAAATAAGAATAAATATCAGAAGTTATTGATAAAAAAATTATATGTACTTTTAAAAATATGTATATGTAATTTAATAGGCGTAGAAGGAAGTCAAGTAGTGTCCTCATCAGATTTTTTTTTTTAATTTATCGAAAAAAAGGTTAAGTAATAGCTAAATTAATAAATCGTATAACATTTAATCGTAATGAGTAATGATAAAATATTTACAGAATTACAACTAGCGAGTACAATTTTCGTTTGTTTTATTTGAGTTTTGGGCCCGGTAAAATTGTTTGTTCTATACACGCGCTTTGTTTCTTAATCACGCTTCACGGACTACTGAATAATAAGCAAATTTCTTTACCGAGAAAATCCAACGCAATTTATCCATTGTATTTTAGTACTGCGTACATGAATACAGATACAGGATGCGATTGCAGAAAGATAAATTATATAAATAACGCACGAACTTGTGAACGTATTCGTATGCCGTGACAATGAGAATTCTACGGCTATAATTTTAATAAACAATAATATAGTCGATGAATGTTAAAAGATAAATTCCAGCTAATGAAACTGTGTAAAAATAAATATTGAATATCTAATCCGTTGATTCTAAAAACGTTTTCGCCCATCACCCTCAATTATAGTAAAAACGTTTTTAGCACCCTCAACATTTTTAGACTTACCCATCTGTTAAAAAAATAATAATTTCAATTGCTGTTTTTTAGATGCGCTCTTAGAAACAGCAACTGCGATTATTGTGGCATATCCTATTTCTGATTTGAAAATTATATTTTAAATGAAAGCAATTAAAACGCATATTTAATCATATTTGGAAGTATTTTATTCAGATTGCCTTCAAAGAAACTCCAATCTTAAATAATTACGACTGTAACCATGAACTTAAATTAAGCTGAGAGAGCGGGTAAAACACGTTAGTCTCAACTTTAAAGATTTCAATACCCCGGCACAAAATGAACAAACCCCAAAAACTACACGCTACGTTAAAGATCTCACAATACATCATCGTGCCAAGTGATACTGCATTTATAATACGAAAGGCATAGTCGATAAGCGAGTGGAATATATTGAAGAGGTATACAGAGAAAATGAATTAGAAAATAGTGTTATAGAGGAAGTAGACGAAGGGGAAAAGAATGAAAGGGGAAAAACAATACTGAGATCTGAATTTAAGAGAGCATTGAAAGATTTGAATAGCAGAAAGGTTTCTGTAATAGACGGAATACCTGTAGAATTTTTGCGCAGTGCAGGTGAGGAAGCGATTGATAGATTATACAAACTGGTGTGTAATATTTACGAAAAAGGGGAAGTTCCAGCAGACTTCAAAAAGAGTGTTATAGTCATGAAACCAAACAAAGCAGGAGCAGTTAAATGTGAAGAATACACAACAATTAGCTTAACTAATCATACATAAAAAATCTTAACTAGAATTCTATACAGAAGAATTGAGAGGAGAGTAGAAGAAGTGTTAGGAGAAGACCGATTTGGTTTAGGAAAAGTATAAGGACAAGCGAAGCAATTTTAGCGCTCAGATTAATAGTAGAAGGAAGATTAAAGAAAAACAAACCAACATAGTTGAAATTAATAGACCTAGAAAAGGCATTCGATAACGTAGACTGGAGTAAAATGATCACCATTTTAAACAAATTAGGGTTCAAATAAAGAAATAGAAGAACGATTGCTAACATTTACAGGAACCAAACAGCAACAGTAATAATCAAAGAACCAAAGAAAAAAGGCAGTCCGACAAGGATGTTCCCTATTTCCGTTACTTTTTAATCTTTTCATGGAACTAGCAGTTAATGATGTTAAAGAACAATTTAGATTCGGAGTAACAGTACAAGGTGAAAAGATAAAGATGATACGATTTGATGATGATATAGTAATTCTAGCCGAAAGTAAAAAGGATTTAGAAGAAACAATGAACGGCATGGATGAAGTCCTACGCAAGAACTACCGCGTGAAAATAAACAAGAACAAAACGAAAGTAATGAAATGTAGTAGAAATAACAAAGATGGAACACTGAATGTGAAAACAGGAGGAGAAAAGATTATGGAGGTAGAAGAATTTTGTTATTTGGAAAGTAAAATTACTAAAGATGGACGAAGCAGGAGCGATATAAAATGCCGAATAGCACAGGCTAAACGAGCCTTCAGTAAGAAATATAATTTGTTTACATCAAAAATTAATTTAAATGTCAGGAAAAGATTTTTGAAAGTGTATGTTTGGAGTGTCGCTTTATATGGAAGTGAAACTTGGACGATCGGAGTATCTGAGAAGAAAAGATTAGAAGCTTTTGAAATGTGGTGCTATAGGAGAATGTTAAAAATCAGATGGGTGGATAAAGTGACAAATGAAGAGGTATTGCGGCAAATAGATGAAGAAAGAAGCATTTGGAAAAATATAGTTAAAAGAAGAGACAGACTTATAGGCCACATACTAAGGCATCCTGGAATAGTCGCTTTAATATTGGAAGGACAGGTAGAAGGGAAAAATTGTGTAGGCAGGCCACATTTGGAATATGTAGAACAAATTGTTAGGGATGTAGGATGTAGGGGGTATACCGAAATGAAACGACTAGCACTAGATAGGGAATCTTGGAGAGCTGCATCAAACCAGTTAAATGACTGAAGACAAAAAAACAAAAATTACCACCCAAAAGTTTCGAGCTTTTGCGCATAATCATCAGAAACAAAAAAGGTTCTCTGCCGAAGTTTCCTTCTGACGGACTACGACATTGAGACAAGTTCAATCATCAAAAATTTCTAAATTATAAAAATCACTTAAAACATGTTGTACTTAAACAACAAAAACTAAACGAGATATCAACAATCCAAGAACATGTGGTACAGAGGAAGTTATGCAAAACATAATGCTGCCAACCGCACGTCACCAAATATCTCCGTTGGCGCGTAATTAAAAACATTCGGTTAGTTTTTTAACATACTTCAGTCATACTTCCTGCTTTTCCTAAGGTTCTCTGCCGATATAACAAACAATAATTATAATTACACCTTCAAAAACATCTCGATTAAATATCTTAAATCAATATTTAAATATGAATAAAGATAAAATAAATTATTTAAAATAAAAAACGATTTCGTCTTTCAACAGACTCATTGTTTGAAGGATAAAAGAAATGTTTTGCTAACTTTAAACACTTGTTTTCATAGAACATTTTTTCTATAATCTGTTCATTCTTAGAACGAGATATGAAATAAACAAACAAAGCGAATGTGTTAGTGCGAGTATACACAGCACACTACTGTACACGCCGAGCTGTTGCAACTACCGGATGTGTTTAAAAGCAAAAAAGTGTTTATGCGGTATCTCAGAATGAGCAGCGAACGCATCAGAATTATTATTGCGTAATTATTTCATTATCTAAATATAAAAGTACTTAATTTTTTTTTATGAATATAATCAAGGTCATTCCGTATATATCAAAGGATAAGTCGTCTCTTAAGCAGGCTAAGGTCAATTAAATTTAAATAGTCAATATGTATTATAAAATGTCATCATTAATCTATTATTACTACACCGTTTCCTTATCAATCACTGAAATTCAAATTAATTATCATATATTAAACAATTTTATAAGACAATAAAAGTTTTCGTAAGGCTCGATAAATACCAGAGGACCTATCATAAATTTGTTAGTTTATCTCTAAGATTACGAATTAGTAAGCATTAAATCAATCTATCAGAAAAATATGGTGTGTTCTCCACATTACTTCCTTCTACGCCTATTAAATTACATAATACATTTTTTTTAAAGTACATATAATTTTATTTCAGTAATAACTTCTCAAGAAAGAAGCCGTAATAAGAAAGGCAGTCCCACAAGGATGTTCCCTATCGCCGTTACTTTTTAATCTTTACATAGACTAGCAGTTAATGATGTTAAAGAACAATTTAGATTCAGAGTAGTAGTACAAGGTGAAAAGATAAAGATACTACAATTTGCTGATGATATAGTAATTCTAGCAGGGAGTAAACATGATTTAGAAGAAACAATGAACGGCATAGATGAAGTCCTACGCAAGAACTATCGCGTGAAAATAAACAAGAACAAAACAAAAGTAATGAAATGTAGTAGAAATAACAAAGATGGACCGCTGAATGTGAAAATAGGAAGAGAAAAGATTACGGAGGTAGAGGAATTTTGTTATTTGGGAAGTAGAATTACTAAAGATGAACGAAGCAGGAGATATATAAAATTGCTGAATGGCACAAGCGAAACGAGCCTTCAGTAAGAAATATAATTTGTTTACATCAAAAATTAATTTAAATGTCAGGAAACGATTTTTGAAAGTATATGTTTGGAGCGTCACTTTATATGAAAGTGAAACTTGGACGATCGGAGTATCTGAGAAGAAAAGATTAGAATCTTTTCAAATGGGGTGCTATAGGAGAATGTTAAAAAATCAGGTGGGTGGATAAAGTGACAAATGAAGAGGTGTTGCGGCAAATCGATGAAGAAAGAAGCATTTGGAAAAGTATAGTTAAAAGAAGAGTCAGACTTATAGGCCACATATTAAGGCATCCTGGAATAGTCGCTTTAATATTGGATGGACAGGTACAAGGGAAAAATTGTGTAGGCAGGCAACGTTTGGAATATGTAAAACAAACTGTTAGGGATGTAGGATGAATGAAATGAAACAACTAGCACTAGATAGGGAATTTTGGAGAGCTGCATCAAACCAGTCAAATGACAGAAGACAAAAAAAAACTTCTCATATTTTTTCTTTTTCTTTTTTATTTTTATTATTGAATTATTATTTATTGTAAAACTTTTTTTTACAATCAGAGGTTATTAATAAATAAATCAATATATTAAATTTAAAAAAAGGAAATAAAGTCGAATTCGAAACGATGGCCTTCCCTTTGTAAGATCCAAATATTTCATTAATTAAAATTTAATTTGGCTGTAACTCTGGAACCAATGAAAATTAGTACCACTTATATCGTTGAAAAGCTCTCAATTAGGGCATATTACTGCAATTAAGAAAATGTCCAAAATCCAATTTTTTTTCGATTTTGGACTTTTTGGGCACTTTTGGTTCAGTCGAGTGCAATCAAAAGGAGAGGTGCACAACTGTAAATTACAACAGTCCAAAATTTCAACACCGTACAGCTGATCATTTTTTAGTTACGCGAGATACGTACGTGCGTCACACCGAAACTAGTCAAAATGGATTCAAGATAGATATTTCCAAAGAAATCTGAAAACCGAAATTTTTCAGCATCACAATACTTCCATTACTTCGTACAAGATAGGACAAAAGGAGGAAAACGTGACTATTTCGACGTCTATCGTCTTTACAAGTTAACGATAAAAAAATTAATACTAAATTATTTACGCTGATAAAACACCACCTATCACACGGTCACAGATACGTGGGTCGCCCAAGGAGAAAATGGTTACCGAAAGAGGCGGCAAACTTGTCGTAGTCGTCAAATGAAGGAAGAGGGGTTGGTGAAGAAGAGGGAAAAGGAGAAGAAAAGGGTTGAAGAAGAAAAGCAAACCGAGAGAATCGACAAATGAACAAATTTAAAAAAATTATTCTTTCCTTAAAATCGCCGTTATTACTACTAAGTAATACAAAGAAAAGCTTCCCGATTCAAATTGATGGCATTATCCTACCCTACTGAACGGCATTTGTCTGTGTGTGCGTCCCCGTTAGCTTAGCAACGGAATATACCGATATTCCGTTGCTAGCGGAATTCCGCTAGTGATCGGTATCACTAGCGGAAAATCCCGATTCATTAGTACATGTCTCGTGGTGGTCAGGTGTATACTTTTTATATATTTATATATCGAAGTTTTAGGCCATGGAGAGGTTGCCCGGAGCAAATAATATCCCTAAAACTTATGATTGACTTATATAAAAGACGGAAAAAACAACTATTAATCACCTTCGTCGACTTTAAAAGGGCCTATGATTGTATACACCGACCATCCATGATGAATATTCTGAGAAACCTGGGCCTTCACCCTAAACTCGTAAACATGATAAAATTAACTTTAACCGATACCCAGTCCAGAGTGAAATTCAGAGGTGAACTCTCTCGACCCTTCTACATAAAAACTGGGTTGAGGCAAGGAGACGGCCTCTCACCACTCCTTTTTAACTGCGCCCTTGAATTTGTCATGAGAAAATGGTATGAAATAAATCCCAAAAATATAAAAATGGGTACTAAGAAAAACTCCATCGCACTAAATCGCCTAGCATTTGCAGATGACATCGCTCTTTTAGCAAATAATATTCAAGAAGCCAAAACACAAATCATGAGCCTTCAAAACCTAGCACAAAAGATAGGGCTTCATATCTATTTCGAAAAAACTGAACTGATGGCTATAGATCCTCTGGTAATAGAGCGCATTACGGTAAACGATCAGAAAATTAAAATAGTAAAACAATTTAAATATCTAGGGGAAATAATAACTTATAATTTAAATGAAAAAGTGACATGGCAAAACAGGACAAATAAAATGATTAAATCCCAAAAATTAACTCGGTCAACATATAACAAAAAATGCCTTTCTGCTAAAACAAAACTTAAACATTATAAAACTGTAGTACAGCCAGAAGTCACTTACGGAAGCGAGACCCTTTTCAAAATCACTCAGAAAAACCGAATTGAAAAAATTCTGAAAATAGAGAGGAGAATTGTCAGAACGTGTATCAATAAAAAAACACCAAAAAGAAGGCCGATGGTGGATTGTGCCAAACGAGGTGGTGTATCGAGAAATAGAGCCTGTTACTGATACTATGCGGAAAAAAAGAATCTCTTTCTTCGGTCATCTCATAAGGACACCGGAAACAAGACCGTCAAGAAATATCATTGAAAAGCTCTGGTTCCAAAAGCTAGAAGCAGGATGGATCAAAGAAATTAGAGAAGATATGAAAGAATTGGGAATTTCCCTGACCGACCTACAGAATAAAACTGGAAAAATTACAAAGCTAAAAAATAAAAGCATTAGATTTAAACAAAAGACAGACAAACGACAAAATACAACGAAGAGGGTGTTTACGGATGAAGAAAAGAAAGCAAGATCTGAACGGATGAAGAAATACTGGGAAGCTCGGAAGAGTAAAATAACACGCTTTTCTCAGAAAAGATCCAACTAAAATTGACTTAAGTGGTCCCATGTTGGCCGTAAAAGCATAATAATAATAAATAATAATATCGAAGTTTTGGGAAAATTTAGTACTTTTTTACCGGATCCGAATTTTCGGACGAAAATCGCAAATACTTCGAAAACGGTCGGTCGTAGCGCAGTGAAAAATGTTTTTCGATCCCGCTCGACGACGCTTCATCCGTTCCCAGATGATAATATTTCCAAGTACCCCGGGACGCAGTTCGGAAATTGGTGAAAAGGTGCGATAGGGTTCCACCGTAATATCTCCGCAACCGCTAGTCCGATTTCCACGATTCAAACGGCGTATGTATCAGCAGGTCGAACGCTAACTATTTAACGCATCGGTTACGATCTTGATCGACCGGATCTTGGTTATCCGGAAATTAAATCGTTTAGCTCTATATTTTAACTGCACTCACGCACCGTAAAACGTATT
Organism: Lycorma delicatula; assembly: GCF_047948215.1. Classification (NCBI taxonomy): domain Eukaryota; kingdom Metazoa; phylum Arthropoda; class Insecta; order Hemiptera; family Fulgoridae; genus Lycorma; species Lycorma delicatula. The sequence goes on from NC_134455.1 coordinate 395,825,976, forward strand.
GATCCGATCATTCGTTAAATACGCTCAAATCTGTGCGCTGGCACAGTAGTAAAATATAAACTTATGAAGAAACTCAAGAAGAAAATTAAAAAAAAAAAAATAAAAACCTTTTAAAAGCCATTCTTACATCAAAAGAATTAAAACGAAGAAAATAAAAAAAGTCAAAATACCACTCTTAAATTAAACGCGCGCTAACATGTAAAAAATAATTTTATGAGTTTATCTCAGAATGGATTTGACAACAAGCTTTGATGGTAATATGTAAGATTATGTGAAAATCATAGCTTCAAATTAAAAATCTGATATTTTTGCCAGTTTTTTCTTATGCGTGATGAATGGTCTAAAGAGTGGTGTGCAAAGGGGAGAAAAGAGAAAGGGAAATGGAACAATTGAAAGAAAAAAGGGATAAAGTGAAAGGTTACATTTTGTGTAGTTCCGTAATGTTCCATTTTGTAATGTTTTATGAACTTTCAATTGCGTTCATTTAATCTATATATATATATATATATATATACATACAAGGGTAAGTCAATTATTATCAGCAATTTAGTTATATTTTTGTTTATGTTGGTAGTACTGTCGTATTGCGTAGATAACGCACGCGTGGTTTAATTGTTGTTGTCTGTGCAGGTTTCATGCTGCTAGGTTAGTTCCACTTCACTGTCCAGCCGTTAACCACGGCTGCTCCGCTTTCTGTTTGCACCAAAGAAGAGCAACGTTCAGCGATCCGTTTTTTGTGATCGGAAGGTATATCAGGGTCTGAAATGCATCGAAGACTTTCGGTAAAGTACGGGAACAGTCTGTTGCCCCAACGGAGTGTCTAAAAACGGAATGAAAAATTCAAAAACGTTCGCACAAGTGTTACGCACGACGAAGGAGCCGGACGACCGTTTACCGCCACAAATGAGAAAAACATTGAGCATGCACGTGACACGGTTACCTTAGACACGCGAGTAACTGTTGATGAAGTGGCACATCATCTGCAAATCAGTTACGGTTCTGCCTAAGAAATCATACACAACAGGCTTGGGTTTCATACAGCCTGTGCAAGACGGGTCCCAAAACAACTCACGCAGTCGCATAAACAAACGCGCTCGGACATCTGCCAAAAACATTTGGATCGCTACGGTAACGAACGGGACATCTTCTTAGACAGAATCATCACCGGTGACGAAACACGTCATTGACGTCATTACGAGCCGATAGAGTATGGAACGGAAACATCCAAATTTTCCCTGCAAAAAAGGTTCAAAACCCAACCGTCCGCAGAAAAATTGATGCTTACAGTTTTTTGGGACTCACAAGGCCCAGTACTGGAACATTATGAGAAAAGGGGCACGACAATAAACAGTGCGCGTTACAGCGAGATGCTTACTACTAAGCTGAACCCTGCGATTCGAAGCAAACGCCGAGGACTGCTGTTGAAAGATGTTGTGTTGTTGCACGACAATGCCCGTCCACATACTGCTGCCCGCACTGCTGAAACGCTCCAGAAACTCAACTTTGAAGTACCGGCTCGTCTTCCGTATAGTCCTGATCTTGTCTCTTCTTACTACCACTTGTTTGATTCACTCAATGAGGCGTTAAGGGGCCGTCGATTTACTTCGGACGAAACGGTGAAAGAAGCGGTACATTCCTGGCTCGCAGTTCAACCGAAAACCTTCTTTTATGAGGGCATCAAGAATCTTGTGCAACGATGGATCATGTGCGTTGAAATGCAAGGGGACTATATTGAAAAATGATGTACATGTAAGTTTCCTATTTGTATTGCAATAAAATTTATAACTACATTGCGGATAATAATTGACTTACCCTCGTATATACACACACTTAAATGAAATAGAGGTGAAGCATTGCCTGGTCTGCTAGAAACATAATAAACGTTCACACAGTGAATATTATGCAAGCATACGGAGCATCTACACATCAATTTGGAACCTGTAAATTTCTCATGGTCGTACACTTTTTACATGCATGTTCATTCCCGACTCTATCAGCACAGCTAAATAGTTTTGGCTAGGTTTCATCGGGTTTAGGTTAGGGAAGAGTCACGAAATATTCATTGTATTGTGTTTTTTTTTTTTACTTTTTGAGGATTGAATTAATTCGGTTGTGAATCAATGGTATTCACAAATAATTGGTTGACAATCACTGCATTACAGTGATTCTCAACCAATTTGAGAAAATATAAACTCCATGGATATGAAAAAAGAACAGCCCAAGCGCATGCCGGGAAGAATCAAGAAAAACCATGGTAAAATCTTGATAAAAGTAATATTACAGAATACACACAATTAATCTTACGTATGCAGCTGAAAGTTTGTTTGTTCTCGCATCACGCCAGAACCAACCTATCGATTCCTTTAAAATTTTAGGGATACATTCGTGTTATCCCAGGAAAGGTTTTAAGCTATACATCGAGGCTCTAGCCCCCCCCCCTCACCGGGAATGAGATTATGAATTAAAGATATTCATTGAAGACAATTAATCCGTTTAATTCATTATTATATTTTTGTCACCTAGAAAACTGAAATAGGTTGTGGAGTTTTTCTCGTCAAAGGTCTTTATCATAATTACTATATTTTTCTATCAGCTAATTTCGAAGTCGCGAGTTCTAAGCTACAGACCGAAGTCTCAGGTAGACCATTTCAAAGATGTGTGGTTAATTGAAACCCAACCACCAAAGAAAACCGGTGTCCACGATGTAATATTCAAATCCGTATAAAATTAACTGCCTTTACTAGGACTTGAACGTTGGAACACTCGACTTCTAAATCAGCTGATTTGCGAAGACGCGTTCACCACTAGATCAACCCGGTGGGTTGACCCGAGGAAGCTTAGAGAATTCTAAGTGAAAAGAAAGGAATTTAATTTATAACTTTGCACGAATAGAGAGCACTTCTTCAAAATTTAAGGAGTGCCCAGCGTACAACCTTAAGTGTGCACTGGTGGTTTTAAAACAACCTCCTACGAGGCTACCATCATACTGGGAAAGGCTCTCCCAATCGATTTAGTGGTGAAAGTTCGGGCGGCTATGTGGAGACTGAGAAGAGGCCGGGAGGCCGACGTATTTGGGATAAGGTTTCGGGCCAGGGCAGTACCGGAACGGAACGGTGATCACAATCCACCGGATCTACATTTCGTTCGATTGCCCATCGCCCGCCTGCGGAAGAGGCTGCAGAGCCTCGCGATGGAACCATGGCAGCTGGAACGGGACACCACGACTAAGGGAAGATCCCCGTACAAGTTTATACAGGATCTGGGGGGACGGTATGCCCGAGTTCATTTTTAAGGACATCGGGTGCCCAGGTGCTCACAACCATTATAATTTGAATCGATACCTGTTTCGGTTCCGCCTGGCAGCTGACGAGTAATACGTCTGCGGGGAGGTCCGGTCAAATGAACACCTGATGTTTGACTGCCCTGCTCTGCAGAGACTGAGCCGCCCTATAACTTAGATGTCAAGTAGAAGATTGGCCACTCACAAGCGGCGAATCAATGTGGCGAGAGCCGCATTGTCAGACCGTGTGGGAGTTCCTTGATGCGGTCGGTATGTTCAACCGACATCAGTAGTTTACTTACGGGAAAGACTCCTACCGCTCTGCTGTCGGAAGCTAATCTTGAGATATACGGCTGACCACCAGCCAATTAAGGCTCCAGGCGCTTTAATATGGTGGACAGGTACTTGCTGGCATTCACCGATCTAGGCGTGGCAGCGAATTGCTGTCTCGACGAAATAGATTTTAATTAATGGATGCCATATATATTTTTCGTAGTTGACGGATTGCGCCTACCCATTTTAGCAAATATATAACAAGTGAGCGGTTGGGACACGTAAGCCGATGGTATATGGCACTGTGCTTAGTCCGCTTACGCTGTCAGGTAAGCTGTATGAGCTATTTAGGATACTGGTCGCTCGGCTGTTCGTAGCCGTTTATGGCACAGACATTCGGTCGTATGCTTTAGAGCGACAGAATGGGATGGTGGCGGAAGAAATGCCAAGCAAACCAATTATAAGTTTGCATAGTTGATCGGTTACCCCAAGAAATTAATAAAGGTAACATTTTTAGTAAAATATATTTTTTTAATTCTCTCTAATCAAGAGGAAAATATACTTAAATAAATTACATTTAAGTTAATATTCATATATATAAAATAATAATATTTTCAAAGCAATAATTGAATTTGTTTTACTACAAAAAAAGATAAAAAACTAAAATAAATAAAAACAAATTCCGTACATTCGAACTTTAACATTTCTTATTTAAAATCGTATAATTTTTTTCCACATTAAATTTTTTTAATTTTAGAACCTTGACATTTCTTTTAACATATTCCCCAGGGTATACTTGACATTTCTTTTACCTAGCGTACCCCGTCGCGACTTCGCCCACAATACACATGTACCTTCACTCGCAATGCTTTTTTAATAGCAAATTTCTTTTTTTTTATAAATAAAAAATATTTAATCGACAATATTATATTTAGATTTTCATTAAATCCTGACAAAACGGTAAATAAAAATTTTTATGAAAAATACTGAAGGAATATACGATAAGCAATGAATTGTTGTCCGAAACTTAAACAAAGGAAAACGAAAAAAGGAAGATAAGAAAATTGAATAATTAGACTAATCCATTTTATGAATGAATTAAAATATTTCAATGTTAAAGTCCAATAAAGATAAACAAAAAAAATATTACAATCCCAAATCTAGCATCCCCATCGCGGCTTCGCCCGTGCTCTATGGTTACTTTCGCTTTCCGTCACGATCAGAGGGTCATGGCTCGCTTCGCTCTCCCTTCCCGTTTTCTCCCGTTTCCCCTTCCTCTTTTGTCTTTGCATTTCCTTTTTCCCAATTTTCTCCTAATTCCCTTTTTCGATTTTTCCCTATTCCCTTTCCAATTTTTCCCTTTCTCCCTTCTTCTTCGGTTTTCGATAAATTTCGTTATAGGTTCATTTTGCCGCTAATCAGAAATCACGGTAAAATTCTTTGTTATTGCTAATTTAAAAACAAAGCCTTTTCCGGACGCATCTTTATTATGAACTTTTTTCATTATTTTAAACAGAGAAATACAGCTGTAAAATTTAACGGCATTCTTCTGGAGCACTCACACATTCATTCTGTCGCTCTGCGCGCGCACACTATGTATTAATATTACGTATTTGACACATGTAATGAATTACTTCATTTCCGTGCTTTATCTACGCTTTTAATCTCAACCAATATTTTTGCATCTGACATCTTCAATTATTTTCTTTACATATTCTAATATTTTAAATTTAATTTAATTTTAATTAAATTTATTTAATCCCCCTCCTCTTCCCCGATTTCCCTTTTCCCCTTCCTCATTCCACTTTTCCCGTTTTTCCTTCTTCCATTTTACCTTTTCCGATTTTTCCCTATTTCCCTTTTCCAATTTTTCCCTTTCTCCCTTCTTCCCCGCACGTTAATCGGTCCAGTAGTTTTTTAGTCTATAACGGACACGCATATCGGAAACATTGCAATGGAATCGTAAAATATTTAGTATAACGTACGTTGCTTTTACGTCCAATAGATAGCGCTGTTAATATGGAATTTAGTTTTTTATCGATTTGAACCCCTTAAAATCAAAATCCTTTCTTAGTGCACGCTTACGTAAAGATACGAAGGTACCCTGAAAATTTCAAGTCTCTACCTATAATAGTTTTAGTTGTACGTTAATTATGAGTCAGTGAATCAGTCAGGACATTCTTTTTTATATAAGAGAAATATAAATCTGTTACACGCTAATTTTTTTACAATTATTTAACAAAATAATCAATCGATTCTGTCAATTAATGTTCACTGGTCATGAAAATATATTTTCAGCTACGTAAAAAACGATTTTTTTTCGATCTAAATTCTAATTTAAAAAACGAGAATATAATATTCCTGTTGATTTTTAGTTCGTTAATTTAATTTCCTAAAGAAAATTCACAACAAGTAATACGTTAATAAATACATTAATGGTATTTAATAATATTAAAACTGAAATTTATTATTATTTAATGTACAAAAACGAATTATTAAATATTAAATATTTATTAAAATTAAATATTATTATATTTATTAAATATTTCCCGTTAATCTATGCATTATTTGTAATTTTTATGTTATTTAAGTGATATAAACAGTAAAATAGATAAAATAAAGAACGGCTACCCTCAAAAAACTTTTCATTCGTTAAACAGAGAAAAATACTTAACATTCCCACCATAAGATGAACTGTTTTTCGATAAAAGATCAAAACTTGGGTTGTGTTATAGGCCATTAAATAGGGTCAACAATCAAATTTGGTTAACGAAATTTTATATTTCTTTAAACTCGACGTTTAATTGCTACCACTTTTACCGAACATGAACCTTCCGCGTCAGGCGATAATCCAGGTAAAAGTCCAGGTTACGCTGTTTGTACGGGAAATCAAAACGCTATCCAGGTTGATCCACGGACACTCTCCTCTACTCAAAAATAATAAAATTGACGCGATTTTAATTACGGTTCTAACCTGAATATTGTTTAATTAAAATTTTTGTTTTTCAATCCCTTTAAAATGAATTGTTAAACGCAACCCTTTCAAATTTTCGTTTTCTCTTTAGCCTCCATAACCATCGTAAGGTATTTTTTTTTTTTTTTTTGAGGGCGAAAAACGCTTGTGCGTTATCATCGCCCGGATCCTTTTTTTAAATACAAAAATTAAATGTTTTAATACTATTCTAAAAGATGAATAAAACTTACAACTAATATCAAAGGTAAAAACTAATATAAGATCAAAGTAAATAGAATTTTACAAAGTCCAAGATGGGTGTAGGGCCTATTCTTGGATAACAAAAGATTAAAAAAAAAACTAAAAACCATAAAAGATCTAATATAAAACTTAAAACTAAAATAACAAAATTAAATAAAACTTAGAACTAACACAAATTATATAATTAAAACTAGATTAAAAATAAAAATTAAAAAGTTGAAATAAAACTTAAAACTAATATTACTAAAATCTTACAAATAATATCGCAGTCAGTCTTTAAAATATTAAAAAAATAACTTATAAAATTTAACAAATTCCGATAAGGAGTGTAAAAGGCTCTTAATCGGATAAAAAAATCAAAAACTCAGAAAGAAAAAAAAACTTATATAAAAACTAAAAGCATTAAAAAATATAAGCAACAATATTAAATTTTTTGCATTAACCCAGCACTACGCAGAAATAGAAACATCCGGGTTAAAATTTCATTATCATTGCACAAGACACCACGGATGTTTCTGGGTAGTTTAAATTTACGACGCAACGCCGCATAAAATATGCAGTCCACGAGTATATGGCGCACAGTCACGCGGCAGTTGCATCGTGCGCATAGGGGTGCTTGTCCTCTTGTAAACAGGTACTCGTGTGTCCTATCCGCAATCGACAGAGAACTACTTCCTCACGCCGGGGTTTTCTGTATGAGGAGTCCCATGGTAACACAGAATCTTTAATCTGACGGAGTTTATTATCAACGGTAGCCGTCCAGTCACCTTGCCACCTTGTTCTTAGTGATTGTTTTACATAGTTAATGAAATCAGAAGTAGCAACTCGGGTGGTGAAAGGAGGCTGGTTACATGCTTCTTTGGCAGCGGAATCTGCATGTTCATTACCTAGAATCCCTAGGCGATCAAATCGGCGATCGCGTTGTAAATTTCAATGACGTTAGGATGTTTGGAATACAAGTTTTTTAAGGCTTGGAGAGCACTACACGAGTCACTGCAAATAAGAATTTTTCTATATTTAGAGTTAATGATGTTTAGAGCCTTATTTATAGCGTATAGTTCAGCGGTAAACACAATCGTAATACCGGGTAGACCAAACATATACTTATAGGGTATACTTATAAGTAAGTAAGGTATTACTTATAACATATAAGGTATTACTTCACAGGATGATATATGTACGAATGTAAATGAAGTGTAGTCTTGTACAGTCTCAGGTCGAATATTCGTGTGATGTGTAATTAATTGAAAACAGGATATCAAAGAACACCGGTATCCTAACTTTTAACTTAATATTTTTCAGTTACCCCTCTCCGCAAGGAGTGTGTTTAGGAGGTGCCATACCGAAAAATATAGTTTTGAGCTAAGGGCATTTTTCATAGTTTCATATTTCATTTTCAAATTCATTTTTACTTCCTTGTACGAGATAAAGGAAAAATTTTAATCAGGAAAAATTTCTATTTTAAGATCTCAACGGAAATATCCATTTTGACCATCCCTGAATCCTTTTGACTAATTTCGGCGTGACGTCTGTACGTACGTAGGCATTTACCTCGCATAACTCAAAAACGATTAGGCGTAGAATGTTGAAATTTTGGATTTAATACTGTTGTTTGATTTAAAACATCTAGTTGTGTACCTACCCTTTTGATTGCAATCGACTGAACCAAAACTGTCTAAAAGAGCCCAAAAATGGATTTTGGGTTTTTTCTTAACTGCAGTAATAAGCCCTTATTGAGAGCTTTTCAACGATATATCATAAATGGTACTACTTTTTTTTCACTGGTTTCACCAGTTAAAGCCAAATGAAATTTAAATTAATGAAGTATTTGGATCTTACAAAGGGAAGATATATCAGTTCGAATCAAACTTTATCTCTTTTTTTTAACTTTTTACTTCCTTGTACGAAGTAAAAGAAGTATTGTGATGGCAAAAAATTTCGGTTTCCAGATTTCAACAGAAACATCCATTTTGACTAGTTTCGGCGTGACGTCTCTAAGTACATATGTATGTATTTACTTAGAGATGTATGTATATATCTCGCATAAGTGAAAAACGATTAACCGTAGCATGTTGAAGTTTTGGATTTAGGACTCTAGTTGAGTACCTCTCCTTTTGATTGCAATTGACTGAACCAAAAGTGTCTAAAAAAAGCCCAAAATCCACAAAAATTGAATTTTGGGCTTTTTTTAAATGCAGTAATAATCCCTCAATGAGAGCTTTTCAATGATATCTCATTAGTGGTACTTATTTTCATCGGTTCCAGAATTATAGCCAAATGAAATTTTAATTAATGAAATATTGAATCTTACAAGACAAAGGCACATCAGTTCGAATAAGACTTCATCTCATTTTTTTATTTTTTTTTTAAGTTTTTAATTTCTTGTACGAAGTAAAGGAGAAATTGTGATCGCGAAAATTTCGGTTTCCAGATTTCAACGGAAATATCCATTTTGACTCGTTTTGGCGTGACGTTTGTAAGTACGTACATAGGTATGTATGTATATATGTACGTAAGTATCTCGCATAATTCAAAAACTATTAACCGTAGCATGTTGAAATTTTAGATTTAGAATTGTTATAACATCTATTTGTGCACATCTCCTTTTGATTGCAATCGACTAAACTGAAAGTATTAAAAAAAAACCCAAAATCCCAAAAATCTGGATTTTGGATTTTTTATTAACTGCAGTAATAAGCCCTCTTTGAGAGCTTTTCAATGATATATCATAAGTGGTACTTACGAGGGTTATTTTTTTTTTCAAGGTCCGAACGGTCACGAAATTAAAACACAGTGAAAATTAATTTTTTTTTATTTGTAACAAGTACTTACATAGTTACGCTATTTCTCTACATAGTCGCTACTTCGATTTAGACATTTATCGTAGTGTGGTACCAACTTTCCAATACCCTCGTCATAGAACGGAGCCGCTTCTGTTTTCAGCCATGTTTCTATGCTGGTCTGCAGTTTGGTGTCTGTGCCAAAATGTTGTCGTCCTAGCCAGCGTTTCATGTGAGCAAAGAGGTGAAAATCGGATGGAGCCAAGTCCGGGCTGTATGGTGGGTGATCAAACACTTCCCGACGAAAACGCTGCAGGAGCTTCTTTGTTACAGCTGCAGTGTGCTGCCGAGCGTTGTCATGGAGAAAGACAATGCCTGCTGACAACATTCCTATCCGCTTATTCTGAATTGCCCTTCGTAGATGTTGAGTCACGCAGTATGGTAGGCTGCAGTGATGGTCGTGCCGCGTTCCATGAATTCCACCATGAGAACTCCATTCAGGTCCCAGAACACAGTAGCCATACGCTTTCTGTTGGAAAAGGTTCGCTTGAACTTCTTCGGTTTACTGGGAGAATGAGATTGCATCCGCTGTTTGGATTGTTCTTTTGTTTCTTTAGTTTCGAAATGGACCCGTGTCTCGTCCCCTGTGACAATTTTTTTCAAAAAATCTTCTCCTTCATTATGATAGCGCTGGAGAAACGTTAGGAAGGCGTCCATTCTCACTATTTTGTGATGGTCGGACAGTATCTTGGGAACCCATCTCGCACACAGTTTGCGGTACTGAAGTCTGTCAATACAGAAATTGTGAACCGACGATTTTCTCGAATCGCCTCATCCACTCGTTCAACTAGATCATCGGTTGACACTCGCTTCCTTCCCTGACCGCCTGCATCATGAACATCTGTAAGTCCTGCTTTAAAGTTCCTGTACCATTGTCGCACTTTGCTGTCACTCATTCAAGTTTCACCGTACACATTACTTATTCGTCGATGAATTTCAGCCGCATTACACCCCTCAGCCTGAAGAAATCGAATTAACGCACGCACTTCACACTTGTCAGGAGATGCTATTATTGTAGACATGTTTACGTTCTAGCTGCGCGTAAACGAAGTGATGCGGTGTGATTGAAGAGCATACTAGAGAAGGTGCGCAACAGATATGCGCAAAGGTTCATCCGGGTTTTTATTTCGCGACCGATCGGACCTTGAAAAAAAAACTCTCGTATTTTCATCGGTTCCAGAGTTATAGCCAAATAAAACTTTAATTAATGAAATATTTTGATTTTACAAGGGGAAAGCACATCGGTTCGAATCAAACTCAATCTCCTTTCTTTAACTTTTTTTTTTTAAATTTATATATACTTATTTATTAATAATTATTAACCTGTTATTATAAATAAATTAAAAATTTACGATAAATAATAATTCAATAACAATAAAAAATAAAAATTAAAAAATATCCGAAGTTAAAAATTTTATGTACTTTTAAAAATGTGTATATGTAATTTAATAGGCGTACACGGAAGTCATGTGGTGTCCACATCAGATTTTTTTATAGTAGGTTTGTTTTTCTTTATAAATCATTAAAGGTATTAAAGTATAAAGTTTACCTTTTTCCTGTTTATCCTCCGGGAATCACCGTCAGGTATTACTTCAGAGGATAAATCAGGATGATGTGTAAGTAAAGTGTAGTCTTGAACAGTCTCAGATCGATCGTTCCTGAAATGTGTGGATTAATTGAAACCCAATCGCCAAAGAACACCGGTATCCACGATATAGTATTCAAATCCGTCTATAAAAAAAAAACTGCCTTTACTAGGACTTGAACGCTGGAACACTCGACTTCCAGATCAACTGCTATTGAAAGACGCGTTTACCACTAGACCAACCCGGTGAGTTGATAGATATAATTATATAAAACCTATATAACAAAAGCGACCATAATTTGGTGATAATGAAATGTAGATTGGGGTTTAAAAACCTGAAGAAAAGGTGTCAGATGAATCGGTGAAATTTAGAGAAGCTTGAGGAAGAGGAGGTAAAGAAGATTTTCGAGGAGGACATCGCAAGAGGTCTGAGTAAAAAAGATAAGGTAGAAAATGTAGAAGAAGAATGGGAGAATGTTAAAAAGGAAATTCTTAAATCAGCAGAAGCAAACTTAGGCGGAATAAAGAGAGCTGGTAGAAAACCTTGGGTTTCAGACGATATATTGCAGCTGATGGATGAACGTAGCAAATATAAGAATGCTAGTGATGAAGAAAGTAAAAGGAACTATCGGCAATTAAGAAATGCTATAAACAGGAAGTGCAAACTGGCGAAAGAAGAGTGGATTAAAGTGGAAAGAGAAATGAACATTGGTAAAATAGACGGAGCATACAGGAAAGTTAAGGAATATTTTGGGGTACATATATTAAAATCTAATAATGTGTTAAACAAAGATGGTACACCGATATATAATACGAAAGGTAAAGCCGATAGATGGGTGGAATATATTGAAGAGTTACCGTACAACTCTTCAATATATTAGAAATGAATTAGAAAATGGTGTTATAGAGGAAGAAGAGGAAGTTGAGGAGGATGAAATGGGAGAAACAATACTGAGATCTGAATTTAAGAGAGCAATAAAAGATTTAAATGGCAGAAAGGCTCCTGGAATAGACGGAATACCTGTAGAATTACCGCGCAGTGCAGGTGAGGAAGCGATTGATAGATTATACAAACTAGTGTGTAATATTTATGAAAAAGGGGGAATTTCCGTCAGACTTCAAAAAAAGTGTTATAGTAATGATACCAAAGAAAGCAGGGGCAGATAAATGTGAAGAATACAGAACAATTAGTTTAACTAGTCATGCATCAAAAATCTTAACTAGAATTCTATACAGAAGAATTGAGAGGAGAGTGGAAGAAGTGTTAGGAGAAGATCGATTTGGTTTCAGGAAAAGTATAGGGACAAGGGAAGCAATTTTAGGCCTCAGATTAATAGTAGAAGGAAGATTAAAGAAAAACAAACCGACATACTTGGCGTTTATAGACCTAGAAAAGGCTTTCGCTAACGTAAACTGGGAAAAATGTTCAGAATTTTAAAAAAATTAGGGTTCAAATACAGAGATAGAAGAACAATTGCTAACATGTACAGGAACCAAACAGCAACAGTAATAATCGAAGAACATAAGAAAGAAGCCGTAATAAGAAAGGGAGTCCGACAAGGATGTTCCCTATCTCCGTTACTTTTTAATCTTTACATGGAACTAGCAGTTAATGATGTTAAAGAACAATTTAGATTCGGAGTAACAGTACAAGGTGAAAAGATAAAGATGATACGATTTGCTGATGATATAGTAATTCTAGCCGAGAGTAAAAAGGATTTAGAAGAAACAATGCACGGCATAGATGAAGTTCTACGCAAGAACTATCGCATGAAAATAAACAAGAACAAAACAAAAGTAATGAAATATAGTAGAAATAACAAAGATGGACCACTGAATGTGAAAATAGGATGAGAAAAAATTATGGAGGTAGAAGAATTTTGTTATTTGGGAAGTAGAATTACTGAAAAAGGACGAAGCAGGAGCGACATAAAATGCCGAATAGCACAAGCTAAACGAGCCTTCAGTAAGAAATATAATTTGTTTACATCAGAAATTAAGTTAAATGTCAGGAAAAGATTTTTGAAAGTGTATGTTTGGAGCGTCGCTTTATATGGAAGTGAAACTTGGACGATCGGAGTATCTGAGAAGAAAAGATTAGAAGCTTTTGAAATGCGGTGCTATAGGAGAATGTTAAAAATCAGACGGGTGGATAAAGTGACAAATGAAGAGGTATTGCGGCAAATAGATGAAGAAAGAAGCGTTTGGAAAAATATAGTTAAAAGAAGGGACAGACTTATAGGCCACATACTAAGGCATCCTGGAATAGTCGCTTTAATATTGGAAGGACAGGTAGAAGGGAAAAATTGTGTAGGCAGGCCACGTTTGGAGTATGTAAAACAAATTGTTAGGGATGTAGGATGTAGAGGGTATACTGAAATGAAACGACTAGCACTAGATAGGGAATCTTAGAGAGCTGCATCAAACCAGTCAAATGACTGAAGACAAAAAAAAAAAAATAACAAAAATCCAGTATAATTTCATTTGACAACTTAAATCAATCGGGATACTTTTGGATTTAACGTTACGTTTTACTTTTTCTTTTAAAAAAAAAAAGGGAAGGTATGTGAAAAACAGTTACTACTGTATAATGCTCAAAAATAAAAAATAAATCGGGCTGTGCTTATATATGTCCCAAATGTTGATTTTCTTCCGAGCGGTTGATTACAGGGACAGAAATATCCAGTTTATTTAAATCTCTTTAAATGGAGTAGGATTTTAAAAAAAGGGTTGAATTACGTATTTATCAGCTGTCCTAATGATTTATCAACAGAATACCGATTTATTAAAATTCAGTAGATGTAATTTTATTTCGTAATAAAAAAATTGTAATAAATTTAAAAAAAGAAAAGAATTTTTTTTTAATTAAAAAAAAAAAAAATGTTTAACCGACTTATGCAGTAAATATTGCGATTACAAAAACCACATAGAAAAACAAGCATCATTAACTAATCGATACAGATCAAAATTAACTACTTTCAAGCTCTTTAATATGTGTCGAGTATCACACACGGTTAGCGTAACAAGACTTCCTCTATACAATAGGTTGATAGTTCACGGCCGAGCAAAACAAGTTGTTAAACGCTAACAGTTTCTAAAGAATACTTTCTCCGTTTACTATCCAACACGAGATCTAATTAACAAGATACCCTGTCACCACGATCGTAACAACCGTTGGCGGTGGGGAGAGGTACGGTTCCCCCGTGATCCACAGTTATAACAAGTTACTGACACAATGACTTTTACGGAAAAAAAAAATCTGATGTGGACACCGCATGACTTCCTTTTAAGCCTATTAAATTACATATACACATTTTTAAAAGTACATAAAATTTTATTTCACCAATAACGTTCCGATTACATTTATTAAACAACAAATAATCATAAGAAATTGTATTATTTCTGTAAATGTGATATGTATTAGATATAAATGAAATCAGAATTTTGTAATAATTTTTTTTCTAATTTTTGCTTATTATATGGAACGCTTAAACATTGTTTATTATCTATTACATATATTTAACTTGTATTTTCTTTTTAAAGAAAATTATAAATTAATAACATATTATGATAATACAAATGTAGGGTCTTACCGTTTTTGATATCTGTAACATATCGTTAAAAACAGTTTTATTTATATTACAGAAATTTTTGTTTTTTGAGCGGAAGAAATGATATCACCGGGACTCTTACCATACGGTTTACAATTTCAAGATCGGCCAAAAAAACTTGAATTATTCTGACTAAAGTGATCCTTTGCGGACACTATATATATATATATATATATATATATATATATATATATTATATATATATATATAAATTACTGATCCTCGGATTTATTATTGAAATTTATTGCCTTTCAAGAACAAACAAATAAACTTTTTTTCTCATTACGTTTCATTAGATTATTCTTTTTTTATATATATGTTTTATATATATATATATATATATAAATAAATTATTATTATATAAATAAAGTTATTAATTCTGTGAATATTAATGGAAACAAAGTAGAACTTGTAGAAAAATTTAAATATCTTGGAAAGATCATTACTTGTAATCGTAACGAAAAACAAAATTGGACCGAAAGACTTAATAAATTATTTAAAGTTCTACAAGTAACCAAAAATACTTACAACAAAAAATCGCTCTCGATTAACACTAAAATTAGACGTTAAAAAACTGCGGTTAAACCGGAAATTACTTACGCGAGCGAGACTTTATTTAGATTAAATCAGAAAAATAGGACTGAACCTTTGTTTAAAGTTGAACGCAGGATTCTTAGAACCTGCATAAACAAAAAAAAAATAAAAGCGAAAATCGGTAAAGATTATCGCCTAATAAATTTCTGTACGAAAACTTGGAATCCTTAATCGATACTATAAAAAAGAAGCGAATTTCTTTCTGAGCACACTTTTTAAGATCACCGCAGGATAGGATTACTAAGAGAATTATCGATCGATTTTGGTCTTTAAAAAGTCCGCCGTTATGGATCAAAGAAATTAAAGAAGACATGTAAGAATTAAATTTAAATAAATCCGAAAAATTAAAATTTGTTATTAAAGATCCGAATACCGACTTTAAAGTAACAACTTATAATTATACAAAAAGGGTTTATTCAGAAGAGGATCGCAAAGCAGATCATTAAAAATGACTAAATATTGGGAGAAAGTAAAAGCTAAGAACTTAAAAGCCAAAAGATCGGCAAAAAAGACTTGAATTATTCTGACTAAAGTGGGTGGGTGACTAAAGTAAAGGTGGGTGGAATATATTGAAGAGTTATATGAATGAAGAGGAGGAAATGAATTAGAAAATGGTGTTATAGAGGAAGAAGAGGAAGTTGAAGAGGATGAAATGGGAGAAACAATACTGAGATCTGAATTTAAGAGAGCATTAAAAGATTTGAATGGCAGAAAGGTTTCTGGAATAGACGGAATACCTGTAGAATTACTGCACAGTGCAGGTGAGGAAGCGATTGATAGATTATACAAACTGGTGTGTAATATTTATGAAAATGGGGAATTTCCATCAGACTTCAAAAAAAGTGTTATAGTAATGATACCAAAGAAATCAGGGGCAGATAAATGTGAAGAATACAGAACAATTAGTTTAACTAGTCACGCATCAAAAATCTTAACTAGAATTCAGTACAGAAGAATTGAGAGGAGAGTGGAAGAAGTGTTAGGAGAATACCGAATTGGTTTCAGGAAAAGTATAGGGACAAGGGAAGCAATTTTAGGCCTCAGATTAATAGCAGAAGTAATTAAAGAAAAACAAGCCAACATATTTGGAATTTATAGATCTAGAAAAGGCTTTCGATAACGTAGACTGGAATAAAATGTTCAGCATTTAAAAAAAATTAGGGTTCAAATACAGAGATAGAAGAACAATTGCTAACATGTACAGGAACCAAACAGCAACAGTAATAATTGAAGAACATAAGAAAGAAGCCGTAATAAAAAAGGGAGTCCGACAAGGATGTTCCCTATCCCCGTTATTTTTTAATCTTTAGATAGAACAAACAGTTAAAGATGTTAAAGAACAATTTAGATTCGGGATAACAGTACAAGGTGAAAAGATAAAGATGCTACGATTTGCTGATGATATAGTAATTCTAGCCGAGAGCAAAAAGGATTTAGCAGAAACAATGAACGGCATAGATGAAGTCCTACGCAAGAACTATCGCGTGAAAATAAACAAGAACAAAACAAAAGTAATGAAATGTAGTAGAAATAACAAAGATGGACCGCTGAATGTGAAAATGGGAGGAGAAAAGATTATGTAGGTAGAAGAATTTTGTTATTTGGGAAGTAGAATTACTAAAGATGGACGAAGCAGGAGCGATATAAAACGCAGAATAGAACAGGTGAAAGAGCCTTCAGTCAGAAATATAATTTGTTTATATCAAAAATTAATTTAAATGACAGGAAAATTTTTTTGAAAGTGTATCTTTGGAGTGTCGCTTTATATGGAAGTGAAACTTGGACATTCGGAGTATCTGAGAAGAAAAGATTAGAAGCTTTTGAAATGTGGTGCTACAGGAGAGTGTTAAAAATCAGATTGGTGGATAAAGTGACAAATGAAGAGGTGTTGCGGCAAATTTATGAAGAAAGAAGCATTTGGAAAAATATAATTAAAAGAAGGGACAGACTTATAGGCCCCATATTAAGGCATCCTGGAATAGTCACTTTAATATTAAAGGGTCAGGAAGATGGAAATAATTGTGTAGGCAGGCAACGTTTGGAATATGTAAAACAAATTGTTAGGGATGTAGGATGTAGGGGATATACCGAAATGAAACGACTAGCACTAGATAGGGAATCTTGGAGAGCTGCATCAAACCAGTCAAATGACTAAAGACAAAAAAAAAAAAAACTAGTATAATGACCATCACTTATCGAAGATCCGTGATGTAATATTGCACTTATTACTTTGTTTGTGGAACCCTTGATTTTTATCGAATCCGTGACAACTTTTTATATTATTATTAAATTAACTTTTTATATTTCTCCATCTATTAATTCAAATAGTTTTAATTGTAGAATAAAAATGTTACCGATCAAATTTATTTCTGTTTTATGTAACAAATCTTTGTAGCTACTAAGTGCAAGACTTTCCTACTGTTCTTTTTTTGTTTTTTTTTGTGTTTCATTAGCAACTATAATCTGTTGTAAACTAATACTTTTATTTTTTTAATGAAGTGATGGGAATTAAAAAAATTCCCATCATTTACTAACGCACTTTCATTTACATAGCAGCATTTACTATTAAAACAAGCTGCATTATATATTTTTTTTAATTTCCATTATTTCAAGTATATTATCAAGTTTTTGTACTCTATCTAGTAATAACAAGTACTGCTTCCTAGCGGCGCGATTCGTAAACCCATCGTTTTAAGGAAAAAGTAACATACTGACTCCGCCGGTTCATCAAATGAAATAAAAAAAACGTTATCCAACAAAATTCGAGGTATTTTTCGAAATTATTATTTTTTACAAATCTAATTGAACTGAAATATAATGTTTTCATGCTTATTTTCTTCTCCATTTTTATTTTACGTTTAGGCCAAATCATGTTTAGAACCGCAAACATAGTTCGTTGACTTCGCCGTGCCGTCCGGTTCTACGGACTCTAACCGGTGAACATCGTGATGTTAAATACCCGGAATGTTTTTCATCCCGTTTAACTTTCCATAAATATATCCTTTCATTAACGCCTTCTGAATTGCAAATTTTTTTTTTTTTAGATTTAATATTCTTGAAATAGACAACAAAGTAACCAAATATATAATTTTAATAGCGATACCTATAATATTTATTTTTTCCATAAATCAAAATTTACGAGGTTTTTATTATTAGTTGAGAAATTGATTTCGTTTCTACAAAACTAGTTTGCTTTCAAGCACCTTAATAAAACTCAACTATTATCATCATTAAATATTTATCATTTTTACGTACATACCCGTCTGAAATATATCATCTTTCCACGGTTCTTTAAAAAATTAAAAAAATGTTTTCTAGATTAAAAAAAAAAAAAATCGGCCGACAGATAACTGTTTGGCGTCCGTTAAGTATAAGCCATGTAAACTGATATTTAGAAAATAAAAAGTTTTAATTTTCAACCGAACACTGTGGCCGAGCGGGTAGCGTCTCGGCATTTCGTGCGAAAGTACCGGGTTCGAATCCCGATCAAGTTTAGCATCTTTCCATATTGTACACCGGGATAATGACCAAAGCTATTGATGTCCGCTTTTTTTATAAAAAAAAAATATATATATGATATGAACATTATATGACACAAAGTCCAAGATTCTGAAGTTAAAATCGTAATAAAAGTTAGTTTTTGTTATAAGGATTTGAATACCGGTGTAATTTGACGATCGGGGTTCAATTAACCACAAATCTCAGGAACGGTCGGCCTGAGTTTGTCCAAGACTACATCTCATTTATATGTCATACATGACATCAACACCTCATTGACCTGTAGGGGGTCATTTTTATCGCTTAAAAATTCAAAATTTTAACAATGACAATGACTTCTTTCATTAAATCAACCGTTTTTTTTTGTTTTAAATTAAACGGTAAAATTAACAAAAAAATCTGTTGCGGACACATGACTTCCTTGTACGCCTATTAAATTACATATACACATTTTTTTTCCTGTACTTCAATTAAATTAATTCTATTTGAAAGTGAGATACGATCCTATAATTCTTTAATAAAGCGGACAGTTACATAATTGATGAAATAATAGTTTTTATTAAGATCAAATACAGTTATTAATTAAACTCCCTTTATTACTCGTATTACTAGATCAGTATTATTCGTATCATCGTGAGTTGCTGATTAACAAAAGTTTCAGATTTCTGGCGTGTCGTATAAATATAAATTAATAATAATTAAACTATTCTTTTTAGTGAACTCCTGTATATCGATTACAAATGATAATTTCGACCTTACGGTGTAAAATATTCAGTTTTTATCATCGCAATATTTGTTGAATAATCAAAAATGAAAAAAAAGATAAATGAAGAAAGTATTTTATAGAAGAGTTAAACTCTGTATATTCAGTTTCAAATAATGACAGAAACTTGCTAGTTATAGGTGATATGAATTTATGCTTGCTCAAACATTCAAATGATGTAGATAATTATCTAACTATTACCTCTAGTTATGGTCTACAATTAATAAATTCTCCTACTAGAGCCAACAGCTGTCTCGATCATATGTTTTTCGAACAAGGGATATCATAGACTGTAAATCAAAAGTCATATCCTCCGATAGAGTTGACCGTGACGTGATTCTATGTGAACTTTCTGTTTTTCGGTCCAAGATATCTTCAAAAAATACATCACCGATTCTTTTATCTCGAATAGATTATTTGTGTTTACGTAAAGTCTTGAGAGATACGGACCGCTCTTGCATTTATAAGCAGCGAGATGTATAGGTGGCTTTCGATCATTTCATAATTATTTTAAAATCTAGCCTAGAAAAATCAACCTATGTTAAGAAAACAACTATTAAGTACAAACTCCTTAACCCACCGGGTCGGTCTAGTGGTGAACGCGTCTTCCCAAATCAGCTGATTTGGAAGTCGAGAGTTACAGCGTTCAAGTCCTAATAAAGCCAGCTATTTTTACACGGACTTGAATACTAGATCGTAGATACCGGTGTTCTTTGGCGGTTGGGTTTCAATTAACCACACATCTCAAGAACGGTCGAACTGTGACTGTACAAGACTATACTTCATTTACACTCATACATATCATCCTCATTCATCCTCTGAAGAATTATCTAAACGGTAGTTACCGGAGGCTAAATAGGAAAAAAAGGAAAGAAAGTAGAAACACCTTAAACCGTGGATGACACTTGACCTTTGTAAACGACAAGCGTTTAGAAACACCTTCTATAAAAAATCCAAAGTTGAGGAGGATAAAATGGGAGAAACAATACTGAGATCTGAATTTAAGAGAGCAATAAAAGATTTAAATGGCAGAAAGGCTCCTGGAATAGACAGAATACCTGTAGAATTACTGCGCAGTGCAGGTGAGGAAGCGATTGATAGATTATACAAACTGGTGTGTAATATTTATGAAAAAGGGGAATATCCGTCAGACTTCAAAAAATGTGTTATAGTCATGATACCAAAGGAAGCAGGGGCAGATAAATGTGAAGAATACAGAACAAATAGTTTAACTACTCACGCATCAAAAATCTTAACTAGAATTCTATACAGAAGAATTGAGAGGAGAGTGGAAGAAGTGTTAGGAGAAGATCGATTTGGTTTCAGGAAAAGTATAGGGACAAGGGAAGCAATTTTAGGCCTCAGATTAATAGTAGAAGGAAGATTAAAGAAAAACAAACCGACATACTTGGCGTTTATAGACCTAGAAAAGGCATTCGATAACGTAGACTGGAATAAAATGTTCAGCATTTTAAAAAAATTAGGGTTCAAATACAGAGATAGAAGAACAATCGCTAACATGTACAGGAACCAAACAGCAACAGTAACAATTGAAGAACATAAGAAAGAAGCCGTAATAAGAAAGGGAGTCCGACAAAGATGTTCCCTATTCCCGTTACTTTTTAATCTTTACATAGAACTAGCGGTTAATGATGTTAAAGAACAATTTAGATCGGGAATAACAGTACAAGGTGAAAAGATAAAGATGCTATGATTTGTTAATGATGTAATAATTCTAGCCGAGAGTAAAAAGGATTTAGAAGAAACAATGAACGGCATTGATGAAGTCCTACGCAAGGACTATCGCATGAAAATAAACAAGAACAAAACAAAAGTAATGAAATATAGTAGAAATAACAAAGATGGACCACTGAATGTGAAAATAGGACGAGAAAACATTATGGAGGTAGAAGAATTTTGTTATTTGGGAAATAGAATTACTAAAAAAGGACGAAGCAGGAGCGATATAAAATGCCGAATAGCACAAGCTAAACGAGCCTTCAATAAGAAATATAATTTGTTTACATCAAAAATTAATTTAAATGTCAGGAAAAGATTTTTGAAAGTGTATGTTTGGAGTGTCGCTTTATATGGAAGTGAAACTTGGACGATCGGAGTATCTGAGAAGAAAAGATTAGAAGCTTTTGAAATGCGGTGCTATAGGAGAATGTTAAAAATCAGACGGGTGGATAAAGTGACAAATGAAGAGGTATTGCGACAAATAGATGAAGAAAGAAGCGTTTGGAAAACTATAGTTAAAAGAAGAGACCGACTTATAGGCCACATATTAAGGCATCCTGGAATAGTCGCTTTAATATTGGAAGGACAGGTAGAAGGAAAAAATTGTGTAGGCAGGCCACGTTTGGAATATGTAAAACAAATTGTTAGGGATGTAGGATGTAGAGGGTATACTGAAATGAAACGACTAGCACTAGATAGGGAATCTTGGAGAGCTGCATCAAACCAGTCAAATGACTGAAGACAAAAAAAAAATGAAAATTCATTTATCGCTACGTTTAATTAATTGAATAAGTTTAAATGTAGTAGTAATTAAAAATAAAATTAAGGATATTGTGATTTTAATTTAACTTAAGAGAAATTTTGTAAATTAGTTTATTAATGTTAATTTTATATTTTTCAGTTATCATAGTTATATGTTACTGTATATTGTAAACACATTCTTTTTTGTATATGTATTATGGAATAAAGAATTATTATTATTATTAATTCATGAAATATTAGGATAAATCAAACGTCCCTTTATTAATCGTATTACTAGATCAGTATTATTCGTATCCTCGTTAGATTTCTGATGTGTCGTATGAATAAAAGTTAATAATAATTAATTCCTGTATACCGGTTACAAATGTTAATTTCGACTTACGGTGTAAAATATTCAGTTTTTATTATTGGATTATTTGGTGAATAATCAAAATGAAAAAGAAACGATCGTACACGAAAAAGAAAGATAACATGAAGAAATATATCTCAAAAAAACGACAAAGAAGAGGAATATGATGAGGAAGGAAATGTTAAAAACAAGGGAAGAATAAAAAAATTAAAAGAAAATGATAAATATAAAGAGAAAGTAAATGTTAAAACCAAACAAAGAAAGAAAAAGATTAAGAGAAGATAATAAATAAAAGGAAAGGGAAAATTTGAAAACGAGAGAAAGTGTACACAAATTAATATCAGAAGAAATATATCAAACGAAAGAGCGATTAAATGATTGGCAATAAAATCAAATAAACGAAATGATGATCGACTACGACTTAGGGAGAATATTTTCCGACAATATCAGAGGAGTAATGAACGAAAAGATAAGAATTTTTTGCAATTTATTAAAGATCGAGCATGAATGCCTAAGAGTATATGTTGTTCATGTGAGAATCTATATTTCAGACACTCTATAGTTAACTTTAATATAGATAAAATTAAACTAGAAAATCCCAAAATACGATTCTAAATTATAATTTTCAATTAATATTAAATAATCAGATGTTTCACCAAATCTATTATATATACACATTTTTAAAAGTAAAATTTTATTTCACTAATAACTTCTGATATTTTTTCATATTTGTTTATTGTTATTATTGAATTATTATTTATTGTAAATCTTTTTTATAATCACGGGTTAATAATTATTAATAAATCAATATATTTAAAATAAAGAAGATGAAGTCTGATTCGAACCGATGTGCCTTCCCCTTGTAAGATTCAAATATTTCATTAATAAAAATTTTATTTGGTTATAACTCTAGAACCGATGAAAATAAGTACCACTTATGATATATCGTTGAAAAACTCTCAATAAGGGCTTATTACTGCAGTAAGAAAAAATCCAAAATCCAATTTTTTCTTTTTTACTTTTTTTGACACTTTTGGTTCAGTCGATTGCAATCAAAAAGGGAATTGAACAATTAGATATTACAACAGTCCTAAATCCAAAATTTCAACATCCTACGGCTAATCCTCCTCTATGAATCATGAGACCTTGCCGTTGGTGAGGGGGCTTGAATGCTCAGGGATACAGAGTAGCTGGACCGAAGGTGCAACCATATCGGAGAGGTATCTGTTGAGAGCCAGACTAAGGAATGATTCCTGAAAGAGGGCAGCAGCTCTTTCAGTAGTTGTTAGGGGCGTAAGTCACAATGACTTAAACGGCCATATCAACATCACTCAGTCCTCTGAGGACTGCGCAGCTGAAAGCAATGGAAAACTACAGCTGTTTTTTTTTCCAAGAAAATGTGGCTCTGCATTTTCAAAAGCAATAATGGAGGCGCCTTCCTTGGTAAAATATTCCGGAGGTAAAATAGTCCCCCGTTCGGATCTCCGGGTGGGGACTACTAAGGAAGGGGTCACCAGAAAAGTAAAAAATAACATTCTACGAGTCGGAGCGTGGAATGTTAGAAGCTTAAAAAAGGTTGGTAGGCTAGAAAATTTAAAAAGGGAAATGGATAGGGTAAACGTGGATATAGTAGGAATTAGTGAGGTTCGGTGGGAAGAGGAAGGCGACTTTTGGTCGGGTGACTTTAGAGTAATTAACTCAGCGTCAAATAATGGGCAGGCAGGAGTAGGTTTCGTGATGAACAAGAAAATAGGGAGGAGAGTGGAGTATTTCAAGACGCATAGCGATAGAGTCATTGTAATAAGGATAAATTCAAAACCTAAACCGACAACGATTGTTAACGTCTATATGCCTACAAGCGCCCATGATGATGATGAGGTAGAATGTGTATACGAAGAGATTGATGAAGCAATTAAACACGTAAAAGGAGATGAAAATTTAATAATAGTTGGAGATTGGAATGCAAGCATTGGAAAAGGCAAGGAAGGAAATATAGTGGGTGAATACGGGCTGGGCAAAAGGAATGAAAGAGGGGACCGACTTATAGAGTTTTGCACGAAGTATAATTTAGTAATTGCCAACACCCAATTTAAAAATCATAATAGAAGAATATACACTTGGAAAAAGCCAGGCGATACTGCAAGGTATCAGATAGATTATATCATGGTTAAGCAAAGATTTAGAAATCAACTCGTGGACTGCAAAACTTACCCTGGAGCAGACATTGATAGCGACCATAATTTGGTGATAATGAAATGTAGATTGGGGTTTAAAAACCTGAAGAAAAGGTGTCAGATGAATCGGTGGAATTTAGAGAAGCTTGAGGAAGAGGAGGTAAAGAAGATTTTTGAGGAGGACATCGCAAGAGGTCTGAGTAAAAAAGATAAGGTAGAAAATGTAGAAGAAGAATGGGAGAATGTTAAAAAGGAAATTCTTAAATCAGCAGAAGCAAACTTAGGCGGAATAAAGAGAACTGGTAGAAAACCTTGGGTTTCAGACGATATATTGCAGCTGATGGATGAACGTAGAAAATATAAGAATGCTAGTGATGAAGAAAGTAAAAGGAACTATCGGCAATTAAGAAATGCTATAAACAGGAAGTGCAAACTGGCGAAAGAAGAGTGGATTAAAGAAAAGTGTTCAGAAGTGGAAAGAGAAATGAACATTGGTAAAATAGACGGAGCATACAGGAAAGTTAAGGAAAATTTTGGGGAACATAAATTAAAATCTAATAATGTGTTAAACAAAGATGGTACACCTATATATAATACGAAAGGTAAAGTCGATAGATGGGTGGAATATATTGAAGAGTTATACGGAGGAAATGAATTAGAAAATGGTTTTATAGAGGAAGAAGAGGAAGTTGAGGAGGATGAACTGGGAGAAACAATACTGAGATCTGAATTTAAGAGAGCATTAAAAGATTTAAATGGCAGAAAGGCTCCTGGAATAGACGGAATACCTGTAGAATTACTGCGCAGTGCAGGGGAGGAGGCGATTGATAGATTATACAAACTGGTGTGTAATATTTATGAAAAAGGGGATTTTCCGTCAGACCTCAAAAAAAGTGTTATAGTAATGATACCAAAGAAATCAGGGGCAGATAAATGTGAAGAATACAGAACAATTAGTTTAACTAGTCATGCATCAAAAATTTTAACTAGAATTCTATACAGAAGAATTGAGAGGAGAGTGGAGGAAGTGTTAGCAGAAGACCAATTTGGTTTCAGGAAAAGTATAGGGACAAGGGAAGCAATTTTAGGCCTCAGATTAATAGTAGAAGGAAGATTAAAGAAAAACAAACCAACGTACGTGGCGTTTATAGACCTAGAAAAGGCATTCGATAACGTAGACTGGAATAAAATGTTCAGCATTTTAAAAAAATTAGGGTTCAAATACAGAGATAGAAGAACAATTGCTAACATGTACAGGAACCAAACAGCAACAGTAGCAATTGAAGAACATAAGAAAGAAGCCATAATAAGAAAGGGAGTCCGACAAGGATGTTCTCTATCTCCGTTACTTTTTAATCTTTACATGGAACTAGCAGTTAATGATGTTAAAGAACAATTTAGATTCGGAGTAACAGTACAAGGTGAAAAGATAAAGATGCTACGATTTGCTGATGATATAGTAATTCTAGCCGAGAATAAAAAGGATTTAGAAGAAACAATGAACGGCATAGATGAAGTCCTACGCAAGAACTATCGCATGAAAATAAACAAGAACAAAACAAAAGTAATGAAATGTAGTAGAAATAACAAAGATGGACCACTGAATGTGGAAATAGGAGGAGAAAAGATTATGGAGGTAGAAGAATTTTGTTATTTGGGATGTAGAATTACTAAAGATGGACGAAGCAGGAGTGATATAAAATGCCAAATAACACAAGCTAAACGAGCCTTCAGTAAGAAATATAATTTGTTTACATCAAAAATGAATTTAAATGTCAGGAAAAGATTTTTGAAAGTGTATGTTTGGAGTGTCGCTTTATATGGAAGTGAAACTTGGACAATCGGAGTATCTGAGAAGAAAAGGTTAGAAGCTTTTGAAATGTGGTGCTATAGGAGAATGTTAAAAATCAGATGGGTGGATAAAGTGACAAATGAGGAGGTATTGCGGCAAATAGATGAAGAAAGAAGCATTTGGAAAAATATAGTTAAAAGAAGAGACAGACTTATAGGCCACATACTAAGGCATCCTGGAATAGTCGCTTTAATTTTGGAAGGACAGGTAGAAGGGAAAAATTGTGTAGGCAGGCCACGTTTGGAATATGTAAAACAAATTGTTAGGGATGTAGGATGTAGAGGGTATACTGAAATGAAACGACTAGCACTAGATAGGGAATCTTGGAGAGCTGCATCAAACCAGTCAAATGACTGAAGACAAAAAAAACAAAAAAAAACGGCTAATCGTTTTTTGAGTTATGCGAGATAAATACGTACAGACGTCTCGCCGAAACTAGTCAAAGTGGATTCAGGGATGATCAAAATGGATATTTCCGTTGAAATCTGAAAACCGTAATTTTTCGTGATCACAACAATACTTCCTTTACTTCGTACAAGAAAGTAAAAACTGGTTACAATTTTTCATTTATCCTCCTTTGCGAAAGTTCAATTACATATTTTTTTTTTTTTTTTTGCTATAATTGAATTATTATTTATCGTATATTTTTTTTATAATCACGAGTTAATAATTATTAATAAATCAATATATTTAAAAAAAAAAAAAAAAAGAAGTCTGATTCGAACCGATATGCCTTCCCTTGTAAGATCCAAATATTTCATTAATTAGAAATCTATTTGCTTAAAACTATTTCTTTTTCCTGTTTAGCCTCCGGTAACTACCGTTTAGATAATTCTTCAGAGGATGAATGAGGATGATATGTATGAGTGTAAATGAAGTGTAGTCTTGTACATTCTCAGTTCGACCATACCTGAGATGTGTGGTTAATTGAAACCCAACCATCAAAGAACACCGGTATCCACGATCTAGTATTCAAATCCGTGTAAAAATAACTGGCTTTACTAGGACTTGAACGCTGTAACTCTCGACTTCCAAATCAGCTGATATGGGAAGACGCGTTAACCACTAGACCAACCCGGTGGGTTGGTCGTGCCAACTCACTAGAGTTATAGGCAAATATTGCCTATAACTCTGGAACCAATGAATATAACTACCACTAATGATAAATCATTGAAAAGCTCTCAATGAGAGCTTCTTACTGCAGTTACGAAAAAATCCACAACTCAATTTTGTTTTGGATTTTGGATTTTTTTGGACAGTTTTGATCGAGTCGATTTCAATCAAAAAGGGAACTGCACACAACTAGATGTTACAACAGTCCTAAATCCAAAATTTCAACATCCTACGGCTGATCGTTTTTGAGTTATGCGGGACACATATGCACATGTATACGTACGTGCAGACGTTACACCGAACTGTTCAAAATGGATATTGTGATCGCGAAATTTTTCGCGATCACAATACTTCGTACTTTTTTTTTTTTTTTGTCTTCAGTCATTTGACTGGTTTGATGCAGCTCTCCAAGATTCCCTATCTAGTGCTAGTCGTTTCATTTCAGTATACCCTCTACATCCTACATCCCCAACAATTTGTTTTACATACTCCAAACGTGGCCTGCCTACACAATTTTTCCCTTCTACCTGTCCTTCCAATATTAAAGCGACTATTCCAGGATGTCTTAGTATGTGGCCTATAAGTCTGTCTCTTCTTTTAACTATATTTTTCCAAATGCTACTTTCTTCATCTATTTGCCGCAATACCTCTTCATTTGTCACTTTATCCACCCGTCTGATTTTTAACATTCTCCTATAGCACCGCATTTCAAAAGCTTCTAATCTTTTCTTTTCAGATACTCCGATCGTCCAAGTTTCACTTCCATATAAAGCGACACTCCAAACATACACTTTCAAAAATCTTTTCCTGACATTTAAATCCATTTTTGATGTAAACAAATTATATTTCTTACTGAAGGCTCGATTCCCTTGCGCTATTCGGCATTTTATATCGCTCCTGCTTCGTCCATCTTTAGTAATTCTACTTCCCAAATAACAAAATTCTTCTACCTCCATAATCTTTTCTCCTCCTATTTTCACATTCAGCGGTCCATCTTTGTTATTTCTACTACATTTCATTACTTTTGTTTTGTTCTTGTTTATTTTCACGCGATAGTTTTTGCGTAGGACTTCATCTATGCCGTTCATTGTTTCTTCTAAATCCTTTTTACTCTCGGCTAGAATTACTATATCATCAGCAAATCGTAGCATCTTTATCTTTTCACCTTGTACTGTTACTCCGAATCTAAATTGTTCTTTAACATCATTAACTGCTAGTTCCATGTAAAGATTAAAAAGTAACGGCGATAGGGAACATCCTTGTCGGACTCCCTTTCTTATTACGGCTTCTTTCTTATGTTCTTCAATTGTTACTGTTGCTGTTTGGTTCCTGTACATGTTAGCAATTGTTCTTCTATCTCTGTATTTGAACCCTAATTTTTTTAAAATGCTGAACATTTTATTCCAGTTTACGTTATCGAATGCCTTTTATAGATTTATATAGGCCAAGTATGTTGGTTTGTTTTTCTTTAATCTTCCTTCTACTATTAATCTGAGGCCTAAAATTGCTTCCCTTGCCCCTATACTTTTCCTTAAACCAAATTGGTCTTCTCCTAACACTTCTTCCACTCTCCTCTCAATTCTTCTGTATAAAATTCTAGTTAAGATTTTATATTTCGTACAATTAAGTAAAATTAATGTTAATTTACCCATGCGGTTTATATTTATGAATGTGCAATATTTGCTAAAAAGAACACTTAAATTAAAATACAGAGTAAATATCGTCCTCTATGAAACCAAACAACAAAAATATTTTTCTGCTAACTCAACAAGATTATGAAAAGCGATCTGATTATTTTTTCCTTAACGTTAATAAATTACAACAGTATTTAAACGATCTTCCCGCAAATCTTCTTCAAATAAATTAAAAATATTTTCTTTTACATTAACACTCATACATTCATTTTTAAATATTAATTAAAATATTTTTTTTTAATCTTGAATTCTCTGGATCAACGGGTACGTGATACGTGCTCAAACAATTTCAATTAACACCTTCTAAATTGCGAATTATTTAATAAT
Organism: Lycorma delicatula; assembly: GCF_047948215.1. NCBI lineage: Eukaryota > Metazoa > Arthropoda > Insecta > Hemiptera > Fulgoridae > Lycorma > Lycorma delicatula. Next base: position 395,855,645 of record NC_134455.1, read on the forward strand.
TATTTATATTTACTATTTTCACGGATTTTCCTTTATATTATTTCACGTGTTTATATTTTAAACAATAATATGGACTGTAATCACTACTTAAGGGAAAGACTCCTACCGCAATACTGTGGGAAGCTAAGCTACAGATATATGGCTGACCACCAGCCAATTAAGGCTCCAAGCGCTTTAATATGGTGGACAAATACTTTCTGGTATTCAGCAACCTAGGCGTGGCAGCGAATTGCTGTCTAGATTAAGTAAATTTTAATTTATGGAAGTCATATAAATTTGTAGTCGTTGACGGGGTACGCCTACCCATTTTAGTAAATATATGACGAGCGAGCGGTTGGGACACGTAGCCAGTGGTGTATGGCACTGCTCTTAGACCGCTCACGCTGTTAGGCACGCTCTAGGACGCTGGTCGATAAATTGTCGAGGCTCAGTAGTCGTTTGTGGCACAGATATTATTCGGTCTTAAGCTTTAGGGCGACCGAATGTGGCGGTGGCGGCGGGAGAAATACCAAGCACACCATATATTACCAGGAATGGCAGGAAGAACAGAATATGACCCGCACAAGCGCCTGGACGTGACAAGTCATCTTCAGACAGAGACCATGGCTGGTGAGAGAGAGCGGGGGTGTGAGAGGGGGAGAGAGCATGGTGAGGTGGGATACTAGTCTCAGTTCCTCTCCGGCCGTGAGGAATTCGGAGATTACCTGAATAGGATTAGAAAAAGAGAATACGCAAACTGTGTTTAATGTGGAAGTGGAGATTGCTCCCAGCCTACATTATTTGATTGTGCCAAATAGGAAGAGCACAGAGAGAGAGAGAGAGAGAGAGAGAGGACGAGTGTTAGATATTACTGCAGACACAATAGTAGCATTCATGCTTAAAGGACGACAAGAGTGTAGAACAGTTGAAAACCTGGTGACACCGAGATGTTAAAAACTAAAGAAGCTGATAGTATTGACTTGATCGGAGACTTCAATGTCGCGATAGAATAAAAAAGGGAGAGAAAAGACCGAGTTCCGGCCGGTGGGTGGAGCCTGGGAACGACATAGTCGGGCCTGGTTCACCCCTTTCCGCTAATTTGGGGCAGGCAAACGAAGAATCTAAAGATCCAAACCGGCGAGCCAACCCGGTAGGCGGGAAGACTCGTTTGAGTTAAAAAAAGGACACTTTTCTGGGCTGAGCAAAACTTGGTCGGTCTAGCCCAGGAGAGCAGAGAAAAACAAAGGTCGATTTGGAAGTGTTTATTAAATATTAAATATGCAAGTAATTAGATCATACGGAATTAGGCAAAACTCTAAAATATATGTTTCATCAGTCAAAACAATTTTTTTTTTCACTCTTTTAAACGTATGTACATTTTTGTTTCCTACCATTAATTGAAAAAAATTCAACTCCCTTGCATCGGTAATCAAAATAGAAAATAATCATTATGTTCAATAAGTGTTGCTGTAATGAAAACTACTTAATATTACAAAAATACTGATGTGCTGACATAAAAAAGTTAAAATGTAGATGATAATAATATATTAAGCTTTAACAGATTCTACTCTAATGAAAGAAGTGCCTAGGAAAAAGGCTCTAATAATTTTATGCACCTATTATTTTATTCTATACTTACAACTAAATATCATTAATATAAATTACGATTAAAATAATGAATCGCTCTCGATACATAAATTACATTTACTCAACAACACGTTTAGTTGAGACTATACAATAACATATACCGTGACTTTCTTACGTTTATATATAACTGCTATTGAAAACAAAAACATTCTATTCAATTACCGGCAGTTCATTACACTACCGCCACATCCTAAATGATAGCTACAATACAATAACAAAGTATAAAAATATCGATTAAGGAAGTTTAAATGTAAAAAAGAAAAGATTTCTGTACTGATCGGAACATTACAATCGGTCATTAATCACGATTAATTTGTCGAAATATCGATTGATTTACAAATACAAACGTAATAAAAAAAACAACGGTACACATGGAAATGTTAAACAAAACGCGATAACAAATCTAAACATTTAATTTCCTTTACCCATGGCTGATATGAATTACATTTTTTTTTAAAAGAATACTATATACCGGACGATTCGAAAAGGACTTAACAACATTAAACGCATATAAAAATTTATTTAAATAACTTACAGATTCGGTTGAGATCCATTTCGCTACAAAACCTATCAAGTTTAGACTCACGTACTTCATTAGTACCGAATTCGGCCACCAGTGTTGTTAAAAATGGATACATTTACCGGTGCGCGAACGTGCTCGCTGTTCGTTATGGTTTCACGATTTGCACTCGGCAACTGCAGTTCATCATAATTTTCGTATAGTACAGTAAAGTACGTTCGTCGAGACAGGTTGTTCCGTTAAACATAGAAAAATCACCAGGACGCCTACGCGTTCCTGAAGCTGCTGTGAAACAAGTCGGAAAAAGCTTTGTACGTAGTCCGAAGAAATCAACTCGACGTGCGTCACGTAAAACTGACATTCCACAAACGACTGTTTGGCACGTATTACGTAAACGATTGCATTTTTTTTTTAACCTTCGGGACCATCGTTAGGTATAGCTTCACAGGATCAGATGGACGATTTCGTAGCGTGTGAAAATATCACGCCTGACCGGGATTCGAACCCAAACTATTGCGCTTGAAACATTACAAATTAACTGTAGTTCAACACATTACAAATGACCGCAAAGTTGTTCGGTTGCAGTTCTGTGTAGAAATGATCTACACAATTGCAGACAATGTAATTTTTAATGATGAGTCACTAAAGTGGCTCATTTCATTTCATATCAGTGGCAAACTGAACACTCTTAACTGACGAATAAGGAGTAGCGAAAACCTCATAATAATTCATGATAGCCCTATGCAAACAAAGATTAAGGTCAGTTTTTCTTCCAGGAGGCAACCGTAAATGGTATCATTTATCTGGACATGCTTCAAAATTTTCTAATTCTTCAGTTAGAAGAAGACCAAAGTGGGTGCCATTAGTATCAGCAAGAAGGGGCACCACCTCACTACCGCCTAGAAGTCTGAGATTTTCACGATACTAAATTCCCAGGTCGGTGGATCAGTCGTGAAGGTCCAATTGCATGGCCACCATGGTCCCCAGATTTGACCCTACTAGATTTTTTCTTGTAGGGTTTCATTAAATATCGGGTTTATGTACCACTGCTACCCGCTGATCTTGTTGAGCTAAGACTTTGAATTAACGCCGCAGTTGCAGAGGTAACACCCGACTTGCTGGCTACAGTCTGGAATCAAATTGACTTCAGACGGTATATATGTTGCATTAAAAATGGAAGTCATATCAAATCAAAGTGAATGTTCGGTAACAAACTTGATGTGTTTTTCTATAAAATGGGACTCGACCAAACCTGAAAGTTATCTCAATAAATTCTTATTTAGATAACTCAATAAAAATGAAATGCGACAATAATAATGGCTATATTAACTTATATATTAATAAGTTGATATTACCTCTACTTGGTGGTAGATGACATGTCTGTCTGCCTGAAGCATTTTTCGTACTGTAGCAATACCTACATTCACAGATGAATATGGTAGACTGAGCATCCTCAAGACCAAAATTACCTATTTCAAACTCTCGGTAACACCTAAATATTTTTGTACGATTGTGACAATGGTTTCAAGCACAGTTGTCATTTCCTCTAAACACTTAAATCAAATGCAAATTTGCCCAGTACTCAGTTTTCGACCATTACTTCTTTTCACTGACACAGTAAAAAGTAATTAACTCTGTAACAGGAACTAGAGCGCAAGTTGAGACCTGTCTAAAGGAACTAACTTGTGATGATCCGTTCCATCATAATGTAAAACATTCTTAGTGCACTTTTTATATATACAAAAAAGTACACTGTGAAAAAAAAATCATTTAAACTATGTGACCTGTTTAAATTAAAAATGCACTGAAACAAAGCAGACTTTGCTGCCATGTACTATCAACAACTTCTAATTCAAGCAAATCAATTATTTTATACGCTGACAATCATTATTAACGTACTAAATAAATATTTCATTTAAATTCATGTAAATACAAACAAAAAAGCTTACTTCAGAAGTTTTGCTGATAGATGTTGGATAATACAGTCTGACAAATGTACCATCTTTGGAATAACCTGTCATTATATCTACACATCCAGGAACATAAGGGCCTGTAAAAAACATTATCAATAATTTAAAATAGAAAATTTAAATTATAAGCTATCAAGATTTACTAAAGTTCTAAAATAATTTAAAATTAGTAATACAAACTGCTATCTTTAAAACAGAAAGGTCATATAATTTCAATTACTATAACTAAGCACTAATTTGTTAATAAAATGGGAAATATATTAAAAGCAACACATTACACTGAATATTAAAACTGAAACAATTTTATCAATATCAATAAATTCTAGTATAACAAAAAAACTAATATTGTCACCGTTTAAAAATAATACAGTTGGCTCTACCTTAACAATATTTAAATAATATCTTTTTGGTTTACATTTTGTTGAAATAGAAATCTATACTACAAAGAAATTTAAATACCAAATAAATACATGAGTTACATCATTGTAACCCATGTTACAATGTAACCCATGTTCTCATTCATATGAGAACCTCAAAAATTTTAAAAGTACAAATAAATAATTTTTTTATTCTGATTGGTACATAATAGTATGTTACATTAATCATACCAGAAATGTGTTATTTATAAGAAATTTATTATAAGATACAAAAAATCTGTGAAATTAAAACACATTAATAACTAAAAATATTAATAATGATAGGGTAATACATTAAATCCAAATTGATATTAAATAGAAAAAATAACTTCAAAATAATATGCAATTGTGAGGTGTTATTGAAGATTTTGAACACATTTATGTACAAGTTGTTGAATGGGATGAAAAAAAAATCATTTTTTCTAATTTCTCAATTAATAATATTTAAAAATTCATAAACTATTCATTCTTATGGGTGCCAAACAATTATCTGGCCCAGTTTATATCCTGAAAACTCATTCTTACTTTTATATATCTTCAAGAGATGATTTTGTATTTTATTTAAGCAATATGGATATGAAAGGGATCTCTTAAAAATTAATGAAAAATATTACAGTTCACTGAAGATATTATAATAAAATGGCTATTCTTTATAAAACGCATTATTATATTAGTCATCTCCCATCAACGGCTGTAATTGGGCTGTTAGCCTAGTATTTGCAATAAAAAGTAAAAAAAATAATTAAATGCAAGCGCATGAAACTCAAAATCATCGATCACATGTACGCTCTTAAGATCATTGAAAAATCATAAGTATATAATAAATAAGCAGCATAAATGTAAAAATAAGTTATAACTTTAAACCCCGTGTATAAAAAAGATGCATTTTATATTTAACTGCAAAAGACAAATTTAATTGTTGAAATAGTTGCAGTAAATTATCAAGTTGACATCGTAGTTAAGATGTGATCATAATTTTAAAAAAAGTAAGATGGTAATTCTTACAAATAGGACTACAGTTGTCCAATTAAATAAATTATGCTGTAATGTAGCCTACATTTACAAATGCTAAGATATAAAACAAGTTACAATTAAAACTTTTCTTACCTTCAGGTAAAGGTAGATATCGTCTACCATTTCTTTTAATCCACCACCACATCTTATCGCACTTTGTCAAGGAAATTAGTCACGCTAAACAAACAACGATTTAAACACCTACTAACATAACCACTCAGCGCACAGCGCTCAACTGTTTACCGTTTGTCTGTCTGCTCTCCCTTACAGCAGTTACCATGACAACAACAGCCTTTTAGATTTCAAGAAATTGGGAATACCAGATCAAATTATATTATAAGTAATTACAGTTAACATCTAAGGAAAATTTTTTTTTATAAATACTCTTTCTTTCCGTATAAAATATTGCATTTTTTTCCAATGTGATATTTAAATTATTTATTTTGTTTATGAAATTATTGGATCATATTCAGTCGAGATGTGGATTAAAGCTTATGTTGTAAATTTAATTTCATGAATCATTTATCATCATTAGTGGAAAAATTTAACAAGGATTTTCCGAAAAAATATTTTTTTTTTCAAATCGTGGTAAATGATGGTACTGTTTACTACTATTTCATACATTCAAAATTATCCTATCAAGATCTCTATTTAACTTAAAGAAAAAATATTTATTTATTTACAATAAAGAAAATTATATTTTCAATATAATTTTATTAAAATAATTGGTGGTTCTCAGTATGTGTGCACAAATTATCATTCGTTTATTTATGTGGTTCGTTAAAACTCTTACCCAGGTTATTGAAAATTTAGGAAATTCATTCCCTAAAGAAATATTTTACATTACTTAGGTTCATCATCTTTTATTCTTGTAATAATTACGCAAATTTTAACGTCTACTTACTGCTTGTTATTCCGTTCTGTCAGAACAAGATTATTGAAGTATTCTTTACTGTATACATGTTAGAATAACATCTTAAAATTACTTAATTAATAAGCGGGAAGGAAGATTAGTTACGGATTAAATTTAAAAATGTTAGTAATTACTAACAAAGAACATTTAAGATTAATAACCTAATAACATTCAGTATTAATGAGATTTTCTAACGATATTTATTGTAATCTATCGATATGGCTTATAAACATCGATTGGGTAGTCAATCGATGTATTTCTCAGTTATGCTCATTCTTTGCTGAATGTATGGTTATGCAATTTTTGTTTACCCGTCAGCTGGTGAGCGCCGTGCATTAGTTTTCATATGATTTATTTAATTTCGTTGATGTTAAAATGCGGCATGTTGTTATAGCAGTTGAAAGGTCAATAGAACCTCACACTTCACAAGTATTACCATCATCTCTTAATTGGCTTTATAATGTGGCGCCAAGTTTTGGAGTTAACGGAGATCAAATATCTATTCTGCAGAAACCTGAAGACTTTTATCATACATTATTAGAACAGTGTAAAAATGCAAAAAGAAGAATTTACATTGCTTCTTTATATCTCGGTACAGGCAATCTGGAGAAAAGGTTAGTAGATACATTGTCTGCAAGATTAAATGAACTCGGTGAACGATTGCAGGTTAATATCTTACTTGATGCAAACAGAGGTTCAAGAGGACTTGAAAATTCCAGAACTATGCTTACTCCACTCATTAAATCTTATCCCCATTGTAGAGTATCATTATTTCACACTCCTGCTCTACGAGGACCTCTTAGATTTCTGCTTCCACCTCGTTATAATGAATTAATAGGTTTACAGCATATAAAATTATATTTGTTTGATGACAGTGTTATTGTTAGTGGTGCTAATTTAAGTCATGACTATTTTACAAATCGCCAGGATCGTTACTTTTTTATTACGTGTCCAGAATTAGCAGATTTTTATTATGGATTATTACAAAGAATTTCATCGATTAGTCTAGTATTAAATAAAAATGATGAGTTAACCCCTAACTCTTCGCAGTATCATCCTTTTAATTCACCTAAGCATATTTATATATCTGAAGCAAAGAAACAAGTTTGGGGTTATTACCAAACAGAATTTGAGAAAATTAGTGTTCAAAACCACAGTAAATCAGATGTAGACACGATCATTTTTCCTTTACTTGAATTACCACCAATAGGAGTCCATCAGGATAGTACAGTAACAGAGCGTATCCTTGAATGTGCTGCTAGTGATTCAGTTGTTAATTTAACTACAGGATACTTTAACTTAACCGATAGCTATAGATGCATAATACTAGGAAAATCTCAAGCAAAATTTAATATTTTAGTCGCCCACCCATCAGCAAATGGCTTTCTTAAAGCGGCTGGTCCTGCTGGGGGAATTCCTAGTGCGTATACAAGTTTGGCAACATCTTTTTTGTCATGGACTAATAGACTCGGCCAAACAGATCGTGTGTCGGTTTTAGAATACCAAAGACCAGGTTGGACCTTTCATGCAAAAGGTTTATGGCAGTCATTTTGTAATAATCAGATTCCATTTCTTACTGTAATAGGATCATCAAATTTTGGTGTAAGATCAGTGAACCGTGATCTAGAATCACAAGTAGTTATTGTGACTGAAAATGAAAAATTAAAATCTAGTTTACTGGAAGAACAAAAACGTTTATACGATCTGGGTACACCTTTTACTTTAGAAGTAGCTTCACTTCCTGAACGGAAACCACCGTTTTGGGTTAGAACTTTGATGTGGTTTTTCAAAAAATTTCTTTAAAAATAAATAATGTAATTTTTTTTATTGTATTTTCTAATTATTATAGATAATGTGTTCATTTTTATGAATATTTAATTAATTGTCTGCGATTTAAAAACAATGTAATATGTAGCAATTATCATTTGAGTTATTACATATTTATGGTTTATAGGCAGTGGTAGGTTTATTCTAGTTTTATATGATTGGTCATTGTTATTTTGAAACAAGTATAGTTTATTTTTAATTATCCAATTATGAATATTGTGACTGGTAAAAGCAAGTGTAGATGACTCTGAAATTCTCAGTTAGAGAAGAAATGTATTTTATATTAAATAACACTAGAGCTGCAGTGAGAAAAAAGTAACATTTTATAAGTTTTTGTATTTTAAAAAAGTTACCAAATAATCAGTGTTGAATATTAAAAGAGTTAGGATTTAAAATAATTTATTGATTATATAAAAGTATTTTACAATTTACTTATGACATAGTCCGCTGTATTAGATTTGTGTGTATTAATTGTGTTTGTTGAATGTTTTATTACTTCAGTAGGCCCATCTTATTACAGCATGGATTTTGAAATAACTGTGTGGTAAAGAAATGTAAATATTTATGCATAAAATGTTATCAGGACAAAATATTATACAGTAAAAATCCAAATAATCAGAACTTAACTGACATTTTTTTTTTTGTTGTTTAGATTTGATAATAAAAATGAAACAGAAGTTACCTTCAATAAGTTTTATTTTTATTTACAAGTACCGTTTAAATATATTATGTTTATGTATTTTAATATTTAAATAAAATTATTTCAATGAAAGTTTACTTTGAAGTAAATGAGTGATTTTCAGATAATTCATAATCAATAATGTGTTAGTGTAGCTGTACATTAGTTATCAATAATTTGATTCAGTGTGTGGCATTTTTGACTTAGGAAGTTAAACTATATTTTCATTCATTATGTTTTTTTCAAAATTGTTAGAAATTTTATGTAACCAGCCCAGGCTATTCCCGATTTACTGAAATTTACTGAACTGATTTAAGTTCAGATTAATGGGCTTACACTGTATAAAAAACATTAAAATATGCTTTAAAATATAATTTCTATTTCTCTTATTTTATTTTATTTATTTATTTTATTTATTCAAAGATTTGTTTTCATGATCAACATGAAACTGTTGTGATGTAATTTTAATACAAACCATGTAAAATTTTAATATAATGGGAACACATACCTCTTGTCCAAGTTTCTTTTACTGAAAACAATAAGTTTTCAGTGAATAATGATACTGCTGTTGGTTTTTAGTGACTAGTGTTGAAATTATCACTAAAAATGTATTTTTTCATTTGTAAGACAAATTTTACTTGATTAAAGTGCGTTTTGATTGCGTATGTCTTTATGTAATACAACAACTTCCCTAAGTATTTCCTACCAATCATGTGCTAATTTTTCCCCTAATGATATTATTGTTCCATTATAAGAATCTCAAAGATCATTTGTATGACTTTTTTATTATATAGCATAAACCAAGTAATAAATTAGAAAACAAGATTATGCTCCAATCATTTAAAAAAAGATTTAAAATCTTTACTGATGATAATAGTTTATTATTTGAAATGGGGATCTAGGTTAAGATTTTAAGTAAAAAATTTTTCTAAACCGTTTTTAAAGTGTAAATCTTGTTTTACAATTTATTTTAATTACCATTTAACATGGCTCTTTATCTACATCAAATAATAGTAAAATGTTATTTTCTTTTAAAATTTATTGCTGTGTACTTTATTAAGAAAAATCATATATTTTATTGCTTAATATTTTTTAAAAGCATCATAATGCAGTATGCATTATGTAGGCATATTTTTTACAGAAAGAATCAAATTTATTGAAAATATTATTCAATCAGCGGCAAATGCTTAGAATTCTGTTAAGTGCAATAAGACACGTATTTGAACTGTGAGAGAAAGGGTTGTGACACAATTTCAAAACTAATTCCTGGAAGGCAATGGGGTTTGCAATGAGATTTTGCCATATTACCATATTTGCCATAACCATAATTATCATTAGCATTGAGCTACTTCATCAACCAAGTTATGACTGATTAAATAAGTCGGATGTTAAAATTTTAATACAAAGGCTTACCAATTTAAACAGATCCACCTGCTCAAAATTTACTTGGTGGTTTATTAAATTGAAGTTTTTATATTTATAAATATAATACTTCTCCAAATGCTGCAGTTTGTTTTTAACATTCCAAAATTTCTAATATTTTAAAATTATTTACTAAATCTGTAATTTTATGTTCATTTGAAATCAAGTGATCTGCCATGTTTGAAAAATTTTTTTATTATTTTTAAATGCTCTTAGATGTTCTGAGAATCTTGCTTTAAATGATCTATCAATTTTACGTATATATATGGCATCACAGTCTGTGCATTTTAATTTTATGTATACTACTTAAGTTAAATTTGTTAAAAATATAATTAGTGTTATAATTAAAGAATATTTTAGAAATATTATTTACAGGTTTATATGCAACTGTATATTGTTCTTTTTTTTTGAGGTCACAGTGGATCACTTAAGACGAACCAGTCAACCCTAGTTCGTCTTTTCGTTTTATTTTTCTTTTTGATTGCTTCCCAATACTTCATTCTGTCAGATCTTGCTTTCTTGAGTTCTTCTGAACAAACCATTTTTGTTTTCTTTTCTTTAATTTTAATCTGGAGTTTGCTTCTTTTAATATTTTTATATTATCGGTTTTGTTTCATAAATCTTCTATTGTAATTTCTAATTCTTGCATATCTTGTTTAATTTCGGTGATCCAGGTCAGCGTTTTGGACATTTTCCAGTATTTCACGACCAGTTTCCTGATGAGCCTATTCGGTTCTGTTCTTATTATGTGTCCAAAGAAGGAGATTCTTTTCTTTTTAAAGTAGTCTAGAGCTGATTCTAAATCTTAATATATACCTCTCGGTTTGGTATGAGTCTCCATTCTCCCCCATCAGTAAGTTGTCTCTTATTTATCCATGTTCTTAGAATTCTTCGTTCTATTCTTTGCATCTTTGCTGAGTAGGAAATGTTGGTTCTTAGTTTGAAGAGTGTTTCGCTTACATGTGATATTCTAGATCTGATTACAGTTTTGTAATGTTTGAGTTTGGTATCTATTGAGATGCATCTTTTGTTATATGTTGTTTTGGTGGTATTTTGTACATTATTGAGCTTTTGTGTTCTTTTTTTCAAGTTTATTTTTTCTTTGAGGTCATGTGTGATATTTTCTCCTAAATATTTAAACTGTTCAACTAGCTCGACTTTGTGTCCATTTATGATTATGCAGTTCAATACCAGGGGATTTGTGGCCATTATTCTAGTATTTTCATATGATATTCTAAGGCCTATTTTTCCCGCTAGTTCTTCCAGTGAAGTTACTTGGATTCTAGCTTCTGCGATGTTATTGACTAGAAACTAGGTCATCTGCAAATCCTATGTTTACATGTTTCCTTGCTTCAGTTGTTACGTATGGTGGGTCTTTTTTGTACCATTCTCTCATTACATATTCTAGGGCACAGTTGAAGAGCAGTGGGGATAGTCTATCTCCTTGTCGTAAACCTGTTTTGATTAGGAATGGTTCTGATATTTCTCCTCTGAATTTTATTTTGGAGTATGTGTCAGTTAACATTAGTTCTATCATTTTTACTTGTTTCAGGTGTAATATTAGGTTTCTTTATTGTTCTTTATTATAAACATTCACTATTTTATTTGTTGTTTTGTTTATATAATTGTATAAAATATATTTTCTATCATAATTAACGTTAAAAAAAAAAACTGGAGCATTTGGAGAAATATTATATTTATAAATATAAAAATTTCAATTTAATAGACCACCAGGGAAATTTTGTGCAGGATGATCTGTTTAAATTGGTAGGTCTGTATAATAGAATTTTAACATCTGACTATTCATTTTAATCAGTCATGACTTGGTTGACGAAGTAGCTCAATGCTAATGATAATTATGGTATTTTAAAAACTGATGATGAGTCTATAGGATTTGAAAAGGTCTTATTAGATTGAAGGTAAGATCTGTCTTGCATTGTATGTGTGTATCTGGTGGTTTATAAATACTAATTATAATTCAACACACAGGACAACATGTTTAAAAAATTAATATATATATATATATATATGTGTGTGTGTGTGTATATATATATATATATATATATATATATATATAAAAAACATATATATATATATGTTTTTTTTAAGCAATTCTAATAATCATACTCCACTGTATCAATATAAATTAATTTATATTTAATAGATCAACCCTAAGTACAGAATAATTGAAATAGGACTTATTTCATTACACAAACAGAAGCGCTTTCACGAACTTGATTCGCATCATCAGCTGCATACATTTATATATGTAATGTGTATATATATATATATATATATATATATATATATATACATTACTAATTTTGAGGCAAATTATATATATATATAATTTGCCTCAGCCAAACGCCCAGTAGCGTGTACATACTGGGTGTGTTGGGTTTACCGCCTACTGCAATGGGACCTACTAAAACACCACCCCTTATGCAATTTGATGCTAGAATTGCTGCCGATGGCATAACCTCAGCGCCACACATGTCAGGGACACACCTCACATTCTTACAAATATTTACACGTCTCATTCACACTCTATTTTCAAAAAAAAAAATGTATACATATATTATACACATAACTCCTGATAGTGATGCCAACCCCAGACAGCAAGGCCATGTCCCCTGGAAGCCATCGATGACGACAATGCAAGGGCACCCCCGAGAGCCGACGCCCCATCACCGCTCTCACCTGACATCTTCACTGTCCTCCATGTGTTCTTTAACTAATTTTTGCCGAAGTACTCCTCGGAACCATTGAACACACATGTTCCAGCCCTCAACGAAGATAGCGTCAACTGCATGACACCGTCCAATTTAGTCCAAATCTTCCTGAAGTTTCTTCTCCAACCACCTAGGGCAGTCAAAAAATGTATGCCGTACGGAATCCACTGCACCGCAGTATTGGCAGCTATCTGTCTTCTTCCAATTTTACAAAGGTAGACCCCAAACGACCTATGACACATCAGCCGCTGATCCGTCTAGAAGTCCACCTCGCCATGCGTTCTGGTAACCCACGCTGTATTTTTTTTTAATTTAATTGATTAATCTTTATAATTTTAAACAATTTTTTATCTCTTGTTTTGATAATTTAAAAAAAAAACTTTTAATTTAAATAAAAGTTTTTCATATAAGATTTTAAAGTACAAGTTAAATTTCATTTAAAGATTTTTGATAAAATTTAATTGGTTTAAAAATATTTTTAACATTAAAAAAAAAACATTTTAAAGTACAATATAAAAGTTTACTAGATTGTAGTTGGGCATAAGTGTGTTATCACTAAAAAAAAAAAAAAAGAACTATTATGATGTTTGTTAAACCATTAATACATGTCTTCCATCACAAGATTGTTTAAAATTAATACTAATAAGACTTTCTTTAAAAAATATATAAGAAAAGTAGAAGGTAAGCAATTTATGTAATTCAGAAAAAATAGGGACACGTTTTTCAATATCCTAACTTTAATAAAGGCAGTTTTGCTTGAAGTAGATGATGAAATTCGAGGGAGACAGTTGTTTTTTCAATCAATAGTATTGAATTTACAAACTTAGTTTATTGTTAATGTTATTATTTGACGTATATGATTATTATATATTCAAATTCAATTAACACCTTTAAAATGATATATCACTAGTTCATAAAATTACTATGAATTGGAAAGTAATTTAATTTGACTACCACATTTTTTAAGTTTTTAAACTGTTCATAATTTTTTAAGTGATCCTTTCCCACTAATGCTGGGATAGTTTCAATTGTTACCTGTCGTAGCTGAATAGCTAAGCTTTAATGGAGTTACCCTTAATTAATTCAAGGCCCTCCAAAAATTCCTTGTGCCACTTAACACTTGATAAAATATGCTCATTATAGACCTGTTTCACTTTTTCCCTGTGTTTTGACACACAAAAAAATCATTTCATGAAAATAATCTGGTGACGCCAGCGTGCTGAAACTTGTATTGAAGGTGTGCGAGATTTAAATATAAGGGTGAGCCTGCAATATTCCTATTGTGCATTAAGTGACCAGTCTCATTATTTTATTTACAAACCTTATAAAACATTGTAGGGCTCATAACACAATGTCATCTGTCTATGCAAATAAATTAAAAAAATCTGATGTGCATGCACATGACTTCCTTGTAAACCTATTAAATTACATATACACATATTTTGCTGCACTTCATTTAAACTCGTTTCATTTGAAAGTGAGATACGATCCTCCAATTCTTTAATAAAGTGCACAGTTACACAATTGCTAAAATATTTGTTTTTATTAACATCAAATATTTATACAATTATTAATTCAACAATCTTAAATGAAATATTATGATAGAGTAAAAGTCCCTTTGTTATTCATATTACTGTTTTTCTATTACCTGTATCTTTGTGAGTTGCTGATAAAAAAAGTTTCAGATTTCTGGTGTGTCATATAAGTAAAAGGAAATAATAATTAAACTATTATGTTTAGTGAACTCTTGTATACCGGTTACAAGTGTTAATTTCGACGTTACGGTGTAAAATATTCAGTTTTTATTGTTGGATGTTTGGTGAATTATCAAAAATGAAAAAGAAACAATCATACAGGAAAAAGAAAGATAACGTGAAGAAATATATCTCAAAAAATAACAAGAAAATGAATATGAAGAAGAAAAAATGTTAAAAACAAGGGAAGATAAAAAAACTAGAGAAGGGATAAAGAGGAAGAAAATGTTGCAAACAAAAAAAAAATTAAACATCAGGAAAATGTTGCAAACAAAGAAAGAATAAAAACAATAAGAGAAGATGATTAACATAAAAAGAAAGAAATCGTTAAGACCAAGGAAAGAATAAAATGATTAAGAGAGGATGAATATAAAGAGAGAAAATTATAAAAATAGAGAATGTGTACTCAAATTTAGATCAGAAGAATTATATCTAACTAAACAGCAATTAAATGATTGGCAACAAAAAACAAATAAACAAAATGATGATCGACTACGACTTAGGGAGAATATTGTCCGACAATATCAGAGAAGTAATGAACTAAATGATAAGAATTTTTTGCAATTTATTAAACATTGAGCATGTATGCCTCAGTGTATATGTTGTTCTTGTGGGGGTCTATTTTTCAGTCACTCTGTAGTTAACTTTAATGTACATAACAGAAATTCCATAATAATTAAATAGAAATTAAAGTAGAAAATCCAAAAATAAAACGATTCTAAATTATAATTTTCAATTAATATTAAATAATCAGATGTTTCAGCAAATTTATTAACTATGCACATAAATAATAATGCCTATTAAATTACATATACCCATTTTTAATAGTACATAAAATTTTATTTCACTAATTACTAATGCTTTTTTTCATATTTTTTTCTATTTTTTTACAATCATGGGTTAACAATTATTAATAAATAAATATATTTAAATTTAAAAAAAAGTTAAAAAAAAGAAAAGGAGATGAAGGTTGATTCGAACCGATGTGTCTTCCCCTTGTAATATCAAAATATTTCATTAATTAAAATTTGATTTGGCTATAACTCTGGAACCAATGAAAATAAGTACCACTTGTCTTATATCATTGAAAATCTCACAATGAGGGCTTATTACGGAAGTTAAGAAAAAGTACAAATTCTCCCAAAGGATGTTTGGAGACTTTTGGTTCAGTCTATTGCAATTAAAAGGGGAGGTGAACAACTAGATGTTACAACAATCCTAAATCCAAAATTTCAACATCTTAAGACTAATCGCTTTTGAGTTGTGTGAGATACGTACATATGTATATGTACAGCTGAAATTAGTCTAAGTGGATATTTACTATGAAATCTGAATTTCACGATCACAATACTTCCTTTACTTCGTACAATGAAGTAACAAAAAACAAGATTAAACTTACATCATCAGACTTTCAAACTACTCAAAGAAACTCCGCAAATTCTACGCTGTAGTAGATGTTCCAACAAGTAGATCTTTTAATACCGTTACAAGTGTGGATGATTAAATACAACACATTTACATAACAAAGTGTACGTATCTTCTTGTCAAAAGTTGCAATAGTATCTACCTTTGATGTTTTGTGTGCTGAACTTGATTATATTGGTTAATGTAAATATATTATCAATTATTGAATGTATCTTACTGAAACCTTCTTGCCGTTCCTTTAATAACTTCTGATCATTTACCTACCGTGTAGGTCTGTTCAATAAGACACTGGTAAAGACAGTCAATACAAACTGCTTGTGATAGAAAAATAAATGTTAGAACTGAAAGAAAATGTTTGCATTTGAAGGACCAGTTTCTAACTTGGTAGACAGTATATATTGTATTCATATAGTATATTGTATTCATACTTTCAAAAATTCATTACTTCAGAAAAGGATTTTAAAAACTTATTTTTTGGTGCTTAAGAGAAAAAATGTCAACAAATTTTATTATACATTTAAATGACCAGCTTTCATGAATAATTTTTAAAATTAATAATAATTTTATTTAAATTACGATAAAATTCTTACACAATAGATCAATTTCTCTTTGTGTATTAATAATTAATGAAATTTTTGTAATAAAATTGTAAGATAATATTAGATTAAATTATATTGTTATGAAATCCATTACTTTTCCAATCTTTATTTTTGTGATAAGAATAAAGAGTTAAAATGGTAATTATACTGATCTTATCAGATCTCTTGCAAAACCAAGAGTAGTAATTTTTCTAGTACAATTTTTTTAAATTTACTTGTATAATTTTTGTCTTCATCGCCCATTTCCCTCTGGTTTTATATTACGTTAGCTGTATTTAATAGAAGAACCAGTATCAGATACGATTTGTAACTCTTACTCTCTAGTAAATATACATCTTACAATAAGAGTCTTATTATTTAAATAATTAGTAACTCAACCATTTATTCATCACTTAATTTCATGTGAAGGAGTCATCCTGAAGATGACTCCTCAACACTTAAACTATTATGTAATATATTGTACAACATGATTTTACTGTATTATGGAAGGTGAAGGAAACAATATTATAGACAAGTTATGTTCTTATTAACAATTTAATGAATACTGAAAACTTAATGCTATAAAGGGACCAAGATTTTAGTAGTTTACTAAATTCTTAATTATAGACATCTACCAGGAAGCCTTCGACGCAAATGCCTCGGCAGACATTTCCACCAGTGTATTTACACAACTTACTATAACCTTCATATGACTTCTTCCAACCACAACTACCTATCATAAATACAATCATTAACTATCAAATTAACCAATTCACAGAAGCACGATTCTCGACACCTTTTTCTAACACCAAAGATTTCTCATAAAAACTCTTCCCATATCTAACTTCTATATGACTATGCACTTAGATTGTTACTCGATTAAGTCAAAAACACTGTTCTCATACCAACAAAAACAAGTGTTGATCGCAACAATGACAATTTTGTAATACAATTCAATTTATTCAAAATCCTTTTGTTTTACTCAAAAATCAAGACACAAATTTAATAAGTTTATAATGAAAACTTATCCTATATGTCTTTGTTCCAGTCCGCTTTCAGGAACGAGGTCAATTCTTACATCCTCCCACACCTCAGCTCTTATCACAGAGTTCTCAGCACATCCATTCTCATCCTAATAGCCAATATCTCAGTTAACCGGAGCTTGATGTCAAAACGCCTATCTTGGTGAAGTAAGCACCCATAGCCACCTGGGTTGCTATTTTATCTATGCATCCCCCCCTCACCGGTGGGACTGAGAGCGTCTTATACAGCATCAGACCCCCTCAGCCATCCTCCATATGGCTATAAATTTCAGAATGCCAGCAACTAATATTCCATTCCTGTTTAGTTTTCCAATTTACTTTCAGATCAAAACTAGAATTGATCCTTGCAAGCTTTCTAACTACTTTCGTAAGTTCAGCTTTGTACCTGTGGCATACTACATCAATGGCTCTACACTTCAGACTTTATTTCTGTTTAGCCTCTGGGAATTACCACAGGTATTATTTCAGAGGATGATATGTATGAGTACATGAAATGTAGTCTAGTACAGTCTCAGTTCAACCATTCCTGAGATGTGTGGTTAATTGAAACCCAACCACCAAAGAACACCAGTATCCATGATCTAGTATTCAAATCCGTATAAGAATAATTGATTATACCAGGACTTGAACGCTGGAACTCTCTACTTCCAAATCGGCTGATTTGGGAAGATGCATTCATCACTAGAACAACCCGATGGGTTTCAGACACAGGCCCAAATTAATCAAACCAAACCTAGCTAACCTATCTTGAAAAGTCCCATGTCCAAAAACAAACTGTGTTATATGCAGATTGGGGTAAATCCACCTAATACTGGATACTTATCACATCAGGAAAAATACCATGCGTATAATGGCCAACAGTCTCATTTTTTGACATACATATATGTAATCGTAAAAATCTGTTTACTTTGCACTTTCTTATATGAAGTAAAAAGAAGTATTGTGATTGCAAAAAATTTCAGATTTCAATGAAAATATCCATTTTGACCATCCCTGAATCCATTTTGACTAGTTTCGTATGTATTGTCGTATGTATATATGTATCTTGCATAACTCAAAAATGATTAGCAGTAAGATGTTGAAATTTTGGATTTAGGACTGTTGTAACATCTAGTTGTGCACCTCCCCTTTTGATTGCGATCAACTGAAAGAAAAGTGTCCAAAAATCCAAAAAATTTGTTTTTTTGGACTTTTTCTTAACTGTAGTAATAAGCCCTGATTGACAGCTTCTCAACAATATATCATAAGTGGTAATTATTTTCATCGGTTCCAGAGTTATAGCCAAATGAAATATTTGGATCTTAAAAGGGCCAATTTGGTTTGAATCGGACTTCATCTCCTTTTTTTTTAATTTAAATATATTGATTTATTAATAATTATTAACCTCTGATTGTAAAAAACTTTTAGGATATTTAATAATTCAATAATAATTTTTAAAAAATATGAAAAAAAATTATTTTTTTAAAAGAGCTTTTATTTAACTAATATTAATATTAACCTCCTCTATGAATCATGAGACCTTGCCGTTGGTGAGGGGGCTTGAGTGCTCAGGGATACAGAGTAGCTGGACCGAAGGTGCAACCATATCGGAGAGGTATCTGTTTGAGAGCCAGACTAAGGAATGATTCCTGAAAGAGGGCAGCAGCTCTTTCAGTAGTTGTTAGGGGCGTGAGTCAGGACGACTTAAACGGCCGTATCAACATCACTCAGTCCTCTGAGTACTGCGCAGCTGAAAGCAATGGAAAACTACAGCTGCTTTTTTTTCCAAGAAAATGTGGCTCTGCATTTTCACATAACAATAATGGAGGCGCCTTCCTTGGTAAAATATTCCGGAGGTAAAATAGTCCCCCGTTCGGATCTCCGGGTGGGGACTACTAAGGAAGGGGTCACCAGAAAATTAAAAAATAACATTCTACGAGTCGGAGCGTGGAATGTTAGAAGCTTAAAAAAGGTTGGTAGGCTAGAAAATTTAAAAAGGGAAATGGATAGGGTGAATGTGGATATAGTAGGAATTAGTGAGGTTCGGTGGGAAGAGGAAGGCGACTTTTGGTCGGGTGACTTTAGAGTAATTAACTCAGCATCAAATAATGGGCAGGCAGGAGTAGGTTTCGTGATGAACAAGAAGATAGGGAGGAGAGTGGAGTATTTCAAAACGCATAGCGATAGAATCATTGTAATAAGGATAAAATCAAAACCTAAACCGACAACGATTGTTAACGTCTATATGCCTACAAGCGCCCATGATGATGATGAGGTAGAGTGTGTATACGAAGAGATTGATGAAGCAATTAAACACGTAAAAGGAGATGAAAATTTAATAATAGTTGGAGATTGGAATGCAAGCATTGGAAAAGGCAAGGAAGGAAATATAGTGGGTGAATACGGGCTGGGCAAAAGGAATGAAAGAGGGGACCGACTTATAGAGTTTTGCACGAAGTATAATTTAGTAATTGCCAACACCCAATTTAAAAATCATAATAGAAGAATATACACTTGGAAAAAGCCAGGCGATACTGCAAGGTATCAGATAGATTATATCATGGTTAAGCAAAGATTTAGAAATCAACTCGTTGACTGCAAAACTTACCCTGGAGCAGACATTGATAGCGACCATAATTTGGTGATAATGAAATGTAGATTGGGGTTTAAAAACCTGAAGAAAAGGTGTCAGATGAATCGGTGGAATTTAGAGAAGCTTGAGGAAGAGGAGGTAAAGAAGATTTTTGAGGAGGACATCGCAAGAGGTCTGAGTAAAAAAGATAAGGTAGAAAATGTAGAAGAAGAATGGGAGAATGTTAAAAAGGAAATTCTTAAATCAGCAGAAGCAAACTTAGGCGGAATAAAGAGAACTGGTAGAAAACCTTGGGTTTCAGACGATATATTGCAGCTGATGGATGAACGTAGAAAATATAAAAATGCTAGTGATGAAGAAAGTAAAAGGAACTATCGGCAATTAAGAAATGCTATAAACAGGAAGTGCAAACTGGTGAAAGAAGAGTGGATTAAAGAAAAGTGTTCAGAAGTGGAAAGAGAAATGAACATTGGTAAAATAGACGGAGCATACAGGAAAGTTAAGGAAAATTTTGGGGTACATAAATTAAAATGTAATAATGTGTTAAACAAAGATGGTACACCAATATATAATACGAAAGGTAAAGTCGATAGATGGGTGGAATATATTGAAGAGTTATACGGAGGAAATGAATTAGAAAATGGTGTTATAGAGGAAGAAGAGGAAGTTGAGGAGGATGAAATGGGAGAAACAATACTGAGATCTGAATTTAAGAGAGCATTAAAAGATTTAAATGGCAGAAAGGCTCCTGGAATAGACGGAATACCTGTAGAATTACTGCGCAGTGCAGGTGAGGAAGCGATTGATAGATTATACAAACTGGTGTGTAATATTTATGAAAATGGGGAATTTCCATCAGACTTCAAAAAAAGTGTTATAGTTATGATACCAAAGAAAGCAGGGGCAGATAAATGTGAAGAATACAGAACAATTAGTTTAACTAGTCATGCATCAAAAATCTTAACTAGAATTTTATACAGAAGAATTGAGAGGAGAGTGGAAGAAGTGTTAGGAGAAGACCAATTTGGTTTCAGGAAAAGTATAGGGACAAGGGAAGCAATTTTAGGCCTCAGATTAATAGTAGAAGGAAGATTAAAGAAAAACAAACCGACATACTTGGCGTTTATAGACCTAGAAAAGGCTTTCGATAACGTAGACTGGAATAAAATGTTCAGCATTTTAAAAAAATTAGGGTTCAAATACAGAGATAGAAGAACAATTGCTAACATGTACAGGAACCAAACAGCAACAATAATAATTGAAGAACATAAGAAAGAAGCCCTAATAAGAAAGGGAGTCCGACAAGGATGTTCCCTATCGCCGTTACTTTTTAATCTTTACATGGAACTAGCAGTTAATGATGTTAAAGAACAATTTAGATTCGGAGTAACAGTACAAGGTGAAAAGATAAAGATGCTACGATTTGCTGATGATATAGTAATTCTAGCCGAGAGTAAAAAGGATTTAGAAGAAACAATGAACGGCATAGATGAAGTCCTACGCAAAAACTATTGCATGAAAATAAACAAGAACAAAACAAAAGTAATGAAATGTAGTAGAAATAACAAAGATGGACCGCTGAATGTGAAAATAGGAGGAGAAAAGATTATGGAGGTAGAAGAATTTTGTTATTTGGGAAGTAAAATTACTAAAGATGGACGAAGCAGGAGCGATATAAAATGCCGAATAGCACAAGCTAAACGAGCCTTCAGTAAGAAATATAATTTGTTTACATCAAAAATGAATTTAAATGTCAGGAAAAGATTTTTGAAAGTGTATGTTTGGAGTGTCGCTTTATATGGAAGTGAAACTTGGACAATCGGAGTATCTGAGAAGAAAAGATTAGAAGCTTTTGAAATGTGGTGCTATAGGAGAATGTTAAAAATCAGATGGGTGGATAAAGTGACAAATGAAGAGGTATTGCGGCAAATAGATGAAGAAAGTAGCATTTGGAAAAATATAGTTAAAAGAAGAAACAGACTTATAGGCCACATACTAAGGCATCCTGGAATAGTCGCTTTAATATTGGAAGGACAGGTAGAAGGGAAAAATTGTGTAGGCAGGCCACGTTTGGAGTATGTAAAACAAATTGTTGGGGATGTAGGATGTAGAGGGTATACTGAAATGAAACGACTAGCACTAGATAGGGAATCTTGGAGAGCTGCATCAAACCAGTCAAATGACTGAAGACAAAAAAAAAAAAAAAAAAAATTAATATTAACACTAATAAAAAAAAGTAAACAAATTAGAAAAGCCCTCTTTTATTTAACTAAATATTTTCATTACTTTTAATTTTAAAATTTAATAATTATTGCATTTATTTATTAGATATTTATATAATTTATTTTTTACTTTTCAGTACATTTTTATATTTGTTAATATATTTTTTTGTTTAAAAATCTCAATTTGATTTAATCCTTATTTTTTACTTTTTAGAGGGTTTTTCTACTTTGTTTCCTTTTTTTATTAATGTTAATATTAATATTAATTAAAAAAAGGTTTTTTAAAAAATCATTTTTTTGTATGTAATCAAACATATTTTTGTAATTTTTTTGTATTATTTTTTATTTTTTACTTTTTAGTCTTAATGAACAATAAACATTTTACATCCAAAAAAAATATTCTTAATAATATTTATATCTGAATATTATTGTTTGTTTACTAAGACTAAAAAGTAAAAATATTTATTTTTACACATCGAAGTTACATACGTGTACCAAATTTCAATCATTTTCATACGATAGTTCATGAGAAATGAAAATTTTCAACTAAATGCATGAATTTAGCGTAGGGGTATCGCATGGGGAGTGGGATTGGGTCATATCAAATTCCGACACTGTACGGCTGTATTGTCACCGAAGTTACATACGTGTACCAAATTTCATTGATTTTCATACGATAGATCAAAAGATATAGCAGTTGCAAGATTTGATTATTCCTAAAGCGAGTTAAATATGAAAGCTTTGTTTGTTTATTAAGACTAATATTTATTTTTACACATTGAAGTTACATACGTATATAAAATTTAATTGATTTTCATACGATAGTTGATGAGAAATAAAAATTTTAGGCAACATGCATCAATTTATCGTAGGGGTAGCGCGTGGTGGGATGGGGGTGGGTCATATCAAAATGCCGACACTGTAGCATTGTATTGTCATCGAAGTTACATACGTGAATCAAATTTCATTGATTTTCATACGACAGTTCATGAGAAATGAAAATTTTCAGCAACATGCATGAATATAGCGTGTGGGGGTGGGTCATATCCAAATTCTAACACTGTAGTATTGTATTGTGTACCAAATTTCATTGATTTACATATGATAGATCAAAAGATATAGCAGTTGCAAGATTTGGTTATAATTAAAGCAAGTTAAATAAAAATGTATAAAAGTATCAGTAGTTATTAATGAAATAAAATTTTACGTGCTTTGCATTTTAAAAAAAATGTGTATATGTAATCTAATAGGTGTACAAGGAAGGCATGTAGTGACCACATCAGATTTTTATTTCTAAAGAATTATTAGTTCTAGTGTGGAAGATTATTTATTTATTTTATATCAAATCACTTGATATTATAATAATTTATTAAGCAATGAACAAAATTGTTCACAATATGCTCTGTAATAATAAAACAGTACTATATAAATCTTAATTTCAAGTTAGAATAATGTATTGTCAGTTCACCTTTTAGTGGTTTTAAATATGAATCACATAGTCCAACGTTTAGCAAAAAATGATTTATCTATATGACTAATCTGAAAATTATTAATGTACATTATTTTTAATAAAAAATATTATCAGTAATAAGATTAGTCAGTTGACTAATATTGATTAATATAATGTAATATAGTCATCGATTAATTGATGATCGGTTTGTTTACACGAGTACTTATGAATTTACAATCTTTAAAAAAAAAGAGCATAACTATTTTTGTATAATTCAACAAAATAGAAACGCCTTAATTATACATCCAATATCATTCTAATTAAATTACTGGCACGATGATTAGTTTAAATATTTTTTTATAGAAAAAAATATCATTGGTGATGAATTTTTAAGTTAAAGAAATCTTGAATTTTCATAAACTTCTAAAAAAATTTAACGTATCTTAATGAATTATAAACCACTGATTCCCAAAATTTTTCGTCCGCATTTAGAATCAAAACTATTCTAGTGCTCCCAAAAATTTTTAAACTTACCATCTGTTAAAAACAATAATAGCAATTGTTGTTTTTAACATGATTTTTATGATGATGTTCTTGGGTTAAGCTGAGAGGGGGTGATACATATTGCAGTCTCAATTTTAAAGATTGAATACCTCAACACAAAACGAATAAAAGCTAAAAACTGCAACCCTACATTAAAGATCTCACAATATGTCATTAAAGATAGACAAAACCCTTTAATTTCCATATTTATTTGTATTAATACGTTGCTTAGATCGTTGCACCACTAAAGACAAAAGTGGCTTTATTTGTATCAATACGTTGCTTAGATCGTTGCTCCACTAAAGACAAAAGTGGCCTTTTCTCTTTAAAGTGGAATAATTCAGTTCAGAAAAATCATAGAGACATACAAAAAAAAAAGAAATTAAAGCTAAAGTCTTAAGCTTTTAAATGATTTTAATGCAGTTTACTGAAAAAATTTTCTTTCCCTCATGCACTCGATCAAACAAGAAGAAACAATTTTTAAAACTTTTCTTCTCGCTAATTTTTTTTTTAAGTGTACTGTCAAAAAGTAGAGTATTCTAGCTTTAATCGTTTTTTTTTGTCTCTCTAAGCCTCTTGGTTGTAAAGTTAAAGTACTTTGAATACAATAATTTTTTTACATGAACTAAACTAATTGCTTATATATTACAAATGTGATTTTACTTTATTGTTAGTCCTTAGGATTTACTTTACAAAAACTAGTTAAAAAGTAAGAATAATCTGTATTATTATTTTAAAACAACAATGAATAGTATTTAAACAAATTGTGATGAAAAAAATCAGTGTTGCCAACTTGTTTTCCGTAGGTCTAAAATTATTGTACCTAGTAGACGCATCTATTTTCTTTTTTCATAACATTTTCTTCTAAGTTTTCGTCGGATTTGTTGTTAATACGAGTGGACATGTTTAAAATTATATTTGTTTTCTGTTGACATTATTTACATCAATCTTCTTATAATTAAATTCTCTACAATTTATGTTGAAAAAATTTACGATTTATTGCCAATTTAACAACTTTATTTTACGTCAAACGTAAAAAAATGTGATTTTTGGCGTTTTACACGGGATATTTTAGAAACTAAGAGAGATATAGTTCTGGGACCTATTTTTTTTCGATTTCGCAGCTCAAAAACCATAAGAAACAATTGAATTTGCCCCATAATTGACCTTCCCAGAATTTCAGAAAGCCTTAATTTACCCGGAGGAACTAAAACTCGGGTGAAATCTTTCACTCTGTATAACTCGCTAACGAAGCGTTTTCGGAGCTATGTTTATATGAACATTTTTCTTATTTTTAGCCTCTAGAATGAGTTGTCAAAGTATTGCCTTATCCTCCTGAATCATTCCCTGTATATGAAAACGAAATGTTGACGTGAGACGTCTTTAAAATAACACCGAAACATACGGATACCAGAACAGAAATTTGTAGCGTAAGAAAAAGGTCTATATTATCCTGCCTACATATGTCTTTTACTATTAGTCTCTGAGACGTAAATGCGGTGTCATTTTATAACGTACACGGTCAGCTCGCCGATATGACTTTGAGTTTACGTCACTGAAGAGCGGGTTGGCGAGGAGGAGGCACAGCGCAGATCGTTCAAAACTGACGCACTCGGTCATTTCCATTCGTTGTAGCTCACTCCTTAGACGTGATAGCGCGGTGATTCGTATATTTGTGTTTAGAATTTGTTGATATAGATCGATTTAGTAAGAATAAGTATATTATGGACAATATTTACGTGTAAAATTATAGTAAACATGTAAAAATTATAAAAATTCAATACGTCAGCCTCAGCTCGTGCAAAAGCCAGCTGGAAATACATCGTTGGAAGGGGAGGTTATGGGCCCGCACAGGTACCGGTGCCGAGCGAGCGTCGTAAAGCTGGTACGGCGCGCACAGTGAACGACACCGACGGCGCAAGCACCTTCACTGCTGCTTATTATTCCTTATGTTTCTTATTTCTCATATAACAGACCGATGTTAAAATTAAATTTATGTTTGGTTTTTATTTCAATCCGATACGCTAAAAGCGACTCGCGGGCAAACAGACCGATCAATTTATCTGTAGAGTTGGCCATATGAAGAAAATAAACATTTTCCATTGGAGACGTTCAGTTTAAAAAAATAAAAAATAAATACCCATTTAACTCTACAGATAAGTTGGTCGATCTATAGCTCGTAGGAACTTCATCCAAGGTCTGTAACGTTTCACGTTAAACCAAAGGTCGTACGCCCCTGTACGAAAGAAAGAAAGAGAAAAGACCACTTTTGTCTTCAATGCTGGCTGCATATCTCCCAATCTAAGCAATGAATTGATACAAATAAATATGTAAATATATATAAAACAGTAATTGCAATTGTTATTTTTAACAGATGGTAAGTTTAAAAATTTAAATGGGCGCTAGAACATGTTTGATTCTCAATGTGTGTGGTGGGTGAAAAAGTTTTAGAATCAATGGTATAGATGAACTAGTTCGATCCTAAAGCGTAAAGATTAAAAAAAACTTTATAATAAACTAATATATTTCATTACTGCTGTGTCAGCAAACATTTCGCACAGTTTTTTGAGAAGCTTATAGTTTGTTTTATGTTTTACTGTCACAAGCTACCAGAACGAATTCTTTATTCACTTGGTATAGTCACATTGTTTGCATGTTGCAGTGCTGGATTGTTATAATGATCTTTTTGTGTAAAATAAAATAACTATAATCAAGAAAAAGTAATTATAAATGTTTTCATTGCATATAAAATGATTTGATAGTAGTGAACCGGCTTAATGACAAATTATATTTCCAGAGGTTATAAATCTTCATAAATATAGCAGCGGTAAAGAACTTGATATCTATAATGTTTTAAGATACAAATTAATATGGTACACATTTGAACATATTATATCTCAACAGATGGTATTAACCATCAACACCGACCGGTAGCCATAATCTAGTATTCAAATCCGCATTTTATACGAATTTGAATACTAGATTGTGGATACGGGTGTTCTTTGGTGGTTTGGTTTCAATTAAACACACATCTCATAAATGGCCAACCTGAGAGTGTACAAGACTACTCTTCATTATAACACATACACGTCATTACAAGTCATTACATACACGTCATTACACGTCAGTACACGTGATACACGTCATTACAAGACTACACTCATACATATCATCCTCTGAAGTAATATTTGAACGGTAATTCCTGGAGGCTAAACAGGAAAAAGAAATAAAGATGGTATGAACCAAACTGTGAAAAACAAAATTTTTTTCATTTCTGAAACCTGTGGCTATTTAAGAATGTTATAGGTGCAAATATTTTAATCAATCTATTCTTTTATCTGGTAAGTTTACAACGAAATATTAATACAAACAGTTTTGTCTTTGATATGAATATAAAGAAAAAAAAATTATTACTTCTTTATTTAAACAGTATTCTGTAATAGTCTGTAAAAATGGAGTATAAAAGTGAAAATTACTGTTTCCTTGTACTTCTGTTGAAAATATTTCCTTCTATTATAATTTGATGTCATTTTGTTAATTGTAATGGATGATGAAAATGCAGCCATTAGTTAATTCATTTTCCAATAGTAAAATAAATTATATAAGATATTTTGATAACAACTTGACAACGATATAAACAATTGTAGTGATTATACTGATTCAGCTTCACCCTTTATCAATGACTATAAATAAGACATCAGAGTCTGAAGAAGCAAATAATGCTCTTCTTCAGAGTATTGCACGAGGATGCTTCTAAAGATGTTTGTGGAACATAATTACAGTAAAATAAATATGATCCTTCCTCCTTAAAATGTAAACAAGTCCTTCAAATGACAAATAATAATTTATTATGAAGATGAATCTTTTTCTACTACAGCTGACAAAAGTAAATAAAATAAAAAAATTTACATGTAAAAATTTTAATAAGCAGTAAAACGGCAGCTGGTTTTAAGCACTCTTAAAGGAAGGCAGGAATTATTGTTGTGAATTTTTGAAGAGTACTTACAGGTACAGAAATATAGAACTATGTATCATTACATATGAAAATGGTAAGTATAAGGGATCAGAAAATAAATAGATTCCGAATAAATGTTTAATTGAATATTGTTTTTTTTCTACCTGAAAAAGTATGAAGAATTTGGATTTGAAACAGTTTTTGGGTGATTTTATGGTAAGAATTTAAAAAAACCACAAACTTTGAGGGACTACTAAAACTGCCTATGGTGACTCATAGCAGAAATTGGTGGGAGTGCTGCTGCAGAAAATCTTTTTTAAGGCCACGGTTAAAGTTTTCTGTAATATTAAAGAACTGAAAAAAAATTGATCAAATAGAATAGCTGGAAGCAGGATAATAATCTAATTCTACCCTTTATCACATTCAAGAATAAGGTATTTGGTTTAACTAAATAAATAATAAAATGTCAATATAGATAATATTGTTTAGTATTAATAACTAAATACTAAAAAATAAAAATTTACTACAAATTTTTTATTAATAATAAATTAATAAAATGTCTGCTTAAAAACACTATAGTCCGACAATGCTTAATTTAAATTTCTATGTACACAGAAACAAATATATAATTCGTTTTTACTAATTACCTTCTCTTTCGCCCTTCCAGCGTGTTTTTCTCTACCACCACCATCTTCTGAAAAAAACAACTAAACTGCTTTCTATTCCTTCTACTGACTAAACTAGAAAAGGGAACGAACAAGGAACATTCCATACACATGTGAAGTAAAAAAAACTACCTTGCACCAGCACGCCAGGATCGGCACTGGGGAAGCAACAGTGCTCTATCTCTCCTCTCTCACTCACAGCCTCACGTGAAGCTTCATATGTGTGCATGCACACAACAGCCAAACACCACATCACTGGAACTGTGAAGTGCACAGTTCCATACAAAGATATTTGTATGTTACTCATAAACTGGGGGATGGCTACATTAAGAAGGATCAGATGAATGGAGGCATTTTACAGGCAGTAAATTTGACTCTAGAAAAGGTGAAAAAGTATTGTACTTGGGGAATAGAATTGATGAATAGTGAGTTCATGTCCAACTGTTGGTGGTATCACATCATGTTTGTAAATATTGAGTCTGTTCATATGATTATTGTGCTTGGATTAAATAAAAGTTGGCAGAGTGCAAGTTTACGATCCATTAAATTAAAATACAGAGTTTGGTGAAATTTATTTGTTAGTTTTTTGTAGTGCCAGAGTGAAGCATTTAGTTTTTACTTCGTTGTACGAAGTAAAGTAAATTTTGTGATAGCAAAAAATTTTGGTTTCCAAGATTTCAACAAAAATATCTATTTTGACTAGTTTCGGTATGGCATTTGTACATATGCATATATATTTCTCACATGACTCAAAAACAAATAGTCATAGAATGTGTTAATTTTTGATTTAGGACTGTTGTGACATCTAGTTATGCACCTCCCTTTTTGATTGGAATCAACTGAACCAAAAGTGTCCAAAAAAACCACAAAATTCAAAACAAATTTTGATTTTGAACTTTTTCTTAACTGCAGGAATAAGCCCTCATTGAGAGATTTTCAACGATACATGTGTTACTTATTTTCATTGGTTCCAGAGTTATAGCCAAATAAAATTTTAATTAATCAAATATTTGGATCTTTGGAAAGGGTACATCAGTTCAAACCAGACTTCATCTGCTTTTTTTAACTTTTTTTTTTTAATGTAAATATATTGATTTATTAATAACTATTTACCTCTGATTACAAAAAAATGTTTACGATGAATAATAATTCAACAAAAAAAAAAAAATCAGAAGGTTTAATGAAATAAAATTTTATGTATTTTTTTTTCATTTTAAAAAAAATGTGTAAATTTAATTTAATAGGCGTACAAAGAAGTCATGTGTTGTCCACATCAGATTTTTTATTTAATAAAACTTGCTTCCGTTTTACAGACCAGGAAAATCGTATTATATATACAATGCAATGAGTATATCTTATTTCTGTTGTGTATTGATAGTTTTTTGCTTGATTATTTTATATTAAGATATTACTGCATCTCAAATTAGGTAAGATTAAATTTTAGAAAGGCTTATATTTATCCAATAAATCTGTATACAACTTAAGTACATATTCTTCTTCCTAGTAATTGAATTTTATAATATTTATAAAATAATACATACATATTTTGACTAACAAGTATTACTAAATATAGAATCTTTTTTGCTCTTAATTTATAATTTTATTGAATTAAAGAAATCTAGTGCAATTTTATTAATTGTACATTTAAGTAGCCAAAAGAGTATTTTTAGTAAAGAAATGTCTATACATGACAAGTTCTGACAAAATTAGAATTATTAAATGCTTTAGAGACAAAGCTAAATGAACCCGATTCAAAATTTGATAATGAGATAATAATTGTTTTAAAGAATGAGGTGGCAAAATTGAAGGAAAAATTAGTATGCATGTTGAAATGAGAAGGAAGCACACTTTACCGCTACATAAAGTTATGATATAAGGAAATTAGATACGAGAAATGAAAACAATTGGACAGATAATGCTAAATTCATTATGTTTATGAAATGATATTTTAAAAAATCAAAAGTAAACAATCAAAGAGTGAGAAATGGTCAAATATTAGAATAAAGGATATCCCACCTATAGTCGGCAAATTAGAAGGGACCTTTCCCTTACTTTACTCGCTATAAAGAAAATGGGAAAAAGGTCATTTTCGATTACAGTTAACATACAGTTATATTCTATAGAGGACTTAAGATCAAACAAGGGTGAAATTAAGTTTAATAAATATTCAAGAAGTGAAGAAGATTCCCCGATTAAATCTACCATAATATTAGAAACATAGTGACATGCTGGGGGTGGTGGGGGGTTTCGGTAAGAAGTTTAATGTGGGTATGGAAAACTTAAATAATAGAATTCTAAAACATACAGTAACTGAATACAGGTAGAGAAAAAAATGTTAAGGATGTTAAATGTCAATAAATTTTAGGAGAAGTTAGGTGGCTAGAATTGGATAATGCTTTAAGGAATATTAACTGGGATGTATGAAAAATTAGAAAAAGCATACAAAAATTACAGGAAGTAAGTCTGGGACTATTTTTATGCATTGAGAATCAGAAAAACTGCAATATGGAAAAGGATTTATTGTGAAAAATAAATGGAAAAGAAATACTATTGAATCTGAAGATTTTAATTCAAGAATAGCTGTGCTAATGATTCAATTAACGCAAAAAAAGGAGTTGGTGGTAGTTCAAGTGCATGTTATTATAGCATCTACAGATTACTTGGTTAGGGTGGCCTTTAAATTTCAGATAAAAAAGATAATATAGAATTGCGGGAGCAAAAGAAATTATAGGGAGATTAGAATGTAGAGTGGACCCACTGGGTTGGTGTAGTAGTGAATGCGTCTTCCCGAATCAGCTGATTTGGAAGTCGAGTGTTCCAGCGTTCAAGTACTAGTAAAGGCAGTTAATTTTATACAGATTTGAATACTAGATCGTGGATACTGGTGTTCTTTGGTGGTTGGGTTTCAATTAACCACACATCTCAGGAATGGTTGAACTGAGACTATACAAGGCTACTTTTCATTTACACTCATACATATCATCCTCTGAAGTAATACCTGAACGGTAATTACCAGAGGCTAAACAGGAATAAAGAGATAGTGGAAGAGTTGGTCAAAGTCATTATGGGAGAGTCCACCTATTTAGAAACGAAGGGGGTAAAATGTTAACTTCTCTAACTGTCAACAGCTAAAAATTAAAAATTCACTCCACAGTAAAAAAGAAAAGCAAGTAGTTTCTAGATACAATTTTTTTGAACTGCTGTAACCTTTTTCGATGATCCTGTATTTTAATATAAAAAATGTAAAAGGTTAGATCACAGCTTTGTAATCTATTGTCACACAAATACATTAGCCATCTGTTGGATCTCTCCCAGATAATAAATGGGATTCTGGCAGCTATCCCCAAGCAGAGTTGCCACTTCATGAGTGGTTATGTATATTTTTAGTAGTTTAATTAAACCATTTTAACAGTGAAAACAGATGGTTCAGATAGAAGCAGATGTTTTGATTTCTGAATTGTGGAATCAAGGAATTTTTACTTTTGGTAAAGAAGTAGTTGATGTCCTGAATCAAATAAAATACGTATTGTGGTTTTCTACAAAAAATGTAAAGGGGAGTAGAAATGAGATGAAGGATAATTACCCTTTTATAATGGGGTAATGAACAGTTGCAGAGCAAAAGCTATGGTATCTATTACTTAACTTAAGAAATGTAAAAGAAAGAGCCCTTAATGCATGGATAATATAACTCTAAACTTGAAGGCTAAATGATTTGCATACAGATATGTTTGGTTCATCAATATGCTGAGGATAATTCTAAAGAGGACTTGATGGAACAAGTAACAAAATATTATTTTAGAAAATTTTAATTGACAAGTTTGCAGTGGAGCAGGTGATGAAAAGGTTAACTAATACAGTACAGATGTTGAACAAACATCTCTCCATGATAACTACCAAACGTATCTGTGTTTAGCACTTCTTGATGCACATTTTCAACATGAGAATAGAAACATAAACATTGGTTTAAATCAACAAAGAAATGAATCAATTACAATTAAGTGATTCTTAATTTCATCATAAAATAGTTCAGATAACAGGTAGTGAATAATCAGTAATGCAGTGTTTTTTTAACCTTAGTTTTCAAATGAAAAACTATGGTTTTAATCAAAATGTCTTTAGTCAAAAATGTAAAAACTTAAAAACGCCAATACTCAGTCATCTTTTATTGTATAAAAAAAGCTCTAAGGGCGTAAATTTTATAATTTAAAAAAAGACTGATGATTTTTTTCTAAAATCAACAGTTTTTGAGATATTTGCAATAATATTACTTATCTCATCTTCTTTCATGTCAACACATTTAGAGAAAACAAATTGCTAACTTTATTGAAAGCTAAAAAACACGCAAATTTTTATATAATCTTCAATGAAATTACAAAATGTTTTAATTGCAGTACTGACTTACATTTGCTTAATTTTAATTCATACAGACGTACTCAGATAACTTTATTGAAAGCTAAAAAACACGCAAATTTTTATATAATCTTCAATGAAATTACAAAATGTTTTAATTGCAGTACTGACTTACATTTGCTTAATTTTAATTCATACAGACGTACTCAGATAAACTAGCAAAAATAAAAAATTCTATACCACATCAGTTATACGCCCATCAGACATTGTTGACGAATTAAATTCCTCAGAACACGCTAGATGACATTAGTACTTATAAAAAGTCTGCTATAGTTTTATTAAGATTGCGGGGCGCGTAACGGAGTTTATTTTCTTAATATTATAAAAAATAACAAATTAAAACATTCCTTAGCCTCCTGTTAAGGTTAATTAAATCTTAAATATTAGCGAGCGAGCGTTAGGTTATGTTGATACAGTACGAAGCTCACTAACCCACCGGTTTGGTCTAGTGGTGAACTCGTCTTCCCAAATCAGCTGATTTGGAAGTCGAGAGTTCCAGCGTTCAAGTCCTCGTAAAGCCAGTTATTTTTTTACACAGATTTGAATACTAGATCGTGGATACCGGTGTTCTTTGTTGGTTGCGTTTCAATTAACCACACATCTCAGGAATGGTCGAACTGAGAATTTACAAGACTACACTTATTTACACTCATACATCCTCTGAAGAATTATCTAAGCGGTAGTTACCGGAGGCTAAACAGGAAAAAGAAAGAAAGAAAAAGTACGAAACTCAGTAATCCCACCGGGTTGGTCTAGTGGTGAACGCGTCTTCCCAAATCAGCTGAGTTCCAGCGTTCAAGTCCTAGTAGAGCCAGTTATTTTTACACGGATTTGAATACTAGTGTTCTTTGGTGGTTGGGTTTCAATTAACCACACATCTCAGGAATAGTCGAACTGAGAATGTTCAAGACTACACTTCATTTACTCATACATATCATCCTCTGAAGTATTATCTAAACTCTAGTTACCGGAGGCTAAACAGGAAAAAGAGAGAGAGAGAGAGGAAACTCAGTAAGCCACCAGGTTGGTCTAGTAGTGCACGCGTTTTCCCAAATCAGCTGATTTAGAAATCGAGAGTACCAGTGTTCAAATCCCAATAAAGTAGGTTACTTTTATACGGATTTAAATAGCGGGTTTCGAGGTCTTGAACACTCTGACATCAGTGGCGACTTACCAGGCGTTCCTGGATACTCTGTTTCCAGATGCTCCGGAGGGTGAAGCAGAAGTCGGCGTTAGGGCGGGTGAGACACCATTCCCTGGCGTACGGGCTGTGGACCCGTAGATATAGACAGGGTGGTTTCTCGAATGGCACCGGGGATTGACCCGGATATTTTCTATCATCTGCTGCCTGTCATACAGAGATAACTTGGCAGACTGTTCTCGGGATGCCAAAACTGGGATTTTTCCGACTAGTTGGAAGGTGGCTTTGGTGAGGATGTTCTTAAAATGAGGAAAGGATCCGAGTGAGGTCAGGAGTTATCGACCCATCAGCCTCTTGCCGGTAATCGTCAAGTTGTTTGAAAGACTGGTTGTGGAACGGCTCTGGGAAAGCATCGATATGAACACATTTCTAATTCAAGGCCAGTATGGCTTCATGAAAGGGGTTGGCACCGAAGATTTGGGGTCCAGTCAAATGAGCATATGATGTTTGACTGCTCTGCTCTTGGGGGGGGGGGGGGCCACCCTGTAACTTGTATGGCAAGAGCCGCATTGTTGGACCATGTGGGAGTTCCTCGATGAGGTTGCGTTGTTCAACCGACATCGGTAGATTAGTTAAGGGTAAAGTATAATGACTCCTAATGTGCTGCTGTGGGAAGCTAATCCAGTGATAATGGCTGGCCACCAGCCAGATAAAGTTCCAAGCGCTTTAAATGGTGTACAGGTACTAGCTGGCATTCAGCGAATGAGTCGTGACAGGAAATTACTGTCTTTTTAATATAATAACAAGGAGTGTGCCTCCCCGGTTTAGTTTTATTGTATGACAAGGGAGCGGTTGGGACATGTAAGCAGGTGGTATATGGCACCTTGCTTAGTCCGCTCACTAGGAGCAATTAGATTATTGGTCGCCAAACTGTTTTTGGCACAGACATTTGGTCATATGCTCTAGGGCGACCAAATGGGGTGGTGGGAGGAGAAATGCCAGTTAACCAATAGCCTCTGTCATTTAATATTTAAGGTTAATTAAATTTTAAATATTAGCGAGCGAGCATTAGGTTATATTGATATAGTACAAAGCTCAGCAACCCACCGGGTTGGTCTAGTGGCGAACGGGTCTTCCCAAATCAGTTGATTTGGAAATCAAGAGTACCAGTGTTCAAATCCCAGTAAAAGCAGTTACTTTTATACAGATTTGAATTCCAGATTGTGGATACCAGTGTTCTTTGGTGGTGGTTGGGTTTCAATTAATCACACATCTCAGGAGTAGTTGAACTGAGACTGTACAAGTCTACACTTAATTTACACTCATACATATCATGCTCTGAAGTATTATCTGAATGGTAGTTACCGGAGGCTACAACAGGAAAAAGGATTACGAAGCTCAGTAACCCACTGGGTTGGTCAAGTGGTGAATGCTTCTTTCCAAATCAGATGATTTGGAAGTGGAGAGTTCCAGCGTTCAAATCCTAAAGTTAGTTATTTTTACACTGATTAGATTACTAGATTGTGGATACCGGTGTTCTTTGGTGGTTAGGTTTCAATTAACCACACATCTCAGGAATGTTTAACCTGTAGACTACACTCATACGTATCATCCTCTGAAGTAATACCTGAATGGTAATTCCAGGAAGCTAAACAGGAAAAAGAAAGAGCTGACACTTCATAAAATTTTATTGTGGAAGCTGTCCTGATCTATAATCTTTGTGCATGAGAATATGATACACCTGGCAATAAGAGGGTTATAACATGTAGCTGTGTTTAAATTTAAATTCCTTATTAAAGAAAGGATGTATTACAGTGTACGTTTTGTTTCAACATTTTTTTTGTAAGTTGATTATCAGAACAAAAGTAATAACACTAAATTATATTGTATCAAATAATAATTATGATTTTATTATTATGGACAATGTTGTGAGTGTAATTATAATTTATAAAATTCTTTATTTTAACTATTTATTGTTTTAATGTATTTTTAATATTAATTCACTGTGTTAAAAATATATTTTAAAATCAAAGTATAAACATTACTTGTGTGTGTTAAATCACCTTTTTGTAATTTGATGTAAAATAAAACTTTGTTGTACTAGCTGCTTATATTATTTAATTTACAATTAATTATAATATTATTATAATAATATTAGATTACAATTTTTTTTTTTTTTTTAATTTTACAGATAAATAATTCTAGATAAATTTACTATTGAACATTTTGACAGACAATTAACAAAGTATTTCGCAGTTTTGTTTTTAAGTACCAGCTCGTTTATAAAAAGAAATTTGTCATTTTTAAGTTATTCATTTATTTGAATTTTTCTGTAAGGTTTCAAAATTTACACCTTTACAGTTATAAACTTTTTCTTACACACCTGGTAATCACAAACGCAATCATTGTTGTTGATGATGGCATTTAAAGGTAAAAATAATGCTGAAGGAACTGCTTAACAGAGCGGAATGTTGAAAATGTTGAGATGCTTAAAGAGAAATTTCCATGCCTCAATTATTTATGTTTAAATAATTTATGAAGCTAATGTTAAGTGCACTCTACACTTCCCAGGAGCAAGGAAAATTAAACCTTCATGTGGGTGAAGATCTATGTACAGAAAATGACATTATCAAGGTTATGAGTAAATTCCCCAGAATTCAACACTACAATAAACTACTTAAGAATAAACACCAGTTAACAATTTCTAATTTTTATTTTCAGAACAATTTAATCTTAAAGTAGGGTTACATTAGTAATTATGTATTCAATTAATAGTTGTTTATTATATTATAAGAATACACTATTATTAACAATTTTTGTGATTTGAACATCTTCCACATCAATAACTACAAGAGGTTATCTCTAAAGTAATGACAGTTTCATTGTAAAAAATTTATTCTGAAAATTTTATAAATATTTTTTATTTCTCTTAAACTACATACCTTATACTACTTCTTTATATAATCGCCACATGAATTAATACATTTATCATAGCGATACACCAGCTTCAATATACTTCACTGTATTCTTCTGCCACCAGTCCATTTAGCCATTGATTAACAGCATTTTTAAGTTCATCGTCACCTGTGAATCGCTTACCGCTCAAAAAGTCTTTCAATTTCCCAAACAAATGGTAACCAGAAGGAGCTAACTCCAGACTATATGGTGGGTGATCGTAAATTTCCCACCCAAATGTTCTCAGTAAATCATGTGTCAGACCCCCCCCCCCCCAACGGTGATTTTGAATGGCACACACCGTACCTTACGTAGAGCCTCGCAGTAGGCTTCTGCATTTATAGTCGTTCCACATGGCGTGAAATCGATTGGCAGTATGCCAAACCAATCCCAAAAGTCTGTGGCCAATCAGTTTGCATCCAAATGGCTGTGGCTTGACGTTTGTCATTCTGATTGGTGATTGAGGATGACGCCATTCACTTGACTGCCGTTTTCTCTCTAATACAAAATCCATGTTTCATCATCGGTAACAACTGAATTAAGGAACTCATCACCTTTTTCTGTGTAGCATATCAAAATGTCCAAAGCGAATTATTTTATGACGTTCCGTTAAGATGTGCGACACCCAACGTGCACAAACCTTTCTTTCTAAATGGTCATGAACAATGCGATCAATAACAGCTCTTGGAACATCAGGAAAAAGAATGGCCAGGTCGGAAATTGGTGAGCGACATTCTTTTCTGATTTCATCATAGACATGTTTGAACAAATCCTCTGCGATTGTGTCAAGGGCTTCCCCAAACGTTCTTCATCATGCACATTAATTGTGCATGATGAAGAACGTTCATTCATTACATTATCATCATACAAAGCAACCGACTGCCTATGAATTTCAGCCGGCTTAACGTTTTATGGTTTAAAAAATGTACGACTCCATGTATTTCATTGTAAGCAGCAACATTGATTTTCCTATTCATTTTATAACGTAATAACACAGATGTAATCAATACGACAACTTACAAACAACAATACAGCGTGTACATTACTAGCACGGCCATGAACGACCAGGTTCGCCAATTTTAAGATGTGAAATTTCCCAGTGGTCTTTACTTTAGAGATATCCCTCGTATATTTTCCAGTTCATCAGTAGATGAGTCATTCATAACAAAATTTTTTAATGACAATCATTGTCTGTAACAAAGACAAAATTAAACGTGTTGCCGACATATTTTGAAAACATCTACTTGTATTTCTGACAATTTTTTATTATAAGTGCTTTATTTTTGTAACTGTTAACTAAAAAACTTGTATTTTTGTGAAATAGGGCCCTGGTACATAAGTAACTAAAAAAATAATGTATTTATAATTAATTGAAACATGGATTCTTTAGGCATGAATGTAATAAAAATAATAACAATAATAAATAACATTTATTTAAAATAAAATTACATAAATGTTTAAT
This sequence comes from Lycorma delicatula, assembly GCF_047948215.1. Taxonomy (NCBI): domain Eukaryota; kingdom Metazoa; phylum Arthropoda; class Insecta; order Hemiptera; family Fulgoridae; genus Lycorma; species Lycorma delicatula. The sequence continues at coordinate 395,894,939 of NC_134455.1, forward strand.
AATTAGCCAAAATTATACTGGTTTTATTCATTCCATTGTCCATTTACATCGGCAGTAAAGTGCAATTTCAAGATATGAAATTTTAATTAGTGTGCTATATTCAAGACTAGTGAATGCTATGTTAACAAACAATTTTAGGCAAAATATACACTTATAAAAATTTTATATGCAAATTAATTTATATACATATATTTATATCTTAATTACATTACATCTCAACTAGATTAAAAAATTTGGTTATTTCTTAAATGATATTAAATAATAACAGTCCATGGTAAATTCATTTTTTTTAATATAATTTGAGCTGATATTCCAACTTTATTAAATAAAATTTTCCCTGCATTACATAAAATTCACAATTCATTTCTATAATCACATCATCTCTAATTAGATAAAAAATCTCTTTTCAAGAGATTTTGATAAAAATAAAATTAAACAAGATTTTAATTTAAAAAAAAACTACTAGTTTCAAAAAATCTTAAAAAAAGGAAATATAACCATAGAGGAATTTTGGAAAAAAATAATTGTTTTACATAGTGTAAAAGAAAACACAGAAAAGGTCGATATTGGTAGTTGTCAGATTAAATAGTAGTATGTAAAAGAGAACAGCATCTTTTGATGGAGCGCAATGAAATATATAAATTATTTGTATGGCATGAAGAACAGAAACTTAAAATTAACCGTAGCTAGGCTTTGAGAACGCAAAAAAATCAACAAAAAATTACAGTTGTATTTTCACGCTCAATTCTCGTCTTTTAACAGAATATCATATTTAACACAAAGTAAATATCGTAGTAAAATATGATGCATAAACATGAATTAGAACGACTTGCAGCGGAAACTACTTATAAAAAATAAATTTAAAGATAATATAATTCATCCGGATAAACATTTTAATTTGTAATCAGTAAGAAACAGAGAAACCTAAACGGAGACAAAATTTGCTCATAATAGAAGGTATTTCAGCAGTACATTAAAACCGATGAAAAATGTTATATATATTTAATATAATATACAATTTATACAGTAATCGTTTTCAGTAACATAAATTTCAAACTTTCTATTCTTGCATAAAAAACAAAAAATAAAAAAAAGCACTTCAATGGCAATGTAGATAATACATCAATCTTTTTATAACATTTGCAACTTCAGCTTGACTTTAAAATTAACTGTTACCCAATAAGCTTCTTATTAATTGCACTTTTTAAGTGATAATAAACCTTGTGGTTGTTTATCCACAAAAATTAACTATTGCAATTATATTTGTTAGAAAAATTACATTTTTTCCAAAATCATTGTCTAATACCGCACAAGAAAGCCTGACTGGTACGTTAATGGAGTTAAAAATAGAGGTTTAACGGGATAGAATATAGAAAAAAAAAGCGTTTCTATTGACAAATGATGAACAAATTTTGCATTTAATAACAGGGAAGATAATTTTAATTAAAGTTCAAAGATTAATGGCAACAATAATTATTCAACCTTAGTCTTGGATTTAACGGACACAAGCATAGATGTGTGTACTTTAATAAAAGTAAATATAGAGCATCTGGAAAAATCGCTGTGCTGTAGAATTATCTGATGCATTCTGTTCTTTCAGTAATAGGTTGATTGTCCTGTAGGTTTGTTGGGCGTTGCTCAGTAAAAACCAAGATTGTTAGTAGTCGAATTATGATTGAATGTCTTTTGTTTCATCGAAATCAATGGTTGTGAGAAATTAAAATGGTTCTTTCGGTAAACGAACGCACTTTTTTCATTGAACACTTCTTTCATGAAGGTGACAAGTATACTGATTTAGTGAAGCAAAAGTTTTTTGAAAAGTTTCCAAATATTCCTGTTCTTTACCGTAATGTAATTCGAACACTTATAACAAAATTTTGAGCAACAGGCTCCGTTGAAGACGCTAATCGAATTAGAAGTCCATCTACACTAAACGAACAAAAGCTGCTCGATATTACAGATGCTACGGTCAAAAGACCATTACAGCCGACGTGTAAGTTAGAACACCACCAAGATATCAGATTTGCTATCATACATAAAGCTATAAGAAAAGAACTGAAACTTTTCTGTTACAAAGAAATGTGTATCCAAGAACTGAAACCTACAGATCAAGCCAAAAAAATATATTGTCAAACTTTTAAACTTTTATTGATCAAAATTCCATAGGTATCCCTGACAACATGTTTTTTTTTACAGATGAAGCTGTGGGTATGAATCTGCGAGGGTGTATTAATTTAAAAAATACAAGACTGCGGTTGACAATTACAAGAACAATCTTTACATGAAGTGAAAATTGGAGTTTGGGTCAATGCGAGTAGAATGTGCATTGTGGGCCTAATCTATTTTGAAAATACAATTAATAGTGATTATTATTGTAACTATTTCACTATTTTAACAAACCTCATTAGTCGATTAACCAAGGAGGAAATCATCACTGTTGGTTCTCACAGGATGAGGCCGCATCATTTCAAAAGGTTTGTGCTTGATCTGACTCCCTTATATAACTTTCAATGGAAGATAGAGAAACAAGGAATATATTGCAACAAACCACGCACAATTAATTGACAAACTAAAATCCGCAAAAATGGCATATGTGCGAGACAATTCAGTACATCAACTGGTTAAGATGTTTGAAAACAAATTGAAACGTGTATTGATTTTAGAGGAAGTCATTTTCTTCATCTTTTTATAAACTATTCCAATTATTGTAATATCCGTTTCTATAAAATAATGAAATAGAAATACACAGTAATAATTAATCTTGTCTTGTCTTTTTTGAAATTAATTTAGTTCTACATTATAAGTATAAATCACAAAATAAATACTTAAAGTTAGTTACAGCTATCTAGACAAAACCAACAATGATCATTTAAATAAAACTAATGGAGATATTAAAAAATGCTAGAACCATTATAGGATGAAATATAGAAGCAAAAGTTGTGAAAATAAATTGTAACAAAAATAAAACTATAATTCAGCGAGTTAATTCTCAAAATGATAAAATCAGCTGTAAATTGCATAAAATAAAAAATTTAATAACTTAAATGTTTCCAGAAAAGCTTTCCAGACTGTATTACAGTATTTTCTTAGCGTAAGCATTCTCAGTGACCACAAAAATGTTAATGCAAACATTTGGTAATGACACTTTGAGCCAAACCAAAATATATGAGCGGAATAAATTTTTTCTGGGGCAAAAAATGCTTTCATGTTACTATTGCCCGGGTTAAAATTATAACGCTCATCAACAATAATTTTGTTAAATGTGAGAGAATAACTGATTTTTATAATATATTTCATGTTGATTTCAAATACAAAATCGGAATTTTTCTTCAGGCTTAGGTTTTTTGTAATTACCATTCTTATTTTCAGGTAATATTCAGTAGAACAAAAGCATAGCATTTGTTCACAAATATTCCCTCTGCTATGCGGCCAGTGCCACATAGCCAAAAGCTTCTAATACCGGTACCGCTAATACATGGAACTTAGATGAAGATGAAAATGTCGAATCTTGTGCTGACATATCAGGCGATGAAGAAAGAGATCCAAAATTTTTAGAAAATAGATATACCCCATTTAATTAATCAGTCAGAATTAAACGATGTGGTTTGTGATCTAAATTTATCAAAGAATCAACCAAAAATACTGAAAGGATGGCATTTTTTACAACAAAACACTAAAATAAGTGCTTTCCATGACAGACAGTCAGAATTTGAAGATTTCTTCTCTTGGTACGAAAACTTAGTATACTGTAATGATGTGAACTCTTTACCAGAAGCTTTGGAACATATGCAACATCCTGACAAATGGCTACTTTTTACAGACTCATCAAAGCTTAGTTTGAAAGCTGTTCTACTTTACACTGGAAATAAATACCCATCAATACCATTAGCACACACTATTCACATGAAGAATTCTTATAAAAATATGGAACTTGTATTGAACAGGATTCAGTATGGGAAATATTTATGGCATATTTGTGGAAATCTGGGAGTAATAGCGCTTTTACTTGAACTGCAACTTGAATACACTAAATTTTGTTGCTTTTTGTGCAAGTGGGACAGCAAGGATGGGAAAAACCTACATAAAAGAGCAGTGGCCAAAGAGAGAGGTACTGAGTATATAGGAGAGAAGAATGTTAGTCGGGCATTAGTAAAATCAGAAAAGGCTTATCCTCCACCACTACAAATTAAGCTAGGTTTATTCAAAAATTTTGTTAAAGCATGGATCATATGGTGCAGGGTTTCAGTTTCTAAAAAATAAATTCCCTAATACAAGTAATGCTAAAATAAAGGAAGGTATATTTGTTGGACCACAAATAAGAAAACTAATGAGTGATCCGGCATTTGAAGAATGTTTGAATGACTTTGATGTTGCTCCATGGAAATCATTTCAAAATGCGGTAAACAACTTCCTTAGAAACCATAAGGCCAGTAACTACAGAGAACTTGTGAGTGAACTTCTTCAAAACTACAAAGGACTTAAGTGTAACATGTCACACAAAATTCATTTCTTACATTCACATTTGGATTTTTTCCTTAATTTCGGTGCTATCACTGATAAACATGGAGAATGCTTTCACCAGGACAATGGAAACACAATATCAAGGAAAATAGAACCCAAAAATGTTAGCTGACTACTGTTAAAATCTAAAGAGGGATCTACCTACAGTAAATTACAGCACAAAATCCAAAAGAAATAGATTTTAGGCGAGTACAAAATGCACATCATGTATTGTCACCTTACATTTTTTTGTTTCAAAGGAAATTTTAGTTACAAAAAACTGAGCCTGATAGAAAAAATGTATTAACATATATGAAATCAGCATAATAAATACTATAAGAATCAATCATTTCCTCTCATTTAACAAACAAAAAATTAAATTTTGTTAACCAGTGTGATAATAGGAATAAAATTGAAACAGTATGAGAAATGCAACAATTAGGATAATACAATTAACATCAATAACAAAATAATATAAAAATTTTAACGAGTTAAATCTTATTAAGTATATTAATTCTTTTTAGAAGTAATATATCATTTCTTACGTTGCACTGTATGTCTCTTGGCAATTTAAATTTGCAACGTAAGGCCGCATAGCATATGCAGTCCACAAGGATGTGATGTACAGACAAGTGGCATTTATATTGGATACACAGGGTGCATTCTTTGCTGACATTAGGTGTACATGAGTAGCTTTGGTACGTCCAAATCGTAATTGACACAGGACCACTTCTTGTCAGCGAATTTTCCGCATGAAGAGTCCCATGGTAACACTGTGTCTTTTACGTGTCTGAGTTTCTTATCCGCTGTAGAGTCCAGTCATTTTGCCACCTTCTCTGAAATGTTTGTTGGAATTGATGAAATCTAGGTAGTTATAAATTGAATGGAGAAAGATGGTTGGCAACATGCATCTTTAGCAGCGGAATCCACATGTTCATTATGTATTAAAAATGGCTGAACATCAATTAATGAAAATTAACCGTAATGACGATCATCTACCGCATTACACCACGAAATGTCGTTGCTGTTTGGAACGCAATTGTGGAAGATCATTGACGACTTATCATAAGACATGTTAGTAAGTTTGTTGCGAAAATTGAACGTGAAAAGATTACTATAAAGTTTATGTCAGAACTACTGAATGACAAACAGAAACAGCATTTGCATAAATATCTGCAGTGAACTAAAATAACTACTTTGACTGATCCACCTTTCCTTTCTAAAGACAATATAGGTGATGAAAGTTGAGTTTGTGGCTGGGACTCTGAAACTAAGCAGCAATCATCCCGATGGAAGAACCCATCTTCATTTAAATCAAAGAAAGCCAATCACGTCAAAAGCAAAATCAAATCTTTATTGATGTTGAGGGGACAAGAGTGAATGGGGGACTAAGGGAGAACATGAGAAAAAAATGTTCAGAAAGCTAGGTCCTTGACCACAATAATGCAAGACCACATACCTTTTTCACAGTGAAGCAGATTTTGGCAAAAAACATGGCGGTTGCTACACGTTCACTATATTTCTGTAATTTGACTTAAATGCTTCCAAATCTTTCCACAATATACTGCAATAATTTTCACAATAAAATTATTTTATAAATTCAAATTTGTATTAATTTACATTATACATACATCATATAGTTTTATGAACCCGAATTACATGAACACTTTTCAAACAACATATAACACAGATATACTATTTTACAACAAACAATTTTATGAAGAAGGCAACTGTCCGTAGTGCCATGTATACATATATATCTCACCAATATGGTAGGAACTGGATTACATATTGGAAAATATCTTTCGGAAACGTACGAGGGTAAGTCAAACTAGTAACAGGAAATTTTGATTTCCCTCCCAATGTATGGCAGCATCAGTAAACAGTGACAACTACTGTGAGCTACTACATTTACTGAAGCAAAAAATCAAATCCAAAAGACATAGTTAAACTTTCTTAAGGAGTGATTTTGCTTCAGGATAATGCTTGACCTAATACAGCCAAAAAAACAGTCCTTTGTCTTTAAGATCTTGGTTTTGAGCTGCTGGACCACCCTCCATACAGTTCGGACCTGTCTTCAAGCAAGTCTCATCTTTTTGACCCATTAAAAGAAGAGTTGCGAGGGAATTATTATCAATCTGATGAAGAGCATAGAAGCGGTGAAAAATTTTCTGCACACCAGACCTAAAACTTTCTTCCAGGAAAGAATTCAAAAGCTCGTTAAAAGACTAAGTGTATAGAAGTAAGAGGGGAATTTATGCTGAAAAATAATGCATTTATATAAGTACAAATAAATATATTGATTTTTTGAATTTCACTTTATTTTTTGACTTACCCTCGCATTTCCAAATAATCAGAAAGCAAATCAAATACGTTTTATCTAGTTATTATATCTAAAGGCCTGATTGTTGCCTTTGAACCCTATGTGAACCCTAGATGTGCAATGAAACAGCAAACTTTAATAAGGCTACAATGAAATGTTTACACATATACTGGTGTTAAGATGAAATGGTAAAACTTCTAGTGCCATTCTACACTAAAATTACCACTTTGAGAAGATTGCATATAAATTAACACATTAAGGATGGTTTTATATTTTTTTTCTGTAGGAATATAAGCCTACAAAAGAGATATTGTTTATTTATTAAAAAATCACTAGAGAATGAATATTAAATAACTTTTGGAATGTTGTGACATCACATCGATAAAAAAAATCCCACTTAACATTATTGGTAGATGTAAAAGAAATAAAGCAAGAGAAGACTTTTTTTATTTTCAGGGAATTGGATCTGAGGAATTAAGAATGAGGAAAATTACATTTTCAAATACTTCTGATTTTGAAGAGGAGTGGTCGCTAAGGGAATAGGCTTTAAAAGTCTATTTTTAAAATGTTAGTAAAGAAAAATTATTTAATGAAGATGTGAGAACAAAAAAATGTAAAAAGAAAAGAACATAAATGCTGCTAAAGTAAATATAATCTTATTTATTATTAAGACATCACAGAATTATACATGGATCCAATATTTAATTCCAAGGAATAGTTATATAATAAGTGTAAAGGTTTGGTAGAAATATAAAAGATCTGGAATTTTTTTACTTAAGATTACATCCGTTAATCTTCCTTGTTAAAATATATGAAAAAGCATATTCAAGGTCATAATAAAAAAAAAATACCGGTTTCATTTTCATGGAGAAGTTAATACCAGTGGTGGCTTGTAGCTAAAATTAGTGGGGGTGCTGCTCCAGAAAATATTTTCGCTGGGCCTTTTCAAGGCCATGGTTAAAGTTTTCTGTAAAAATTACAAAATTACAGTAAAAGAACCGAAAACATCAAATAGAATAGCTGGAAGCAGAAGAATAATCTAATTCTACACTTATCACATACAAAAATACAATACACGGTTTTTAAGCAAGTGCTTAAAAACTGTACTCTCTTTAACCATGGAATATGGTTAAAGAGGTATGGTTAAATAAATAATAAAATGTCAATACAGATAATATAATTTAGTATTATTAGATAATAACTTAATAAAATGTCAGCTTAAAACACTATAGTCCAATGGAGCATAATTTAGATTTCTATGTACACAGAAACAAATACGTAATTAGTTTTTACTAATTACCTTCTCTTTCGCTCTTCCAGCGTGATTATTGCACAGAGAGATGGGTGATCAAAGAGCCCTTGCTTTCCACCATCTTCTGATCACTACTGAAAAAACAACTAAACCGCTTTCATATTCCTTTCACCGACAAAACTAGAAAAGGGAACGAACAAGGAACGTTCTGAACATAACGTGGAGTTAAAAAAAAAACTACCTTCCACCAGCACACCAGGGTTGGCACTGCGAGAGCGATAGTGCTCTCTCTCCCTCGCAGCCATGCGTGCAACTTCCTATGTGCACATGCACACAACAGCCAAACACCGTGCCGCTAAAACTGTGAAGCGTACAGTTCCGTACAAAGATTTTTGTCTTTTCCATAAACTGGGGTATGGCTACTAACATTAAGCTTAAGGAATATATGTTGTAAAAGTACAAAGAAAGAATTATAGAAAAAAGGGCTCATTATATTAAATGTTATCGATAATATCAAATGGAAATCGGAGGATGCTGCAGTTCCACAGTGTCTATACGCAAGTCGCCACTGGTTAATACAATACACTATTTCAACCATAAATTATTCAATGTGATATATGCTTCAAATACGTAACTGGCAATATTTTTCTGATCTGAAATCGGTGAAACATCATCAAACAAAGAAAAAGGTATGGGAAGAGATATTTAAAAAATTATTATAGAGCTTTGGCAAGTGAAATTGGCTCAAAGTCTGACAGAATTAGTGTTTTATTAGAAAGTGAGATTGTTTAGTCACAACTGCACAATTTAGGGTATAAGTACACAGAATTTTAATTGAATAAATGCGTAAATGACATGAAAGCAATTATAAAATAATTGTTAATGCATAATTATTAAACATAATATTTACAATCACAAAACATATTATTTATGGATAACGGTGTACAAATCATAAGATACTATCAGAAGTCAGGTCATATTTTGGGAACTAGGCATTTTTTATGAGAAAAATATATCAACCAACTCTTCCTTTAAATCGATTCTAACTGCATAGATTATGCAACTAACTGTCCAAGGTCAAGCTTCAGGCAATATCTTATACTACTTACAAGATTAAATTATAGTATAATAATGTCTTTGGTAAAATAAATGGTTACTACAGTAGGAAACTAATAATCTGAACGTCGATTTTTCAGATGTCCAGCTATCCAGACTACTTACATTCTAAATAAGCAAATTAAAAAAGAAAATGATTACACTATTTAAAAAAAATCTAAAATACTGCTTAAATAAAGCTTTGCTTCAATAGGAAATTTATTTTTATAAATTTTTATTTTTTCTGAATTTTTTTATTAGACTATTTTGCGACTCATATAGTACAAAATTTAAATGTTATAACTGTAAAATTAACTTCTGAAAAGTCTGATGTAAATGCATTGATTAGTCAAATATGAACTATGACGTGATGACTTGCAACTGGGGCCGTCACATGAAAAAGTTCTCGCTATCAACTGGTTGAAACAACAAAAAGAATGAAATTCTACATAGATTCTTTCTTTAATACGATTACTGCACATTAAATTAAAAGGAGAAATTTCTTTATGAAGAAATATTGCTTTTAAAGGTATGTTTTCATTTGTCACTAAATTTTATTCTATTAAATGTACTGTAATGTTTTTTGATTTTTTCTCATTTTTTAAATGACATTTTTTATAAAACAGTGGGATAGTTAATTTTAATTTCATGAAATTTAGAATACATTTTACAAATTCTGATTCTTTTATTAGCAATTTTTTATTATTGATTTTTTTTTGTAATATATCTGTTTTTTATTACATTGAATATGTATTTTCTATACATTTTTTTCATTACATGTAATATCCATTTAAAGTTGGCATATGCACCATACATATGACAAACCTTTTCTAATTTTCCAATTATCTGGGTTTGGCCTTTCAAAGGACATCCAGATAATCAGTATCACATCGTATTTTTTTCATCAAAGTAATTAATAATATTTAGAATGATCCACAAGTAATATGCTTTACACAGGTACAGGTGCGTTTACTATAATTTAAAGTTTGAAGATAGAATTTTAATAAAGTTGATCATTTAAGTTAGGACGACCAGCCAATAGGAGAACATACTTGTTGCTTCCTGTTTGCAGATGATCTCGCATTAACAGCCTAACATGAGACCTTTGAAGAAGTGGTGGACACACTAAATTGAGCAATAGAGGAGCTCAACACATAATACAGTTGAAATCAAATCCATTAAAAACAGTGACCTTCTCATTCCATCTCCAAAACTGCAAGGCAAAATGACAGCTAAGAATCTGGTGGGACAAAACAGAACTGAAACACTTAAAACACCCAAGTATCTGGGTGTTATCCTGAACAGATCACTCACTAATAAGCGGATGAAAATTGTGACAAGAACAAACATAATTCACAATATAACAGGCAGCAAATGGGGCACTAAACCGCAAGTCCTGATAAGGTCCACACCAGCCTATACTCTGCAGAAGAATATGCTGCCCTGTCTGGAGCTGCTCAGCGCATGCTAATAAAGTGAATGTGCCCCTGAATGAAGTGTGCCAACTATAACAGGAAGCCTGCAGAAAAACTGTACAAATTAAGCGGAATTGTCCCACCAGCAGTTCAATGGAAGATATCATCTAAGGAGAAAGCAAAGGTGATGAACAACAATTTTCACCTACTCTACGGTTACAGAGAGCTAGCACAGTTTCAGCGAAAATCCAGTCACAGCTTTATGAGAACAGTCAAAGAACTAGATGGACCTGTGGAAGTTGAACGACGCCAAATATTGAATGCCAGAAATAGGCTGGAGTCATGTTTCCTTGTGATGACCATCTCAACTACGAAAAATGGAAAACAGTGTTTTCCATTGTCCATAGTACACCAGAGTACGTTAAAAAATGTATAGCGGCACCCAGACCATGCCGCTTTTGAATCTGTGTACAAACAGATTAAGAAGAGGCGTGGTCTGCTCAAAGTACAACCTTCACAAACGACGGCTAATGGATAGTGATTGTGTAAATACGAAAGATAGAGAACGACAAACATCTACTCGATTGTGAACTTCTGACAAATGTGATCCTGGCAAATTGTATGAAGTTGGGACAACCTGGGAAAACTGGATATGAGAAAAAAAAATTAAATTGAAAACAGCAGGGACAAGCTAAAACCAGAGGTTCACTCCAATTGTAGTACATTAAATTAACTAAAAAAAGAAAAGAAAAACTTAACAAAATTTAATGACTATTCCTAACTTTTTAGTGTTTTGTATAATGTATATGAGATTAAAACAAAAAAATTGTTATCAAGAATTAAAATTGATTTGATTACATTACAAGAGTCTAGTTGGGATTTTTGTATAATTCCTGAATATGACACAAGAGTTCTTGGATAAATCAGGCAGAATTGCCACCTCGATAAGAAAGCAGCTTTTTCACTGGCTACAAACTTCCTGGAGTAAAACAACAGTAAAAATCCAATGGCTTAACTAACCTAATTCCAAAACGATCCAATTCTCATCTAATTCTAGGAAAGCATCAAAGGTAGAATGGGAGGAGTGAAGGAGGGGAACAATAAACTTAGAAAGGGGAAGCAGACTCAAATGAGAATTACAATTAACTACTTTTTCAGGATTAGTTATAACGGTTAAGTGAAAGTGTTTTTTTCTTCCTGTGATTACTACTACTTTTCTGTTCTATAATTTGACAACATTAAATTAAATTATAAGACTATATTTTAATTTAAAAAATGTATACATCTAATTTAAATAATATTAACCAATAACTTGTAAACAGAATTATAACTGTTGATATATTAGTAAATATATCTATTAATAATGTTAACAATACCATCATACAGTATTATGATTATAGTTTAATACTAATAATTTTATGAGAAAATACTTTTTTTACATTATATTTTTCATAAAGAATTAAAATTCCGGCAACTTAATACTAAGGTTAAATAAAAACCATAACCCAGAATAGTCATTATTTTAACGAAAATATATTTTTATAAATTAAATTTAGAAAATTAATACACACTACTAACTCTTACTAAACAATAAATAAATCAAAGACGAAAAACAAAACCTGCACATACTTTTTACACGAAAATACTTTTTACTTTCTACACGAAATGCGCCAAAAAAAACTAAAGTCTCAGTGAAATGCTTGGGAATATGAAACAAAGCGACTAAAATAGAAAATAACATAGAGGATATAATTTAAACTAGCTAAAGATGAACAAGTAACTGAAAAGTACTCCGTTTTAGGAACAAAACAATTAATACCTTCGATTCACAGTATAACAAAGATTTAAATCCAATAATGCACGATAAACAAATAAAAAAATTAATAAATATTCAATATAACTAACTCAAATAGTATAAATATAATTATAAAAATGCATATACGTGCATGCTGTACACCGATACTATATGTTAAAGATTTAAAAAGAATATCAATGCTTCAGCTGATGATTTAAAAATCAATTATAATAAAAATAATAATAATGCGATCTGTTATTTGTGCGCTAAATACATATTCCTGAACTTTCACACAGTCGTATTGCTATTTATCAGGTGAACGCTATGCAGAGGTCAACAACAAATATACATAAAACACGTACATAAATTGAAATATTAAATGGAATGTTTAAGGTTTATTCCCTTAATAACTTTCCTACATGTAATTAAGCCCAGCATTGACAAAAGTGTAATAATAATATATTCTATATAAATATGAATCTTACATTTTCGTTACATATAAACAAATCTATTATTTACATATTGTACACAAAAATCACAAAAAAAAAAAAAAAAAAAAACAACAAGAAACTGAAATGTACTGTACAGTGATTGTAATAATATCACAGTTTGCACGGAAAGCTGACTGTACAATATTTATACTGATACGTAAAAACGGTAAAGGCTAGACGAGTGCAGAAGCAGGGAGACTACTGTGTTTAGGTTTCGTTTTATTGAGGAAAACTTTAATTCCTCCGTTAAAATCAGCACTTACGATAACATAACCGTTTGAAGGATTTCCTTCCGGATCCTCCATTTGTCTGATTATTATATCGGGGTTAGGTGCAAATACTGCACAAGTTACGACTGCGTTATGTACTTTGATTCCTTCCCAAAAATCATTCCGATCTCTTCTATAAGAAGAAAATTTTGAATAATCGTGATGAGTTTTCCATATATAGATGCACTGATTTTCAGATCCGCTAATAATATATTTTCCATCGTGACTAAACGATGCTTTTATCTGACTGCTGACGTTGACGTACCCCTTATACTTGCAAGATAGATTTAGATCTCGCAAATCGTATATTCGTATTCGACTGTCGTTAGATGTAACGAGTATTTTATCCTCACCAGGCATCGGTTCTATCCCGCTGATTTTTCTTCCGGTTGAGTTTTTACCTCTTGTAGATCTTACGTGTATCTGGGTATGGTACTTTAACTGGTCCGTATTATAAAATATGCATCGTCCATCGTAAGAACCCACAACAGCAAACTTTCCATTCTGAGAATTCAAATACATTAAACATTGTCAAATTATTATTCAATGAAAAAATTAATCATTATCTTGAATTATCATTTAAGATTATGGAAAAAACATAAATAACTTAAGAATTAAAAACTATATATATGTGAGGCACTCAAAAAGTTATCTATCTAGGGGTGTTGTGAATAATGTATTGAGGTGCGTTTGATACTTATATGTAGTTCATAATATGTGTGTATTATGGTCTACGGTGATATAATTTCTTTTATACGAGTTGATGCAGTAGTCCTCCGAAGTTACTAACCTGGCTATGGCAATGGATTTGCATAAACTGCAGCATAAATTAGTCACAAAATATCTCACCAAAGAAGGGAAATGTTCAAAGGACATCCATAGTAGGATGGTGACTGTGTACGGTAATAATGCGCCTTCACAATACCAAGTGAAGTTCTGATCAAAAAAATTTAAATGGGGCAGGGAATCCATCGAAAATGATCCCCGCAGTGGAAGACCTGTGGAAGCAACTGCACCCGACATCTGCCAGAAACTGGATAGACTGGTTATGGAAGACAGGCGTATTACAGTTGCAATACTTGCTACAGAATGTGGGGTGTCCGAAGGAACGATTATAATACTTCATGATCGTTTACACTTGACAGAAGTCAGTTCCCAATGTGTCCAACGAAACCTCACACCACACCAAAAGCAGTCATGAGCAGTTGAGTGCAGAGAACTTGCAGCTGTGTTAAAGGAATCTTACGGATTTTCTCAGCAGGTTGGTGAATGGTGATGAAACAAGGGTTCATAACTGAGATCCTGAGACCGAACAAGAGTTCACGCAATGGAAATACAAAGGATCCCCGCAACACCCAAAAAATTCAATACACAGCCATCGGCTGGGAAAATCATGGCCACAACATTTTGGGGTAATGAGGGAATTTTGTCGATTGAATACGTGGAGCGCAAGCAGACTATCATTGATAATGCTTATGCTAAGTATCTTCAGAAGCTACGGGCAGCAGTAAAGGAGAAACGGCGGTGTAAATTTCAAGAACTTCCGCACCCTCCCTGGACAGTCTGGACCAGGGCCCCAGTGATTTTTTCTTGTTTAGAAACCTCAAGAAAAATCTTCAGGGTAGACATTTTCATGACTATGGTGAACTGAAAGCAGCTGTTTCATGGTATTTTGAGGAACAAGATACAGATTTTTTTTTAGTCTGGCATAACCTCTTTTTGCAGGCTAAATGAGCAAGTGTGTGGAAGTGCAAGGGACCTATATAGCAAAATAAAAATGACCACCACTTTTTCTAAGGTAGGTTGATAACTTTTTGAGTGCCCCTTATGTGTGTGTATATATATATATATATATGTAAACACGCACGTACAGAGATGAGGTGGTACCCAAAATTTGTATTACATGCTCAAATAAGTGAAAGTACCAACCTATCAAATACCACTAGTAGCAATGTAAAATCTCTTATGTGTCAGGATGCCTAGTGGCTTTGATTTTAATGGGTGTGTTTATTGTTGGTGGCAGATTTTCATTGTCATGTGTGCCTGTGATTATGATTTTGCAATAATCAATTAGAAAGAACAGAATATCAAAAGTTTAAACTTGTAAAACTTTAATTTAAAATTGTAAAACACATGCAGAAATATACAAATTGTTAGTAAAAACCTTTGTTATGGGACTTTAAGCCAGACACAGATATATAACTTATTTAAATGTGGCTGAACATCTGTTGATGAAAATGAATTTTTGTGATGAACATATACCGGGATTACACCATAAAAGTGTGACTGCTGTTCAGAATACAGCTGTGGAAGATCATCGAGGAATTATGGTATAAAATGATAGTAAGTTTGTCACAAGAACTGATCCCATATTTCCATTCTGAAGTTGTCACAAGTGACAAAAGTTGGGTTTATGAATATGACCTTGAAACTAAGCAGAAATCACCCCAGTTGAATCCATCCTTATTTCGATCAAAGGAAGTCCATCCAGTCAAGAGCAAGATGGATGAAATTATACGAATGAAATTATCTACAAGGTGTTCATATCTCATTGTCAGATCAATTAATGGAAAATTCTACTGTGCTAAAGGAGAATACAAGAAGAAAACAACCAAAGAACTGAGTCCTTCACCATAACAATGCAGATCTACAGTAGCGAACAAATTAATCCGAACAAAGGGAATTTTTGTTCTGTTGTACGGAATTTTCATTCCATGGAAGACTGATTGTTGTTTGGTGTTTCAGGTTATGTTGTTAGTTCATACGTAAACAGAATTAGTGGTTTTTGTGCTTTTATAATGCATTGTCAATTATTTCTCAGTGAACTTGTGATTGTTATTCATTTCTAGTCAATATATTGGATATAACCCCACAAAAGCGGCAGAAATACATTTTGTTTACATCAAAAATTAATTTAAATGTCAGGAAAAGATTTTTGAAAATATATGTTTAGAGCGTCGCTTTATATGGAAGTGAAACTTGGACAATCTGAGTACCTGAGAAGAAAAGATTAGAAGCTTTTGAAATGTGGTGCTATAGGAGAATATTAAAAATCAGATGGGTGGGTAAAGTGACGAATGAAGAGGTGTTGTGGCAAATCAATGAAGAAAGAATCAATGAGGTGTTGTGGCAAATCAATCGATCAATTTGGAAAAAATATAGTAAAAGAAGAGACAGACTTACAGACCACATGTTAAAGCATTCTGGAATAGTCGCTTTAATATTACAGGGTCAGGTAGAAGGAAACAATTGTGCAGGCAGTCAACGTTGGCGAAATGTTGTGCAGGCAAAACAAATTGTTAGGGATGTAGGATGTAGGGGGATACCGAAATGAAATGACTAGCACTAGATAGAGGAATCCTGTAGAGTTGCATCAAACCAGTCAAATGACTGAAGACAAAAAAAAAAATTCCAATTCTTATTATTTCCTTTTTCTTTAATCCAATTGTATACAATACATTTATTGTACCTGGCAAACCAAAGCCTGCTGTAAGAAATTCAAGTAATTAAATAGAATAATGATATATTCAACAAGTATAAGAAAAGATAATATTAAATAATACCTGGCAGAAATTAGCGGCTGTTATAAGCTTGGGTTGTCCATCAACTTCATTCCAGACAGCGACTTTCTTGTCTGGAATATTCCATAAGCGAAGTTTGCCATCAAGTGAACCGCTGAGAAAATATCTATCATCACGAGGATGGAAAACGATTGCGGTAACAAAGTCTATATGCTGGAAACAACAAAGGCATTCTTTCCTTGAAATGTGCCATAATCTAACAGTTTTATCCATGGAAGATGATAAAACAAAGTAGTTTTTTGACCAGGAAACATCTAATAGGTCTGACGTATGACCGGTATATGTACAAAATGGTTTTGGCATGAATGGTGATCTATCATCGGGATTTAAATCACTACTTTGGGCGTTAGGATCCTCAGAAGATTGTTGTGAAACAAGCGACTCCTGAGATGGAGTAGGCGATACTTTTTCAGCATTGTATTTAGTACGCATATCTTGAAAATACGAAGAAGCACTTCGTAAAACCCATACGCGTAGAACTCTATCCTGGCCGGCTGTTGCCAAAAGGCGTCCACATTGTGAGAATTTCATACACCAAACCGGACCCACATGCTCACCGCTTAAGTCCTGCGAAAGAAAAAAAAAACAAAGTTTAACTTGGAATACATATTGCATTAATTTATATTCTATAAATGCAAGGTATCCTATATAAAATGCAACCTATCGATCAGCCTTATTTAAATTTGGATTAACTACCCTATCCATAGTTTACAGGAATGGAATTTCCCAATATCTAACTCTTATAGCCATGAAATAGACTATTACTGATAGCATAACAAAGAGATCAGAATGCTCAGCAAATTGTTAATGAGAAGGTGGAATGTTCACTACAGAAATGTTTTTATTATAGAGTTGCACTTTAGAATATGATCATTGACTGCGATGCAAGAATGTTTTTACTCCATTAACAACAAAGAACACAAAAGATCACAAACAGTGTTGAATGGAAACACAGTTGCTGAAATCAGTAACAATTAGTGTTGCCAAAAAAAATTAATTGATTAAAACCTTAATTTGTCAAAATCAACTGTTTTGTCAGTTGACCAAACAGATTACCTTTGACCATATCGGATTCAAACAATTCATAAACTCATTGATCCTGGCAAAGAAAAATCACTAGAATACTGTCATTGGCTTCGTTTCTTTTAGTGTAGGGGATTAATGATGGATTCATTACTTTTCTCTGATGAGACATGACTCTATTTGGACAGCTATGTAAAAATTATGGATTAATCGAAACAGTACTCAACAGTTCAAAACAGTAGGATTTAGAGTGCTGAAAATCCCAAAGTGTAATATGAAAATCTATGACATCCACAAAAGATGTCTGATGTGTAATCACAAAACAAAATTCTTGGTGTTAGTACATTGCAGAACGATATCGGAATATTTTAATGCAATTCGTTGCACTCTTGGAAAAGGAAGATCAATATTGTTAATTACAATGATGTTGCAACATCATACAATGTAAATTCAACAACTGATTTCACTAACGAATCCTTTACTGACTGTGTCATCAATAATGGTTTATTGTCACCAAGATCTCCCGATTTGACATCATTACATTTTTTTTTCTAGTTGTTACCTAAAAAAAAAAAGTCTAGAACAACTGCAACTGAAAACCAATATTGAAGAAACTGCATTAAACATACAGTCACAACATCTAAAACAGTTGTAAGAAACACAGTGAAAAGGATGGAAGCCTGTACTAAGGAAGATGGCGGCCACTTTTAGCATTTATTCTAGTATACACAGCTGACAATTTGATAGTAAAATGTTCTGTAGTAACTGTAATAAATAGTTAATGAAAATTAATATTCCTAATATACTAAAAATAAATGACAGATGATTTCTACAGGAAAGTCTTGAAAGTTTAAAACATTTCTGAAGAACAAAATAATAATAAACTTTTACCAAGAAGCTGATCAATGTTTTGCTCTAGTCAAAATTATAATTAATTATTTAAGATTTATAAATGAAGAAAACATGATTCATAAACCATCACATAGACATTACTGTAAACCTACTATCTTCATGTACACTGATACAATCACGTTTTAAAATTACAAAGGCTTGATAAAATAAAAAATACTGAAAGCAGATTAGTATAAGCTATAAGAGTTCAACAATTTAATAATATTAAAAATTGAAATGACAATTTTTAAAAATATTACTGCCGAGTTGCTGAGTAAATACAAAACTCCTCCACAAGTAAATTAACTACATACATCTCCAAATATAAAAAGAATAAATAAAAGAAACTACAAATATAAAGAACATTGACAGAAAGAACACAAAAAGGCAAATAAGAGGCATTCAAAATGTAATTGAAGATTGTTGGTAAGAAAGATTATCAAATACTTTTTAAAAAATCACAAACAATCTTGGGGATAAACAAATTTACAGAACTCTCACAAAGTAATTTCACAAATAGTAAAAATCCATTCAAAAAGTTTCTTAGAGGCACAGAATAAAATTAATAACAGATATTTCATAATGAAAACTATAAATATTACTATTTTTACAGCTGATTATCCACTAATCTGGCTAATAAATTTGCACCCATATGCGTAGCATGGGAATGAAAAGAGATATTGGAATGAAATAAAAAATGAATAAAAGTACAATACCTTAGCTACAAAATGCAGTATTTATTTTTCAATATAATCCCCGTTTACACTGATACACTTTTCCCAACACTACACAAGTTTTTACATTCTGTCACTGAATCATTCTGGTGGTCTTCCTAAGATCCAAGTGGCCACAGCTTTCTTCACCTCATTGTCGGTGGTATGTTTACCTTTGAGATCCCTCTTGAGATAAGGAAAAAAGTAGATGTTGTATAGAGCCAAATCTGGCAAGTATGATGGATGCAAAATAGGTTCTAACTTCAGCTTGTGGAGAACCATCAAAGAGTTTGCGTGGTACACATCATGAACAGATTTTATCGGTAGTTTACAAATCACTCTATAATATAGCCTTCTCGTTTGTTCTTTAGATATGCCTAACTGAACAGTGATACGCTGCTGGATGATTCGTTGGTCACTTTGAAGCAAATCGTCCACCTCTTTTCGATGTTTCTTGTCATTCACAGAAACTGACTGACCTCACCTGCTCCGAGGTGCGTCCTCAATTGTCGCTTTACCAGCTTCACATTCGTGAAATTTCAATGCCTACCTATTGACAGTACTCCTATCAATAGTTTCACTACCGTAAACTGCTTTTAAACAATGAAAAATATTCATAGGATTCACATTTTCTGCTGTTATTTGATCACTGCACACTGCTTTAACCGTGTTGATATATTGGTCGTACTCGACTCAATTTTACCTGCTACTGAAAGCAAACCGGTACATGGATTTTAACTCATTATTGCGAGTTTTTAGAGGGGGATTTTAGCTATCACGTGCTGCCACGCTTAACTAGAGAGTACCTTTTGTCTCTGTGTAGCACGCTAGTGTGCAAAATTTATCAGCTGAGCCTTGTACAATAATACAGTAAAGGCATAATAATCTTATAACATAGTTTCATATTGGAAAATATAAATGATCATTAAACAGTAATAAGTGAATTTAATGGAAAAAGAAACAGCTGCATATCCGATACTTTTTTAGTTAACCTCTCGTGTAGTTTTAATAAAAATAACACAACACAGATGATATTTATATCAAACTTTTTTCCTGTTTAGCCTCCAGGAATGCACGAACTCTTGACTTCGAAATCAGCTGATTTGGGAAGATGCGTTATTCACCATTAGACCAACCTGGTGGGTTATATCAAACTTTGTGGTTTTATAACTGCACGTGCATTAGATGATTCTTAAAACCTATTTCAGAAACGGGATATTACCAACAAAGTAAATGTAAACGGTACCGTATAACACAAAAATAAAATTTTAATTTCAATAAACTGAAAGTTCATCATACTAATCTATGCTGCAAATTAATTCTTCAAATTTTTAAAAGGGAGAAATTTACTTCATGCAGAGTCTAAATTATTTAGAGAATCAGTTGAAAATATCCTGTTTTAAACTTTTAAGTGATGCTTGATGTATGGTTTTGATCACAGTTGATCACAGTTGATCACATGCAGTGTTATTATATTCCTATTAGATATAAATTTTTAAGATAATTAAGTTTTACTAAGATCATCTCATGAAATTAGAGTTAAAATCATCACCAAACTACGTAAATTAGTTGTATAACTTTATTAGTAAGGCACAAGAGTTGGCTGCTGTTAAGCCTTGTTAGAGATGTTTCAAAAAGCGCCCACTTCTTGTTCATACGTGAAAATTGTTAGAAAAATGATTGTACATGGTGGGGTTCATAATTGTTTTTTTTAACAAACCATGTGTAGAAAGCAATATCCAAAACCACAGATACTAAATTTTTGTAAAAACTAAACTTGTCAGACCGTTTGGATTTGGAGCTATTTATTGTCAGAAGTAACTATAAACCTTAAAAAATATTTCTTTAGGGTTAATTTGTATTATTAAAATATAAAATAAAAATAATTTACAACATATAAGTAAGAAATTTCATTTTCTAAAAGTGATGTTGAAGTCAAAATGAGAAAAACAAGAATAAATTTAATTTATTTTCAAAATGTCTACTAGAATTTCAGTAATACATTAAATGAAACTATGAAGGTCAATCAAATATAAACTAAACTTTTGTTTCAAAATTAAAAAAGGAGGAAAAGTAGTTTTTGCTACTTTTAATCATCACTTATAATTGGAGAATTCAATTAAAAACTGAAGATGAGGGATGCTGTGAAAATCAATTCTTGGAAATTAATATGGTAAGTTTAACTTATCTATTTACTGTGTTTTGGAGGTTTATATTTCATATAATATATATGTATAGATTACAAACTGGTATCGGAATAGAATGGTGATCACAATGCACCGGTTCTAAATTTCATTCAGTTGCCCATCTCCTGCCTGCAGAGGAGGCTTTACAGCCTCGCGATGGATGCATGGCACACCACAACTAAGGGAAGGTCCTTGAATAGATTTATACAGGACTTGGGGGAGGATGGTATGCCTCTCCTTCATTTTTAAGGGCAACAGGTGACCAGGTGCTCTCCAACCACGTGAACTTGAACCGATATTTTTTTCGGTTCCGCCTGGTAGCTGATGAGCTGTGCAACTGCGGGGAGGTCCAGTTGAATGAACATATGATGTTCAACTGCCCAGCTCTTGGGGTGGGGGGTCAGAACTCAGACTATCCCTGGAACTTAAGAGGTCAAGGGGAAAATTGGCCACCCACTGTATGGGTGTTCCTCAATGTCATTGCTTTGTTCAACCAGCATCAGCAGTTTATTTAAGGGAATGACTCCTACCTCACTGCTGTGAGAAGCTACCCGAGAGTTGTGGCTGGCCATCAGCCAATTAAAGCTCCAAGTGCTTTAATATTGATGGACAGGTACTTGCTGGCATTCAGCGACCTAGGCGTGGCAGCAAATTGCTGTCTTGATGAGATAAATTTAATTTATTGAATGTCATACATATTTTAGTAGTTGATGGGGTGCGCCTACCCATTTTAGAATATATAAGAAATGAGCGGTGGGACACAAAGCAAGTGGTGTGTGGCCCCATGCTTAGTTTGCTCACACAATTAGGTTAGCTCTAAGAGCTAGTTAGGACACAGGTTGCTACACTGATTCGAGGCTCAGTAGCCGTTTGTGGCACAGACATTCGGTCTTATGTTTTAGGGCGACTGAATGGGGTGGTGAGGGAGAAATGCCATGCAAATCAATATGTATAGATTAAAGAATTGTAAGCACAAAATAAGTATATATTCTGAGAACAAGCATATCTACAATACAATACAGTATAGCATTTCCATAAGCAATTAGCAAGAAAATAGAGAGAACATCAGTTTGATTGATGTAATGTAAAATTAGAATTCTTAAAATATAGAAAAAAACTCATGAACTAAGACCTTCAAGTGATATATAACTGAGTTCCACGAATAAGAAAAAAGATGTTCTGAAATTGTTCGAAATAAGGATCAATAATACTAGAAAAAAAGACATTATGAACAAATTATTTAGGATGAATGAAACCTTAATGAAAAAATACTACGCACATCCACAAACTAAAGCAGATATATAATATTTAAACAATACCTGAACATGTTGCAAGCAATCAAATTCATAAGGGCCCTTGTGACTATTTGAAGCTTTCAATTTGATGTACTGTTCACCCGACGTACACAATTCATCTACTACTTCTAGACCATCCTCTCTATGCCGAGCATGAGTTGATACTTCTTGTGCAATCGTTTTTGCTTTAATTACAGTCTTTTTCATAGTTAGCCCGATAAACTGTTTTATTTTAGCCGTTCTTCGTTTAACAGGCCCAGGTTCTTCAGTAACTACACTCGATTGTTTACTATCAACCGACTCCTCGTCTGACTCTTTCTCTTTCTCAAGGCTAGGATTACTCACGTATTCCGATGTTAGGCGCATTATATGTAACGAAAGTGGATTTATACATTGCGGTAACTTATCTTCGGCTATACTTAAAGGTACACGCTCACCAGTATCAAGATTCAAGACTGTTACTTGTTCAAGGATCTCCTGAAAAAGAATATAATTTTATGGTTCAATATTAATAATAAAAAAAAGTCAAAATCATTATTGCTAATGAATTCAGTTCCAATCATTACCAGGTGTTTATGAATATTAGATTCACATAAAAACAACTAGATGCTTGCTACTCTACTAGTGGTGATGTGAAACAACAAATAGAATAATTACAAACTGATTGTCAGGTAACTGTATAATTTGTCTATGTTTTGAAAAGTATTTGAGAGCTACATAAGAAACTAAAAGTGTCTTGAAAAAAGAGAAAATGGAGATGGATTCTGGGCTGTGGCTAATAGAGTAGGAAATTTTCAACCTCATGAGTTACTTCTCAAACACTATCTGACAGTTTCAGTAGCTACTAGTACATTTAACCTAACACTGCCTTAAAAAAACATACATTTCATTAAAATCAGTGCTACAAAAAACTTCTACACAAGCCAATTATGTACTATAACTACATGCACTGAATTATAAACGGATGTGTGGAATTTAGTTGCAGCAAACAATAATTAAATATACAAGGTCTTAAAGGATGAGAGGAATCACTACAAGAATAGTGTAGTCAATTTCTAACCAACCAAACAAACATTGACATCAGTGATATCAAGAATAACTAAATAGGAAACAGAATTAGTAATAAATTTATGAAACGATCCAATAAAATTAACAGCAGATTTTATAAAATTCACTTTTGCAAAGATATTACAATCGTTAACGTTAATAAATCAGGTTGGAAAACAGGATCTTCTAAAATGTGACATACAAACATCAGCTATGCTGAACACCGACAGAGCATGTACTAGATGCCAAGGAAGTTCCTATAATAACCTAGGCTTAATGTTCGGTCAATCCATTTGAAGTGTCCCAAAACAACATAAGCTGGTTGCTTGACCAATTCAAAAAAAATTGAAACTTACCCACTTGTTTCAAGACCTTAAAACTATTTTTTTAAATTTTTAATTTAAGCAGTTAATCTGTGACAGCCATTCTTATACGGTGTGCACACTTATTTTTGTGATTGTAAGGGTTTATGGAAAAAATCATAATTGAAAAACTATTTTTCTGGAAGGATTAAACAAAAAGCAATTTAATCATATTTTCTCAAGGTAAAAAGATTGGTCCAGTGGTTTATTTACCTATTTATCTTCTTTCTATGAGAAAATGACTAATAAAGTTGGACAAGAAAAACTGAAATTTCACTTTTGGTAATTTTTTCAAGAGGCAGGGATGGTATACACCGTTTGGATTATTTTTTTTATATGTAGGTATATGCTAGTAGTTTTACCATAAATAATATTAATGGTGATATTCTTGCCGCTAAATTTTTGAAAATTAATCTTTTTAAAGAAATTCAGGTTTTGGCTTCAAATAACTCTGATGGAGCTGGTGATAAAAATGTCAAACTTACACAACTTGAAGTGTTTTTGTAGATGTTTATGGCAAATAAAAAAGTTATAACCTCTCAAAAATCATGGAAAACCTGTTAAAAGCTATACCATTTTGACTTACTAAATAAGTACTCCAAGGGGGTTTCTTGTCTTCTTTGCACTTTATGTTTTTTATATACTTTTTATATTTAGCCCCTACGTTGTTGAAGTTGACACTTTCAATATTTTTAAAATAGTTTTTTTTAATTAATAACAGGTCATAATTTAATGACAACTTAACCAATACCAGTAACCTAATATAATTTTGATTCAGAAATTCTTGTAAAAACTTCCCAAACTGAGATTTCAATGAGTAGCCTACATCTTTTTTCAATAATTCATTCTTATTTTTATATTGGTGTATTTTTGTGAACACTATTGAAGAAAAAATAAACTGTAGCAAAATTTTAATTATTCAATGAAATAGCCTGTTTTTATAGTAATGAAAGTTTATTATTTAGCTGTAATATCTCTTATGATAATTCTCTTGAAATTGTGTGAGAACAATCACTGTAATTAGTTCAAGCGGTGTCAACTTTTTCAGGACTTTGCATATTGGTACCCACACTTTGTCTTGTTGGGACTTTTGAAATGATGTACGTGGTCCAGCTGGGTGGAAAAAATTAACCTGCAAATTGTTATTTTTAAGGCTACTATCTACCGCTTTTGAAGATTTTAAAATTTTTGAAAAATACTTTTGAAACAGTTAACAACAAAGAGATTTTCCAGGAACTAAATTTAAATTTGAAAAATGTGTTCTTTAAGAGCTTGCTCTAATGTTATTTGTCTTAAGTTTTTCTTATATGTTTTTTCCACGGGTTCTCAAAGGGTCACAACAGAACTGTCCATACAGGCGACTGAATTTTGACAAAATCTTTTTTTCATGTTATTTAGAAACACTAGTGACATCTGAATTAACACAAAAAAAAAAATAAGTTGTTGATTTTCATCACTAAATTCACAAATTTTAATGAGTTCTTTAGGCACTGTACCATACACTGTTTTATGGCACTCTTCATTCACATAAATTATTATGGAAAATTATTCTTCCACTGTTTTATGTGTAATCACTTGAAAATAATGTTAAAATTTAACAGATTTTAAAATTTGCAAATATAATATTATTAAGTAAAACTTATTTATTTAATAAACAATTCCAAACACATGATGACATTTGAGAGACACTCAGTAAAGATGTGAACAGGTCACTGACTAATGCCAGACTGACCAGTCTGTAACTGCAAAACTAAATGATGCATCAAGCATAAATGAATTACAACATGAATTTTCCTGACGATTGGAAATGACTTCAAGCGCCTGTTATAACATGAACACTGCACTTGAATGGTTTAAATAAGTCTATTTCAACTACAGTAATAAGTATAAAAATATTAAAAAGCTACGAAGACAAGAAACCCCCTTTGAGCACTTATTTAGCGAGTCAAAATGGTATCGCTTTTAACAGATTTTTGAGAGGTTATTACTTTATTTGTACAATACAAAAGAAACTTTTTTATTTGCCATAAACATCTAAAAAAACACTGCAAGTTGTGTAAATTTGAGATTTTTATTACCAGCCCCATCAGAATTATTTGTAGCCAAAATTTGAATTTAAAAAAAAAAAATAGTTTTCAAAAATTCATAAACATTTAACCATAAATATCACCATTAATATTATTTATGGTAAAACTAGTCATATACCTACATATAAAATAGTAATTCAAAATGTGTATGCCATCCCTGCTTCTTGGAAAAAATTACCAAAAGTGAAATTTCACAGTTTTACATGTTCAACACTATAGGTAATTTTCTCACAGGAAGAGGAGAGATTTGTAAATAAACTACCAGACTAATATTTTACCTTGAGAAAATGCGAATAAATTGTTTTTTGTGTCATCCTTCCAGGATCAATAGTTTTTTAGTTACGATGTTTTCCGTAAATCCTTACAATCACAAAAATAGGTATGCACACCGTAACAAAAATTATAGCCACAGGTAAACTGCTTTAATAAAAAATTTAAAAAAATAAATAAATAAAAATAGTTTGAAGATCCTGAGACAAATAGGAAACAACTGGGTAAGTTTCAATTTTCTTTGAATTAGCCAAGCAACCACCCTTTGGTCACTTCAAATGGATTGACCCTGGTATGGGAGAATATCCTCAAGTTGAAGAAATCATTTTCATGAGCAACCAGATCTCTTTGTATATGTAAACATTACACTCATATACGTAATAGCTGATGTTCCAAAACACAAATTAATGATCTTAAGAATTAGCAGAATTAAATATAATGCTTCTGATCCTAATAAACAACAAGGAAAGCATTAGAAAATATGTCAAAAGTAATTATACATAAAACAAAAATATCCTGAGACTATTGAAATCTGAAAAAACAAAGAACTGTTGATAAATTTTTATAAAACTTCAAAAGAGATCGTTGTAAATAACTATTTTTTTCTTTTTTCCAACAATTTAACTAGTATGATAATCATAATTTTCTAAATGATTCGTATATAGTTTATATATAAATACACAAAACTTTAATTGATATCAACTGCAACAATCATTATTAGGACTCGCTACATTTATTGTTGTTTAACTTCGTTAATAATAGGAACTTATTTATAAATGACACTCTATTGTTACTTCATACTTTCCAGTTTTCAGGATGCTAATCCTCAAATATTTCAGTCTGTTACAGAAATATTATGTTACCAATATGCGCAGTTTACTGTCTTACAAAGGACCAAAAGTTTATTTTCGAGTACGTAAAACAGAAAAGTGAAAATTAAAAAAAAAAGCTATGTGGAAAATACTTTTAATTACGATTGAAATTTGTCACAGTTAGATAAAAAATGAATAATTTTTCCCGATTCACCTCATTTTGGTTTTTTAAAAGATATTAAACCGAATGAAAATCCACTTAAGAATTATTTATGACCTGATGAAATTAATTTTTTTTTAACAAAATAAAACAACACAAAAAATCTCACCAAGTCTGAGAGTTGTTTTCCTGAATCGGTCCTTGTGCGTACAAACATATTCAACTGCTGCGCCATTAGGCCGTGTTCATCACCGGCTGATCTACGTCTTTCTCTAGAGTTATGAGGACTTAATCCTAGCCTACTGTACGTAGCCCGGCCCATCATGCCATTTGTGCTGTTCGAAGGTACCGGACATAGGCTACTGGATGTGCAAATCGTCTCACCATCTAAGAGTTTACTAGTATTATTGTTAGTCCCAAACGAACTGCTAACAGTAACCTGGTCTTGAGATTTTAATTGTTCTAATCTTACCACTTCCTCTTCAGATGGTCCTTCAGCCTTTGAATTATCTTCATCCTTGATCGAACAAAAAAAATGGATAATTTAACTGCTCTCAATTTTACTTATCACCTCTAAAAATTATTAAAAATAAAATTACGAAATAGCACACAAAAGCATAAGAATTCTAATTTGTCGGTTATTAAAAACTTTTGTCAGTGTTGTCTACAATTGCATTTTTCTTCACAAGATCCTCACTTTTTGTTTTTTATTCCATTTTCCTCTATTCAGTGATAAAATTTCTTAAATAGCGTTTGGGGATGCCAAATTTTTCACAATCCCATTTTTTTTTTAATGAGTCTGATAAACACAATATTCTTAGATAAAACTGTATTATTTATTACGGGCAATTAATATTTACATGAATTATTCTCCCTTCTTTTATAAATAGATGTATCTTAAATGAAAGAAGCTACTGTGAACAATTCTTCCAACTAAATAATTAGACTGAAGTTCAAAATTAAAAAAAAATATTATCTGTCTCTGCTATAATGCTGAATCTAAGAATTTAACCTTTTCTGCATCCAGTTTCTACTTTTATCTTACTTAATAAAGAAAGCTACTACACTTTAAGAAAGGGTACATATTTAAATATACATTTAGATTCTACACTAAATAAAACATCAACGTACTGTCTAAAGGATTCAAAATTATTATGGTTTTTGCCATCAAAATACATAACTAAGGAGTAAACCTAATAAATACTATGTTAATTTTATTTTATAAAAAATATATATATACACATGATTAGAGTAATGTATTTACAACTAAATAGTAAATCTATATGAATTATATGTGAATTAGTGGATAAGGAAAAATGTTCAAAATAATATCCGTAAGTATTTTACTAATTTCAAGTGTTTTATTCAATTTACAGCCTGTATAACCATAATATCTAATATCTTTCAAACACATAATTTTTCAAAAAGAAAGAAAAACAATACATATGCATCTAAAAATATCATTATAAACAGATCTTTTATTAGGATTAGTCCTTAACCTTTTCAGATCATGTAGCCTTGGAACTGGTTATGAGCACGTCAGTTTTAAAACGCTGTTACAAAATCATTTTATATGGGATCTAAGTCGGTTATTTTTTTTTTATATTCACAAAGAAATCAGTTTTATTACACAACTTGAATGACGTTTATACAATGTAAAATGTTTTATTTAGACTAGAAAGAATATGACCATTTTTTTCTCAGAAATGTGCTTGTGTGTGTGTGTGTGTGTGTGTGTGTGTGACTTGTGTATTATAATTGCTATGACGATTATGGATTTATTTATTATTTACAAAAATAGCTTATCTTAGTAGCAACATATTGATGTATTGAAACACATAATAAATTATGATATACGGCACATAAAAAAAAAGGAAAAAAAAGAAGGAATTTGTGGTCATAAATATGTCACTTTTACTTGAGGTCTATAAATATCTTTTCAGACAAATGATATCGGTAAACATGTAACACACATTGATTTGTAATGAATAAGAGTATACAGTAAAAATGGTTTTTTGTCAATCTGAATAACCTTTTGAATGGTGGGGATTTTTATAAAACGTAGTTTTCTGAATCTACTTTTACTTATACTAACATATGTTACTAATCTGTGATTTATGACACAGGTTTTTCATCATATTTTGCCCAATTTTCAACGGATTTGCTTGAAAGTATTATTTTTAAAATCAGAAAACTATGTTTCATAAACACAAAGCAAAAAAAAAAAAATTGCTAATAAAAAACGTGGTAGAAATGTGCAAAAAAATTCTGCAATTAAATTATCGTAATTTTTGTACAATTTCAATTTTTTTGTTGTTACAGGCATAAAAAATCTCCAATCGTAACGTTTTTTTCTGTCAGAATCTGTTAAATCTCTTTAATATACTGAAATTTTTTTCACAACGGGAAGCATAAGACTATGAAGGGAGGCACAATCAGATACCAACATATTTTCGCGGAGCGCTAATCAACCGCGGATCATTGTGATGGGAAAAGGTTAAAGTACTGACTGTTGTGCTGTTTTGGAGTGGATAAGTAAGTGAAAAATAAAGCGATTGCTATTTTAAGACCGATTATTCAAAGTCAACCTTTGCAAACTGTTCGACTTTTGACTGCATACAGTTGATCCATGTTTTTAAATAATGTAAAGGATTAAATTAAGTTTTTATCATTTTAATGTGTTCGGAGGTGGTTTTTAATAATCCTTTCGCCATCTAGCATTTTGGACTGGATGTGCTGAAAATTTCAGGCGTTTTATAACAATGTTACGTAGTTGTATTTAAAAACATTAATAATTCAAGCATTATTCAAACTAAAAATATGAAAAAATTCACTATTAACAAAAATATCCTGCAAAATATGATTATCACCAGAAATTAAAACATTTTACACTGTTTTTATTTTTTATCTATCATAAATTTTAGTTTTGGATGGTCAAATTTACTAAAATGTTTATTTTTTTCCATATTCTTAAAATTCAGTGACAATTACAAAAATGTACTAATGTATAAAAATATCTACATAAATTTCCTGATAAAATAAAAGATCACTATTTAGAAAATTATGGCTTCTGGAAGCCTGATAGTATGTAACCTACATATTAATTTTTTTGGAAATGTTTTCTTAACGTAATATGTTTAGGAAAAAAATCCCCGTGTAATTCTTTACTGTAACTGATACAGACAGTTCTTAATCCTCTTTTTCTTCCTTCTGATGTGCACATACAGCATTTTGCTTCCTTCTTCTTTGGTAGTTTCATCAACCCTGGTCCACTGCAAGGATTGTCACCTGCATTCTTTATTTCTAGCCATTGAGCTGCTAAACGTTCCTGTTTATTTATAAACTACTTTGCACAGCTATTCATCTCTTTAGCAATCAGTTCTAACAGAGTTATAGTGAAAAATAAGCTGAAATACTCAATACTCAATAACTGAAATGCTCATTGCATGAGTGGCATATATTTTGGTTCAGGCAATTCTTCATATGTACGAGGAAGCAGCTACAGCTGTTCAAGAGCAATGAATTCCAAGTAATCAAGGTCTTCCAATTTGTCATCACTTTCATCATCTATTACATTATCGAGTGCATCATTGTCTGATCACTCTCTGTTTCACTCAAATTATACTCACTATCACCATCTTGTCAAAATATTCACAAATAGGTTTGGTTTCTATGCTAATCCATGGTGTTGCAAACATTTTACAAAATAAAAACTCAAAGAAACAATACAAAATAATAATAATAATAATAATAATATAACTCGAAATAAATGGACTAAAATGTTAAGAAGGTTATCTACGACAACAATCACAGAACTATGGAAACACGCTTCTCAGTATTTGATATTTCCATCTAATTTTCAAATATCGCAACAAAATCAATGTCTATACATATATCAATGTAAACACTTTGAGAAAATAATATAGCAACACCATCGAGTGGTGAATTTCGTAAACTATAGATGACTTAATAGAATCCTGACGGATCGTTACATTGACACATTTAGTGGTACCCGTGTGGGGGGGGAAGGTAACAATAGATCGTTACCTTGAATCCGAAGGGATAATTATACACCCCCGTCACTCACTCATACACAAACACATATAAGGATCAATTCAATAATAACAATTAAAAAGGCAAATGACTGTAGATAAATGATTATTTATTCAGCAATCACAAAACTACACTACTCTTTAACGTAATCCCCAGTCATACTTGAGCCATTCTTGAGAGGACCAAGCAAACACAAAACCTGATGATGTGAGATCGTGACTGTAAGATGAAAGTCACATTACTACTGATCCAACTTTTGGACAGTTTTCAATGTCTTTTGAGAGGTACAAGGGAAGGTGGTATCATGGAGAAGAATTTCACCTTTTGAGAGAGAACCAGGACATTTCCTCATTGCGGGTTTCACTTCATTTTTTAGCACGTCACAAAAGTAATAACTATTGATTTATGTTGTTCTTCCAAATAATCATAAAAAACTTTGCCCTTACAGTCCTAAAACACAGTTATCAATTTAACCGATTAAGACTTAGGTTTTGAATTTTTTCCTCGATTACAAACTTGGATGTTTTCATTCCATACACTGATGTTTGGATTTTGGCTCAAAATAATGAATAAAGTTTAATTACAAGTTAATATGTAATCTAAAAAAATAATCATCAAAAACCGTTGCTTTAGTTCCTGTAATTTTACATCATCTGTCTCAGAACCCACCATTTTGCAGTCATTCAGCTTTTATGGATAATGGAATGGGCAGTGCCAATAGTTCAGCAATTTCATAAATCTTTGTGCAAAAAAATTAAAATTATTTAATTTAAATTATTTTCCGTCCTTACAAATAAGATCGTTAATGCGATTTTCCTAAGAATCGGTCATAACTTTAATCGCCCTTCTGCTAAGTTAGAAATCGGTAACACTTGTTCTACCTGATTTAAATTGTTCCATCTAAAAATAAAAAATTTCAAAGTTAATGTAATTTTTATCATACCATTTTTACGCCCACGAGTCAATTTCGGCATTTTAACACTCCAGAAAATAGAAATGTTATGATAGCATCTTGTTCTTCATGACAATTGTATCAAGCAGAACTGAAATGAAATGAGAGGTTACACTAATGGAAATTCTCTTTGAACAGCTGATACTTTCTACGTCAGGGGTGCTGATTTAAACATCAGATAATTTCAATGTATTCCATTAAATTGTTTTTCCTTTGTCTTCTTAATTATTGAACGTCCTCATATATTTTAAATATAAGACTGCGCTATCACTAATCGGTAGAGAATATCTCATTAGATAATTTCTGAATCACGATGGTTTGATGGAGAATTAGACTAATAACAGTGTTCAGAAATCGAGTCATATGTCCTGCAATTGTAGAAATATATTTCACCAGAAAAAAAAAAGCATTTACAGAAAATGTAATTTAATCATACATACTAATTTAAGAAGAAAAATGTGTAGTCAATAGGTCATATAGAAAAATTTGGTAAAGGGTCACATAGCCCACCAGACTGGTCTAGTGTTTAACTCATCACCGTAAATCAGCTGATTTCAAAGTTGAGAATTCTAAGGAAAAAATCCTAGTAGAGGTAGTTTTAGTTACTTTTATATGGATTTGAATACTAGATTGTGGATGCCGGTGTTCTTTACTGGTTAGGTTTCAGTTAACCACACATCTCAGAAATGATCAACCTGAGACTGTACAAGACGTCACTTACTGTACTTCACTTACATTCATACCATCTTCAATCATCCTCTGAAGTAATACCTTATGGTGGTTCCAGAGGCTAAACAGAAAAAGAAAGGTAAAAAGGGTCATCTAACTCTCCAGGCTTTGCCTGTGAAAGATTTTTATTTCAAATATGCCACACAGTTTTTAAATATTAATGATTTATTATGCAATATTTAGAGTAAAATTAGTGAAAAAAATATAAATGTTTTTCAGTATAAAAAATCTGAGTCTGGTTTGATCTACTTGCTCAAAAGCTATCTCATATAAAATACTTTTAATAATAGCCACAACTTGAAAAACAACAAACTGTCAGACATTATAACATTATTTTTAATTTGGCATCCACTCAATCCCTTTTTATTAAATAAAAATCCACTTCATCTGTACCAAGACTAGATACAGTAAGATATTAATTTTGAAAATTTATATTTTTATTTTAAGGACAAGTTCCATTCAGTCCTTTTATTATTATTATTATTTTTTTTTTTTTTTTTGGCTCGAAAGTTTATTTATCTAAGTAATTATTTATTTCAGTAAATCAACCAAATTTCAACTTTTCTGGTCAACAAGTTTTCAAAATAAGGGGCAAACACTGTTTAGAATATTATTATTATTATATGTATGTTAAATATTCCCTCACGACTAAATCAGATTTTCTTTAATTTTAGAATTTTAAATAATTTAATAAGTATTTTCATCACACTAAAGCTCAATTTTCTATGACTGCTATATATAAGGTCAAAAATTAAAACTACGTCTACTCCTTTTTTAATTTTATCTAAAATGTAATGCAATCAATGCCAATATGTAGACATTTTCAAAGAATTTATGTTGAGCCATATTAACAAATAGGCCAACACACAAAAAGTTCGTTTGAACTTCACCAGTAAGAGTCCGCAGAAGAACTGGATGGCACGGCACAGTCGACGAACTATGTTTACAGTTCTAAACATGACCTAACCTAAAAGTGAAATGAAAATGTGGAAAAAATTAAAAAAATAAGCATGAAAACATTACTTTCAGTTCAATTAGATTTGTAATAAAGAATAGTTTCAAAAAATACCTGAAATTTTGTTAGACGATGTTTTTTTCTTCCATTTCATGAACTGCGGGACTCGAATATGTCATTTTTCCTCAAAAAGGTGGCTTTATGAATTGCGCTGCTAGGTAGCAGTACTTGATAGTATTAGGTAGCGTACAAAAACTTGAAAATGTACTTGAAATAATAAAATTTAAAAGAATACTACACCCTTGTTTTAATAGTAAATGCTCTTAAGTAAAAGAAAGTACCAGTTAACAAGAGATTATAGCTGCTAAACTGCTAATGAAACACAACAGTAGGAAAGTGTTGCAAAAATGCGGTACAAATTGCGCCGCTAGGTAGCACACAAAAAAATTTTATTTGAACTAATTGATGGAAAAATAAAAACAGTTCATTTAATAATAATATAAAAAAGGGTTACACTTACAAAACAATAAGTGCAATATTACATCACAGATCTTCAATTTTTGTGAAGGTCATTATACTAATTTTATTAAAAAAGGAAAAATATGGTATAAAGTAAATGATATGACTATCAACAAAAACAAATTAGCCGAGAAATTCAAAAAGCGTAGACTTGTTTGTTCTAGAAAAGTGATACATTTTAATAATAAATCTATAAGATAACAATCAGTAATTCATAAAAAAATAAAAGAATAATCTAACAAAACACAGTGTCCAAAAAAATTACACTGAAATTGTAAACCGTACAGTAAGAGTCTCGTAGATAACAAAATTATACTGATATCAAAAAAGGTGAGATTAACATTTCTATTACAAAAATCTGTTAATTAGAATTAAAAAAAAAAAAAAAAAAAAAAACTTGTTAAATATATGTTAAATAAGCAAAAAATAGAAAAATTTGTTACAAAGCTCTTACCGACCCGATTTAATTTATTAAACAACGAATAATCATAAGAATTGTATTATTTCTGTAAATGTAATATGTATTACATATATTTTACATTTACAGATAAATAAATAATTTCTTATTAATAAATATTAATAAAGTAATAGATGTAAATACATCTTTCTATAATTTTTTTTGGCCTAAGGGGGGACTGTAACATTGAACATTTGCAAAAATACCAAAACCCAAAATTTTGACCGATCGCTACGTTTTCACTTTATAGCTACGGTGCTGCAGCAGCAACTGAGCTTGCAAAGTAAAAATTGTAATTACTGAGAAATTTTAAACTGCTATTTAGAAGTGTTAACAAAGTTGAATATTTTTTTTTCATTAGAGTTCTGCTAACTAATATTGTTTAGTCAGGCAGTTTATTAAGATTTATACATTTTACATGCTTCTTTTATGTAATTGGAATGCATTAACTTGAAATAGTAAGCGAAAGAACGACCAGCAAAAAAAGATGATTTAAAACTGTAATAGAAAATCAACCTTAAAATAACTTATTAAACAGAATACAACAAGAAATAAGGAAAATAATCTAAAAAAAAAATAATGAATTCACATAATAAATTCTTCCACACAACTGGTAAAACTTTATTTACCTGAGGTTTCACAACATATTCTCCCTTAGTTGCAGAGCGAATGTCAAGTGAATGTTCAAACTCTCTGGTGAGCGATTCTATAGTGCTTGCTGGACTAGGTAAGGAACAACTCCTGAAGGCCTCTCTATTACTTCTTCCTCCGGCCTGTGTAAAAAAAACCAAAATTAACACTTATGATAATAAGTGTTATAATAAAGTAATATGAAATATAACACTTATAATTATACTAAATAATACACTTATAATTTAATAAAGGTGCTATAATAATTGTATAAAGGGGATACTAGAATATCATTTTAAAAATTACCTATCTTTTTTCATGTCATTAAAATTCAAATTTTATTAAAGTTTCCTAGAAGTGAAAATTGAAATTACGTAACTTTGGCTACCAAGGGCTTTGACCTTGGCAGATTATTTATTTAGGAATAAAATTATTAATAAACCTTTAGCAAAAGTTGTGCATTAACCAGCACACATACCTTTTTACATATACAGCTATTATATACACATATAAAGCTGTTATTTTGCATATGTAGTTATTATATATTATTATTCTGAAGTCAGAAGTGTTTTTCATCTGATTTTTTTGTTACTAATATCATACACTCTACAATACGTACTGTACATTTGTGTTACTAACTCTTACCACTACTTGTATTAACCAGAAAGTGCTAATAGATACAGAAAACAACTGGGCCTTCAATTCCTGCCTAAACAGAGTGAAAAAAAAAACAGCTTTTTACAAGAAAATTCCAAATGTCAAATAAGACTTCAGGACATAGAAGAGTCACATATTAATTTAACGAATTTAACGGAAAAATATTTTCACGTGGTAAATTCTTTTGCAATTTTTCAGCAATGAATTATCAATAATAAAAATTCAATGTACTTAAAAAAGGTGAATATTTGTTTATCATCTATCATAAAAAACTATTACTTTCTTTAAATTAAAAAATAATTAGTTAAAGTGATCTGAATCGGTAATTTATATGTACTGGGATAATTCAGGGAAAAATTAGCTTATTTTTACATAAATAAATATTACCGAATACTAGAAATTTTTCTTGGAATAAGGTAACATGAAAAGTGGCAGCATTTAATACATAATTTAAAAAAAAAATTACGTTCAGTTTAAAACAACAAAACATTTATTACTTCTTTCTGATTTGATATATACCGACACTTATAAATTTTTGGTATGGTACCATACCAAATTTAGGCATCATATGATTCAAATGATGAATCATATGATGCCCAGAGGTCGTTACACGATTTTCTGGCACATATGACGATCTCAGGTTGCTCTACTGCAGCGCTCCATATACATATATATATATTTCAGTTTGTAGCTCACAGGTGGCATTGTAATGCATTCTGAAGTGAAGTGCTGACATGTGATTTTCATAAATCTCTTTGTTCGTAATTTTTTGACGACATGAGTAGCCAACACAGCAGAGAAAAGGTTTAGTGATGATGATGAGGAAGAATTGAGAGTGTTTAGAAAGGAAGTGAGGAATATGCTGTTTAGAAAGCATTCTAAACAGTGATAATGAATGTAGTGATTTTTCTGATGATGAATCAAAGTCTGAAGAAAGTTGTAGTGATAGTCCTCCTATTGAATCTAATGAGTTAGATTAATCTAATAAGTTAGTGAGGAAAGAGATAATAACGATAATGCACCACGCCCTTCTAAGCACGTGCATACTGCGACACAGTAAAAGCTAAGTAATTGGAATTGGACAAAAACTCAAGATAACCCGATTATATATTCTTTTACCAAACATAGTGGCGTTTGTGAAGATACATTGAACAAAGTTTATCGGATCCACCTTCAGAACTTAAATTTTTTCAGAAAATACGGAACCTTTGTTTGATAAAGTTTGTGATGAAAATAATGCATATGCTACAAAGCAACTGAACAATCCTGTTAGGAAAAAGTCGAAAGATGACAATAAATGTTTCAAACTACTGCAGATGAAATTACGGCTTATTTTGTTTCAGTAATTTTAACGTCACAGGTGTGAAAATTGCGTATCCAATTGTACTGATGCATTGACACACTCGTATTTCACGAAACAATGGGCAGAGAGAGATTCAAACTAATTTCACATTTCTTGCATTTCACTACTGACACAACAATGAAAATGCTAAACTAAAAAAAATTAGGCCTATCATAAAATTTTTCTACAAAATTTTCCAAATTATACCTCCCTTCTCAGAACATAGCTTTGGCTGAACGTCTAATGAAATTCAGAGGTTGCCTTTCATTAGTGCAATGTAATCTAAACGATCAAAATTTGGAATAGAATTTTACAAAATTTGTGAATCTAGTTCATGCTACTGTTTATATTTCAAAATTTATGTACGTGATGTGGTAAATCCTACTCTGCCTGCCAGTACTAATGTTGTGATTAACATGTGTGTGAACCATTGTTGGACTGAGGTGACACATTGTTTTTAGATAATTGGTATTCTTCTCCAGGTTTTTATAGAAGGAAAGAAGAAGAAGAAGTTTTACAGAGAGAAAGAACAATGTATTTGAAACTGCAAGACATTTTCAGTGAAAAATCTTTATTGGTTGATTTTGTATGATTTTTATGTTTTACTGTGTTCCCCGACATACTGTCTGGGGATTTAATTAGGATTTCTAAGTCGATTGTGTAGGAATTTAAATATGACATCATTGGGTTAATCATTAATCTTATCTATTAATTTCATTCTTCTTTTTCTTCCTTGCTTTGTTGCTTCTTCTGATGCAACTGTCAAGATTCCACTCCTTCACATCAATTTCCTTTTCTTTTGTTCCTGCATGATTCTTTCTTCTTTAATTCTGTTCCTTAGTTCCTCATTTCTCATGTTATCTATCCAAGTTACTTTCTCCATATACAACCTCAAGTCAATTTAGTCTCTTTCCACGTTTCGTTTCCATACATATAATATTTGACTAACCTCTTCCAGACTTTTACTACATATTAATTTCCTCTTACTACTGAAGGCTTCTTTGTCATGACTATCCTTCCTTTTATTTCCTTTGGGTTCTTCCAGTCCTTTGTCACCATAAACCCAAGATATTTGTAATTTTTTTAATTTTCTTTTCTTCTTTACTTGTCACTACCACTAAGTCCTCTGTGTTTATTTCAATTACTTTAGTTTTTCCATATTTATTTTCATTTCATAATCTTTCATTCCTTCCAACAGGGCTGTTAACAATCTTTGAAGTGCATGAGTGCTATCAGCTAGAATAACCATATCATCAACAAACCATATGCATCTTAGTTTTTTATTCTTCTACATCTATTCCTTCTAATCTTTTTTCTAATATAACTTATAACTTTTCTAACTTATCTTCAACATACACGTTGATAAAATGCAGCATCCTTGCCTAACACCTTGACTAAGACCCACTCAATCAGTCATACTCTTACTATATTATTTGTATATAATCCTATTCAAGAAAAGTATTTTACAATATGAAAAGTACCTTCAATAATAACACTGATAAACATAATTTTTGTTTCCTAATATGTGATACATAATTTTAATTTATTTTTTGATGCTGAAAACTAATATGAACTCAGAATCTATCACCTACCATTAATGAAAAATTTTTAAATTTTAATTAAAGGATTTTTTTCATTTTTCAACGTATAGTTAGCATTTTAAGCTGCTATATTATATATTGTTAGCTCATTTTTTATTGTTTAACTTTGTTAAAGTAATTTGTAAGCTATAAATAAACAATACTAGAAAAAGAATTAAATCACATCACACAGTCACATATTATGACATCATATCTAATATTGAAGAGTGAACCTTCATGGACAATATTAATCATGTCTGTGCAGGTCAAAACATGTAGCTGAAAGCACAGCTGTGTTGTTTGTATTAAGCACTAAATTAGGAATGAATTAATTTTGTTCAGTCTTACTGCCGTCTTAAGTCTGTTAACAGTGTCATAATGCTTCAAAATTGTGTAAACGATGTGGATGGCTTTTGTTACGTATATTGTGAGTTTACCATCAAATCAAATAGAAAAAACATAACACCTTTAATTAAAAAAACATATCATTTGTACTTTTAGTGTAAATTTGGTGATAAAGATAAGACATGGACTCTTCATATAATATACACCTGAATATTTGTTCTGAATATTTGAGAAGATGGCTAAAAGGTACACAGAAGGCTTTGCCATTTAGTGTACCTATAGTTCGGCATGAACCAAAGGATCATGTAACTGTTTGTTACTTTTTTTAACAAGTGTGTCTGGAATTTCTAAAAACTCTAAACATACTGTAAAATATCCTACATTGCAATCTGCAATATAGGATATTGCAGATCGTGTACCTCAGGCCTGTACCTCACAGTGAAATTATTCCAGTTCCTGAGCCACCTGTGAATGTATTGTTTCGAAAGCAGTGATGAAGAATCAGGCAGTACTGAAGAAGACGTCAATGATTTTGATTTTGAATTATCTTCTGATAAGGCACATCTTATACCACAAGGTGAATTAAATGACTTGGTTAGGGATTTATATTTATCAAAAAAATCAAGCTGAACTGTTAGGATTAACACTGTAACGTTGAAATTTATTTTAAAAAAAAAATACAAAAATTTTGGGCTTTTGAAGCTGACAAAAAGAACTTTCTCAGTACTTTACTGATGAAAATAATTTGCTTTATTGCACAAATATTGACGACCTTATGTTGCACTTAGAAGCAGTTCATAAACCTGAAAACTGGCGCCTTTTCAAACATTTGTCCAAGTATACTTTAAAAATGGTTCTACTATACAACGATAATAAATATCCTTCGATACCGATCGATTATGGTATTAATTTGAAAGAGACATACAATGTGATGAAAGACACACTTGAAAAAATAAATTATAAAAAACATAAATGGAACACATGTGGTGATCTGAAAGTTATAGTTATTTTGTTAGTCAATACTAAGTACATGTGTTTTCTTGGCGAATGGGACATTCGAGATAGGGATAAACTTATGTTGGTGGAAGAAACGAGACAACTTATCTCCAAATGGGAAAAATATTATTCATGAGCCCTTAGTTGAACCCAAAAAAATATTTTTACCCCCTCCCCATATCAAGCTAGGACTAATCAAAAATTCTGTAAAAGCAAAGAAGAAAGATAGTCCTGGATTTTTGTGCATCAGGCGAATGTAAGTGAAGGAAAAATTAAAGAAGGAACATTTGTTGGTTCTCAAATAAGAGAGTTGGTCAAAGATGATATATTTAACTCGATGTTAAATAATGTAGAAAGTGCAGCTTGGGCTTCATTCAAAGAAGTTTACAAAAATTTTCTCGGCAAACAAAAATCTGATAATTACCACAATATTGTTAATCAACTTCTTACTTCATACAGAGCTGTGGGATGTAACATGTCTTTGAAAACACATTTCCTCCACTCACATCAGGATTTTTTCTGAACAACTTTGGAGATATAAATGATAAACACAGTGAACATTTCCACCAAGACATTTCGGTGATGGAAAGTCGCTATAAAGGGAAATGGAATACTAACATGCTAGTCGATTACTGTTGGACATTAATTCGAGATGTGTCTGAGGCTATTTATAAAAGAAAAGCATCAGCGAAATCATTCTAACTACATTTTCCCTTAATTTTTTTTGAAGCGTAATTTAATTAAAACTAAGGGTGATAGAAAAATTGTATTTACAGATCTGTAATGTATGCAAAAAAGCAACTCAAGAAATGGTATCACATTTAGAGAAAGATTAAAAAAAGTTTTTTTTGTACATCAGTGTAATTTACCACATGGGAAAAGGGGGAATATTTTAACCAACAAAATACTATCTGCAAGAATGAAAACCCACAAAAATAATTAAATGGCCCACCATTTCCCCTCCCTCAAAAAATCTGAATGGTTTATAACACATTTAATTAAAATAATTTTTTTCTTACGCTCTATAATGATGATTTTAGATGAAGGTTCTGAAACTTACCTTTGAAACAACGGGTGCATCTTCAACAGGTAATTGTATTGGAGCCGGTGGTACTTGCGGTTTACTTTTTTTCTTTTTACGTGGTGGCGCAATAGGTACTGAAGGAGATGTTTCACTTGTACTGGTAGTGGTATTGGTAACTGTCCCGGTAGAAGAAGCGATAGCAGTTGCAGTGGTACTGTTAGATGATTTTGTACTAGCTATGACATCTGGTTCTTGAGTCACAATTACGGCTGCTGGTTCAGGAACTTCTTCTTCTTCTTCTTTTAATTCAGACTGACTCTTCAAAGTACTAGTAGAACCACTCAGTGAACTACTGATTGTTGGATCTCTGGGAGGACCACCTCCACCCCCACCGCTGCCACCTCCGCCTAGATAATACAAGAAATTATAGATTATGATAAGAATAATGTGTGCAATTCAAATTAAGTAATATTCCTCAGCAAGAGCATTTAAAAATGCTATGACTAAAGCACTATATACTCTGAACTCTGTTAGCAAAATTTATAAGCGTCTACTCACATGGAATGTGTTACTTTCGCTAAAATATGCGTCACTTAAATATCGATGGATACACCAGAATATTTTCTTTAACATTTAGCTGAAGCTGTTGAAGTCATACGATGTATAAACTTGTTTTCTCATGTTCCTACTCATTTTCTCAATGTTCCTACAATCAGAACTCTTTTTTCTTGCAACTTAGATTTTCTAATACATATAAGGCATATTACTCTAGTTTACATATAATATGTATAACATATATATTTTTTCTCTAACGACATGTACTTAACTATGCATAAACCCCTAAAATGTTATATTTTGATTCAGAATTCCTATCTATTCAATTTATCCCATGATGTTAATTTTTTTGCAGTCTTAGGTTGTTCACGGTTTGATCAGTGCACCATTATAAAAGATTTAAGCAAACTAATTATTAATTGATAACTCTTACAATTTTTTTTTATTATAATACATATATTCTTTCAAAAAAAACAGATATTAATTTTTTCTATACTTAGCATTACATTTTTGGTGACGAGTTAAAATTAAAATGATGAGGGTTTTCTTTATTTACTACTCAAGTCACTTTTTCATATCTTTTTCTTGTTTCGTTACAGAAATCTTTATGGTAATGCTACAGTTGATAAATAATTAATTTCACTTATAGTATTTCATTGAAGTCATTTTAGGACACCAATTCTGGTAACTATAGAATTTTTTTAAAATTTATGTTAATGCGAAATAACATAAACAACAAACTTCAAATAATTAATATATTACTTTTTTTCATACTGAGCAGTAATATTAGTTTCATAACATCTAAATATTATCTGATGTGGACACCACATGACTTCCTTGTATGCCTATTAAATTACATTTACACATTTTTTTAAAATAAAATGTACATGAAATTTTATTTCATTAACAACTTCTGATATTTTAATTTTTTTATAGTTATTATTGAATTATTATTTATCATAAATTTTTTTTTACAATCAGAGGTTAATAATTATTAATAAATCAATATATTTCAATTAAAAAAAAAAGGAGATGAAGTCTGATTTGAACCAATGTGCCATCCCTTCATAAGATCCAAATATTTCATTAACTAAAATTTTATTTGGCTATAACTCATAAGAATTTGGCTATAACTCATAAGAATGAATGAAAATAAGCACCACTTATGATATATTGTTGAAAAGCTCTCAGTAAGGACTTATTAGTGCAGTTAAGAAAAAGTGCAAAATCAAAGTTTTTTGGATTTTGGGCTTTTTTGGACACTTTTGGTTCAATCGATTGCAATCAAAAGGGGAGATGCACAACTAGATG
The DNA here is from genome assembly GCF_047948215.1 of Lycorma delicatula. Classification (NCBI taxonomy): domain Eukaryota; kingdom Metazoa; phylum Arthropoda; class Insecta; order Hemiptera; family Fulgoridae; genus Lycorma; species Lycorma delicatula. The sequence continues at coordinate 395,938,611 of NC_134455.1, forward strand.
TTACAACAATCTTAAACCCAAAATTTCAACATCCTACGGCTAATCATTTTTTAGTTATGCAAGATACATACATACGTACGTATAGTGAAAATTTAATTTCTAGTTTCCAAGTTTGTAGTTTCTAGCTAAATATAATTTCAATACCGAAACTAGTGAAAATGGATTCAGGGATGGTCAAAATTGATATTTCTGTTGAAATCTGAAAACCGAAATTTTTCACGATTACAATACTTCCTTTACTTTGTACAAAAAAGTAAAAAAAATAAAAAAATAGTTTTCAATTGATTGAAAAGGGTGTAATTTTGATACCCATTATCATATGATTATTTTTGTAACTAGATACAAGTGAAAATGTGGATTAAAGCTTTGTAAATTTCAGCTGTTAATCATAATTAATCTAAAGATAAATTTTTTTGTTGATTTCAGAATGTCATCTCTGCTTGAAATGTGTACACCGGAAGATCAACGCTCAGTGACAAGATTTTTGCTATCAGAAGGTGTGAAACCAGCAGAAATTTACTCAAGAATGTTGAAACAGTATGTAAACTGCAGTAATATATATATATAAGTGGGTGGAACAGTTTAATTCAGACAGAACAAGTGAGACTTATCTTCACTGCTCTGAAAGACGAACTGAAGTTTTGACTACCATGCTGCAAAATTGCATAAATGATCTATTTGTGAAGACAGCCGAGTCAAAATTTCTCAAATTGCTAGTTTGTATAATATTAGTGTTGCAACCATAGATTCAATCATTCATGACATTCTGAATTATCGCAAAACATGTTCAAGGTGGGTTCTAAGAAAGTTGACTCAAGCCATAAAGACACCCAGATTCACATTTGTTCTGAGCTCAAAGAATGGTTTGAAGCAGAAACTAACTATGTAAATCATCTAATACCCTGTGATGAAAGATACACCATTTCCAGCCTGAATCCAAATGGCTAAGCATTCAATGGAAACATCCGCATTCACCCAATAAAAAATTCAAAACTCACACATCAGCTGGTAAAGTGATGTTGACGGTCTTCTGGGATTAGCAAGGCCTAATTTTTAGTGACTATTTAGAAGAATAATGTGCCATGAACAGTAAGTAAGTACTATTCTAATATACTCCCAACAGAAAGTGAGACCTGCGATAAGGCGAAAATGTAAGGGTGCTCTCTCAAAACATGATTCTCTTGCATGACACTGCACACCTCAGAGAATGGGAGAAATGCTTGAGAAGATGGGTTGGGAGGTGTTGCCACATCCTCGCCCCATCTAATTTTTATTGTTCAAGCTCCTCAAAGACTTTTTATGTGGCAAAAAGTTTGATAACAATGAAGCAGTCAAAAAAGCAGTACATGAACAGTTCAAACAGCAAGGTAAAGACTTCTATGCTGCAGGCATCAGAATGCTCACTGAACAGTGGGGCAAATGTTTAAATGTTGCCGGGACTATGTTGAGAAGTAATGTAAATTTCATTGTCATTGAATAATTTGATTTTCTCTGCAACAATTTTTCTCATTAATTACAATGATAAACATAATTTTTATTTCCTAGCATGCGATAAATGATTTTAATCTGTTATTTGATGAAAACCAATATGAACTCAGAATCTTTCTATCACCCACCATTTTTGAAAACTTTTTAAAAGAATATTTTCATTTTTCAATGTAAAGTTAGCATTTTAAGCTCTTATATTATATTTTTTATTGTTTAACTTATTAAAATAATTTGTAAGCTATAAATAAACAATACTACACAAAGAATTAAATCACATCATAGTCACATATTATGACATCATATCTACTACAGAAGAGTGAACCTTCATGGACAAGATTAATCATGTCTGTGCAGGTCAAAACATGTAGCTGAAAACACAGCTGTGTTGTTTGTATTAAGCACTGGATTTAGGAATGAATTAATTTTGTTCAGTCTTATTGCTGTCTTAAGTTTGTTAGCAGTGCAGTGTCATAAAGCCTCAAAATTGTGTAAATGATGTGGATGCCTTTTGTTACGTATGTGCTGAGTAAAATCAAATAGAAAAAACATTACACCTTTAAAAAAGCATATCATTTGTACTTTCAGTGTAAAATTGGTGATCAGGATAAGACGTGGGCTCCTCATATAGTATGCACTAATTGTTCTGAATATTTAAGAGAATGGCTGAAAGGTACATGGAAAGCTTTGCCATTTAGTGTACCTATGGTTTGGCATGAACCAAAAGATCATGTAACCGATTGTTACTTTTGTTTAACAATTTGTCTGGAATTTCTAAAAAAATCTAAGCATACTGGAAAATATCCTTCATTGCAATCTGAAATCACGTCTGTACCTCACAGTGTAATTATTCCAGTTCCTGAACCACCTGTGAATGTATGTTTCGAAAGCAGCGATGAAAAATCAGACAGTACTATAGAAAACAACAATGATTTTGAGTTTAGATTATCTTCCTAAGCAACATCTCATATCATAAAGTGAATTAAATAACTTTGTTTGAGATTTAAATTTATCAAAAAATCAAGCTGAACTGTTAGGATCAAGACTGCAAAGTTGGAATTTACTTTAAAAAATACAAAAATTTTGGACTTTCGAAGCTGACAAAAAGAACTTTCTCAGTATTTTATTGATGAAAATAATTTGGTTTATTGGACAAATATTGATGAGCTTATGTTGGACTTAGAACAAGTTCATAATCCTGACAACTGGTGCGTTTTCATAGATTTGTCCAAGTGTAGTTTAAAAGCGATTCTACTACACAACAGTAACAAATATCCTTCGATACCAATTGGTTATGGTATTTATTTGAAAAAGACATACAATGTAATGAAAGATATTCTTGAAATAATAAATTATAAAAAAACATAACTGGAACATAGATGATGATTTGAAAGTTATAGCTATTTTATTAAGCATTCAGTTAGGCTGTACTAAGTACATGTGTTTTCTTTGCGAATGAGACATTCGAGGTAGGGATAAACATTATGTTACCGAAGACTGGAAGAAATGAGACAACTTAACTCCAAATAGGAAAAATATTATTCATGAGTCCTTAGTTGAACCCAAAAAAATATTTTTACCCCTTTTCCATATCAAGCTCGGACTAATGAAAAGTTTTGTAAAAGCAATAAAGAAGGATAGTCCCGGATTTTTATACATCAGGCAGAAATTTCCGAATGTAAGTGAAGGAAAAACTAAAGAAGGAATATTTCTTGGTCCTAAAATAAGAGAGTTGGTTAAAGATGATGTATTTAACTCATGTTAAATAATGTAGTAAGTGCAGCTTGGGCTTCATTTAATGATGTTTGCAAAAATTTTTCTCGCCAAACAAAAATCCGACAATTACCACAATATTATTAATCAACTTCTTACTTCATACAGAGCTATGGGATGTAATATATCTTTGAAAACACATTTCCTCCACTCACATCCAGACTTTTTCCCAGACAATCTCGGAGACGTGTGATAACATGGCGAATGTTTCCAGACAGACATTTCGGTGATGGAAAGCCGCTATAAAGGGAAATTGAATAATAAGATCCTACCTGATTACTATTGGATATTAATTTGGGATGTGCCTGTTTATAAAAGAAAATCATCAACACAGGTATGGTCTTGCAAAATTAAAAAATTTATACATTGTAACTATGTTTTCCCTTACTTTTTTTTGAAGCGTAATCTATTTAAAACTAAGGGTGATATAAAAATTCTATTTACAGATCTGTAATGTACGCAAAAAAGCAATTCAAGAAATGGTTCACACTTAGACAAACATTAAAAAATGTTTTTTTGTCTATTAGTGTTACTGAGCGTCCCTGGTTTTATGTTAATCATTAAAATTTTTTTTTTGTTTTTAATTTAGTCATTATGGATATTAATTCTATATACAATGTCTTAAATATAGAGCAGTATTCCTTATATTCACATGATACTAAGATCTTTAAAACTGTAATAATTACATTTTTTTTGTAATGTAATCATTTAAAAAAAGTAATAAAGTATTTCTTCAATCTTATATTACATACACAATAATTTTCATACTTGTTTAATGCCAATTTTCCAAATCAATAACATTTTTCATTAACCCCTACACTTTATTTGCTTAAAACTTTACAACTCTATCAAACCATGACGTTAGTACAGTTTCCAGTGACATCTTTCAAATTTCTTTCAACAAAACGTTCTATAACATTTGAAATTTTCTCTATTACGCAGACTTGCTTTCAAAGCTCATTATTTCTCCTTTCTATTAGCTCTCTTTTCATTCTGACACCTACCCTCTGTCAAGAAAAAAATTATTGGCTTCACTTTCATTTCCATATGTTGGATATTCTATCAGTTCTAATGAATCCATCATTACCAACGGTTTCCTAAAAATCAATATTACCAGAAAATAAATGATTAAAAAAAAAAACAATTATATCTATAATTTAATCGCTTGTTCAAACTAATTAACAACCTGCATCCTGTAAACCACTGAGTATTCTTCCAACACGACCGAGTGATGTCACACTCTGCAAACTAAGTGCATCATGTTCGATGATTCGGAACGGATGACTACTCTTGCCGGTATCAGGACCAGATGCAACTCCATCAACAGAAGATGTCTGGCTGTTTGGGGGTGAAGTATTGCTCCCACCGCCCACCTCTTCGTCATCTGTTTGCATGCGCTGACGTAACTCCCTGAATCTGCATCTTCCTTGATGACTTTTTTCAACACCCTGACATAATGACACAAAGAAATTTTTTTAAATTCTGCTTAAAGTGTATTTTTAAGATAAAACAATTATAAAACCAAACACTTTTTTTTGGTGAAAAAAAATAATAAAAAGCACAGAATCACCCATCTGTATAAAAATAATTAAAAATTTAAAACGTTACTTTGTAATCTACATTATAAACTGAAGCATAGGCTACATCTAGTCGATTAAGGTGAATGAATTTAATTGCTGTCACTCATTTTGAAAGGGACAGCAGCAGCAAGCGGTTTTAAAGTATCTTGGTTTTAAAAGTTCAAAAAATAATACCTGTAAAAAAATTTAGTAACTTTTATTGAACTCAAGAATCATGCTGATCAAACCCATTTAGATTTTTTTGTCATTAACGACATTCTAAACTGATCAGAACAGTCATAATAAAACAAACAATTAACCAAAATTAACTTAACTGAGTACAAACTTTTGCAACTTAAATTTCTAATTAATATAGTGGTGATATTCAGTAGGTTATCTATACATACAATAATTGAGAAATGCTAAAAATAATAAAAGTACCCAGTTAGTTTGTGTCTTAATGTTATAAAATAGCCAGTAAAAAGTAAAAAATACGTGTTTCAGTGTAGCATTAGGCAGTAAGTTTTTTGTACATTTTTATTTTTGCTTTTAATATAGATGTCAATGACAAAATATCTTTCCAGTTGCTAATAATGTTCTGCTAAGAGAAAAGGTTATATTTTCTCTTTATTATTTAAAATAAGTTTTAGGTTTCTACAAATAATTTAAAAAAAGTCCTTCTTTTAAATTATTATGACAAAATTGTTAGCTTTTAGAATCTATAAATAAATTAAAATTTTTGGTGCAAAAATAAAAAAATAAACGCAAATGATGAATACTGAAAAACAGAGGAAGAAAACCGCATAGAAAAATATTGATATTATTCCTAATACCAATAAACTGTGGAAAATGTGAGCAACTTTGTTTGTATTCTATCTGTATCAAAGGAGAATGGTACCTCCTGATGCATAGTCAAAGAGAAGAATCAAACAATACTAAACGTTGTTTATTAAATCGTGTGGAGGATTCATTGCTGGGTTGATTTTACTTATCCGGTTGGAAATAAACTGAGATTAAAGAGCAGAAGATTTAACTGGCTAGAGGAAGTACTATACGGCTTAGTGAAAACACCAATGAAATTATTGTGAATAATGGTTTGGTAGATGAGCGATAGAAATTTCAAATCGGTTGAACATTTGATTGCTGTTATTCGTATTGTTATGTTAATCGATATTTTTTATGACATTTAAAAATAAAATGTTTATATTAAAATTTTTTTATTCATATTTCTGTATAAGAAAAATGCAAAGGTAACTGTGAAAATACAACAAAATTATATTCTTGTATTTTTCTAAAAATGAGACCTGCCTAGTTTTTCCTAGACGGTAGTACAGAGATAGAAGAACAATTGCTAATATTTACAAGAACCAAACAGCAACAATAATAATTGAAGAACGAAAGAAAGAAGAAGTAATAAAAAAGGGAGTCTGACAAGGATGTTTCCTATCCCCGTTACTCTTTAATCTTTACATAGAACTAGCAGTTAACGGCGTTAAAGAACAATTTAGACCCGAAGTAATAGAACAAGGTGAAAAGATAAAGATACTACGATTTGCTGATGATATAGTAATTCTAGCCGAGTTAAAAAAAATTTAGAAGAAACAATGAACGGCATGGATGAAGGCCTACGCAAGAACTATCGCCTAAAAATAAACAAAACGAAAGTAATGAAATATAGTAGAAATAACATAGATGAACCACAGAATATAAAAATAGGAAGAGAAAAGATTACGGAGGTAAAAGAATTTTGTTATTTGGGAAGTACAATTTCTAAAGATGGACGAAGCAGGAGCAATATAAAAAGCCAAATAGCACAGGCGAAACGAGCCTTCATTCAGAAATATAATTTGTTTACATCAAAAATTAATTTAAACATCAAGAAAACATTTTTGAAACTATATATTTGAAGCGTAGCTTTATATGGAAGTGAAAGTTGGACGATCGGAATACCTGAGAAGAAAAGATTAGAAGATTTTGAAATGCGGTGCTATAGAAGAATGTTAAAAATCATACGGGTGGATAAAGTGACAAATGAAGAGTTGTTGCACCAAACTGATGAAGAAAGAAGTATTTGGAAAAATATAGTTAAAAGAAGATAGGCCACATATTAAGCCATCCTGGAATAGTCACTTTAATATTGGAGGACAGGTATAAGGAAAAAATTGTGCAGGCAAGCAACGTTTGGAAAATGTAAAACAAATTGTTAGGGATGTAGGATGTAGGGGGTATACTGAAATGAAACGATTAGCACTAGATAGGGAATCTTGGAGAGCTGCATCAAACCAGTAAAATGACTGAAGAAAAAAAAAGATAGTAATTTAATTGAATTGTTACATTAATAAATACATTAAATTTTTAATACTATATACAAAATTGCTTGACAGGTAATTTTTCCTAGAAGAATTTTCTATTTTCTAGGAGAATACAACCTAGTTCCTGAAATAATTTGCCCAGTTTGTTTCTATGAAACTCACGTGGTGGCGCTACATAAGGAGACTATCAATGAATTGCATTTTTCTTCACAACCTGTTTCTGAAGAAAGTCCTGATTTCCATATTTTTTTATTTTTATTATTTGATTATTTGCTGCCATTTTATTTTTTAGGTGTTTTAGCTCCCATGTTCTGTCAGCTTTCTTCAATTTTTCCTTTGAATAATTATCAAGCTGCATAACAGTTGTATTATAGGTCACATATCAGACATATTATATTCTCAGTGATAACGCTCTTGACTTACAAAACTTGTAATCAATTTTAAAATCCAATAGATTTACACAAGAGTAAACCAGTAACGATAATAAAGTCTAAATTTTTACCACAAAACATAACAAGTTCACCTCATCAGCTACAACTAAAAGGTGGTCAGCTGATAATGAGAAGGGATTATCTAGATAAATATTTGAAGAAGTATTAAGCAAGAAAACAATCTACTATGCACACCGTTATCCTCCTTAGAATGTGTACATTCTGCTTTTTTGCTTTCAACATATTTTCTGCAGATATATGGCTTTTAATCTTTGTCATATATGACTGCAGATATTGCCATTTTAGTTACACCAATAGATTCTTCATGATCCCAAACATAGTAATATATAAATATATAAAACTCAAAATCAACAAACAATTTTGTAGATACTGTGATTTTTCTTAGCATGCCAAAATACATTTCACTGTGTTACAAAACACCTCGCTAGGTTTTTCCATCTGGATATTCTTATTCCACCAGATGGCACCTCTTAACTTGAATAATAAAAGAACTTTGTAGTTTTCCTGAAAACACATCTGTCTCAGCATTTTGCACATCTGAATACGTTTGATGAGATCTTTGGTGGAATAGGAAACCCAGCGCTTTCCTACTGATTTGAATAAATATTAATACCTTCCTATCTATTAAATGCTTTGTAACCGTTTTACTAAATAATCTGATGATATAAAAACAAATTTTTAATTTCAAATAAATATTAATTAATCTTAACTGAACTTCACTTTCCAATTTGGACTACAGAAATGGAAATTAACTTATTGGTTTTACTGATCTTAAATTAAAAAAAATAAATGTTACTTCTGACAGAACTGCCACATTTATAACAATTTAACACTTTTTAAATAATTGATTTTAAGTTTTATACCTATAGATGGAACAATGAATTTCCATTTGCTGTTATAAAAACAGCAAATGTTAATGAAGTTACAATGAAACAGGAATGGTTTTGCCGTAAAATAAAATACTCGTTTTCTTTTAATTAGATAAACATAAATATAGTATTCATGGAACATGAGTAATTACTACATATTTTCAAAACCATGTAAGGTTTTGAGGTGAACAACCAGAGTTATTACATAAGTTATTATCACATCAACTGAGAAACACAATAACAATACATTGCTTCAAACTATAAACAGATACAATAGAATTTTGAGGATAATTGACAGAAAAAATAAATAATAAAATAAAATGTTAAAATATAATAAACAGGTAGCATAATCTTTAAAGACATTGTAAAAGGGCATTCATTACCCAGAAAACTTTTAGAAATAGATGTGAAATTCTTCTCTTTGAAAAGAAATTATATAGGATGTAATTATAAAGAAAGGAAAAAATTCAATAAATTACCCGTTTCAAGAATCAGAACTAATTAAGGAGGAAGTGTAAAGGGCTCTATTTTTTCTGTTTTGTCTCCGGAACTACTGTTAAGGTATTACTTCAGAGAATGATTTGTATGAATGTGAATGAAGTACAGTCAAAGGTCGATCACTCCAGAGAAGTGAGGTTAACCCAACCACTAAAGAACACCGGTATCCACAACCTTGTATTCAAATCCGTATAGAAAAACTGCCTTTACTAGGATTTGAACCGTAGAACTCTCGACTTCAATATGAGCTAATTTGCGATGACAAGTTAACCGCTAGACCATCCCAGTGCACTACCACGAAAAATAAAATGAACAGAAAATGAATTCAAATTTAATTAAATCTAGTTGACATCAGAAATTTGTAAAAGGTTTTATAATGGCCACATCATCACTTAAAGCACTGATTCGGTAACTTTTTCGTCCACCACCCACAGTGATAATCGATAATAATAATCTTCTTTAGTAATAATTGTAATAATTTTCTAGTGGCTCCCAAACTTTTTAAACTTACCATCTGTTAAAAATAGTAATTGTAATTGCTGTTTTTAAGGTTATTGCGGTTTTTAAGGCTCTTAAAAACAGAAATTGCAATTATTGTTTTTAAACATGGCATATCCTATTTCTGAGTTGAAACTTACATTTTACTTTTAAATATCAGGAAAACATAATTTTAGCCTTTTTTAATCAGCCATCACCTTCCTAGACTGCCTGAATGCCCCTAATTTTTGTGGGCCTTCTACTGCCCCCCTGAAGGCCTCCATCACCCACAAGGTGGTGTTATCACCCACTCTGAAAATGAACGACTTAAAAACAACACCAATGTGTGCTAATGTAAACCAATGAAGCAATGCTGCAAAATGTACACAATCAAGTCAAATTTTATGCACTGTAACACGGCACTTATTTAATGTATACAGTGATATATCAACATATGACATGAAGTATCTTTGTATTACCTAGTGTAACTCCCAAACATAGAGATAAACAACTTCTTCATGGTGACCATCTAACACTGATAACTTCAAACCAATAATGCTGCATAAAAAAACTATTTGTTTTTCTAAACTGAAAAAAAATATGTCAAAGATTAGTAACTGCAATAGAATTGGCTAGTCAGTTGGACACTGGCTTCTAGATCAGTCTGGTATCAAATTCGATTACCCAATAAGGATCTGAATATTCTTACATTTATTATTTCATTCTTTATATTCTTCTCATGTTAAAATGTGTTTGGCGCTCCTAAACTTGTAAAACTAAAATGAAATAAGCAAGGATAAAAAATAATAATGAATAAACATTCATATAACCATAAAGTATAATAAAAAAAAAGAAGAACATTTAGAAATATACTGCATGATGTGTTGGCAATTAATTCCAAGGAAATACGTCCAATACTGGACATATTTACTGGAAGCTAAAATTGATAACACCATAACAATCTTCATATCAGTTTGCATTAATAAGGAGACTATTTTCAATTTTTAAAATTGAGTTTCCAAGAGAGATTGCATCTAGACTAAACATGACAATAATACAGCGATTTGAAATTACCAATCATCGCACATTGATAAAAAATACATTATCTTATTAATAATGTATTACTTTACTGCATTACAGCCATAATACCAGATTTCTTTTAGTTTACTCTCAATCATTGAAATAACCTACTGAAAATCACTGTTAATGTAAACTTAATTCATTTAAATTTGCTCCCTATTTATTGATTTTGTTTTATTAATTCACAAGTACAAAGTTGTATCAACTAATAAGGTCGTTAATGACTTTGCTAAAGAATCATTCAAAATTTTCCAAGCCTAGCTGGGAACTGAACTCAGGACATTCATGTAGCAGGCAAGCATGTCAACCATCTGTGCCATTCAACTGATTTCTGAATTAAACTTTTTTCTGTATACTGTATATGTTTTTAACTGGTCTGCTCAAAACTGCTTTTGCCAATCCAAACAGCTTTTCATATTGTTGTAGGCTAAATAAATTTAACTACTAACACTCCTAATTATAATAGAAACTATTTCTTAATTTGCTTTCTTGCATTATATTCTTTTATTATTATTTTTATCTTTATTTACTTTTTAATGTGTATTTTTTTTTCAATTTACACTCATAATATTATTATAAAATATTATTTTGCTGACTAAACACATTTTGTTTGATAAAATAAATAAATAATTTTGTTCGCTAAGATTATGTCTAGACTAAACAATAAAGAAATTCATCAGTCTATTATGGTGGCTAAATAGCCAAAACAGGACATAAACTTCAATACTGTTTATTCTCTTCTGTTCTCTCTCTCTCTTCACATACGTAGATAAATATCTCTCCTTCCTTTATAAAGAAAACACAACTCCTTCTAAATTTTGCAGTTTTCATAAAAACATTTTACATACAAATATATATATATATATATAGACGTTATTATAATGATAATTTTATTTTCTATATTTGTAATAATTCATAGAATGTTTTCTTTGCCTAACTTGTGATTTAATAAATTATATGATTAAACAATGACTCAGACTGCAATAATACTCTCTTTCTTTAAGTTTATCTTATCTTTCAAAAGAGTGTAGTTATGTTTCATAATAAAGTGATTAAAGCATAAAGCAGATATATATTTAAAAATTAACTTCCTTATCATATTATAATCATTAAGTTGTCTATACCTATCTGCATATAAAAAACAAATATTATCCCGCTAGAGCAAAACAAATGATCCTTTTTTTTTAAAGCTCAGTAAAGAATTTAAATATACTCTGACACTTTTTATTCAGGGTATACATTAATTTTACACAATTAATAAAGTGTGAAAATACTAAAAACTATCATAATAGTATCTTATTGAAAAAATTTAGTTTTTTCAAGTAAATCCACTTTTTCAATCTAGATAAGCATCAAGAGCACATCAAAATGTTATACCAATGGTTGAGCACTTATTCTAACAGGAGTTGCAAAAAAAAAAATTTGGTAAACTTTATGATATATTTTGGATTTTAGTTTTTGACAGATAATTACTTTAATAAAAACTTACAGAAAACTTTCAGCACAATCATTATTAGTCAATAATTAACCTACCCGTATTTATATAATTTCAACTATAGCAGTGACAGTAGTTGAGTGACAAGCATTCCAGTATCTCAGGTCCAAGTAGTCAAGTCATACTTTTTTTCTTATTCTTATATACGAGGTCTGTAAATAAAGTAATGAAACTAGTTTGTTGGGGACAAAAATGGCAACACTGTAAAGTTACTAATAAACATATGGTTATATGAACAGCTGATTCACATTAGGTATATATTTGGTCTATTGTTGCCGAGTGAAACATAAACTAACTTTTCATTAAACGAGTTTTTGTTGTGCATTACAAATATGAACGATACTACTTATGAGCAACATTGTGTAATCAAGTTTTGTGTTAAACTCTGTGAGAATGCTACTGAAACTTTTTCAAAATTGAAAAGGAAGTATGGAGATGATGTTCTGTCACGAGCGCAAGTTTTTAGGTGGTTTACCGCATATTCAGATGGGCGGGAATCAGTTATGGACGCTTCATTCTCAGGAAGACTGTTAACATCAAAAAGTGACGAAAATGTTGAGCGAATCAGAGACTTGATACGGTACAACCAGTGATTAATTGTCAGAATGATTACAGAACAATTGAATGTGATTCGTACCACAGTCCATCAAATTTTGACAAACGAATTTGACATGAAAAAAGTTTGCGCAAAATTAGTCTCAAAAAACTTCACTGTCGAACAGAAAAACAACAGGGTGGAAGTGTGCCGCGATCTAGGATGAATTGAAACTGATCCTGATTTTCTAAAAAAATGTTATTACTGGTGATGAATCTTGGATATTTGAGTACAACCCAGAGACAAAATGCCAAGGCAAAGAGTGGCACACTTCAAACTCACCACGTCCCAAAAAAGCAAAAATGAGCAAATCAAAACCACGCTAATGTGTTTCTTTAATAGTAATGGCATTGTCCATAAGGAGGTTTTGCCTACAGGACAGACTCTAAATCAATATGTTTACCGAGAAATTCTTGAAAGACTGTGGAAAAGAGTTGCCGCGTGAGACCAGCCATCAAAGACAACTGGATGTTGCATCATGACAATGCACCTTGTCACACTGCACTCTCAACTAATGAGTTTTTGGCAAAGAAAAACATTCCTGTAGTTACTCAACCGCCTTATTTACCTGACTTGAGTCCCTGCGACTTTTTCCTGTTCCCGACTTTAAAAAAAAACATCTCAAAGGCACCATTTTGGAACAGTAGAAAACATTTAAAAAAAACACAAAAAAGTAACAACCATCTGAAGGATATTCTGAGTTTCAACAATGCTATGAAGAGTGGGAAAACCATTTGAAGTGGTTGCGTGGCTTCCCAAGGGAACTATTTCGAAGATGAGAATCCATGTATAATTGCATTATGAATAAAAAGTTTTTCTGAACCAGTCCCATAACTTTATTTACAGACCTCATAAATACAAATGCAGGTGAATTTTTTAAAATTTGAAGTGCCCTAGTACCCTACTAAGGGTCACACCAATATAATTTATTTTTTACTCCTCTTTCACACATTCTTTTTTTAATGTTTGCTGATTATTAATTTACATGAAAATAACATTGTCAATTTTAACAAATAAATTTTGTTTTTTCATAAAAATTAAAAGTATTTATATTTAATTTACTACTTTTTACTTCTTTGTACAAAGTAAAAGAAGTTTTGTAAACATGAAAAATTTCGGTTTTCAGATTTCAATGGAAATATCATTTTTAACATCCCTGAATCCATTTTCACTAGTTTCAGGGTGACATCTGTACGTATATATGTATCTCACATAACTCAAAAACAATTAGCCGTAGGATGTTGCAATTTTGGATTTAGGACTGTTGTAATATCTGGTTGTGACCTCTCCTTTTGATTGCATCGACTGAACCAAAAGTGTCCAAAAAAAGCTCAAAATCCCCAAAAATTTGGATTTTGGACTCTTTTTTAACTGTAGTAATAAATCCTCATCGAGAGCTTTTCAACAATATATCAAAGTGATACTTATTTTAATTGCTTCCAGAGTTATAGCCAGATAAAATTTTAATTAATGAAATATTTGGATCTTACAAGAGAAGACACATCGATTCGAATCAATCTTGATCTCCTTTTTTTTACAATAACTAATAATTCAATAATAAAAAAAATAAAAAATTATTAGTGAAATAAAATTTTATGTACTTTTAAAAATGTGTAAATGTAATTTAATAGGCATTATTACATTTACATAGATTTGGTGAAATGTCTGGTTATTAAATATTGATTGAAAATTATAATTTAGAATTGTACTATTTTTGGATTTTCTAGATTAATTTCTGTTCAATTTTATTTATTATTCTGGAATTTCTGTTTTGTTTAATTTTAACTACATTAAAGTTAACTAAAGAGTGAATGAAAAATAGACCCTCACAGGAACATACATTGAGGAACATACACTGAGACATACATGCCTGATCTTTAATACACTGCAAAAAATTCTAATAATTTAGTTCATTACTCCTCTGATATTGCCAAACAATATTCTCCCAAGTCGGAGTTGATCATCATTTCGTTTATTTGTTGCCGATCATCTAACTGCTCTTTGGTTTGATATAATTCTTCTGATTTTAATTTGTGTACAAGTTCTCCAGTTTCATTAATTGTGTAATTGTTCAACTCTTTATATTTATAATCTTCTTTTAATCTTTTTATTCACTCTTTGGTTTTAACATGTTCTTCAATTCATATTCTTGTTGTTTTTTGGATATATTTCTTCATGTTATATTTCTTTTTCCTGTATGATTGTTTCTTTTTCATTTTTGACTATTCATCAAATAATCTGATAATAAAAACTGAATCTTTTACACCATAAGGTCGAAATTAACATTTGTAACCGGCATACAGGAGTTAACTAAATGGAATAGTTTAATTATTATTAAGTTTTATTTATACAACACACCAGAAATCTGAAACTTTTGATAATCAACAACTCACAAAGATACAAATAATATTGATCTAGTAATACGAGTAATAAATGGACTTTTACTCTATCCTAATATTTCATGAATTAATAATTGTATAAATATGTGATATTAATAAAAACTAATATTTCACCAATTGTGTAACTGTCCACTTTATTAAAGAATTGGAGGATCGTATCTCACTTCCTAATGAAACAAGATTAAATGAAGTGCAGTAAAAATGTGTATAGGTAATTTAACAGGCGTACAAGGAAGTCATGTGGTGTCCACATCATATGTTTTTTTATATAATTACCAACCACGGATTGTAAAAAGCATAATGAAGATTAAAATAAATCTAAAATTACATTTTAAATAAATAAATAAATAAATTACAAAATAAATAAAATTTACATTTTTTTCAAGTTTGGTAAAACAAAATCTGTCTGTTATTTATTTGTTTTTAATTCTTAATTTCCAGCAAGACTCCCTTTCCTGCTTGTTCGTAAAGATTTTTTGATTAATAATGACTATATTCAAACAAAATAATACTCAGCAAATATGAAATTCTTGTAGTTTTTTATTCCAGATTCTAATGAATATTACTATAAATACTATATAATAAAAAATCATCTGCAGTTAGACTTAAACCTGAGATCTCTCACTTATGACACACTGAACACTTTTCACTTGGCTACTGCTGCAAGTATGACTGAAATATATAAATATGCTACTTGAATCGCTTAAAGAACATTAAATGGAATTTACTTTGAAATGGAAAACTGTTTCCAAAACTTGGAAGCTGCTATTCTGAATTTAATATAGGGACCTCCCTGTCCAAACCAACCTACAAAGGGACATCAATAAGATCCACTGTATTCTGACCATTTGTCCTTGTCTATTTAGGTATTTAATGATCACATATCAAGTGGTTCTATTTTAGTGATAATTTCATATTATTAAATGGTTTAATTTAAAAAAAAACCAATTAATTTATAAATAATTAATTCAATGAAAAATTTGAAGTTCTCAGGTGAATACAAATACTCATGGTAAAGTATAATCACTAAAGCTAAGAATAAAATATTTCTAAACAAAATATTATTATATATGCTTTTATAAACATGAAATAGAAGTTTCATACTTGCTCAACAATTGAAGATATCTGCATGTGATGACTACTAGTATGTGAAACAGTTGATAACTTATCTTTTTCACATTTTTCTTGCTTAAATGACACATGAATATCCAAATCACTTTTTGAACAAACCAAATTTGCCTTTGTTTTCCTGTAAAAATGTAATCCAATTTAATTATAACTGTAATCTCACAACCTTACAAAAATTTAAATATATAAATGTGTATGTTAATAAGCGAAGTAAATTATTTACATGTCAAAAATAAACAGTAAATAGAAAAAAAGGTAAATCTAAAAGTGATACTTTATATATATATATATATATATATATATATATATATATATATATTGTATCAGATTAAAAAAATACATAACATAAAACAAATAAGTACATCTACTAAAATAAGATTGACTAAATATACTTATGTTCATTAAAAAACTAACAAATTATACCAAAAAAAGTAATATGCTACTTCAACAGATTATTTTAAGTTAAAATAAAATTTATCCATTATCTATGAATGAAGATTGTTTTCATTAATAAAAAAAAAGCATGCCGAAAATTTAATAAATTGTAAAATATTTATGTTATAGTTTTAGGTATCAAATTAGGAAATTTTTTGATATTAGAGACTCCCCTAAATGTTCCCATAGGAATTGCATTAACTCCAAATGAAATTAAATATGATTGTTTATTCCAGCTTCTCCCTACATAAATGGTGGTTCTATTTATCCCATTTAGGAATGATCTGGAAGTAAGCCCCATTTTTCCTCACATTTTGCTGAAATTACCTCCTGAACTGAATCAATCATAAATGGATTACAAAATATAGAAGCTACAAAACCAACCCTTAATTCAGCTCTACTTAAAACAGATAAATTTGTTAAATTAATCTCAAGTTTCTACCAGCACAGATTCAGAATATATATACTGAAATGGAATAAATTTTTAATCCCATTCAACCCTCTCAGAGAAAGTTTCAAGGGATATCCCTAAATTTGAAGTATTACACAGAATATTGGGTATAGTGAATATTCCTGGCATAATTTATTTTTTCAAAGAATGACATATGCTAGTTTTGAAAAGTCCTTTTCACTCCTTAGGTTATAAATCTCCCTCTATGAATCATGAGACCTTGCCGATGGTAACGGAGCTTGAGTGCTCAGTGCAGCTGAGCACTCAAGCTCCGTTACCATCAGCTCAAAGCAGCTGAACCGAAGGTGCAACCACATCAGACAGGTATCTATTGAAAGCCAGACTACAGAATGATTCCTGAAAGAGGGCAGCAGTTCTTTCAGTAGTTGTTAAGGACATAGGTCAGGAGGACTTAAACAATTATATCAATATCACCATTCAATCTTCGGAGTATTGCGTAGCTGAAAGCAATGGAAAACTATGGCTGTTTTTTTTTCAAGAAAATGTAGCGCTCTGCATTTTCATGTAACAGAAACGGAGGTGCCTTCCTTGCTAAATTATTCCACAGATAAACAAACTTGTCTCCCATTTTTATCTTCGGGTGGAGACTACTAAAGAAGGGATCACCAGAAAATTAAAAAATATTCTACGAGTCGGAGTGTGAAATGTTAGAAGTCTAAAAGAAGTTGGTAGGTTGGAAAATTTAAAGAGGGAAATGGATAGGTTAAATGTTGATGTAGTTGGAATTAGCGAGGTTCGACGGGAAGAGGAAAACAACTATTAGTCAGGTAATTTTAGAATAATTATTTCAGCTTCAAATAAAAGTAGGCAGGAGTAGGTTTCATAATGAACAAGAAGATAGGGAAGAGAGTAGAGTATTTCAAAATGCATAGCGATAGAATCACTGCAATAAGGATAAAATCAAAACCTAAGCCGACAAAGATTGTTAACGTCTATATGCCTACAAGTACCCATGATGATGAGACTGAATGCTTATATGAAGAAATTGACAAACCAATTAAACACATAAAAGGGGATAAAAATTTAATAATAGTTGGAGATAGGAATGCAAGCATTGGAAAAGGCAAGGACAGAAATATTGTGGGCAAGTACAGACTGGGCAAAGGGAATAAAGGAGGGGATCTACTCATTCAGTTTTGCACGAAGTATTATTTACTAATTGTCAACACCCTGTTTAAAAATTATAATAGGAAAATATACACATGGAAAAAGCCGGGTAATAGTGCAAGGTATCAGATAAATTATATCATGGTTAAACAAAGATTTAGAAATCAACTCTTTCACTGTAAAGCTTATCCTGGAGCAGACACTGATAGTGACCATAATTTCGTGATACTGAAATGTAGATTGTGGTATAAAAACTTGAAGAAAAGGTGTCAGATGTATCGGTGGAATCTAGAGAAGCTTGATGAAGAGTAGGTAAATAAGATTTTTGAGGAGGCCATCACAAGAGGTCTGATTAAAAACAATATGGTAGAAAATATAGAAGAAGAATGGGAGAATGTTAAAAAGGAAATTCTTAAATCAACAAAAGCAAACTTAGGCGAAACAAAGAGAACTGTTAGAAAACCTTGGATATCAAAGGATATATTGGAGCTGATGGATGAGCATAGAAAGTATAAGTATGCTAGTGATGATGACGAAAAAGGAACTATAAAAATTAAGAAGTAGCATAAACAGGAAGTGCAAATTAGCAAAAGAAAAGTGGATTAAAGAAAGAGTGAGATCATTTCAAGAAAAGAGATCCAATGAGCCAAAAGAAACCAATGTTCATTTCTTTTTCCACAAAGTGAAATGTGAATCATTGGTAAAATAAAGAGAGCATACAGGAAAGTTAAGGAGAATTTTGTGGAACATAAATTAAAATATAATAATGTGTTAAACAAAGATGGTGCACTGATTTATAATACGAAAGAAAAGGTCAGTAGGTGGGTGGAATATATTGAAGAGTTATACAGAGGAAACGAATTAGAAACTGGGTGTAACTTCGGTTACTACCAATTCTCGGAAAGTGCAGGCCAAAGAAGAATGAAGAGGTCATCGGAAGAAGAAGAAGATGAAGAAGAAGGAAGACCCTCTACTCGTCCCAACATCACGGACTGGAGTCCGGAACAGAGCCCAGCAGAGAATCGTCCTGAAAGGCAGCCATAACAGAAGTGGATGAAGAACTTCTACCCAACCTCTCCTTTAACACTTACAAGTTAATTAAAATAAAACAGCAATTGCGACTCCTCCGGAGTAGGGGTCGCATTGCTCCCTACTGATAGTTAGTGCCCCGTTGTGGCGTATTCCTGCTAGCCTATAAAGCGTTAGCACCAAAAGGACTTCAGTGAACGGTCTGAAGGGGAATTACGTCGGGAGAACAGGTTTCATAAGCCTAGCCTTCCGCAGTCGGCCCATAAAATGGGTTTGATAACGCTGGTTTAACAACGGATTGGAATGCAATTAAATCCATCCTTAAAATACTAAATAATAAACAAAGCAAAACTTGAAAAATTAGACCCGTCATTTAAAATAAACCTTTTAAAAACACGCCCGATTAGAATCATTCAGCAGCAAGGGACTCTGTCCAGGTTCTGCGATCTGTAGGGAGAAACAAACTCCCGCCAACTTTGCATTCCATTCCATAGAAACTGGTGTTATAGAGGATGAAAAGGGGGATACAATACTGAGATCCGAATGTAAGAGAGCATTAAAAGATTTGAATGGCAGAAAGGCTCATGGGATAGACAAGATACCTGGCAGAATTACTGCACAGTGCAGGTGAGGAAGCGATAGACAGATTATACAAACTGGTGTGTAATACTTACAAAAAAAGGGGAAGTTTCATCAGACTTCAAAAAGAGTGTTATTGTCATGATACCAAAGAAAGCAGGGGCAGATAAATGTGAAGAATACAGAACAATTAGATTAACTAGTCATGCATCAAAAATCTTAACTAGAATTCTATACAGAAGAATTGAGAGGAGATTGGAAGAAGTGTTAGAAGACCAATTAGGTTTCACGAAACGTATAGGGACTAGGGAAGCATTTATAGCACTCACATTAATTAAAGAAGAAGGAAAATTAAAGAAAAACAAACCAACATATATGGCATTTATAGACTCAGTAAAGGCATTTGATAATGAAGACTGAAATAAAATGTTCAGCATTTTAACAAATTTACGGTTCAAGTATAGAGATAGAAGAACAATTGCTAACATTTGTAGGAACCAAACTGCAACAGTAATAATCCAAAAACATAAGAAAAAAGCCGTAATAAAAAAGGGAGTCCAACATGGATGTTCCCTATCCCCGTTACTTATTAATCTTTACATAGAACTAGCAATTAATAATATTAAAGAACAATTTAGATCCGGAGTAACAGTACAAGGTGAAAAGATAAAGAAGTTACGATTTGCCAATGGTATAGTAATTCTTGCTTAGCGTAAAGAAGATTTAAAAGAAACAGTGAATGACACAGATGAAGTCGTATGCAAGAACTACCGCATGAAAATAAACAACAACAAAATGAAAGTAATGAAATGTAGAAATAATGTACATCGGCCTCTGAATACAAATATAGGAAGATAAAAGATTATGGAGGTAGAAGAATTTTGTTATTTGGGAAGTAGAATTATTAATGATGGATGAAGCAAGAGTGATTTAAAATGCTGAATAGCACAGGTGAAACATGTTTTCAGTCAAAAATATAATTTGCTTACAACAAAAATTAATTTAAACGTCAGGAAAAGATTTTTGAAAGTATATGTTTGAAGCGTAGCTTTATATGATAATGAAACTTGGATGATCGGAGTACCTGAGAAAAGATTAGAAGCTTTTGAAAAGCGGTGCTATAGGAGAATGTCTGATTTTTATCAGACGGGCGGATAAAGTGACAAATGAAGAGTTGTTCTTCATCTAATTGATGAAGAAAGAAGCATTTGGAAAACATAGTTAAAAGAAGGGACAGACTTATAGGCCACATATTAAGGCATCCTGGAATAGTCGCTTTAATATTAGAGGGAAAGGTAGAAGGAAAAAATTGTGTAGGCAGGCAACGTTTGGAATATGTAAAACAAATTGTTAGGGCTGTAGGATGTAGGTACTGAAATGAAACGACTAGCACTAGATAGGGGGAATCTTGGAGCTGCATCAAACCGGTCAAATGACTGAAGACAAACAAAATTTGAAAAAACTATCCTATTTTTCTTACATCTGTATAGATGTAGCTTTTAACAATTTTAAGACAGGAATTGTGTCAGATTGACTAGCAACAGTTCTGTGAAAGTCTTTTACTGAGACCAATAAGAGCTATTTTGAGAATGTAATTTAAAAAAATTTTACACATAAGATCAAAAATCTAAAGAGTTATTACTGAGCACAAATAAACTACGTAGAATATGCAGCAATTATTTTACTTGTAAACTTGTGTATTTTTGATCTGTTCCTATGATATGATCAACGGAGTATTTTGATTTTATTGTTACCTCCGATAGCAACTGCATTCTATATGTCTGAAATTTGCAGTCAGTGAATTAAGGTTTATATATTCCTAAGGTACTTAACTATTTGATTTTTGTTTTATAATCTTAATCCAGATTTGTAAACTTATGAGTTACTTTTCCTTCAGTGATGTTTCTGTTTTTACTAAGTTTGTTTTGTATTTATTTTGTGTGTGTGTAAATCGATGAGGTATGTTGTTACATCCATCACGCTTATAGTTTTCTATATATTATTTACACAAGAAATATATCATTATTTGGTACAATTCTATGCGATATTCAGCAACATAGGTTTGCTGCATAGTTTGTCAATTGCAGTTTTACAAGCCAAGTTAAAGTACAGATGGGTAGTTTAAGAAGCCATAATACCCTGAATTTGTGTTAGATTTCTGTAAATTTTTGAATTGCATATTTATATTTTTTATGATCATGACGTTAAAAAAATTTATTTAATGTATATATAAACATACCAGTGAGGAGGGAAATTTTAATTTGGTTATTCATTTGACTTAAGGGTGAGGGTGCTGAACTTGAAATATTTAATGCCATTTAGTAAACATGTAACACTGGTCAGGTGACATCATGCTTTCTGTGTTAAATTGTTTTATAAAAATGGCGACTCTGCGACCACAGTATGAAGGTTCACAATCAGTTTAATATTCCGTGTCATGGAAGGGTACAATTCTATTCATGCAATTAACTTACTGATTAAAAAGTTGGGTCCATGTTAGATTAAAACAAAAAAAAGATGTTTAAGATAATGTTTACCCGGGTCGTCCTTCCACGTCAAAAACGATTAAAAATAATGAAAAAATTGTTAATCTGATACGATCTTACAGTCGGTTAAATATTCTTGTCTTTATTCAAGGTCCTTGCTCAACTCCGTGAAAAAATAAGAAAAAAATGACCCGAATTGTAAAAGAACAAGTCATGGGTTCTTCATCAGGACAACGCACCGGCTCACACTGCATTGTCTGTCAAGACGTTTCTAGCAAAGTATAACATCCCAGTGTTGGATCATCAACCTTATTCGCCTGATCTGGCACCGTGTGACTTTTATCCATTTCCTAAGGTCAAATCTGCATTAAAAGGAGCAAGATTTCAGACCGCTGAAGCTGTAAAAAAAAAGCGGCACACGTCATGAAAAAGCTCATAGAAAACGACTTCCAGCACTGTTTGAAACAATGGAAAATTCACAGGGAACATTTTAGGGATACAGGAGGAGTGTATATTGAAGGGGATAATAACTAAATATGTATAGATTTAAAATATTTTACAGCACTAGTTTCATTATTTAATAGCCACACCTCATATTAATGCTTTTATGAGAGTTCTTTCCAAAACAGATCATATCCAAAAAGGTGGTAATTGTTTGGCTAGCTAGATCTCTTGATTTGTCCGCATGCAAATTTTTTCTTTGGGGTTTGCTCAAGAGCAAGGCGTATATCAAGCTACATCAAACACTAATAGAATATAAATTAAAATTTAAGAAGTTGCACGTATTACACTGGCCATGTTATAAAATTTTTGATTAAGATCAAGAGCGTGTAGATCATATAGTGCCACATGTGAGGCAATATTTAAAAAAAAAAAAACAAAATTGTATAACTTACTTAACAGAAAAATGATGTACCTTTTTTCATGAGAAATTTAATTTATGGTAAATTTTGCTATCTTGATAAGAGACATTTTATTGTAATCCTTGTCATAATATGATGGTGGTATACATATATATCTGTCAATATATTATTTAATAAATGTGTTTGTTGTTTGTACATGTATTTAGTGTTTGTTGTAATTAGGAAATTCTGGGCACCTTCATGTTAATGCATTATCACTCACTTTTTTTTCTACTAACTTTATTACAGTTTAAAAGTAACAAGACTTATCACAAATATGCAATAGGAAGATTTTTTTTTAATGTATCTCTTCTATTCTGAACAGGCTGACACGTACATAAGTTGAATCTCTCAATTGATAACCAATTTAGAAACATAATAATGCACTAGTACAATGTTTTATACAATTTTATTTTTTGTCCATTAAAAATACAGAACAAACGTGAATATATATATGAGGGTAAGTCAATTATTATCTGCAATTTAGTTATATTTTTGTTTATGTTGGTAGTACTGTCATGTTGCATAGATGACGCATGCTTGGTTTAATTGTTATGTCTGTGCAGGTTTCATGCTGCTAGGTTAGTTCCATTATCGCTGCCCTGCAGTTAACCATGGCTGCCCTGCTTTCTGTTTGCACCAAAGAAGAGCAACATTCAGCGATCCGTTTTTTGTGGCAGGAAGGTGTATCAGGGAGCGAAATTCATCTAAGACTTTTGGTACAGTACGGAAACAGTGTGTTGCCGCAACGGAGTGTCTACAAACGGATTGAAAATTTTCAAAATCGGTCTCACAAGTGTTACGCACGATAAAGGAGCTGGACGACAGTTTACCATCACAAATGAGAAAACATTGAGTGTGCACGTGACATGGTTTTCTTAGACACACGAGTAACTATTGATGAAGTGGCACATCGTCTGCAAATTAGTCACGGTTCTGCCTATGAAATCATCCACAACAGACTTGGGTTTCATAAAGTCTGTGCAAGATGGGTCCAAAAACAACTCACAAAGTTGCATAAACAAACATGCTTGGACATCTGCCAAAAACATTTGTATCACTATGGTAACGAACAGGACATCTTCTTAGACAGAATCACCACTGGTGACAAAACATGGATCCATCATTACAAGCCAGAAGGTAAACGACAGAGTATGGAATGGAAACATCCAAATTCACTCAGCAAAAAAAAATTCAACACCCAACCATCCACAGGGAAACTGATGCTTACAGTTTTTTGGGACTCACAACGCCCAGTACTGGAACATTATGAGGAAAGGGGCATGACAATAAACAGTGCGCGTTACAGTGATAATTACTGCCAAGCTGAAGCCTGCAATTCAAAGCAAATGCTGAGGACTGCTGTCGAAAGATGTTGTGTTGTTGCACGACAATGCCCATCCACATACTGCTGCCCACACTGCTGAAACGCTCGAGAAACTCAACTTTGAAGTACTGGCTCAACCTCCTTATAGTCCTGATCTTGGCCCCTCTTCTGACTGCCACTTGCTTGGTCCACGCAAAGAGGCATTAAGGGGCCAAGGGGTCAATTTACCTCGGACGATACAGTGAAAGAAGCGGTGCATTCCTGGCTCACAGCTAAACCAAAAACTTTCTTTTATGAGGGCATCAAGAAGCTTGAAATGCAAAGGGACTATGTTGAATAAAGATGTACATGTAAGTTTCCTATTTGAATTGCAATAAAATTTATAACTACATTGCGGATAATAACTGCCTTACCCTCGTATATTTCTTTTAAAATTCTATAAATATAAATCGCCTATTACAGAATATTAAGATAAGAAATATCTTAATATTCTGAAAATATCAACTTTACCCTGAATAATTTACTTATTATTCATGGAATATTTAACTTTATTGTGAAAATACTTTTGTGGGATCCTGCATCCTCAGTGATGATTGAAATATTTAATTAAGTAATTAAAATATCTTATCTCATGCCATATGAACACATTTTCAATTTAACACTACTGAAGTTTTTTTATAAAGATGATTCAATTATCACAGGTACTAATGCCTGTGGTAATTTCTCCATTAACATTCATCCACAATGTGATGTCCAAATTAAAATAATTTAATTCAATAGAGAAAAATTTTCTTGTTTCATTTCTTGTGTTATAAACTATGAAGATCTAATTTTTATTTAAAAATCTATTAGCCTGCAATTTATTACCTATACCTATAAAGCAACTTTAATGACTAAGTGAGTAATTCATCAACACACAGCAAAAACTACTTAAGAGAAATTGATTAAAATTTGTATACATGTTCTTGTTATGGTGTACGTGAAAGGACATTTTTTAAATTTTGAGTTTAAAGGATTAAAATGGAGTAACAATGAAATTTATTTGTTTTTAATTTTTCGGTATCAATTTCAGTATCAACTTGATTTTTGGCATATGTAATCTTCATGTAAATATCCAATAACTAATTTCTAGATTTTTTGAAATTCCAAGTTTAAAGAATAAAATTGATTTTGAAATGTTTTTAGTTTCTTGGTAACAAATAAGGTGGATATCAACTTGATTTTTGGAGTTTATAATTTTCATGTAAATATCTAAAACCCAATTTATAGATTTTTCAAAATTCGACCTTCAGAGGGGTGAAGAAAAGTAAAATATTTAAACAATGATTGCAAATTTTCCCCATTTCCGACTGCACTAAATGATATTCACTAGATTGGGTCTTGTAAATACTACAATTTTCAGGAAAAACTGTTTTTGGGTTTTTGAATTAAAATTTTTTAAGGGTAGCGACAATGTATGGTGCAGCGGTTCAACTAACAGAACCACTGTTACTGTATGTGTGATCTGACTGCTGCACCTGTCTCCTGTTACTTGACTAAAAAACAAAATAAAAAATAAAAATAAAACACTACCACTTTTTGGTAGAGTTTGTTGGGTAGAGCTAAGAACTGGACAAAATATATATTTACCCTATTTTGTACAGGTAACCAGTTATAACTAATATTTTTAAGTTGGAGGCCAAATGTTTTGAAACCCATATTCTTAGAAGTTTTGGGTCATGTACTGACCAAACTGTTGCTCTGAAAAAATTACAATAGACAGATATTTTTTATTAATTGAACAGGGTTTAATTTTTATTTATCATTATTATTCTCATAAGCATGAGTTTAATGAACACAGTGGGTCAAGGGGTAGAGCCCTCTGGCTAGACAGGAAAGGTGAGTGAAGCGAGCAATGACTAACTAAATATCCTCTGACTGCAACAGAAAATGCAAGGAACCATATAGAACAGGTGAAGCCACAATAGTTGGTTGGTTCATAAATCAACAATTAAGAAACCAATATAAATATCTGAAAAAGATTTCTTTAAAAATTCATATTTCCTTATTTCTAAAAATATAGTGAATACATTATTCTGTTATAATAAAAATTCATCCTTATCTTTATTGAGTAATGAGAAATTATCATTGCTATCAGCTAATCATCACCACAACTTGATATCAATCTTAATTTTTTTAACTTATTTTTCTAGAAGTGGAATGCCTAAATCTGAACATGGAATGCCTAAACATTCAGGATTAACAGTACATAAATGTAAATACTTTCAGATCAGTGAACTGGTTCATATAACCAAACATTAGAGAATATGCAATAAGTAATCCTCATTTACAGGTCTCTTTCAAACTGTAATTACAGACATCAATTGGATTTTATTTTGATCACTTTTAACTCATGTACATAAAAGAGATGGCGATGAAGCAACACCTGTGTGGTTTATACTTTATACAGTTGGCTATATTCTAGTAGATTATTCGCCCAACATAAATATATATACATATACATATATAATTCAAACTATGCCAATTACATTACCTATAAACAAAATTAAAATTAATTTATTGAACAGTTCCTACGATTAAAAAAAAAAACAAATTATTGGTAATTTTCCTAATTTACTGTAGGAGCCCAAATTACTGTTGGGTAAATATCCAAATGAATAAACTTAACCAAACTTAACCAATGAATGAATAGTATTTAAGAATGACATATCCTTATCAATTGATGATTCACTAACAGTAGAAAAGAAATCATTAAATAATTGCCTATGTTTAGTACACATAGTTGTAATCTTATCTAAAAAAAAATAATTAGCAGTACGTGACAACTACAATGGTTCTCATATAACTAGCGCAGAGAATTTTATCAGTTGGCAAGAGCTAGCTAGTTAATACTAACACTGAAACCACCATCAACAAATTCCCAATTGGAAATTAAAACCGCTTTCTTGTTTAAATTATAGTTGGTATGAATCTAACGAACTTCAGTGTCAAACAAGATTCAATTAACAGTAAACGAAAATAAAATTCGTATAATTCAAAAGTAGACCTTGAAAAATTTTGGGGTTAGGGAAAACAGTTAAATAGCCGTAATACATAAATACTCGTTACCTTATGGTTCGGCACGGTGTTATATCTTCGGCATCATAAAATTCTTCAGAATCACTACTTCCTGACATATCTAGACTTCTAAAAAATACCTCAATTATATACAACTTTCCTAAGCTTAAAAATTTAAAAATAATAATTCCCAAAAGGAATCCCCTATTACAACAACTCATCGTCTGTCATGACTGAAGAATTTAACCAATCACGCGCGCAGATGGATAAAGTTTCTTTCGCGATTGGACATTTCTCTGTAGTCTCCAACCCATTGATCATTGCACTAAAAACCAAGATGGATGACCTAGAAGTGGAAGTATGCGGCGAGAACGGTGCCTATTACAAGGTTCGTATTGACTTAAGTATATATTTTTTTGTACATAGTTAGTTTTATAATAATGGAGTAAAGTTTTTTTCATTATGTTATCAAAAAAATAATATTCTTTAATGTGAACTTAATAAAAATTTTTAACGTTGAAAACTCGTTGTTAGCACGGTTAGGACGCCATGTCTTTTGACAGGGCGTGATTTTTCCATGTGCATATACTTATATCGCCAAATCCTCTCATGTTTTATTTATGAAATTAAAATAGAATGCACGAGTAATATTTTAGAATATTTTTGATTGTGCCGCTTTTCCTCGTTTCCTATTAATGTTGATTAATGTAAGATCATAAAATGACGTGCTGGACCATTCCGCCTTTAGGCTTAGGTATTATTTTATTACCTATTAAAAATTATGTTTATCGTCTTCCTAATTACTATTGTACTTTGATTATAAAAATTTTTAATTTTGCTGTATGACGATTTTGTTTTAAATATCTGTATATGTCTGGTTAAACAACTAAATGATAGATCAGCATTGTACATAAAACGTGTTCAGGATTGCAAAAACTTACTTCAGCATACTACTATGAAAATTTAGTTTTGCCTTGTGTACCACCTAATTAGCAGATTTCACTATTTTTCTGTTGTATTTGTATGTTGCAATAAAGATGTTTAAATGTTATAACTTAACGTTTAGAAGCGTAGTACATTAATTTGAGGTTATGATGTAAATGGTTGGAGGTAGGCTGGCGCAGTCCGTAATTATTAAAAAGTTAATTTTAGTGTAGTTGCCGTTACTATTTGTGTATATAATTATGAACAATCTATTCGTCTTTGTATTATACATAGCAGTCTACTAATTTTAATTTTCATTCATCAATGTCTGTGCCCGTTTTCATCTCTTGTAAGTGTATTTTGGCCATTTTTAGATTTCATTTTATTTAATAAACCTTATCAGAGTGATGCATTTAACTATGCACTTTGTGCAGTTATTAAACGACTTGGAATTAATGCTGTTTATGAATAAATTGAATAAATATATTTTGTAAATTATTATTTTAATATTTTATATTTAATCTTTTTTTTTTTTAATTTGAAATGTTAACTTTCCATAAGTTTAGGTGATATCACTATTTTCTTCTGTATGTATCTGCACTGTATATCAACATTAACTTAATCTTTGTTACTTAATATGTTAATAATTCATAATGCATGTTACAAATGTAGGTATTTTAAAAAGAATAAAAACTGTTCAGTATGGTTATATAGCAGTTTAATTGTGAAATATTTGTTAAGCAATATTTTTGTGCTAGCCAAAACTTGTTGTCTAAGTAGTTGCTATAGTCGACAATTTTTAGTTTCATGATAACTGATTATTGCATTTTGTTGACATTGGTATGTGTTCAGCTTATCAGAATGAAAAGAGTTGCAGAGCATTTTAATCAATTTATTTATTGTCGTACTTTTAGCATAATGAACGAGTTTAAATAGTCTTGTAAAATATAATTTGGCATTGTCATTAAATTTTATGAATTCTATTAAAATTTCTGGATTAATGAAAATAGAAGCTCATTAAAAGAAAGATTGTTAGCACAGATTTAATATTGAACATTTTTACAATACTAAAATTCTCTGCCACGTTTGATATTTAAAAGATTAGGATTTGAAAGAAATTAACTGATGTCTTGGGTTTTAGACATAATGAAAAACTTGAACAGAATAGAAATCAAGTAGAAGCAGGACAGAAGTAGTTATTGTATATTAATAGAATTTATCAAAATCTTTTGTATTTTATTTGAACACATTTCAAATTTTTCTGCAGATTTAAGCTCAAAAAATGTTACAGGTTGAAGCTAGTCTTAGTACTACAATTGTTAATATTAATTTTCATGGAATAATTTTGTTGTATCTTGGATTGAACTTTAGAGATTTGAAAATAGCTAAATAATCTATAAGAGGATTTTTTTATTGACATAAGTATTCCGCTTTCTAATTAAAAAAGTAAATATTTTGATGGAGGCTGATTTACATTCTCATATCTTACAAATCTTACTCTTTAAATAAATGCCTAGTAATTTTATAGAAAAATCTTCCTCAAATTCTTGTAATAAGAATAGAATTAGTTTAGTAGTAGTTTGTTTTTTTTTAATAAGAAGAAATCAATCAGAATACCTTAACTTAAGTTTTATCCATTTATATATATATATAAGTCCTGTACTTCGAATGCATAATTAAAGATACAGCAAAGTTTTTTTCAGCATAAACCATAGTATCTTCTAGGTTCTTCTTTTTATGTAGGTTAAAATGATGTTTGTTTTATTTCTAATTGGTGTAAAACTAATTAAAAAAATTGCTAATTAGTATAAAACCTCAAAATAAATGGTGAAAAATATAATATAGTGGTCATTAAAATAAAGTAGAATAATGATAAATGTGTTGCTACAAAAGTGAAAAATAAATTTAAAGACAAATTAAGCTGATAAATCTGTTTGCGATACTTTTAACTAGCTAGTAAAACTGTATAATGTTGGTAGGCTTAAATTGAAATTAAACGGTTTAATCTCTCTCTGGCAAGATACAGTTTTATTATTGATAAGCTTTTCACACAAGTTTTTAAACATGCATTTTTAATAATTGACTATTGATGTGTTGAATAACAATTAAAACAATGTCTAGTTGAGTATTTAATATTTGACTGTCTTGGTTGTTTAAATAATTAATATTTAATAAATTATGTAGATACATCAGTGTAGCTGAGATTATGTGTTGATGATAAGCATTATATGTTATGCCATTTAAATTTTTTGTTACATCTGTTGCTTTCTGTTTTTTATCTTTTTTTTTCTTTCTTTCTTTCCTTTTATGCTGTAAGTATAGCATCTTTTCGTTTAAGGTAATTTATGTGTCCCATGAGTATTGCTTGCTGCTTTGCTGAACCGACATCAGTAATTTACCTAAGGGAAAAGATTCCTACTGTAGGAAGCTAACCGAGAGCTATGGCTGACCACCAGCCAGATTAAAGCTCCAAGTGCTTTAATGGTGGACAGGTACTCTCTGGCATTCAGCGGCCTAGGCATGGCAGTGAATTGCTGTATTTGACAAGATTAATTAATTATTGTTAGTCGTAGTATATGTTTTAGTAGTTGACGCGCTGTTTAGTAGGTGCGCCTACCCATTTTAGTGATATATGACAAGTGGGCGGTGGGATACGCAAACGAGTGATGTATGGTATCCTCTCTTATTTCCACTTATTCCTCTCACGCTTTTAGGTTAGCTGTAGGAGCTAGTTAGGACACTAGTTGCTGAACTGTTTCATGACTCAGTAGCCATTTGTGGCACAGACATTCAGTCTTATGCTTCAGGGCGACTGAATGGAGGTGGTGGCGGGAGAAAGACCAAACAAACTAATGAATATTGTAGGATTTTCAGTATTCTTTGTAGCCAACTTCCCAGGAGTTAAATTGTTAAAATTTGTAATTTTAACGTCTATTGGGCCTTGATATATGATAAGGAATCGACCATCCTTCTTCACTTTTTGAGAAAATGGCCTTTAATGTTTGCAACAACTTTTCCATACTTGTGTATTAGTGAAAATCAACAATAAATAAAAAATTATAAAATTAAATAAATTTAGTTTGATATTGGTGTTACCATAAAAAAAATTAATAACATTGACATTTACAAAAATTTAATTAGCTAATTTTAAGAAACACTACAGCTTTTATTTTTTTTTTCTTCAGTCATTTGATGTTGATGGGCTGGTTTGATACAGCTCTGTAAGATTCCCTATCTAGTGCCAGTAATTTCATTTTGGTATACATCCTACATCCCTACACAATTTTTCCCATTTACCTGTCCCTCCAATATCAAAGTGACTATTCCAGGTTGCCTTAATATATGGCCTATAAGTCTGTCTATTGTTTTAACTATATTTTTCCAAATGCTTCTGTTTTCATCAATTTGCCGCAGCACCTCGTTCATTTGTCACTTTATCCACCCATCTGATTTTTAACATTATCCTGTAGCACCATATTTCAAAAGCTTCTAATCTTTTCATGTCAGGTACTCTTGATCGTCCATGTTTCACTTCCACTTAAAGCTATACTCCAAACATATACTTTCAAAAATATTTTCCTGATGTTTAAATTGATTTTTGATATAAGCAAATTATACTTCTGACTGAAAGCTCGTTTGCCTGTGCTATTTGGCATTTTATATTGCTCCTGCTTCATCCATCTTTTAGTAATTCTACTTCCCATATAACAAAATTCTTTTACCTGTGTAAACTTTTCTCTTTCTATTTTTATATTCAGTGGTACATCTACATTATTTCTATTACATTTCATTACTTTCGTTTTGTTCTTGTTTATTTTCATGCAGTAATTCTTGCGTAGGACTTCATCCATGCAATTCATTGTAACTTCTAAATCTTTTTTACTCTAGAATTAAGCATCATTAACTGCTAGTTCTATGTAAAGATTAGAGTAACGGTGATGGGGAACATTCTTGTCAGACTCCCTTTTTTATTACGGCTTCTTTTTTATGTTCTTCGATTATTACTGTTGCAGTTTGGTTCCTATAAATGTTAGTAATTGTTCTTCTATCTCTATACTTGAACCCTAAATTTTTAAAAATGCTGAACATTTTATTCCAGTCTACATTATCAAATGCCTTTACTAATAAGTCTATAAAATTGCTTCCCTTGTCCCTATACTTTTCCTGAAACCAAATTGGTCTTCTCTTAACACTACTTCCACTCTTAATTCTTCTGTGTAGAATTCTAGTTAAGATTTTTGATGCATTAGTATTTAAAGCAAATTGTTCTGAATTCTTCCTCCTGCTTTCTTTGGTATCATGAGAATAACATTCTTTGAAATCTGGCGGAAATTCCCTTTTTCGTAAATATTACACACCAGTTTTTGTAAACTATCTATCACATCCTCGCCTGCACTGCGCAGTAGTTCTGTAGGTATCCCATCTATTCCAGGAATCCATCTGCCATTCAAATCTTTTAGTGCTCTATTAAATTCAGATCTCAGTATTTTCATCCTCTTCAACTTTATGCCACTAGTTTCTTCGTCATTTCCTTCGTCTAACTCTTTAATATATTCCATCCCCCTATCGACATTTTCTTTCTTATAAGTCAGTGTACCATCTTTAACACATTATTAGATTTTAATTTATGTATCACAAATTTTCCTTAACTATCCTGTATGCTCAGTCTGTTTTACCAATGTTCATCTCTCTTTCCACTTCTGAACACTTTTCTTTTGGTAGTTTGCACTTACTGTTTATAGTATTTCTTAATTGTCGATAGTTCCTTTTACTTTCTTTATCACTAGCATTCTTATATTTTCTGCGTTCATCCGTCAACTACAATATATCCTCTGATATCCAAGGTTTTCTACCAGTTTTCTTTGTTCCGCCTAAGTTCGATTTTGCTGATTTAAGAATTTCCTTTTAACATTCTCGCATTCTTCTTCCACATTTTCTACCTTATCTTTTTTATTCAGACCTCTTGCGATGTCCTCCTCAAAAATCTTTTTTACCTCCTGTTCCTCAAGCTTTTCTAAATTCCATCGATTCATCTGGCACCTTTTCTTCAGGTTTTTAAACCCCAATCTACATTTCATTGTCACTAAATTATGGTTGCTATTGATGTCTGCTCCAGGGTAAGGTTTGCAGTCAACCACTTAATTTCTAAATCTTGATATAATCTATCTGATAACCTTGCAGTTTTGCCCCGTTTTTTCCATGTGCATATTCTTCTATTATGATTATTAAACTGGGTATTGGCAATTACTAAATTATACTTGTGCAACACTCAATAAGTCAGTCTTTTCTTTTCATTCAGTTTTCTCAACCCATATTCACTCACAATATTTCCTTCCTTGCATTTTCCGATACTTGCATTCCAATCTCCAACTATTATTAAATTTTCATTCCCTTGTGTTTAATTGCTTCGTCAATTTCTTTGTGTACATACTCTGCCTCAACATCATGGGCACGTGTAGGCATATAGACATTAAAAATTGTTGTCAGCTTAGGTTTTGATTTTATCATTATTACTATGATTCTATCTCTATGCATTTTGAAATAGTCTACTCTCTTCCCTATTTTCTTGTTCATTACAAAACCTACTCCTGCCTGCCCATTATTTGAAGCTGAGTTAATTATTCTAGAATCACCTGACATCGTTTTCCTCTTCCCATTGAACTTTGCTAACTCCTACATTACATTTAACCTATCCATTTCACTCTTTACATTTTCTAAACTACCAACCTTCTTTAGACTTTTAACATTCCATGCTCTGACCTCTAGAATGTTATTTTTTAATTTTCTGGTGACGGCTTCTATAGTAGTGAAGCCTGGAGATCTGAACGGGGGACTAGTTTACCTCCTGAATATTTTACCAAGGTTGGCGCCTCCATCTTTATTCCATGAAAATGCAGAGAGTTACATTTTCTTTAAAAAAAAACAGCTGTTGTTTTCCATTGCTTTCAGCTGCGCAATACTCAGAAGTTTGAGTGATGTTGATATGGCCATTTAAGTGTTCCTGACCTACGCCCTTAACAACTACTGAAAGAGCTGCTGCCCTCTTTCAGGAATCATTCCTTAATCTGGCTGTCAACAGATACCTCTCCGATATGGTTGCACCTTCGGTCTAGCTAATTTTTATCACTGAGCAACCAAGCTCCTTTACCAACAGCAATGTCTCATGATTTATAGAGGGAGACTACAGCTTTTAGCTGTACAGTACAGTTTAATAAATGAGTCAAGCACAGTTTGCATAATAGAAATGTATTATATCATCTTTATTTTTACAAGACTTTTATCATAAAAATGAATACACGTATTATTAAAACAAATATGTGAATCAAAAAAATTAAAATATTTTATCTAAATCTACTAATTTTGAATGGTGATAAATAATTTTCAAAATAAGCACTCAGTTTTCTTTCCTTTGAGTTGTAATCTTGAAAATTTAATAAGTCAAAAAATTAAAAAGTCCAAGTAATTTTCAGAAAAAAGAACAAAACAATTTTAGCTAAATTAATGAAATTGGAATAAATTGTATTGATATATTTTTTATAACATACGTCATGATTGTGTAATAGTTCTTATTAGTTTGAATATAATGACATTGAAAAGTGAAAAAAAAAGAAAAATACAATATTTATGAAAATAAAAATATAAGATTGTTTTGTAAACATTTTAAAGAAAGTAGTATTAATTTTATTTATTTATTATTAACAGAGAAATGTAAAATAACATTTTTTTCTGAATTCAATTATCCTACTAAATCTTTGGTTATATTTTTAACTTTTTAAAATTCTTGCCTGATTATTCACCAATTTTCAAATTGTAAAAAGATTTATTTTGTCACTTTTTTGGTTATATATATTTTTTTTGTTTAATCTCATGAATGAAATTTATAAAAAATACATTTTAATAATAGCAATTATTTATATTTAATAATGCGTAACAGTGAATTTTAACATGTTACATTGTTTTTTGGTTTTTTTTTCATTAATTTGTAAAACGAAAATGTGTATATATTTTAACTCTGGAAGGCTATTAGAAGAATAAATCTCTTAACTTTTCTGTTTTAGCATTGTATTGGAGTATTATATTGGCACCAATGGGTTAATATTAACTTAACCGTTAACTTTCTTAAGTATGAATTCTTATATTACTCATAAGCTGTTGAATTAAGAATTATTCAATTGTAATACTGACTTTTTACTTCCTTGTACTAAATAAAGGAATTATTGTGATCTCAAAAAATGTCGGTTTTCAGATTTCAACAGAAGTACACATTTTGATCATCCCTGAATCCATTTTGACTAGGTTTGGCATGATGTCTATATATATATATATATATATATATATATATATATATATATATATATATATATACACCTATGTATGTATGTATCATAACTCAAAAACAATTAGTCATAGGATGTTGAAATTTGGATTTCGGACTTGTAACAACTAGCTGTGCACCTACCCTCCCCTTTTGATTGCAATTATCTGTACCAAAAGTGTCCAAAAAATCTGTATATGAACTTTTTCTTAACTGCAGTAATTGGTCTTCATTAAGAACTTTTCAATGATATTTATAAAATATGGTACATATTTTCATTGGTTCCTGAGGTACAGCCGTATAAAATTTTAATTAATGAAATATTTGGATCTTACAAGGGAAGACTTACATCGGTTCAAATCAGACTTCGCCCTTTTTTTTACTTTTTTTTAAATATATTGATTTATTAATAATTATTAACCTGTAATTGTAAAAAAATGTGTCCAATAATTAATAATTCAATAATAATAATAAAAATATATAAAATCAAATGTTATATTGGTGAAATAGAAATTTATGTACTTTTTTTAAGTGTGTATGTGTAATAGATTTGGTGAAACATCTAATTATTTAATATTAATTGAAAATTATAATTTAGAATCTTATTATTTTTGAACTTTCTAGATTAATTTTTGCTTAATTTTATGTAATTATTATGGAATTTCTGTTTAATTTTACCTACATTAAAATTAACTACTGAGCGACTGAAAAATGACCCTCACAAGAACTGAGGCATACATGCCCGATTTTTAATAAATTGGCAAAAATTCTTATCAGAGGAGTCTCCTCTGATATTGTCGGACAATTTTCTCCCTAAGTTGGAGTTGATCATCGTTTAGTTTATTTGTTTTTTGTTGCCAATTATTTAATTCGTGGTTTGATATAATTCTGATCTTAATTTGTATACCACATTCTCTAGTTTTCAAATTTTCTCTGTTGATATTCATCATCCTGTTTTTAATGTTTTTATTCTTTCTTTGTAACATTTTCTTCCTGTTTATTTTGTTGGGATTTGCAAAATTTTCTTCCTTTTTATTCTTTCTTTGGTTTTAACATTTTCTGATCTAGTAATAAAGGGACATATATACACTATCCTAATATTTCATGTAAGATTGTTGAATTGATAATTGTATAAATATTTGTTGTTAATAGAAACTAATATTTCAGCAATTGTGTAATTGTCCAGTTTATTAAAGAATTGGAGGGTTGTATCTCACTTTCAAATGAAATAAGTTTAAATGAAGTGCAGCAAAAAATTATACGTAATTTAATGGGTGTACAAGGAAGGGATGTGGTATCACATCTGATTTTTTTTATAGTAATAAATAAATTATAACTTCTTTAGACCCTTAAAAATGTTTATAGAAATATTTCATTGATTTCAGGAAACGGAATTGATGTTTTTAGTAGATTTTTGGAAATTTCAAATTAAATAGTTGTAAAGTGAGGTTTTTATAAAGTTGTGTAAAAATTAAAACTTCAATGTTTCATCAGTACATTTTTTTATGAAACATTATTGAATGTTTCAATTTATTAATCTAATTTTTAAGTTGTCTGACATTTTTATATACTTTTATTTAACTCACCCTTTTCATCTGTCATTCTGTTTGTTAAAACAGAATGCAGTTGGCAGTAGAATGATCAAAACTTTGGTGTTATTTTTAACCTTTAAAGCTAGTGAACTCAAAATTTGGTTACATATTCTTGCAATGTAGTTATTCACAGATAAATTGTTTTCAATAGAAAATTCTTAGTTTCAAAAACGTATGATTTCAAATTTATGTATTTAAATTTGGCTGGGAGGGAGAGAGTGATGGTTGTGAATTCAATTACGTATGAAATTACTTTCTTTACAGGCATCATCTAGTTGAAAAAAGAGATGAAGTAATTTTCTTTCCAATATTTGAATGATAAAAGTTTGAGGTGTCAAATTACTTAATCTATGCCAAAAGTACAACCCATCTTAATAAATGTAATGCATGTTTTAAATTAGGATTATTTATGTAAAATATGCCTGCTTAGATTTAGATGTATATGTTCATTTCTCCATTTTCCTGTTGTTCTTTTTTTCCCGAGCAATGATAACACGTAATGTTACTCGCTCCGAAATAAAAAATGTTCATACAGTAAACTCAAAAAATCTTAATTTTGGCAGAATGTTCTTAAATTTACCAAATGGAAACAGTTTGATTCATTGGAACAATTGAATCGTCAAGCAATATTATTCTGGAATTATTTTCAGAATTACTCTGTTGGATTAGTGTACATAAAATCAACTTTTTCGTATGAATATGTAATTAATAATTATTTATATTTTATCATTAAGGGCACCCCATCCTTTTATTGTTCATGAAAGAAATTGTAAATTAATATTACAAAGAAAATTAATTACTCAAAACATTCTTTCTATTAGCATAACTTAATTTTGTAAAGAGAATTAATTTAAAATTAATATTTACTATTATCTTTTCTGTTAAGACCGCTATAGTTTCTATTTTTAGTACTGCTTACTTTTTTCATCTTCATTCTTTTATCTCTTGTTGATGCGTTTCGGGACCAGTCCATTGCCAATAAAGAAAATAATTGAATATTTTGTTTCTATTAAATTTAAATATTATTTCTCTCTTTTTAGTGAATTCATTACTTTATATATTTTTAAATGAAGGCTATTTATTTATTTTTTCATTTGTATTTGCAGAAAATTTCTCTACTTGTGTTTGCAGTATGGTATCCTCTGTTTCTTGATCAGTGATTTGCTGTTATTGTTCAAAATAATGATATCTGTACTTATTTTACTATCAGGAATTTTTTTTACCAATTTTGTGATACTGGTACTTTCTTTTCAGTAATTTGTATTTTCCGTCCATATTCTATCAAACAAATTGTTGCTCTGTACTTTGAGAGTAGCAACTAGTATCAAGATTGAGCATCTCGTAAATTATCTATTGCAAATCCATCAATTTTTAATTTCAGGGATATTTTTTCTTTTGTAATAAAAATGGAAAATATATTTTGGTCCTCAGTTGCAATCCGGTGCGAAGAATTTCATTTTAATATTGTCACTTGCAAAGTTTTGTAGATGTGTTGGGCCATTATTAATAGATAAAATTGCATTTCTAGGTGTATCTTTACTAGCCAAAATTTGTTCACCTGTTTTAATGTCTTATAAAATAATTTTTCAAATAAATACATATTCCATCCCGTGGTTTGTGTAATACACTGGTTATGGATTTTTTAATGCTGTAAGGTTTTTGGATTTATCAATATACATTGAAAATGAAGTGTTTATTGAAGCATTATGGCCTTTGGATTGCTTGGCATTTCTGCCACCACCCCATTCAGTCGCCTTAAGGTATAAGACTGAATGTCTGTGCCACGAACAGCTACTTAGCCTCAAAACAGTTAAGCGACCAATGTCCTAACTAGCTCCTAGAGCTAACCTAAAAACGTGAGTGGAATAAGTGTGGTACCATACACCACTCGTTTACTTGTCCCACCGCCCACTTGTCATATTCACTAAAATGGGTACGCGCATTCCATCAAATACTAAAACATGTATTACTATCAATAATAAAATTTATCTCATCAAAGACAACAATTCGCTGTCACGTCTAGGCCACTGAATTTCAGTAAGCACTTGTCCACCATTAAAGCGCTTGGAGGCTTAATTTGGCTCATATCCAGCCATATCTCTTGGTTAGGTTCCTACAGCAGTGTGGTAGGAGTCTTTTCCCATAGGTAAACTATTGATGTCAGTAGAACAAAGCAACCGCATCAAGGAACTCCCACCGTGTGGGGCAGCTTTCGCCATATTGACTCGCTGCTTGTGAGTGGCCAATTTTCCCCTTGACCTCTTAAGATCCAGGGTGGCCTGAGTTCTGGAACCCCCAATAGCTAGACAGTCAAACATCATGTGTTCGTTTGAGTGCACCTCCCCGCAGACGCACAGCTCATCAGCTGCCAGGTGGAACCGAAACAAATATTGGTTTAAATTTACATGGTAAAAGCATTATGGCTTGCCAATACTGTTATTCTGTTTTTGAATGTTTTATGTTAAGTGGAGCAGATTTTCCCCCCTTTTTCATCAAGAGATTTCTTGCGTAGCAGTTTAAAATTTAGTCCTATTCAGTTCATATTAAAAAAAGTTGTTCTCTCTTAAAATCTTATATGATTTCTTTAAATTGAGTTTTGAGAAGCAGTATTTCATCGACTGATAATTCTGAGATGTGTGGTTAATTGAAACCCAACCACCAAAGAACACCGGTATCCACGATCTAGTATTCAAATCCGTGTAAACATAACCGACTATGCTAGGACTTGAACACTGGAACTGTCAACTTCCAAATCGGCTGATTTGGGAAGACTTGGTCAACCCAGTGGGTCGTTATTTATCTATCTATCATTAAAATAACTTGCCGCCACCCCAGTCTCTTTCATTGTGGAAATTAATTTTAAATGTTGCAATAATATATTGCTGGCCAGAATATGACATTGTTAACTTGTTGTGACATCTTATATCATCTAATGCTCACACTCAATTGCAGAGCAATCCTCTGGTTTTTTAAAATTTTTAATTAAATAATTATTTTGAATTGTGTAAAAAAAAATTTCAATCCCAATTAGAACCCGGTTTTGTCTTTTTTTAATTTGATATTAGGTGTTGACAAAATTATTCAATCCTGAATAAGCATTTAGTATTATTTGATTACCTATCAGATGCCTTTCTAAAGTTCTGACTATGCCACATTTGCCTGGGAAATGATAATACATGAATTTATTCGATGAAGTGATAGTAATATAACCACTTGTTATTAGCTGTTCATTTATCTTCATTCACTGCATATATATTAAATATAAAATCTTAAGAAATAGTTCGGCAATCAAAGGTGTTTATAATGTAGATATTAGAACAAAAATGAAAATTTGCAGTTTAAACTCAAACACTCGAATTAAAACTTTCTACTTTCTTAATAAACCCCCCTCAAAGATCTTATTTTATGACCTTTGTCTTATGGTGAATGGAATGGCTCTACCTATGTAAATAAATAGATAAGTGATTTTTGAGATTAAAATTTATGTGTACACACAGATATGTAATGTTGAACTCCTTCTGTAAAAACAATTGTTTTGTTTAAGAAATATATGAGATAAGGATGTTAAAACAAAATATGTTATTTCTAATCAAATCATTTTGCAATGACTAATTGTTTATGTATTTAGTTATAGTGTTACTTAGAGTTCTTTATTTTTTAAAATACCTCCACACTTATATAAAAACATCAAAAATTAAAAAAATGTTTGATGGTATGAAACAATGCATTCTGTTATCCTTATTTCTGAGGTGTTACTAAGGCATTGAGGTAATACCCTCATTTTCCCTGGAATTGAATTAATATCCTTTTTTCCCTGGCATTGAGATAATACCCTTTTTTCCTTGACGAGTGGGAAAAAACTGTCAGCATCAATAAAACTCCTCTTGCTTTTTATCTGTAAATGTGCTGCTGAAGTTTGGTCAGTTTTAAAAGGTTTTATATATTATTTCTGTTATACCGTTGCAGTATCATCACCCCAGATGTTTGCATTTATTTCAGCTTGTGTATTTCTGAGTTTAAAGCAAGAATTAACTATTGATTACTTAAATGCTTTAAATTTGCAGTGGTTATGAAGTAAAGTTCTTAGACCAAAGACAAGGAAAAGGTTCTTTTCCTTGTTATTTATCTTGGGTTAGTATCTTGGGTAGTTTATCATCATCATTATTATTATTATTAAAGAACAAAAAAAAAATCATTAATTTAACAAATTCTTGTAGTAAGAAGACAATAATATTACTTTTAAGTAGCAGTGGGCGTAGCCACTTATATAGCTCTCAATTTTATGAATAAAGATTTTTTTTAACTGTCTGTAAAGGAATTATAGATTAAAAAAAAAAACAGTAAATAGTTTTATGCTGGATTGTAAAAAATTAATTTGAATTGGGATCAGATGGTATAGCTTATTTCACAGCTTAATAAAGAATAAAAATGTTGTAGTGTAAAAATTTTATCTGATTTTTAAATTAAGACTAATTTATTTCCAAAAACTAAAGTTTTATTAAAATAGTCATGTAATAAATAATGAGTTCCATAGAAATTTAAACAGAAGGCGGCTGTAATAACATGTTATCATAGGTAGAATTGAATATAAGTAGGCGTTTGTTCTGGTAGTCTTATAATATCCATTTATTCCCTTCATACTTCCTGTATAGGTCTTAAAGTTTTGAATAAAACGTGGTTTTAAAATTGTTTCAATAATTATAATTGTAAAAAAATGAAAAGCTTTTTTTTCCCAAATATGTATGAGTTAAAAGGAAAAACAATTTTTTTTGGGGAGGGTAAATTGTGGCTTTCCTATTAATAACTTAATTCATTGGTTTAACTATTTTGGAATGCACAGATTAAGTTATTTTTGTTTAAGTTTAACCAAATTTGATGAGATATTTTATTGTATGATTTTTCGTTTTCTTGAAACAGTTAGCAAAATAATAGTTGATGCATTTATCAACTATAAAATGTCAATATTGAAAAAATTACTTAGCTTTCTCCATAATAATTTGATTGTGATTTGTAATTGATAAAAGAAAAAAAAAATCTAATCATTTTATTGTAGCAGTAATAATAACAATAGTAATTTGGTTTGCTTAATAGGAATAAATATATATCAGTAATTGATTTTCTTATGTAATTATATTAATATAAAGTTTTATCATAACTATTTGTATAAAGTTTTATTAATTATTTTCTCTTATCTTTAATTTCCATGTTCTATTTTAATTGGTTTTTTAATGATAACTGCTGCATTATTAAGAAATCAGCACAGTCCTGAAAATTTGAATCCTGAGAATAGGCATTATTTAGAAATATTAATTTTATCTATATATATATATATATAAAAATCAATGTTTGTTTGTCTGTCTGTTCTAACTTAACTCGAGATCTACGGGACAGATTTGTCTAAAATTTTGCACACCTACACTTTGAAGCCCTGCAGTTAACATAGGCTAATTTTTTTGGACCTCCGACATAACGGTTGCGAGTTATCGGCGTTAAAGTTACTTTTTCCCATTTCGACAACATTGGATTCATTTGTTCGCGTGCTTTAAATGTTAAATTTTATGTGATTTGAGTTAGTTTTTTCAATTCTCTGCAGATTTGAGTTCCAATTTTGATGACACTTAACGATTGTGAAAAGTAGCAAAGTACTCTTTTTGTAGATTCTTTATATTGCTGGTAGGAGATTTAAATCAGAGGTGGCAGAGAAATTAGGTTTTTACAATTCCCGAGTCGTATGAAATTATTTTTAACGTAGGCTATATATTTTTTTTATGCGATTTGGCGACGTGTAAAGTTAATTTTTTTACAATTTTTACATTATTGCATTTATTTGTTCGTATGCTTGAAAAGTTTAATGAATAGTTTTATGCAGTATTCAGTTTCTACACAATTATCCAAATTAAGACATTTTCTCTACTCAAGTTCTCATTAGGTCTTCTTAAATTTATCTCCAATACTTTGTTTTTCTGGATATTTTAGCTTATCTGTCAATTAGAGTAATGTGCGATTTTATTAATACACATGTGGATTTACAACCTTATACAATTTTTTTAATGTTGACTTCTACCTTTTTAATATGTTTTAGCTCTTTTCTTTTACTTTATCAAATTTTCTATTACTATTTTTGAATAAATATTCGTTAAATGTACAATGTACAGGGAAAATAAAACTAAATTTTACAACAAAATTTAAAACACTTTAATTCTTCCTTAAGGCTTATTTAATTTTCAAAATGACTGAGACTGATTTCCAAGAAAAATGTAATTTTTAGCTAACATTATTTTTCGACATTGAATTGATTAATTCTGAAAAGGGGTGAAGTTTAAACGTACAGTTATTCCTAAGTTTCATTTCATTTAGCGCACATGCATATGTAATTTTTTCTAAAAACATTAAGCTCTTAACTTTGAGTAAAGTTGATAATGTCAAAAATTTTCCAGTTGATAAAAGAACTTTGGAAACCCTGGAAAACCAAAGCGCCGAGCGGCTAGTAACAAATAAAATAAAATTCTCATTTATGCTTTTGTAGTAAAATATTTTGGTTTAACATGGTTTGAAAATGATTAACATTCAGGTTATTAAACCGTTTTTTGAACAAGCAATTATTAAGAGCTTCAAAAAAATAATAAAAACTTGGAAGTTGTGAAGACATTTAAAAGTTTCCAAAAATAAAACTCCAGGTTTCAGAGTCTGTACTCTACACAGAAATGTTTGAGGGATGGCTAGAATGCAATGCACATTCGCTCACAGTTTGTAAATGAAAAGAGATAGTCACATGATACAAATATTAAATAAATGTGCATTTTATTTGTAATAAAAAATACATTTATTTTTCCTTGCAGTTAACAGTTTTCCCCTGTCATCAACATTTTTCTCTGAATATTTTTCTCATTTTGTCAATGAAGGATCTCTTTTTTATCCATTACTATTATACTCTTTTTTATCCATTTTATTCATCTCTTTTTATCCATTACTTCATTGCATCCTTCAGTTAATCGTTCATAGTGAAATGAATACCTTTATATTCCTCTGTTTGCAGAAAGAAGAAAAAATCACAGGCACCAAATTTGTGAGTATAGGGGATGTAGAATAGGTTCAGATTTCAACTTTAAATCGAGACTATGTGTGTGGTTGAGGATTATCGTGTTGCACAGAATTATCGGCTCTACGGATTACCAAATATGACAGATCCGCTTCGTTTTA
Organism: Lycorma delicatula; assembly: GCF_047948215.1. NCBI lineage: Eukaryota > Metazoa > Arthropoda > Insecta > Hemiptera > Fulgoridae > Lycorma > Lycorma delicatula. The sequence goes on from NC_134455.1 coordinate 395,983,158, forward strand.
GTGGTTCTCATCAGTCAGAGCAACTGGTTGACCAGTGTGGGGTTCTCATCCTCAATATTCACTCTACCAGCTTCTAATGCTTAAAATTTTATTGCCTACCTACCCCCACACAGTATTTTGATCAACAGATTCATCACCATAAATGGTATTTAAACGACAATGAATGTCACTAATCTTCACTTTTTGCGCAGTTAAAAATTTAATCAATCGACACATTGTCAAGTGTGTACTGACTTCACAACAGTGGTTGCCGACAGAAAATGAGAACGTGAGAGTGTAGGTCAGTGAGTTTTGAAATGTTTGTAAAGAGGAATTTTAATCTCCCATTACATTCCAGTGTGTGTTGCATTTCAGTCACTCCTTATACATTTGTAGAATTGTTGAAATGTGGAAATGCCTCTTATCTTCATTCTGTTTCTGTAACATTCATAAGACAGTCACCAAATTATCAGGATCATTACATCTACCAACACATACAAACCATATGGTACTTAATGACTGGCGTGTGTAGTACAACCGTGTATTTAATTTATTTGTCCTTGCCAAATGGGCTGAAGATGAATATCTCTACCTCAATTTTGATATGAAGCCATTTAAGACCAGTGGTCTGGAAACTCAGGAGTATCCTCTATCTGGACTTATTTTGAATGTCTATTGACTGCCCTTAGCTGGCAAATGAAGTCTTCTCTAATTTTCCTCATAGTCAACATCATCTAGTCGCTGTACAGTTAGAAACAAACTCTTCTTTTCAACAGGAATAGAGCTGGTTACAAGCTAGTGAAAAATTCTATCAAAGCTTCCTTGAAAGTGACAGCCAAGAAAATGTAGACAAGCATCTTTGCGACATGATTGGGAAAGTGGATGAAAACTGTACAACTAGTAGACATCTAGTAGGAAAGCATGGCCACATCCAAGAAAACTAGAAAGTGGAAACCCAAAGTACTAGGAGTTGTAAAGGCCAAGTTCAGTTACATTATGTGTTGTAGCAACTTGTAAGAGGAAGTTACGATACACAACACTAGCAATTTGCAAACTCAAATAGGAATTCAAAACCCCTGTGTTAGGTAGTGCTACAAGAAAGAGAGCATCTTTATCCTTTCATTAATAAGTAAATCTCAAGAACCTCATGGAATCCACCCAAAATTTTTCATGCGTTGTCAAGTTTACAAGAATTTTGTGGATCTGTTTTTCACCTTTTATAGTCTGGAAACATCCTCATTCCATTAATCCAATCAAGGAATATAATTATACTGAAGACTGATAAAAAGCCTCTGAAAGATCCAGAAAGCCACCTCTGATTTCTTTGCTGTCTACTTCTTTTGAAATTAATTTGAAGACTTTTCCTTTTCAGTAGACCTGAGTCCAGAAAAACATAATATGATATGATGAGTATATATTCATCAAACAAGGAGACTTTCAGCCAATTTATACCTGTGTGACTCATGACTAACTGAAGGATGATTCAAAAAAATAACTTGGAAGTCGGCAGTTATTACTCAAGTGTGATGTATGATGTAGACTGGTGTCAAGGTATAATTTTCAAAGTTATTCTACTGTACATTGTAAAGCCATTGCCAGACTGATAAGCAGAACGCTACATAATGGAAAGTTCCGAGTTAGGGGAATAAAATCAGCAGGTTGGAAAAGCGAAATGTTGGGCTACTTACTGACCCCGATTGTTAGATTTGTATATTGCTGTCATGTCAGAAATGCATCTAGGAGGTTTGGTTTTAGTTATATTTGGGTAATCGGTATAAGAATATAATGCGAAGATTCAGAAGAAATTTATCTGCTGACTTAGCTATCATTGAAGAAATTTCCATGGATGGTCTTTCTTTTTTGCTGTTTAGTCTCCGGTAACTACCGTGTAGATAATACTTCAGAGGATGATATGTATGAGTGTAAATGAAGTGTAGTCTTGTACATACTCAGTTCGACTATTCCTGAGATGTGTGGTTAATTGAAATCCAACCACCAAAGAACACCGGTATCCACGATCTAGTATTCAAATTCGTGTAAAAATAATTGGCTTTACTAGGACTCGCTGGAACTCTCGGCTTCCAAATCAGCTGATTTGGGAAATAAATCAGCGTATAGGATAAACGGGACATAAATGTCCCGTTTATCCTATATAAACTGTAATGTGTTATGTAGCCTGTAATAAATAAGCCAAAGAAGATTTTTAAAAGCCTGTATGGATAAAGTGTTCTTGTTCACAGTTAAATTTTAAATATCAAGGTGTTACACTCTACCGCAGGGAGCAAAGAATCTTTTCTTTTGAAGAACACATAAAAAAAATCTAAGAAACTGATAATTAGAAATAAATTTCATTCAGAAACTACGTGGCTCAAGCATAATCGGCTTCAATACTTCAATGGTTTGTTTCTCTGCTGCATGGGTTTGGATAATCAAACCGTGTATTAAAAAATAGGACATTTAGTTTTGTAATACTATGAAAATCCCCCACCTCACTTTTGAAAAACTAATACTTTCTGTTTAGAGAATGTAAGGTTTGGGAAGTTAGCACCTAGCAATTCACTTCGATATAACTCAGGCAGAATCGTTATATAAATATAATAGCTATATTTTTTTTAATAACAATTTGATTCCTTATTTCCATTTTATTTAATTACTTTTTTGATGTAAAGCTTTTTTTTAATTGTAGTTTGTTTTAAAAGGTGTGTATGAATGAAATTTTATGCTTCTTGGACGGGTGTTGGCTGAATACAAAGGTGGGAATAATGAAATTTTAAAACTGCAATGGGGCTAGTGGTAATTCTGTTTCAGCTTTTCATATTAGAAGTATTAATAATTTACCTTATTCAGAGTTAAAATGTTACATTATACTGACTCATGCACTCTATGTTACTAGCAGCTTTAAAGTGAAATAGATATTTCTGTTTTTGGATTGTCTTAAGAAAGAAAAAAATTGCATAAATTTTTCCACTATACTGGCACAAGCATAATTAATTATCTATCATTAAAGAGCGGTTCAAACATATATTCTTACAGTTAAACTCTCGGGTGAGAAGTTCTGAAAAGATTTTTTTAGTTTTAATAATTAAAGGAATCTTTGTAGCCAGTCTTTTTTTCACACATGTTTAATGTAAAGTTTAGAATATTAATTTTTTCATTAATATTAGAAGAAGGGAATGTAAAATGGAACAAAAATATTAAGATTACTTACGAAAGAAGTCAATGATCTAAAATGTACTTTCATTGCTCTTGCTCTATTTCCCCTCATCGTAATATAGCATTGTCTGGCATAGTCCCAACATTATCCTAACACAATAGTTTCTATTCAAGTTCTTTAATGCCTGTTAAAATTTTAGATTTTTTTAAAGTAAATTTTCATTCTAAATCCAAAGTGAAATCTTTGAATTAGTAATTTTGAATTATCTTTAATAAAAATAGACATCGGTGTTATTGTTGGCTCTTATGTGTAATTCTATATTTAATTATTGAAATAAAAAATTATTCTTTACCATTCATGCATGTCTGTAAATAAAAAATAGTTCTGACAAACCTAACTAACAATTTGTAAATTGTGATTTTTATTATCTGTGTACTGTTGGAGTACTTAATAGCATACGTAATTGGAAAAAATACCATATAGGCATTGATTCTGGTTTTAATGTATATTATTTATCTGAAACTGGGGATTACTTGGATTTGAGTAATAGTAAGAAGGTACCCATCTTAAGACATCTTTTTTGATTACTGCAACTTAGAATTTTAAGATCGGTGTATATTGAGTTTTTAGGCTTTGCTTCCTTGATTGTTGTGATTATAAATAACAATATCTCCTGGTTATACATCACTTTGAAATATAATAGATTTGGATTCTATGTGTAATATCTTTTTCATGAAAATTTATTTATTTAATTTTTTTTCTCAAGTAAATGCTCTTCATTGTTTTAAAATCGTTAAGTTTTAATATGACTTCCATTACAACTTAAAAAGTTTTTATGTGTGGATGATTGCTGGCAATTTGTTTTGTACAATTATTTTTTCATGTACTTTCTGTTGCGTTTGTATATAATCATCTATTAAAAAATGAATTCTACAATGGCTTCATTTGTATAGATTTATACAGGATCTGGGGGGGATCTTCTTTGTTTTTAAGGCCAAAGGGAGCCCAAGTGCTCTCTAACCATGTACATTTAAACTAATATTTATTTCGGTTCCACCAGGCAGCTGATGAGCTGTGCATCTGCAGGGAGGTCCAATCGAAGAAACACATCATGTTCGACTGCCCAGCTCTGGGGGGGAGGGGCAGAACTCAGGTCACCCTGGAACTTAGAGGTCAAGGGGAAAATTGACCGCTCACAAGCAGCAAGTTAATGTGGCAAGAACTGCATTGTTGGACCGTGTGGGAGTTCCTTGATCCGGTTGCTTTGTTCAATTGACATCGCTAGTTTACCTAAGGGAAAAGACTCCTACTGCGCTGCTGTAGGACGCTAACTGAGAGATATGGTGGGGTACTAGCTAGATTAAGACTCCAAGTACTTTAATGATGTTCAGGTACTTGCCGGCATTCAGATATTTGGTAACAAATTACTGTCTTTGATGAGATAAATTTAATTATCGATAGTCATACATGTTTTAGTAGTTGATGGGGCACTTACCCGTATGGCAAGTGGACAGTGGGACATGCAAGCGAGTGGTATATGGTACTATGCTTATTCCGCTCGTGCTTTTAGGTTAGCTTTGGGAGCTAGTTAGGACACTGGTCGCAAAACTGTTTTGAGGCTCAGTAGCCATTTGTGGTACAGACATTCGGTCTGCTTATGCAGACTTAAGTTGCATAAGCAGATGCAAGAAAGCGACCAAATGAGGTGGCGGCGGGAGAAATGCCAAGCAAACCAATGGCTTCATTTGTGTCAATCTCTCAGAAATTTAAAGATCTGTTTCTTCTTTAAAATGGCTACGTCTATTTACTTTCTTGAAGTAGGCACAATCCAAACATTTAATTCTTATGATGAGTGTGAATTACTACCTTCTAATATTGAAGCTTTTATGATTTTTTTAAACATTACATTTACTAAATAATGTTCTGATTTTGAATTGTATAGTGAAGTGAGGGAGGAAAAACGATTTAAAACTACTGGTAAAAATGCTTCAAAGTTTCTTCCCATAAAATGAAAATAATTATAATTGCGTGTTTTTTCAACAGTTGATCTTGCAATATATAAATTATTTGGTTTTGTTGAGATATATAGATTTTAAAACCGAATATCTGATCTCAACATGCCGTATTAATGTGCAGTATATAATATAACAGTCAGTTCATGGATGATCCTGGCCTCTCATTACATCCCAACTTTCAGCAGCCCTCCACCTCATATCCAGCCTTCACATTATCCAACCATCATTTTCTGTCTTCCTCTCCTTCCCTGCAGTTTTCCAGTGAATATTTTTTTTAATTGCTCCATCGTTCTTTCAACATGTTCAACCCATCTAATTCTTCTTTGCTTCACTAATTTACAACCGTGTAAGTGTAGCGTGAAGTCTTAGAATTTTTTAAATTGAACAAAAAAGTAGAATAGGCAGAAAAAATATAAATTGATTGTCTTAACAATCAAAATGCCAGAATATTTGATTTAAAAAATTATTTATGTAATAGAACAAACTTATAATTTGTACAATCAACAGTAATATCTTCAAAACACATCAATGAAAATGCAGTTACAATAATAGTATAAATACAATAATAATAGTGTTGTGTTTAATCATTACTAACAATAAAGAATATGCAACGTGTACCGATGTTCTGAAAAACAGCATGTTAGAAAAATAAACAAGTGTTGCATTTTTAACTTCATCGTATGTCTTGAAAAATTGGTGGTTGCCATTTCAGGCTAAAAAATTAGGAATTTATAAAATTAATATATAAAATAAGTAATTTATATGTTAGGTAATGTTACTCCACTGCAGGTATGCTTACAATGTTTAAAAAAAATAATAAATAAAAAAGGGAGGAAAGAAGAATGGCAGAAAAAATAAGATCGCCAGATACATGAATCGTGCGACCGTGTAGGGCCAGGGGCAGCCTTCTTGTAGAGGGCATCATGGCTTAAACCACACGCAAGAGTGGTTTGAATCTAGGTGCCTGATGAAGCATTAAGGATCCTCCAAGGTATGTGGTGAGGGTGCATTGGACGGAGGGTATGTGTGGGATGCTTACTCAGACCCTGAGTATGTAAGGGAAGGGTGGGTAGCCTTCTTTAAACCCACCGAGTTGGTCTAGTGGTTAACGCGTCTTCCCAAATTAGCTGATTTGGAAGTCGAGAATTACAGCGTTCAAGTCCTAGTAAAGCCAGTTATTTTTACACGGATTTGAATACTAGATCATGGATACCGGTGTTCTTTGGTGGTTGGGTTTTCAATTAACCACACATCTCAGGAACGGTCGAACTGAGAATGTACAAGACTACAACTTCATTTACACTCATACATATCATCCTCTGAAGAATTATCTAAACGGTAGTTACCGGAGGCCAAACAGGAAAAAGAAAGAAAAGGGTACCCTTCTTGAGGAGGAACAGGCTGGCCATCCTCAAGCGGAAGGTTTGCAGGCTCTGATGATTCAAGGGGGATCCCGATGGGTGGGGTCTGAGAGGCCCCAAGGTAGGGCGGGTTTAGTCACCTCCACGACTCATAGATGCGGCTGAGGTAACACCTTTCAGGTGAATGCCGGTCGCACTGTGTGAGTTTAAAAAAGGTTTGAAAAAAAGTATGCCTATAATATGGGTTTTGATAAATATATTTCCTATTGCATAACAGGATGTTTTGGTATATATTATAAACTAGTCCCCTTCGCAGCTTTGCCCGTGCTTTATTGTTACTTGCATTTCCTGTAGCGGTCAATCTTTTTATTTTATGTTTTTTAGTCAAGTAACCAGAAGCTGTTGCAGGCAATCACACATACGGTAACAGTGTGTTGGTTGAGCATAGCACCTTATACAAAAAATTGAAAATGGTCTTTAAATATTTATCTGGAGAGTATCTGAAAGCCCAAATCTACTGAATATCTCGTTTAGTATAGTCGGGATTGGGAAAATTTGCAATCATTGTTCACAAATGTTTACCTTTTTTCACCCCCTTACAAGGTAAATTTCAAAAATTTAGAAACTGGTTTATTCACATGAAGATTACACGCGCCAAAAATCAAGTTGACTTTTTCATTTGTTATCTAGAAACAAAAAAAATAGCAGGGTTTTAAATAAAACAAAATTCCATTTTAACTCTTGAAACTTGGAATTTCAAAAATCTAGAAATTGGTTTTTAGATATTCACTTGAAGATTACACACACACACACACACACAAAAAATCAAGCCGATATCTTTGTTTATTACCAAGAAATTATAAAAATAGTAAATTTCATTATCCCATTTTACCCCTAAACTTGGAATTTCAAAAAATTTGTTTATTAGTGTGCAGTTACACCATAAGAAAAACATGTACACAAATTTCCAGCAATTTATTTTCAGTAGGTTTTGCTTGGCGTTGATTATGAGTCGCTCTTGATATGTTGTTTTCAATTTCAATAAGGCATCTATTGAAAATATCTTGGAAGCACTTGCTGTAAGAAAGGCACATGAGAATTTAGCAGCTTGCCACCTTACTGTCCAAATGAGAAATGCAGCACTGTAACAGATATTTATTATTTACATGTTAACCGTGATCTGTTAGATTGAGATTGTGCGTGATGTATGCAAAAGTTGGTTCAACTAGGAAATATCCTAGATATATTATAAGAGCACCCAATCGCACCTCCCAACAGCACCACAGGGGTATCCTCTTTGTTGCCAGTTGATGATGATTATGATTAGTCTACTTCCCATGAGGTGCTTGCATACCTCAACACTTTAGCCTCACACGCAGCACCCATGGGAAGCCTATTGTTAAGGATAAATTTTTTAATTTATTTAATATTATTTCATTTAACATAAATCTAAGTCTATTATTATTGTAATATTCATTTAAATCATTCAGTTCAAACCTAGCTCACAGTTCACTGTTCATTAATTCAATTCATTAAAGTTTGGGCTTCAATCGGCAAATCTCCACTACTGCATACACATATATATATATATATATTTTTTTTTTTTCTTTCCCCAATCACCCTCTACCTCTTTAGTATAGATATGTAATAGTATGTACATAATTTTTTACATGTACCGTATACATTTATTTTTTGTTTATTTACATTTTTAATTCAAAATAAAATTAAGGAATACGAATTCATATTTTATTTATGGAGATAAGTGAAATCACTTAATAATACACAATATTTTCATTTTTTTTCTTCACTATTATTTCTATTTCTGAAATTGTAAAAGTTACAGAAAGCTTTAAATAGGAAACTTCATTTATGTTTTCATAACTATTAAAAATATTTTATGATATTGTTCAAATCCCCTTCTATTTTTCTAACATGATGGCCAGTTTTATTATTTGAAAAAAAAATTTTTTATTTATATTTTTTATTATTTTTTCAATAGAAAGTCATTTTAAGGCTTTTTTATTCTAGGATATTTTTACATAATGTTCTTGCATTATATAGTATGATCTACGGATGCATATCTGTACATTGAATCTAAGTATGCAGAGTAGGAAGTTTATTTTTATGATTATGTTTTAGTGGAATGGTTTATTTAAAATGTTAATTTTTTTTTACAATTATAAAATTGTTGGTGTGTTTCAATTAACAGTTTCATACTGCTTTAAACATACAGCCTGTACCTATATTGTGTATAAATCTCATTGTGTTTTTGTAAAAAAAAAAATCAATATTGACACAAATAATGGTTTATACAATCTAACACTAAATAATTACTTTTAATAAACTTAAAAAACAAATACAGGCAATTTTTTACTGCACAATTATAAGTTTATAAAATAAAATCTCTTAAAACAAAATAAAAATAAATCTCTAAAACAAAGTCTATAAAACAAAATCTCCATCTACAGAAAACAAGTCTTTTTTTTCTTTGGTTTGTAGATTTCAATGGAAATATCCATTTTGACTAGTTCTGGCGTGATGTACTTTTTTTTGAGATAGAGGAACCCCATTTACAGCTGCCAAAGAAGTGTCGGACTCTCTAACAAGTTCCTCAAGCTCTTACAGAAAATGCGTATGTATTCGTGCACACTATCGAGTAAACCTCCACCTCCTGGGAAACCGCTAATAAAGCATTACTTCAGGAGGGGGGTAAGCGCCCACACACAAATTCAGTGTCCACTAGTAAACATCATCCATACCAAACCGCTGCAAGAATACCTAAAGAGAAAAAATCAGAAAAAATAGAACACCTAAAAGGTACTAAGACGTACCGTACGCATTTGTACATTCATACAATCAAGCCAACACAAGACAAACGCACAACAATCATGAAGACATGGCCACAAGAAATAACTTATCCACCACAGCACACTCAAAAGTTAATTAAATTTCCACAATCTCACCCAGAGTACACAAACACACATTCACCGGTGTGACGCCTGTGATGTGAGCCTAACAATGTGAGTGTCGTAGCCAAATAAAATTTTAATTAATGAATTTTAATGTATCGGTTCGAATCAGATTTCATCTTTTTTTTTTAATTTAAATATATTGATTTATTAGTAATTATTAACCGTTCATTGTAAAAGAATTCTTACAATGAATAATAATTCAATAACAAAAAAAGAAATTTTTAATATCAGAAGTGATTAATGAAATAAAATTTTATGTACTTTTCATTTTTTTAAATATGTGTTTATTATGTAATTTAATAAGCATACAAGGAAGTAATTTGATGTCTATATCAGTTTATTTTTTCTTCACAATATTGCAGCGGTGTGTTCCCTTTGTCCCCACATATGCGATGAAATTTGTCTATTATTTGAATTAAATCATTGTTTATATTAATTCCATGGTTTTTTCATCAAGTTATGTAGTCCTCTATTTTGCTTGCCGATTAAATGTTGTACAGCTTATTGCTAATATCAGTAGCATGAGGAACGTGAACCCGATGACAAACCCTTAGCATAGCTCAGTCAAATAACTAAATCCAATGTCATTTGAAAGCAAGTTATTGTTTTAGTGTTTGTTTTGTTTAGTGTTGCAAATTTACTATTTTGTTAAAAATAGTAAATTTGCAACACTGTAGACTCGGATTCAAAGTAGATGCATGTGTATGTAGATGCAGATAGTGATAAGCATCCTGAGAAACAGTTGGGTTTAGGAATTAAAATCCAAGAATAAAAAAATACTAAATTGATACTTTCCCCTGGAAAATTATATTAGAATTATGAGTTAATGGTGGGAAAAATTCAGTTAGCTGTCATATTGGTTTTCATCTTTGAGAGTATGTAGTTTTGAGGACATCCCAACCCCTGTAGGGGAAAACACCCACCTTGTGGTGATTCTGGTTGCCACCCCCCATTCCTAGCCCTGATGGGCTTTAACGGGAGTCGTTTTTCGCCCTCTAACTTTTTACATGTCGTAGTAATAAGCCAGGCCTCGTGGGGTGATACCGATGTAAGTGTCTCGATGGACATTTACATTGGTGATAAAATCTTTAAAATGATGTTTTCAAAAACTGCCGACAAAAAATTTGAGGTTTTTCCTTTTTTATAAATTGGCTGCCAGCAATATTGGAAAAATGGAAGCATTTAAAAAAAAGGCAATACAAAACTTTTTAATGCTCGTGGACATCTCCACTTGATGGACATGTGCAGTTCTCCTTTTAAAGTTTTTTATTATACGATTTTTATTGTTCATTGTACACCAGGAGTATAGATTACTGTCTTACAGAAACATATTTTTAATAATGAAGGTGTGTGTGAGGGTATGTTTGTAAAGCTGTACTTGTGTATCTTAATGAAATCCTTAAAAATGACACTCCATGATGAAATCAAGTGAAGAATTTAAATCAAAGGTCAATAATGTTATATTTATTGTTACCAAACTATATTGAGAACTCGGGTTGATTGTATTGTAGTATCTGGTTCTTTTTAAATCATATGTATATAACAAATGTAAAGGTATAACTTTAATATTTTGTTAGTTTTTCATGTTGATAGAAACAATACTATCGGTTAATAATGCGACAATTTACTAATTCAATATTTGTTTCAGGCTTTTGTTACTGATGTCTTCGAAAAGGAGGTTTCAGTCGCCTTTGAGAATGAGTAAGTAAATTAATTATTTTATGTTACGAAAAAAATTAATTTCATTTTGATGAAAGTAATCTTTTTTTTTTTTTTTATCCAACCTTAACAGACCTAGCAGTTTTATATGTACATCTGCTCACACCTATCCATATATTTCAACTTCATATTTTATTGTTGAATTCATGTAAATTACACGAACTATTATTATTATGAAGCTAAGATACGCAATTTATAAACTATTTTGGCCATTGATATTTGTTGCTGTATTTCCTTGTTTCATACTTTTGTTTTAAATGTAAAGGTTTCAGTTGTTTATGATCGTTATAATATTATTTTGTCGTATAAGTTTATCTGTAAAAGTTTCAGTTGTTAATGACTGTAATAATCTGATATGGTTAAAGTTTTCTGTAGAATAAAAGAACTAAAAAAAACATGAATCAAAAGGAAGAGCTGGAGGCAGGATAATAATCTAATTCAACACTTTATCGCATCCAAAAATACGGTACGTGGTTTTTAAGCACATTGTGCTTAAACACCATATTTGGTTTAACCGAATGAACAATAAAATGTCAATACAGATAATATTTTTTAGTATTATTAGATAATCACTTAATAAAATTCTGCTTAAAAAACTATAGTTGAATGGTACTTAATTTAAATTTCTATGTACACAGAAACAAATATGTAATTAGTTTTTACTAATTATCTTTTGTTTCACCCTTTCAGCTTGTTTTTGGACATACTTTGTGTTTTTGATCAAAGAGCCCTTGCTTACAACTAAACTGCTTTCATATTCCTTCCACCGACTAAACTAGAAAAAGGAATGAACCAGGAACATTCCAATCACACGCGGAGTAAAAAAGAACTGCCTTGTACCAGCACGCTAGGGTCGGCACTGCATGAGCAACAGTACAGTCCTGCGCGTGCAGCTTTCTATGTGTGCATGCGCACTACAGCCAAACACTATGCCGCTGGAACTGTGAAACAAAAAGTTTTCATAAACTGGGAGATGGCTACTGACAGTAAGCTTAAAGATTATATATTGTACAACTATAAAGAAAAAAGGACTCATTGTATTAAATGTAGGCAGAAAGAGTTTCTTCAACTTCATAGTGATATATATTAATTAAATATATCGGCTTGAAATAAAGACACTAAACCGTGTATAAAAGCATCCCATAACAAAGAAGTCTGTATTTTGTGTACTCCCTTTTACAAAGAAATCATAATTCTAGACATATAATGACGACCTGAGTATTCATATACACAAAAATTGCCATATTTTAGCTCATTTAAACATGAAGTGTTCAAACAACAATATTTAACAGATAGATAAATTTTAATTTATTACATCTTTCAAGCAGTTCCTAATTATATACTGTGATATCTCGAAAACCTTTAATTGATAACATACTGATATAAATAAAAATAGCAATACTTGTATAAGACGCCTGGTAGAATAGCATTATATTATGGTGTAGGTTACAGTATGTAAAGTCTAATGGTGTTATTGGCAGTATTTTGTGGGATATTATTTATTTAATAATCAGTCAATGGATTAATTTAAATTTATAGATTGGACATCCCTAATATCTTTGGCTACTTCCAAAGTGACAGTGCTGTGTATTTTTGGTATTAAAATTATCGTTGGCTTTTAAAAGGATTTACCTGTAAAAGCCGATAACTATTTTAGATAACATTTTAAATTAAAAAAAAGTATTTTTACACTGTTAACTACACACTACTGTTTTATACAATAGCTAAGCTTTAATGTACTTTTGCACATACGTTTGATCTGTAGTATGTCATTTTATGTATAAATTTTTTTGTATCGAGTAGGTGGCAGCCAGAGTCAAAATTCCCATTTGAACAGGTTCGGTTACCGCCAGCTAAAGAACCTGAAGGGCAAAAGCCTGAGTTTAAAGAAAATCAGGATGTGGAAGTGTTTTCACGAGCCAATGACCAGGAGTCGTGTGGTTGGTGGAGAGCTGTTATAAAGGTCAGTTTTTGTAGTTATAGTTGATTTATATTTTTTTTATGAATATTTTATTTGTGAATATAAAGCACAGTTTTATTCTTTAGTGCTTCTTTTTCAAGCAGTGAAGTGTTATAGCTAAGTAATTTTTTAGTTGAGGTTAGGTTTTTCAGTAATCACAGAATGTGTTGTTTGTTTTTACCACAAAATATATTTAATGAATAAATAATTAACAGTAAGAAAAGATCTTTTTACTTGGGATGTGTTTGTTTTATTACTCACGTCATAAATTTTAATTGAAATAGTTCTTTCATTTCTTTATTTATGATGTAATATTAACATCAGTTATTATTGAAATAAATTCAAAACTAAAGTGCATTTCATGATTTAAAAAAAAATAATGTAAGTAAAATTAAACACCATATTTCATAATTTCATTGTGAGAAGTTGTAAAAGATGTACCATTCGGTTAGGTTTATCAAGTGACCTGATTTAGAGCTCAGTTTTTAACTGCTTTATGTTCAGATAAAGTAAGGAGGGCAAATTCTTTCTCTGTATTTGAGAAGAATAACAACCACATCTATCCCAATATCATCTGCTATTAAGCATTTGTCAGTTCCTTCGTAGAATGATGAACATAAGAAAGCAGTTGGGAAATTTTTGGAAGATTATGAAACTTCATTTATAAATGAACAAATGAATATAATTCATTATAACGCCTTAAATATTTGATATCAAACAATCATAGAATTAGTAAGCTTATGTTGAATTGTGTGGAGTGACAGATTATTGTTATGCGGAGGAAACTTGTAAGATCCATATGCGGGTGGTTGCAGACTCCTTATCTTAGGACTGTTGGGCCACGGTATTGCTTATATGTCGTCAGAAAATGTTGCCTATATATTAGCAAATAAATCTTTTGTCATTTTTCTGCACTAGTCCCTACAATCCAGAATTTCAGAAATAAATTACTTGAACTAAGTTACTTTACCAGTAGAAGAATAAAGTCTATTGAATGTTATCAGTCGTATGAAAATTATAATATGCTGTGAAACACTTAAATGTCACTGACTGTAAATGATATCATTTACCTATTTATGCAATAAACAATGTACATAAATTCGTATAACAAAGTTTATAAACAACTTATTTTACAAAGTCTTTGTGTGTTCTATTACAGTCAATTTGTATTTTTATTTGAAAATCCTTACCTACCGATTGATGTTTTTTTCCAGATGTTAGGGGTGATGAGGGTAGCTTAACTCCAGTTTTTAACATCCCCCATAGATTTTCGAAAAAATCAAAAAGTTTTTGAAATGCGTTTTTTTCTGAATCTATGCATTTTAGAGAAAGGTTTTTCAAACAAAAAATGTACAGGACATTCTCCTCTACAATTAATGTCTTTGACGTTATGCCGTATAATTTGAAATTGAAATTCTAGGTGGCGCTGAAGTTGTAAAAAAGTGTTTTTTTCGGTTTTTTCACCAGAAAAAAATTGTTTTTCGTCTGTATTGCATTTGGAAAAGTTGTTAATCTCAAAAAAACAGACAACTTTTATTTAAACAATTTTCTTGTACGTCTTACCGTTTAGCTCTGTCTACCGGAGCTGTAGCTTGTGAAAGTGTGAAAATGTTGTGAATTGGGCACATGTTCGAAACCGGTCTACTCTTTACAACTTCGTTTACAACTTCAGCACCACCTAGTATTTCAATTTCAAATTAAACGGCATAACTTCAAAGACATTAATTGTTGAGGAGAAATGTCATTTTTTGTTTGAAAAACTTTTCTCTAAAATGCATAGATTCAGATAAAAACGCATTTAAACAATTTTTGAGTTTTTCAAAAATCTGTGGGAGGGGGATGTTAAAAATCTGGAGTTCAGCTTCCCTCATCACCCCTGATGCATGGACAAAAGATCAATCGGTAGGTAAGGATTTTCAAATACAGCCTATTTTGATGACAAATTGCCTGTACTATTCTGTTAAAGCAGAAGGAGAATGCCCTATCCTACATCTATCTATCTATCTACTTCTTTGAAACGTTCTGTATAAGCTGATGGAAATGAAAAATGAATCACAAATTGGTGTGAGATATCTTAAAAAGAACTCTTATTACACCAAAACATAGTGTATTCAGATGCGACACAACATCCACCAAATCATTATAGAAGCAACTGTATAGAATGCTAATATTTTGATGATGCTATCTTCTTTGATTCCCAAGTATACCAGTTTGGTACACTTGGTAGAGATTAATATTGAAAAATGGAAGCAGTAAAACGTGGATGGCAATATGCTATACCTATAAAAAAATGACTTTTGATTATTACATTTATATCCATCTTTTGTTAATTCATTACAACTTGTATTCACCTTATACAGCTCTGTATCATATTTTAGTTTGTTTATTGCAGTATTTAAAAGAAAATATTCCTTAATTTATTCCCGTACCAGTTTTCTAAAAATATGTTAAAATTTAATTGTATTTGTTTTATGAAGTGACTTTTTGTTCGGTTGTGACATTTAGGTTCTATTAATACATATCTGGTTATTGCTATAAAAAAATGTTGAAATTTTATAAAATATTTAGTTGATAAATGATAGGAATTTCATTTGTTATGAATAATGATGTTTTCAATTTTTGTAATGAAAGGAAAATTTATTTTGCAGCGTGAAGAGAATTTTATCATCGTTTATTATTAAGGTATACAATATTGTATGTAATTGTACCTCTTGTGTTTAACTTAACAAAGTATTTGACAGAAGTACTTGTTAATACTACAGCTGAATTTATTTTGTACCCTGTTTCACTAAGTTTAAATTGTGAAAATTCCTTTAAATTTCTTAAGAGTTGAAATCTTGTTTAAGTAGTAATTGGAAATCATGAATATATTTAAAGTAGTGTTATTGTATTAACACATTTAACTGTTTTTTTGTTTTTGTTTTTTGTTTTGTTTTGTTGTTAGATGATAAAGGGTGAGTTCCATGTTGTGGAATACGTCGGCTGGGATAACAACTTTACAGAGATTGTTTCGAGTGAATGGCTCAGGCAGAAGAACACCAACCCTCCTATTGATAATAATACGTTCATAAAGTTTGAAATTGATGTGCCAGAAGAATGCAGGGAATAGTACGTAAACAGTTTTTAATGTTTATCTAAAAAAATTGCTAACTAGAATTTATGGTAAAGTTACACTGTTCAAACATTAACATTCTTAATCGATTGATAATTGTAATATTCCTTAAAAATCTGGAATATTGATGGAAAGTCCACTTACCTGTTTGTATAGTTTTTTATCTTGTGTTTTTAAAATCTTTGTTTTGATTGACCACATGTGCACGCATGCGTGCACACTTTTTTTTAGTGTTTGAATATTATTTTTCCATATTATTTGTTAGTTATTTGGGCTAATTTATCCTGTATAAATAATGGCTTTAATATATATAACCTAACTGTGTATGTTGATTTAAATTGCATTTCTTAGATAAAGATTGTATACATAATGATTATGTAGCTTAACGCGCCATGCATCAAAAATCATAACTAGAATTCTGTACAGAAGAATTAAGAGGAGAGTGGAAGAAGTGTTAGGAGAAGAACGATTTGGTTTCAGGAAAAGCATAGAGACAAAGAAAGTAATTTTAGGCCTCAGATTAATAGTAGAAGGAAGATTAAAGAAAAACAAACCGACATACTTGGCGTTTATAGACCTAGAAAAGGCATTCGATAACGTAGACTGGAATAAAATGTTCAGCATTTTAAAAAAATTAGGGTTCAAATACAGAGATAGAAGAACAATTGCTAACATGTACAGGAACCAAACAGCAACAGTAACAATTGAAGAACATAAGAAAGAAGCCGTAATAAGAAAGGGAGTCCGACAAGGATGTTCCCTAGCCCTGTTACTTTTTAATATTTACATAGAACTAGCAGTTAATGATGTTAACAATTTAGATCTGGAGTAACAGTACAAGGTGAAAAGATGCTACGATTTGCTGATGATACAGTAATTCTAGCTGAGAATAAAAAGGATTTAGAAGGAACAATGAACAGCATGGATGAAGTCCTATGCAAGAACTACTGCATGGAAATAAACAAGAACAAAACAAAAGTAATGAAATGTAGTAGAAATAACGAAGATGGACCATTGAATATAAAAATAGGAAGAGAAAAGATTATGGAGGTAGAAGAATTTTGTTATTTGGGAAGTAGAATTACTAATGATGGACAAAGCAGGAGAGATAGAAAATGCCAAATAGCACAGGCGAAATGAGCCTTCAGTCAGAAATATGATTTGTTTACATGAAAAATTAATTTAAACATCAGGAAAAGATTTTTGAAAGTATATGTTTGGAGCATAGCTTTATGTGGAAGTGAAACTTGGACGATCGGAGTACCTGAAAAGAAAAGATTAGAAGCTTTTGAAAAGTGGTGCTATAGGAGAATGTTAAAAATCAAATGGGTGGATAAAGTAACAAATGAAGAGGTGTTGCAGCAAATGGATGTAGAAAGAAGCATTTGGAAAAATATAGTTATAAGAGGAGACAGACTTATATGTCATGTATTAAGGCATCCTGGAATAGTCGCTTTAATATTGGAGGGGCAGGTAAAAGGAAAACATTTTGCAGTATGACGTATGTAAAACAAATTGTTAGGGATGTAGGATGTAGGGGGTATACCGGAAACAACTAGCACTAGATAGGGAATCTTGGAGAGCTGCATCAAACCAGTCAAATGACTGAAGACAAAAAAAACATAATGAGTAAAAATAGTAAAATTTAAATGGCAGGAGAGGATGATTTGTGTATGTAATAAGAAAAATTACTTAATTTTGCCACAGTGGATATTTGTGTTTGTAACTCCAGAAATATTAATGTGGGGGAATAAAATCGCTGTTTGTATTATATGTAATAATTTAAAACTACCTTAAAATGAGTTTAGTTAAGTGAAATTTTAATATTTTAGTGAAAATGATTTTTGGAAATTTACTTGTCTTAATGATAATATATGTTCAAATCTGAAGGGATTTTTTTTTTTTAATTTAGGGAGTTTTCTATTTAGAGAGGTAAAATAATGAAATTCAAATATTGTATAGAAAAATTTCACAATTTTATAAAAATGTATGTTAATAAATGTAATATTCTACAGTATTAACTTATGTTGGAAAAGAAAAAAAATGTGTATAGTATTACGTAAAAATTAAAAAAAAAAATGAAATAACAATACAATACTTTTTAATTATATCTTCAAAAAAGAAACACTAATACTTTCACTGCTAACTTTATAGAACGCAATACCATGTCTTTTTTGGAATTTTTCTTGCTATCTATTACTCGCTTTAAATTCTTTATGCCCCAACACCTCTGCAAACATTGTGCTTTTTTTACGATTGGACCCCCTAAACTGACAGTATTATCTCTACATTGTTTGAAGTATTTTATCATGCATTCATCAATATTGGTGAATTCTACCTCTCTTATTCTTTTGCGGTCCACATTCGAAGAATATTCTTATGAAAGGATCGAATTTCCATTTTTTTAAATCGCCAATAAAGTGCTTCACGGATTTCCAAATTCCTGAGCGAATTTATAATCTTGATTTTATCACAAACAGATAATCGCTTCATGTTTTCACTTTACGGTTATTATAAAATGCAGCTATTAAAAATGTACAGTAGGCCTACATATAAGTAAACAAACATAATGTACTACAGTAGGCCTATGCAAATTTAAACAAAAATGAGAGAGAAGACACAAAAACGTGCGAACTGAATCGTAGATTTTAAAATAAAATAAAACATGAATTCCGTGAGAAAAACTAGTGCACTATGTAAATGTAAATTGTAAAACACAATTAGTAACGATAATTTTAATATTAATTATGTAAAATCAAAACTCTAACTGCAGTAAAATCTGACTCATTATGTTATGCATGGTCTACTGTAAGGTATATGACCAGATATTATTCTTCGTACAGTGGCACTGTGCACAAAGTTTTGTTATAGATTACACTGGCGACGCAACAGAAATAAACGAAGATGAAAGTTGATTAATATTAGGCATACAGTATTGGATAAATTCACAGTATTCTTCCTTTTCACAGTCCACATTAACAACCGTTAAACATTATTAAACTGAATTTACTGCTATCTATGCTTCTTTGGAAATTGTGTACAGTATGTAAATTCTTTATTGAAAATGTTTTCATTATTTCAAAGAAATAATATGAATATAAAGTCCTCAAATGTTTGAATAAAAGAGGTGATTTAAAGAGGATTTTTCAAGGGTACAAAATAAATATTCGATTTAGGGAGGTTTGACTGTATTAGAAGGATAGTAAAAAATAAGGACATTTCTTGGGTTAATTGACTTGAAACATTGATATAATTTTTGTATTTCACTATAATATGGAAGACTATAAGGTTATTTGTAAATAATTTTTTTTTTTAATGTACAGATTAGGAGTTATTATTTATCAATTTAATTTTGCTTATTACAAGAAATATTCTGATAATTTTCTTGATTGTTACTAGTCCCTTTTAAGAACGTATTAAGAATCAAATTTAATAACAAAACACATGAAAATGCAATTGTTGATTAGAAAATAAATCTATTCCAAGACAAAAAAAAATAAATAAATGAAATGTTCGTGAAGAAATTCCTGAAGCCAGGCACAGAAACCCTCCAAACAAAATAAATTGGAACAAGAAAGTCATGCCCAAATTGTCTGTATTAAAAAAAATAGAATGACAATTAAGCTTCTAAAAAGTGAAATGCCTCCAACTGTTAACGAATATTCAAAATAAATATGTCAGCATGTTAAAACAATTATAATTTCATTAATTTGTTTCTTTTTTATTAAATTAATTTTTTGTCGATATTTTATTCGCATTAAAATTCTGAAAAGTATAATTAACTTTACCGTATATTTATTGCATAACATTACAATTAAATATGTAAAATATATTTTTTCTTGCAGATTTTACACTTGACATTAGTTGATTTATTTTATTTTATTGTATTTTGTAAATTGATTAGCTAGTCTAGTCTAAAAAATATATATGTTGTTGCAATATGCTTGTTTGTAAATACATAATTTTTTTTTAATTTTGTTAATTACAATGTAATAATTAAAATATAATTGTACTATCCATAAAACTGGAATTTAAGATTCAAATCTTTGAAATAAATTCAACATTAAAAAAGAAACCGACTATATTTTTATAAAGACAGAACAGATTTTGTAACAGAGGAATATTTTATTCATACTAGTTGGCAAAATGAATTTTTACTATTAGTTTAGGTTAATATAGCATTTTTTTGTCTGTTTTATTAGGACTTAAAATAAAATCAGTTACTTTAAAAAGTCGCCAGGATTTAGCACTTTTGTTTAATTTTAGTTCATTCTTTTAGAGAAATATTTTAGTAATGAAATGAAATTCTGTATCTCAACCAAAAACTGATAAAACCACCCCGTATGTAATAAGTGGTGTATCTAATGTAGCTGACTTTGTTAGAATGCAAACATCGTATATTGCAAAAATAATTTAGAGATTTTAGAAGTATGTGTATTAATGATAAAAAATGGATATATTTGAAAAATATTACATTTATAAATTAAGATTGTCATTCCAATATTATATTTTTTATGCAAAATTGCCATATATACTTTCATAATACAAATCAAGATTATTAAAACTGATCACAACCTAAAATAAAATAACAAATTTTTAAAGGGATTTTTGTAATATCATTATAGAAATAAATACAAACTAAAGATGTAGGATGCTGTGAAAATCAATTCTTGGAATTAATATGTTATTTAACTTATTAAATTAATATGTTATTAACTTACCTAATAATGTGCTTTGGTGGGCTAAATTTTATTAACACGTCTTAATGAGTTCCTCAAATTAAAAATATATATATATTGTTTCATTTTAATTATCTCATGTAATTTTCTCATTAACTACCCACAATATAAAAAATTACTTAACAGTAACTCAGGTTGGAGGGGGACACCTCATGGTGACCTTTGGATATGATCTTGTCCTTATTTTAAGGTTAAAACAATTTTTCTAAATGGAATGACATATTTTTGACTCTACCAATGAAGAGAGCAGACAATTTTGTATTGGAAGCATGTGCTCACACATGATATATGGTCACATACGATATCTACAGTACAGAAATATGTATTTTGATGTTTAACTGAAATAATTAAACGATAATTATACATTAAAAAAGTTGAAAATGTTGAGAAACTCAAAACTTATAAGTAGATTTTTCTTTCCAACCATGTGTGACCAAAGATAAACTGGATTTTGAGTTATTTTTATGTTAACTGTGGTGCTAATTTTTTTCTGATTAAATTTACTTTTGGCTAAAACAAATCTAAATATAATATAGATATAATCTAGACATTAATGAAGACATTGTATCATTACTGATATTCCTTGTAAAACGTTTAAAAATAAATTCTGTTTTTAATGAAACCTTTATTAAACGTTGTAACGTAGAAAATTAAAGGATGTTTTATGGCAGTTGATTGATTTCTGGATATGCCAGGAAATATATTTAAATAAAAACTCATTCAGTATATTTATGCTAAATTATCTTATACGTAAGATAAGTTCGTCATATTGTAATGTTAAGAAACACATACAACCAACCTGTTTTTTTATCAATCATATTAGGTACTTCCTTTTCACAGTAACTGGAACAGGTATCCTCCTATAAATAGCAAAGAATTATTGTATATTAATGCGTTTTATTAATACTTTCTTTCTAGACTTATTGGAGAAAAAAGATCTTTTCATTGATGTTTTTTCCTTAAATAACATATTTTATTTAATTTTACATTGTTTTAGTGTTTTTCTTCATACGGTCTTGTAGATAAGGAAACAATGTAGCTCTCTCTTCTAAAAGTTATTTTAAAGAAACGGAACAAATTAACTGTTTTCAGCTCCCAAAGTATTAAGATCTACAGGTTGTTGTCCCATTTAAAATGCAACCTCCACCAATCAGCCTTCTATAATATTTGAAATGACTGCCCAACTCCCTTATGTTTCACCGTAATGGACTCGTCCAACAAGTAAACATTGTGCCGATGCAGTAGACTGCTACCGATAGCTATTACAAAGCGATCATAAAGCTCGCTGCATTGTTAGATGGAAGATGATGGTGTTTTCACACAAGACAGACGTATTTTTATTCTTGAGTCGTAATTAAGCAGATGATCAGTGGTTGCATTGCAAGAATGTTTCTGTTGTAAGTATCGTGACAAACCAGCACCTAATAATACATCAGTTTTGAGGTTATTGGCTAACTTTAGAGAGAAGTTCTGTTAAGAAGGAACACGAAAGATCAATGACACTGTTGAATGCAGACATGGTCATCAAAATCAAAACCCAAATAACTGTTTCATCAAAAAAATCAGTTCGATGCTTGTCAGCTGAAATTAATTTACCAAAATAAACCTTTTATTGGTTAACAAAGAATTTAAACTTATGACCATGGCGAATTCAAACAGTTCTTCGACTTCTTGATCCAGACAAAGAGGAATGGCTAGAATATTGTCATCGGTTTCATTGATTCTTGCATGAACTCATGTTGTGGACATAATTTTTTTCTCAGACGAGGCGTAGTTTCACTTGGATGGCTACATAAACAGCCCTAACAGTAGGATTTGGAATGTTGAAAATCTCCATGCATATTATAAAAAACAATTGCACCTGCAGAAGATGGGGTGCGGTGTGCGATATTACAAGAAAAATTATTGATCCTCTTTTCTTTGAGTATACCATTACTGCAGAACGATATCAGAATATTTTATTGCAATTCATTGCACTCTTCTAAGAGGAAGTCGATACTGTTGGTTCCAACATGACGGTGCAACATCACACTCTATGCACATTGAACTTCTGATTTCATTAACAAATTCTTTGATGATCACGTTATTGGTCGTGGCTTATGGCCACCAAGATCTCCAGGTTCGATTGTGCCATATATTTTTTCTTTGTGGTTACCTTAAAGAAAAAGTCTACAGCAACATATCACAACACTTGAATAACTGAAAGTCATTATCAAACAAGCTGTTTTAAATATCAGCTCACAAACTCTGAAAACAGTGACAAGAAACACAGTGGTGAGGGTGGAAGCATGTATATATGAAGATGGCGGCCACTTCCAGCATTTACTCTTGAATTTAAGGTATTGGAAAGTTTGGAAATAAAATATTTAATTTAATAACTCACAAATAATTTTTTAATTTAAATATACCTCCTGACATAAATGGGTAGCATTTTATATGGGACACTCTCTGTACTTTTACCATTGACTTAATTCTTAAAAATGTTATACAAGCATGTTTTTAAGTCGATGTAAATAATTCTGATTTGTCAAATTAGAAACAAGTTATTGGTATGTTTTGGGTGTAAAGTAGATGTGCTAGTTTTTGTAGACATTGTAAAAAATCCTTGTTTTGAGTTAATGGTTTAATTTTTCTCTTTTCATTTTAAATAAATCAAATTTTTATCGTATAAAATATGGATGAACAGAATTTTGTTATATATATTTTTTTTGTTTATAACCCACTAGCAACAAAATATTTTGTTAACGCTTAAATAATTTGGGTAAAGTATCATTAATGAGTAAGATTTAAAAATCTTTAAAATGTAGTTTGCATCGGTTGCTTATTATAAATTGCTTTCAGTGCTGCCAAGGATGGTGCTCATAAGGAATTCCAGAAGACTATATCGGCATGCATTTGCCGTTATGTACCTGAAAGAGGTGTGCTCAGTATTATTTCAAGGTCCGAGTCTTCTAGAAAACGCTCGTCCATGATCCAAGAAATGCACTTCCGCAACTTAGTTCAAAAGGTCATGTTGATGAAGCGGACTGAGGAGGCTGCTCGTCAGTTGGAATCTACTAAGCTGCAGAACATGGGAGGGTAAGATAATAATATTAATCTGTTATTTATACTTAATTTGTATTATTCCTAGAGTGTCTTCTGTGAGGCTTAGAAATTGGAATTTTAGCTTTGAAGGCTCTCAGTCTGAAAGTAATCGTACTTTTTAACCGTTATAAATAAATGCAATTTGATTTGGTTTGGTAATGTTTGCTTTTTTGCATACTTATAGGATCTTAACTTCTGTTAGTAGTAAGAGGGAGTTGTAGGATACTTTCTGGCTTTTAGATCTTCCAGTAACTTTTGGTAGGCTGAATATCATGATCAATAAGGTAATCATGGTACTGAATCAGCTTGTACCTTGGTAGTTGTAAAAGGTAGTATTAATGTACTGTTTGTGACAAGATGAAAAAAAAAATCTTTTAATTATATAATTACTGCTAGAGGAACTGAAGCAGAACCTGTAATTAAAACACAATTTCCTTAACTATGACAAGAAGACATCTGTACTCCTGCATGACAGATTTACTTTACCCTGCTTCACTTTGTTCTAGAATGTGTGCGTATGCTAGTTATAGATCATACGTGAAAACCCCTGTTTACTGGTATGTTTTTGGAATTTTTATTTGCATCATTAAACTGCTACACTGTTTTTCTCATATTCATATTAGTTTTGTTGCGGGCTTCTCTGTTCGAGGTTGTTACGGTCTAAGCTTTAATGATGTGTCTGAAATATTGTTTATACTTAGGACTTGTTTATACACTTTAGGGCGTTTGAGCTCAAGGGGGACAGACTTAACCATCCTGTATACTCCATATGGTCTATGTTTTAATGGTAGTGTAATAGTGGTTTATGAGATACAAATGATTATTTGATGTTAGAGCAAGGATATATTTTGCTAATTTTTAAAAAGTTTTTCCTTAAATGTTGTCAGTGAAATATTAATGGTTTAATAAATATTGTATAATAAAATTAAAATTTTAAAAAGTGTGTTTGAATTTTTATAAAAAATAATTGTACATATTGCTATGAAAAACTAATTCCTGTTAATTTTTTGTGTTTTTATACTATTTTGTAAGTACAAAGTACAAAGTAAGTACTTTATTAAACTAAGTAAGTTTGTTGACATATCATGTAAACTTCTAATACTGAAAGTTGTTTTTTTAAATGTATTTTTTCATGAACGGGGGTTTGTTCTTCTTTTTGAGGAATGGAATAATTAGGTTTCAATTTTAATTTTATTGATTATGTTAAAAAAAATAAAGTAATTGTTACTGAGCTTTTGAAATACAAGTCTGTAGAATTTATACTTTTTATTATAGCAGTGAGTAATTATATGATAATGAAACAACTATATGGTGATCCGTGTTTATCGCATTCATAAAATACTGTAATGAAATAAATACAGTCAGTTTAAGAAACAAATAATGAAAACTATTGAAGAAAGAAATTCTAAATCATTTTTATTTAGTTTTAATGTCCTCAGAATAAATGGGTAAGAAGCTTTTCTTTATTTATTTATTTTTTGATGATTTTGAGGTCACCGACCACTTAAGTCAACTGGTTTGTCTTTTCTTTTTCTTTTTTTCTTGATTGCTTCCCAATACTTCTTCAATCTGTAAGATCTTGCTGTTTTTAGTTCTTCTGGACAAACCCTCGTTGTTTTCTTTTCTTTAGTTTTAAATTTGTCATAATTTTCTATAAAAAAAAAAAAACAATGGTTCAAAGTATATGAAAGTAAACTTAAACAACAATAATATTAAAATCATATTTGTTAAAATCATATTCAAAATCAGTTTTGTTTAAATCTTATATTGTGATTTTTAGTTCTTGCATATCTTGTTTAATTTCGGTGTTTTGGAAATTTTCCAGTATTTCTTGACCAGTGTCCTGATGAGCCTGTTCGGTTCTGTTCTTATTATGTGTCCAAAGAAGGAGATTTTTTCCTAAAGTAGTCCAGAGCTGGTTCTACATCTTTATGTACTCTTGGTTTGATATGAGTCTGCATTCTCTCCCATCATTTATTTATCCATGTTCTTAGAATTCTTTCTGTTCTTTGCATTTCTGCTGAGTAGGAAATGTTGGATTTTAGTTTGAAGAGTGTCTTGCTTCCATATGATATTATAGGTCTGATCACAGTTTTGTAATATCAGAGTTTGGTATCTATTGAAATGCATCTTTTGTTATATGTTGTTTTGATGGTATTTTGTGCATAATTGAGCTCTTGTGTTCTTTCTTTCCAGTTTATTTTTTCTTATAGTTCACGTGTGATATTTTCTCCTAAGTATTTAAACCATTCAACTAGTTCGACTTTGTGTCCGTTTATGATGACGGGGTTCAATATCAAGAGATATATGGCCATTATTCTAGTCTTTTCATATGATATTCTTAGGCGTATTTTTCCTGCTAGTTCTTTCAATGAAGTTACTTGGATTCTAGCTTCTGCATGTTATTAGCTAGAAACGCTAGGTCACCTGCAAATCCTAGACAGTTTACATGTTTCCTTGCTTCAGTTGTTACATGCGGTGGGTTTTTTGTACCACTCTCTCATTACATATTCTAGGGCACAGTTGAAGAGCAGTGGGGATAGTCCATCTCCTTGTCTTAAACCTGTTTTGATTAGGAATGGTTTTGTTATTTCTCCTCAGAATTTTATTTTGGAGTATGTCATTTAATGTTAGTTCTGTCATTTTTACTAGTTCGGGTGTAATCCTAGGTTTTTTAGTATTTTCAGCATTGATGGTTATGAATACTTTCATAGGCTTTTTGGAAATCTATGAATGATATTACTAGTTGTCTTGGTTTAATTTTGTGTACATCCGTTATTGATTTTAGAGTGATTATTTGTTCAGGACACCGACTCCACGGTCTAAATCCCCCCCCCCCCCTGATATTCTTCCAGTTCATTTTCGAGTCGATATTTTATTCAGTATTATTCTTGAGAGTATTTTATATGTGCAATCTAATAGTGAAATTCCTCTAGTTTTCAGGGTTGGTTTAAAGTAGTTAACCATGTTTAATCTGTAACACAAGTAAAAAGGAATATTGAGACAATGAACATTTATTATTGGCAGTCTCTTACAGCCCACTAGTCCCTCAATAGACTAAAGTGCTTATTTCATACATCTAGTTCAGGCAGTACTTGTTTGTGATGGTGGTGGTAGGCTTGATTGAGCAACAAATTTTAAGTGAAACAAACATTTATTTCTAAATGGCATCAAAATTGTTTTTTATTCAGAATCAAACATCAGATCTAAAGAGGGCAGAATTAATAGTATGAAGTTCATCAGTGACTTGCTGTGTTCTACTTGTTAATAAAATGTTTTTTACCTGTATTAAATTTAAGGAGATTTTACACAAATTAGTTGTATAGAAAACCACCTTGAGTTTAATGATCAGCACTGTGATTTGAGTTCATCAGTTGCATTTACTCTGAGGTATTATTTTCCATTTCTTAGAATGCAGACTCTTCTTTGGGGTTTTAAAAATGGTATTTTTTTATGTTTTATTAATGTACGTCGGTTAGCAATGTATTAATTAAAAACATTTCATGTGCTCTGGTAGATTTGTAGAGATTTTAAAGGGGTAGGAAGTTTAGGTGCATGTAGCGGTTAAATAAAGTTTGTTTTGTATGTAGTTAATGCTGTAGAGTAGCAATCAGAAGAGTTGTTAACACAGAACCAATCGGTAGAGAATTGTCTTGTGCTCACCTAGTTTCGTGTGTAGCATTTGTCTGTTAATATTTCTGCCATCGAATGGAAGGATTTATGAAGTTTTTATTTTTTCTGTTATATAATTTTATCCGGATATTATTTTTGTTTCTTTTTAATACTTCATTTACATTGTTAAAATTAGAGTACATAAGTGCTTAATTTAAGTATTGTTTTTACACTTATGTTTTCATATGTTTTATAACATTACAATTATTAGCGTAGAATGCATTTACTTTAAAATTAAAAGATTATCCTTTTATTTTTCAATATGCCTCATGAAAATTAGTTTTTATTTTACACTAGCAGACCTGGCAATGCTTCACTATTGCTAGATTTGAGAGTGTGTGTGTATATATTAGATTAAATGAACACAATTGAAAGTTTGAAAAAACATTAAAACCTAAACATTATGGAACTTCATAAAATTTAACCTTTCACTTTTCCCTATTTTTCCTTTCCCTTTCACCCCTTCTCTCTTTTCCTTTGTTTCTCCTTTCTCCATATCTCCCTTTTTCCCCGTGCATAAATCAGTCCAGTAGTTTTTAGTCTCTAACGGACACTCATACAAACATTGCCTGTTCTATTTATATATAGAAGATGAAAGTCTGTTTGTATATTTGTTTATTTCATAAATTTCTCTACACCAGCACCATCTAACGGTTATAGTTTTTGCAAGCAAAAAATATTTCTTTTCATGTAACTAATATATATTCTTAATGTGAGCCAGATTGGACCATAAATGCATTATTTCCAAATATCTCGACCTCAGCACCTCCTAGTGGGTCCATATTAATACAGGAACCTTCACAGGCATACACACAACAACTCGCCAAAGTTTCATTGCGATCGGCTGAATGGTATAGGAACGCATAAGGGACAAACAAAAACATTCATTTTTTTATATATATAAGATTAAACCTTGTTCTATTCTGCATTGTTCTTGAAATTTTTAATTTATTTGAAACCTAGTAGAAATTGCAATAGAATATGAAAAAAAGATGGTGTTTTCACCTGTTTTTGCTGTTTTTATGTTCTAAAACGCTTTTTTAAATAGATTATTTAAAGTATTAAGCAGATTTATGAGCAGAGCAGTTTAATCTGTCTGTATAAAGTAATAGTACTTTCATTCATATAAATGCTGAATAAAATGTAAGCATTGCAGTAGTTAGTAGAGCACTTTTATTTTGGTGCACTGCATTCTTCTCTTCTCTCTAATAAATAGTTGAAGATACCTATAGTTTTAATTGAAATTCTTCCCTGCTTCACAAACCCTTTGTTCTTCACATTTTGAATTGCAATAAGGATAATCTATGTATTGCTAAGACAGGGCTGTCAAAACAAAGTAAATTTTTCAAATGTAAAAAATCCTAAAAATTTTTCTTCTTTTTTTCATTTTTTTGAGAATCCAATAATAATGTATTTTTTGATTTGCAACCAATGATATCGTGTAAAATTACTTATTACTTATTACTTTTTCCCTAGAGTTATCTAGGGAAAAAGGAGGAAAAATATGGATATTTTTACATTTTGTTTAATCAAAATTTAAGCACACCTTTTTTTAAGTAGCGCATAATGAAATAATCATTTCTGATGATATTCTGGAGCCATTAACGCAAAAAATTAGCAATCATATATAAAAAGTCCATATAGAAAAATCCAAAAGTCATATAGGAAAAGTCTAACTAAAACAAATATATCCTGGACTGTAAATGATAAATCAGAAACTGCTCTTATAATTACTTCAATATTAACTTTTTTATGTAATCCAAAAACAAAGTTAATTTGACATTACAAAGTTAAATTGCACTACTCATAAACAAGATCCACAAACACTTTATTACGCATAATTTGTTACAATTGCTACAAGTTATCTTCAGTTAAATAGCAATTTATGAGCAATACAGAAAAAAAGAATTTTTTAATTTAGTGGTTCGTAGACATAAACATATAACATTTTTTCTTCTCTGATACCTACTGTATATAACTAAACGTATTTGATATTTAAAAAAATTACATTGTATATGAGTAAAAAATCTAGTTACACATTTTTTTCTGTAATGATTTTCCAATTATACGGTTTAGTTATAAATAACAAAAAAAAAAAAGAAAAAAGAAATTTACTATTGACCAGTAAAATAATTGCCTAAATATTTTTGCTGGATCTCTATTGGGGATTTGCTCGAAAAAGAAATTAAGATATTTAAAAAGTCGGTAATATATTGTACTAGCTTTCATAAATTTAAATGAATTAAAAGTTAAAACTGTTATGGTGTTTTATGTACTTCAAGAAATCTTTGTGATAAACATGTTAGTACCTTAACCTTTTCAGATCATTTAGTCTTGAAACTGGTTATATACAGCGTCAGTTTTAAAACGCTGTTACAAAATCATTTTATATGGCATCTAAGTCAGTTATTTTGTTTTATATTCACAAGTAATCACTTTTATTACAAAATTTGAACGACGTTTATACGATGTAAAATGTTTTATTTAGACTAGAAAGAATACGGCCATTTTTTTCTCAGAATTGTGCTTGTGTGTGACTTGTGTATTATAATTGCTATGACAATTATGGATTTATTTATTATTTACAAAAATAGCTTATCTTAGTAGCAACATATCGAAACACATAATAAATTATGATATATGGCACACACAAAAAAAAAAGAAGGAATTTGTGGTCATAAATATGTCACTTTTACTTGAGGTCTATAAATATCTTTTCTGACAAATGAGATCGGTAAACATGTAACACACATCGATTCGTAATTAATAAGAGTATACAGTAAAAATGGTTTTTGTCAATCTGAATAGCCTTTCGAATGGTGGGGATTTTTATAAAACTTAGTTTTCTGAATCTACTTTTACTTATACTAACATATGTTACTAATCTATGATTTATGACACGGGTTTTTCATCATATTTTGCCCAATTTTCAACGGATTTGCTTGAAAGTATTATTTTTAAAATCAGCAAACTATGTTTCATAAACACAAAGCAAAAAAAAAAAATTTTTGGTAATAAAAAACACTGTAGAAATGCGCAAAAAAATTCTGCAATTAAATTATCTTAATTTTTTTACAGTTTCAATTTTTTTTGTTACAGGCATAAAAAATATCCAATCGTAACGTTTTTTTCTGTCAGAATCTGTTAAATCTCTTTAATATACTGAAATTTTTTCACAATGGGTAGCATAAGACTGTGAAGGGAGGCAATTAGATACCAACATATTTTCGCGGAGCGCTAATTAAGTGCGGATCATTGTGATGGCATTTGGAACTGCTTATTTATTGTTTAGTAGGATGAATTTTTTATTTTTTCTAATTGATTTTTACTTATTTGTTTAATACCAATGGGTTGCCGTATTAATTAGAATCGTACATATTTTTTGTTCATTTAGGTACCTGGATGAGTTTTCAGTACATGTGGACCTTATGGGCCTAGCTATTGGTACGCATGGAGCTAATATTCAGCAAGCTCGTAAAATTGATGGAATTACAAATATAGAACTGGAAGAATCTTCATGCACTTTTAAAATTCATGGAGAGGTAGAGAATTTTATTTTTATTATAAGTGTTCTTTATGCATCCATATATGGAAGTAGAGTTTTCTGTATCAGCATATATATATATATATATATATATATATATATATATATATATATATATATATATATATATATATCTAATTACATATACAAACCTGATTATTTAGTAGAGTGTAAAATTACATACAGTATAACAAAAATAGAAAATAAATTAAGCAAAGAAATAAATATTATAAAAAAAATTGCTATACATAATGGTATAATGATATATATATATATATATATAAAACAAATTTCAAAAATTAACAATATTACATCTCTAATACCAATTAGTGACACACAGAAAATTGAAAACATATATTTATATACTGATTGCATGGTTGAAAATATAACTAAGGTTTATGATAAAAGTAAATTTAAACCTGAATACAAAACTAATAACCATATAATAAAACATTTAAAAAAAACAGTAATTATACTGATTCATATAATTTATACAATTTGTGTGGAATTTATAAAATAAAAAACTTTAACGACCACATTTATAAAGATAAAACTAGTAGTTCTTTTAAAACCAGATTTCTTGAACATATTACACACTACAAAAATGGAAAATTGGGTTTGTCTAATGTTGCTGACCATCTCATTAACAATAAGCACTCTATTTCTGCTATTCAAACCGATTTGAAAATTAAGAATTATGTAAATAGTAATAAAAGTTAAAAGACATATTGGAGAGAAATATTATTTATATATATATATATATATATATATAATATAAACATAAGAGGAAATTCAACTTGATCAACTTGTAAATAGAATATGAAGATGACACTCTTATAAGGGCTGCAATAGATGGCAGCACTTATTCAAGTAAAAATAATGATAGTGCATAAATTGAATTTAATTTAAATCCATACTATGCTGTAACATTGGCTAGCCAAGATACATCGTTTATTTTATCCTACTTATTTTAATTTTATCAATTCTGACATAATTTTTTTATTTATGTAGTTTTTAATTTCCATAATTTAATTTGATAAAAAATGAAATTTCATATATTATCATAAATTTTTTTTATATATATTTTAATTGTCTTGAGGTTTTAAACCTATTATAAAATGAACTAAACCTGGATGTGATATGCATTATACCAACATAGTTCTCTTTCAAAATTATTCTGCAAACTTCTCTCTTTATCTTTCTCAAAACCTCTTCATTTCTCATTACATCAATCCGTCTAATTTTTCAATGTTCTCTTCTAATTGCACATTTCAAAGACATTCATTTTTTACCTTCTGTTTTACTCGTTTTCCATGATTGCTATCGTAGTGCTATACACTCCAGGCAAATATTAAGAAATATGTTTTAAAATTTCTAGATCTTTATTTTAGATTAGATAGAGACTTCTTAAAAACATGCAACAATTGTCCAAAAGTATTTAAATAGTGTTAATGTTTATTTTTATTGTACTAAAAAAAAAATTAGATTCGTTTGACTGCCAGAATGTTATGACAAATTATTAAAAATTTTAGTATTCATTATTTATTACTATTTTTATTTTTATAAAAATCCTTTTAGTGGTTTCTTACTGCTTAAACTTAATTGCATAGGTTTATTTATTCATTATTATCCTTATTTTAATTTTAAATATTATTTATTTATTATATTAGTATTATTTTAGAAACACCTTTGGATTATTATCGTAGTCTACACTTAATTGTTTGTCTTATGTGACAATCTGTCTTTTACAACTAACATTTTTTTTTTAAAATTTTAATCTTAGATTTTATTTTATATATTTCTCCCAAAATAAATCTAATTAGCCAGATAAGAAAAATAAAACTTTCACGTTCATTTAGTGCACTGTCAGAAGCATATGATGTCCGTTACAAACCTATTATTATATCGCATAGTTTGCATCGTTTATTACATACTTCAAAGCATCTAGATTAAATTATTATTTAGTTAATTTTAGCTTTTGAAGAAAAGTATTTTTAAAAAGAAGTCGAGAAGCGAATTGATTTTTTTCTACCGATAATACTTAACAATTCTTATCAGTAAAATGTTCTTGGAAAAATTAAATAGATTAATTGTAGTATCGTATTTTTTTCATTTCAGACACGTGAGGCTGTGAAAAAGGCACGGACAATGCTAGAGTATAGTGAAGAGTCATTAAGAGTTCCTCGCAAGTTGGTTGGCAAAGTCATCGGGAAGAATGGCCGCATCATTCAAGAGATAGTCGACAAAAGCGGGGTCGTACGTTCATTTGGATGAACATTTTTTTGTTTTTTTTAATAATTTTAAGTTAAATTTAGTTTAGTTATAAGTATTAAATTTAAGACGCAAGAATTTAATAACTAGTAAATATGAAGAAAATTTTCTTATTGCGGTTTATTACTGTGAAGAATTATGTTGTCTGGTATCATCAGATTTGATAATTAACATCAGGTTCCCAAGAGAATTAATCTTATGTAACAAAGTAAGTAATCCACGCGGAACTAATTAAACAGAATTAAAATGACAGAAGAAAATATGCGAGCAGAGTGTATAAAAGTCAGAAGAGTAAGTGCGATGAAGAAAATCTAAGTCGATAAAGTAATGGTACGAAAGGAAGAGTGAATAATCGTTAAGTCTCAATTTTCAATATTCTTTTGGACTGTCAAATGATCGGCTATTATATTTCTGTTAATTGTTGTAAGGCTGCTTATAAATTAGTGAAATTTTCTTGGAGTAACATCTTTATATGTATAACTTAATTGCTGATGTTTGACGGTCTTTTTTGAGCCGGTTTTAAATAAATCTTCAATAAAAGTCGTGTTAATTAACACGACTAGATAGATTGGTTGCCTTGCCAAAAGTAGATTACGGTTAGTATGAAAGAGCATTGTCACTGTAATTGCAGGTAAAGTAATTCATTTTACTTCAGTCTCCCGTCAGCCTGCATTCAAAGATCTTTACTTTTTGCTTCATTACCTTCATCGTTGTGGTAAAATGTCAGTTTCTTGTGCTTATTCAAAAAAATTCTTAACAAAGAAAAGTAGCAAATAGTTTTTATACTATGTCTTCGACCGATTAAACCGTACAGAAAATCTATACTCGTCTCATTCGATAGAGATCTTAACCGTTAGTAGTGATATAAATAGTCTTTTTAGAATTTTGCATTTGAAAAGCCTCTTCCATTAAAGAGAAAAAATGAAGATCTTGCGGTATGTGTACTACGGTGAGCAAGCTTGACTTACTATTAGACATTTGTTTTAAAAGCGTCGACAGTATATCTTTCCTGAGATAAGTCAGACAACGGTTGATTTCAACAGTCAGCTTGGAACATGTGACAAACACCAAACTAAAAATAAATTCATGACAGCTAGTTAATTTCAATTGTACTTGAAAATCCTGGTTGAGTTTTTACTTACATAGTATATATATATATATATTTTTTTTTCTTTTTTGAATTTTCAAAAAAAACATTGAAAACATTTGAAAGTTCAAATATAAATTTTAAACTCACCATATCAACCTCCAAGAATCTGTTTTTGCAACATCCCCTGCATCTTCAGTTGGTATTGAATTCTGTAATTACATTATAAATTATGATTCTTTTAAAAATTTGTTATTTTACGTTGTTCTGTGCTTTAAAATTTTTAAATAGCATTATGAACGCTTAAGCAAATTCTCCCAGTCGAGCACTAGAATGATGTAACTTTTAAAACATAGTATTTTTCTTGGTTCTGTTGTCATTTTTGCCAATTACTAAATAATTTTATTACGTTTTTAATATCTTCGATTGCGATCTGGTGGCTCATCGTTTTATATTTTTATTTATATTTATAAAGTAATATTTTTCAGGCATATTCATTTTTTTATTATTACATACCATCACCCTCAAAACTCACTAGCCTGCTAAAATTACATAAAATAAACAATCCTATAAGACCTTTAATAAATGTTAAAACAATGCCTCCATATTTCATAGATAAAATACTTTGGATAAAAATTAATCTTGCCCGTAAACATAAAATAAAAACATTTGAAGTCGTAAATTAATTTAAAAAAAAAAAGTTAAGCTTTTGGTATTAACATGTACCCTAATACCGGTTGACAAGGCGTTAGAAATAATAAAAAATAGATTAAATGAAACCCCAGAATCCACCGATGCGTGAATCAATATTATAAGAAATATCTGTCTTCAGAATTACTTTTGAGTATGAGAATAATTGTTATTTACAAACAGAAAGCTTACCGGTGAGATTGCCTATATCTGCTATTACGTCTGAAATATTTATACAAGAATTTGAAAATAATACGGTTAATGGCATATTAAATACACACCAAATATGATTGCGGATAAGATATGTAGATGATATTTTAGTCGTATTTTTATATAAAGCAAATATAAGTAACAAACATTTGATAATTTTAAATAAAATTAATAATTACAATAAGAATTAAAAAATGTCTATATGAAATACAAAGCGATAAGAAAATACAGTTTTTCAGATAATAAAATCAAAATAAGCATAAATAATAAAATTGTAACATCGGTTTTTAGAAAATCTACAATAAATAATATTAGAATACATTTAAGTTCTAACCACCCGCAATCACAAAAAGATAAATTTATATAAAAAATATTTAGAGCTATTCATTATACGAAACAATAAAACTAGTTTCAAAAAATAAATATTTGAAGTAAAAGAAATAGCAATATTTATTGGCTTTGATGATGAAATATAAAAACCAGAATAATAAAAAGAAAACACAAAGGTAGTTGTAATAAACAGCAAAAATATAACAACAAACATTAACGATAGTTTATATCTAATCTAAAATTAAATTATACAAAATAATTGAAAAAATTATTAATGTATGCAGTAAAAATAAATATAAAAAAGAATATAAACCAAAGAAATAGCAATAACAAAAATAATAGAAAGGAATTAAGAAAAATGTATAAAATTAAATGCAACGAATGTATTAATACCGGTAACACTAATACAACATTTAAAAGAAGTTATATAGAACATTACATAGCATATAAAAACAAGAAAAGCAGTTTATCCATTGCAGTAACATTTATTAGAATACAAACATAGTATTGCTGATTACAAAAATAATTTAGTTATTTTGGAAGTATGATAAAAAATGGATATACTTGAAAAAAATTGCATTTATAAATATAAAGAATAAACGATGAATCACCAGATCGCATTTTAATACGATTTAATAAAGATGTAAAATGTAAAGATGTAAAAATCTAATAGTTGGCAATAGAACAAAGAAAAAACTGCTTTTTAAAGATTCAATCATTCTAGTACTGGAAACAAAATTTGTATATGCTTTAATAATATTAAAACTGAAAATCTAAAACAAAAAGTTTTTTAAAGAATTATATATTATATAATATAATTATAGAATTCAATACCAAACTGAAGATACGGGTTGCTCTGAGAATCAATTCTTGGAAATTAATATGTTAAGTTTAACTAATTACTATGTTTTGGTGGTTTATATTTCATATAGTACTTATATATACACACACACACACACACATATGAGGTTCAAAAAAAGACTGAACGATTTAAGTAGGTGGCTATAGAGATAATTAGTAATGTGCAGTTAGCAGCATTGTGTTCCACATAACCTCCTCTGTAACCACATATTCTTGGGTTGTTGATATCTCATTCTGTTTGTGTTGTAGTCATTTTTGTAATGCGTGATATTTTGTTGATTAAACTTTTATCTCGGTGTTGTAGCTGTAAACCTAACTTTTGTCTCTCCGTTACGATCATTTGCATGAATGTTTCATCATCATTGGTTTGTTCAAGGAGTTGCCGGCGATTTTCCATTCATTGTTCTTTCTGTTCGGTTATCAGACTGGGAACAAACTTTGCTGCAACTCTATGCATATTCAGTTTTTCAGTCAAAATGTCATGGCGTGATCCGATCGTAAGGATCACATAACCCCTTTCTGTAAGTTCTTTGACAGTCAATCGGTGATTTGCATGCACCGGATCGTTGTTTTTCTGAACTTGTGTATCATCAGTTGAAGTCAATGGCCTTCTTGATCGAGGGTCATCTTCAATCGTCTGACAACCACTTTTAATTCATGAAAACCATACGCAGCAGTTGCAAACGACCCAGAGCATCACCTCCTTAAGCTTGTTTGAAAACTTGAACAATTTCTGTGAAAGTTTTCCCCGGTTTCATGCAAATTGTACGTTGTATGGTTGCTTCTGAAAAACACACTACAAAAATTGTAACTGACACTTAAACATGTTGCGCTCAAATAACAATAATGTGAAAACTAAATGAGATATCAGCAATACAAGAACATGTGGTTACAGAGGAGGTTATGCGAAACACAGTGCTGTCAACCACACATCACTAAATATGTCTGTTGGCATGTAATTAAAATAGTTTGGTCTTGTTTTTTAACAAACCTTTTGTGTATGTGTGTGTGTGTGTGTATATATATATATATATAAATATATATATATATATATATATACAGATGATTCCAAATTTCATGGCAATCTCTCAGGAGATGATTGTATAGTCAAAAATAAGAAAAAAACTTCATATAAACATAGATCAGAAAAGGTTCGTTAGTGAATTTTGGTTCGCAAAATTTAAGCCCTTCTTTCTGCTCCTAATTAAATTGTACTAAAATTCGTGGGATACAAATTGAGGGGTAAATTTAGTGCTTCCTTATGGTATTTGACCCAAGCAATAGAGTAAAAGTAGTCCCAGACCTCTGTCTCACTTAGGTTTTAAGAAAAACAGAGTAAAACACAAAAACATTTTATCAGAAAATACACTTTTTTAGGTTATGAATAAAATAACTTTGTTTACCAACAGAAAAATAAACATTTCTATTTACCATTATAGAGAATTTAATTCTAAAAAAATTTATGTAAATAACATCTTATTAAAGTAACACAAATTTGAGAAGTTCAACTGTAATTAGAAACAAACAGACAAACTAGATCGGAAAAGTGATTCGATTTACATACAAATGATAAACATTATAAAAATAAATTTGAAGGGCATCCTCCTAAAACATAATAAAACTTTTTATTTTTTCATAGGTTGGCAATAACAGCTGATGAACAATTAAGTTTAGTGTCTGACATTTGAATATTCATTTGAGTGGTGTTTGTGCTGTTGTTCAGTCAGTCATTCGCTATTGTGATACCGCAATTTGTTTTTCATTTCGAGAGTTGATGGACATGTTAATTTATAGTAAAATAAATAAAGTTGGCCGTTGTGCATGAATATTGGGAATATTTTCCAGTTGAAGTAGTACCAGATCATAAAACAGTTGAGGCCTTAGAGATGCGAGTTCAAGAAACAGGTATGCTTAAACCACAATGATTCGATACTGGTCGTGAACGTTTTGTGAGTAATGCCGATGCTGAAAAAGCAGTATTAAATATTTTTTACAAACAAGTCTGATTGAACTTTTGGAAGATATTCCACTTCACTTTCAGAGAGGAGTGCAAATTAGTTTTTTAATGATTGTACACCCGCTCACTACTGTTGTAATGTGATGAATTATTTAAGCAATACATTTAGTAAGCAACGGATTGGTCGAAACAGACCAGTAAAATTGTCACCTCGATTCATTTCAGTGGATTTTTTCCTTTAGGGTTGGATGAAGGCATTAGTCTATTCCCATCTGTAATGACAAACAAGATTTGAGATGTATAATAGAAGCCGGAGTTACTATTAGGAATAATAATGATTCTATTAGACATGCCAGCTAGTATAGATTTGCTGAATTTGAGCTATGCATTGAATAGAATGTTGGTCTCATTAAGTAAGTGCTTTGAATAGATGTTTGCAACTTTATCAAGTAGCCATTTTGATATTTGATAATTTTTCGAAGAAACCCAAAAAGTATACAATTTTTATTTTTTTTTATTATTTTTTATTCAATTTTACTATTAATCATAATAATAATTTATTTTCATTTACATTATGTTGTTCAAACATTGATAAAAATTGTTCTGTTTAAAATCATATCGCTTTTCTGATCCAATTTGTGTGTTTTGTTTCTAATTAAATTTTAACTTTTCAAATTTGTGTTACGTACAAATTTTAATAGATGTTACGTACATTAATTCTCTCTGATTTAAATTCTCTACTAAGTAACTAGGAATTTTTATTTGTTTATTGGTAAATTAACAAAGTTATTTTATTCCAAACCTAAGAAAGTAATTTTCCAACAAGACGTTTATGTGTTATACCCTTTTTTTCTTAAAACCTAAGTGAGATAGAGGTCTGGGACCACTTTTATTGAACCTCTTAAATCAAATACCATAAGAAAGCACCAAATTTACTCCTCAATTTGAACCTGAAGAATTTTAATATGGTTTAACTCCACAGAAGGATCAGAAAGCAGGCTAAATGTTTCACAAACAAAAACTCAAACAAACCTGTTTCTGATCTGTGTTTTATGAGCTTTTTTCTTATTTTTGGGTATAATCATCTCTCGAGAGATTGCTGTGCAATTTGGAATCATCTGTATATATATTTTTTCTTTTTTTTTTCAAAAAAACTTAACCACCAAACACAGTAACAGAAAAACTAATACGAATAGTCAACATTTGCGAGATCCTGCATTATCAGTCTGTATACAATTCTATAATTAAATCAACAAATAACAAAAAAGAAATAAAAAACTTAAAGATTTAGACAACACAAACACTCTTAACAACCAACGATATTTTAAAAAGTATGGAACATTACAATGTTTAGAGAAACATAAAGAGAGGTGTGTCTAATGTGGCCAACCATTTGTTGCAATGTAAGCACAGTATTACCGATTATAAAAGTAATTAAGAAATTTTGGAAATTTGTAATAACAGTAAAAAAATAAATATACTTGAAAAATATTATATTTATAAATTTAAACAAAAGTATGATGAACTACAGGTTGTATTTTAAAGATGATGTTTTTAAGACATGGTTGGTTGTAACAGTTGGCAAAAATGTTTACGAATGTTGTTGTATGATGTTTTCTAAATTTTTTAAGTTTTTATTTCTCTTTTGTTACTTGATGTATTAGTAGAATTAATAATTAAGAAACCTACTTGCCAACAATTTTTTTATGTTAAACATTCAAGCATTTTCGAAATAGAGTTCCATCATCAGGAACTTAAAAAATGTATATTATATTCTTAGTAAAATAAAACTTAAACTTTATAACGGTGTAGACCTTCATAATGACAGGACGTTATATCGACACAATTTTAAACACATGATGACCACTATTAAATTTTATTTACTTTACATATGACAACAAATTTTTAGTTTTATTAAGAATATAATATACATTTTTTAAGTTCTTGATGATGGGATTCTATTCCAAAAGCGCTAGAACACGTAATATAACAAAATAATTGGTAAGTGAGTTTTTTAATTAACTGTTTGTATAATCATATCAACAGAGCATATTTGATAAAATTATTGATAGAATTGTCTACCAACTGATGATTCGGGATACAGTAAAAGTCAACTATTGGTATTAGTTTTTTTTTTTTTTTTTTTAATTAGCACAGTGGTCAGTATGTTGATGAATTAATCGACTTTTTAAAAGGTTATATATACACGAAATATAACTAGATCTATTTAGTTTAGATTATTTATAAATATATTGCAATTTATTTATGAAACAGTTGTTTACATTAAAATGATATTTCTAGATTTTTGTGGTGACTTAAAAAAATAAATTATTTTTTGTTTTAAATGGTGATTTGCACTGAACATGTATGTTTTGTATGAAAATGATTGTCGACTGATAGTTTTGCATGTTATTTATTCTAGTGATAACAGGTTTAAGCCCAGTTACAGTCACTTTTTATTTTATTTGAGTCTATTGAATTTTTATTTTTTTTTTGTCTTCAGTCATTTGACTAGTTTGATGCAGCTCTCCAAGATTCCCTATCTAGTGCTAGTCGTTTCATTTCAGTATACCCTCTACATCCTACATCCCTAACAATTTGTTTTACATATTCCAAACGTGGCCTGCCTACACAATTTTTCCCTTCTACCTGTCCTTCCAATATTAAAGCCTTAGTATGTTGCCTATAAGTCTGTCTCTTCTTTTAACTATATTTTTCCAAACGCTTCTTTCTTCATCTATTTGCCGCAATACCTCTTCATTTGTCACTTTATCCACCCGTCTGATTTTTAACATTCTCCTATAGCACCGCATTTCAAAAGCTTCTAATCTTTTCTTCTCAGATACTTCGATCGTCCAAGTTTCACTTCCATATAAAGCGACACTCCAAACATACACTTTCAAAAATCTTTTCCTGACATTTAAATTACTTTTTGATGTAAACAAATTATATTTCTTACTGAAGGCTCGTTTAGCTTGTGTTATTTGGCATTTTATATCACTCCTGCTTCGTCCATCTTTAGTAATTCTACATCCCAAATAACAAAATTCTTCTACCTCCATAATCTTTTCTCCTCCTATTTCCACATTCAGTGGTCCATCTTTGTTATTTCTACTACATTTCATTACTTTTGTTTTGTTCTTGTTTATTTTCACGCGATAGTTCTTGTGTAGGACTTCATCTATGCCGTTCATTGTTTCTTCTAAATCCTTTTTACTCTCGGCTAGAATTACTATATCATCAGCAAATCGTATCATCTTTATCTTTTCACCTTGTACTGTTACTCCGAATCTAAATTGTTCTTTAACATCATTAACTGCTAGTTCCATGTAAAGATTAAAAAGTAATGGAGATAGGAAACATCCTTGTCGGACTCCCTTTCTTTTTACGGCTTCTTTCTTATGTTCTTCAATTGTTACTGTTGCTGTTTGGTTCCTGTACATGTTAGCAATTGTTCTTCTATCTCTGTATATGAACCCTAATTTTTTTATAATACTGAACATTTTATTCCAGTCTACGTTATCGAATGCCTTTTCTAGGTCTATAAACGCCAAGTATGTCGGTTTGTTTTTCTTTAATCTTCCTTCTACTATTAATCTGAGGCCTAAAATTGCTTCCCTTGTCCC
Organism: Lycorma delicatula; assembly: GCF_047948215.1. Classification (NCBI taxonomy): domain Eukaryota; kingdom Metazoa; phylum Arthropoda; class Insecta; order Hemiptera; family Fulgoridae; genus Lycorma; species Lycorma delicatula. Next base: position 396,025,501 of record NC_134455.1, read on the forward strand.
TATACTTTTCCTGAAACCAAATCGGTCTTCTCCTAACACTTCTTTCACTCTCTCAATTCTTCTGTATAGATGAATTTTTATAGCATATGAAAAATACCAAGACCCAAATTTCAATCCAGTCATTAATATTTCTGTGTTTGCCTATTTTTTTAATATATCGTTTGACGTTTGTTAAAGAATGAAAATAATAAGTTAATTTAATTTTCTAGTAATAGTTAAGTTTAGTAAGTTACCAGTCGGGAATATTTTCTTAAATATTGGCCTTTTATTTACACCTTAACCTATCACTTTCTTTTAAATTCATACTTATTGTACAGAGTAAGATTTTATAATCTTTTTATAAACTTAATAAATAAAGGGAAAACCCTTTTAGCTTTAATGTGTATTTGTACTTCCTTTTGTTTAAGCGTTTATGTATGTATTTTGAGTTCATTAGATAAAATGCAAAACCGTGTTAAATATTTTCTTACTTGAAATTAATTTATGATTTTTTATTTTTTTTATTTATAATTTTAATAATAATTTTCTTTCCTTTTATAATAATTGTATTTACAAATATAGTAAACCAACATAATTTTCTGGTTATTTTTGTATTTAATTGCCTTTTTAAGGATTTAAACCTAAGTTGATCCAAAATATTTTTCTAATAAATTGATTTCATTTTTCCTTTTATACTGTATTAACCTGCATGAATATTATGTACATTAGAATCAATTAATTGGCATCTAATTCTCTCCACGGCACTGGCAGAGATTTTCTGCCTGTATTTACTTGCTTTTTTTTTGTGAGTGCTCAGCAGCATATTTGCTATGAAGCATGGATTGTAGCTCACACTTTCTCTGTCTCTGTCTCTGTGTGTGTGTATATACACACACACACACAGTCTCATATAAGTCTTGTAGATAACAAAATTATACTGAAATTAAAAAAGGTGAGAGACTACTTTTCTATTACAAAGATCTGTTATTAATTTAGAATTTTGTTTAAAAAAATACATGTTAAATATATGTAATAGACAACAGATATATAACGATAAAAAATGTTTAAGCGTTCCATATAATAAGCAAAAAATAGAAAAATTTGTTACAAAATTTACTGGCCCAATTTCATTTATTAAACAAACTCATATAGTAGTCATTAGCACATTTTTGTTAAATTTGACAATTATAAATATGTTGTTACAAATTTATCATCTATTTACATTAATATTGCACGTTTATTTGGCGATTCAACATCTTTTCTTCAATTACATATTTGTTTTGAAAGTAATTTTCACCTTTTCACTACGACTCGTATTGTCTTAAAATATTCAACATTTCAAGTTTTTAACTTTTCAACATGATGAAAATTAGGTTTTTTCATTGAATATATGTATGTTTTAACGCAATATATTTACTAAAGGATATAAATAGAAAAAAAATCAAGTAAATACGTTTTACATTACTTTCTTTCGATCCTGATCTTTTTTTTAGCAACAGATGTATCGATTATTTATTTATTTACGTAGTCTTACTTTATTAATTACTATAGTTTTTATATATAAAAATACAATTTAGCGTACTTTCTTTGACGTTCTGAATGTGTTATGATAAAAAAGTGTGATATGTGTAATACATATCACATTTACAGAAATAATAGAATTCTTATGATTATTTGTTGTTTAATAAATGAAATCGGGCCGGTAAGAGTTTTGTAACAAATCTTTCTACACTTTGCTTATTATATGGAAAGCTTTAAATATTTTTTATTACCTATTATTGTATATCTACTGTCTATATATTTAACATATATATTTTTTAAAATAAAATTCTAAATTAATAACAGATCCTGATAATAGAAATCTAGTTGTTCACCTTTTTTTGTTATCGTTAGTTATCAGTATCATTTTGTTATCGGCAAGACTTAACATACAGTTTTTATAATTTCATTGTAATTTTTTTGGATATCACTGCATTTTGTTACATTTTTTTTTTTTTTTTTATGAATTACTGATTATCTGATGGATTTATTTAAAAAATTTATTGCCTTCTAGAACAAACAAATATACATTTTTTGAGTCTCTCAGGCAATTTTTTTTTTTTGTTGATAGTCATATCATTCTCTTAACTGCACTTTTCCTTTTTTTGTTAAAACTTGTATAACGACTTTACGAATGAAGATCTGTGAAGTAATATTACACTTTTTTTTTGTAAGTGTAACTCTCAATTTTTATCGTATCTGTGGACACACTTTTTTTATCTTATTAAATGAACTTTTTTTATTTCTCCATCAAATAGTTCTAATTCTTCAGACTCTGTTTCATTGCACAGTATTAAAAATTTATTTAAGAAGGACTTTAAAATTGAAAGGTCTTTTGATCAGTTCGCATACTATTCTTTCGGATGCACCTTACTCTTGTTGGCTGTACCCAGCTCCGATGCACACACAGCTCCTGACAGTTCACTCGGCTCTGTATACAGTATATAAGCTTGCTCCCCGCTATATTCTTTCAGTCTTCTCCCAATAGCCTTCATGGACTCGACGTAACATTACATAATATTGGGTATATAGGGTCCAATCATTACATATAAACTTATAAAAATAATACTATTTATAGAATAAAAATTTTACCGATCGAATTTATTTTTATTTTACGTAACAAGTCTTTGTTGCCACATTTACAATGCTTTCTGACTGTTTGTGTTTTTCGTGTTTTATTAGCGGCTACAATCTCTTTTTAACTAATAACTTTTATTTTTTTTTTTTAATGAAGTGATGGGAATTAAAAAAATTGTTTAATCTTTAGTACTTTCATTTACATAAGAGCATTTACTATAAAAACAATCTGTAGTATATTTTATTTTAAACTTTATTTCAAGTACATTATCAAGTTTTTGTACGCTACTTGGTAATATCAAGTACTGCTACCTAACGGCGTGATTCGTAAACCCACCTTTTTGAGGAAAAAGTGGCATATTCGAGTCCCACGGTTCATCAAATGGAAGAAAAAACGTTGTCTAGCAAAATTTGAGGTATTTTTTGAAAGTATTTTTTATTGCAAATGTAATTGAACTTAATATAATGTTTTCATGCTTATGTTTTAATTTTTTCCATTTTCATTTCACATTTAGGTTAGGTCATGCTTAAACTGTAAACATAGTTTGTGAATTTGCCATGCTGTCCAGTTCTGCGAACTCTTACTGGCGAAGTTCAAATAAAGTTCTTGATATATATCAAAGACAAAAGTATGAAAACAGTTTACTGCCAACTGTTCCAGAATTTGATGTTTCTTGATGTACTTTTGGTGGTAAACGGTTTTTATACTTCTGTCTTTGAGATATTAGTAAAGAGGGGGAATATGGACAAATACAATAACAAAAGAATTTTGTTTTTGCTTAGTTATATATACATATATATTTATTTCATAGAATATCTTTTAAGGCGCTTTTACTAGACCATTAAAAGATGTTCTTTTTGGATGTGATAAAGAATATTAAATAATTTCTACAAATTAATTGTAGAGACCAAAACTAGATTAGAATTTTCTATTTATAACAAAATAAATAAATAAATGTAGGACTACCCAAAAATTGAACTTTGTTATAAATATAATTTTATATTGTTGATATTGAAAGTAAAGTTTAGAAATTATGAGGAAAGGGGATGATGAGATTTTATAACTGTCGCTGAACTGAATTAAATATCCCCTTTTTTAATTACAAATTAACGTTGTTTATTATCTGTGAGAAATTCAATAAAACTTTTCACAAAAAAGTTCATTAAATTTCAGTTTTAGAATTTTTAAAAAGATAGCATATTTTAATTTGTAAAGCACACACAGCCTTGAAACTTGTAATTAAGCATGTTCCTTTTGTATTTAGTAAGCTTACGTAAATGTTCCTTTTGTATTTATTTAGTAAGCATAGAAATGAAAAGTAAGTGTACCTAAGATTTTTTGGCTTTATTTTGAGTGACGATTGTTTAGTGAGAATGATGATTGATGAATAATGAAAGAGCACCTGTTGATAAAGTCTACCTGGTATTAGGCTAATTTAATAATAATAATAATAATAATAAAGAGACATGTATTAATTCGATATTGTATCTATGTGTTAGGGATAGGGAATACTCACCCAACATGCCACATATAGAGGATAATTATGTAACCAAATTTTTTATTGTTTTACTTGTTATGGTAATCGCTTGCTATATTTGGATGGGCTGCTTCATTATTTAAAGCTTATTGGCTGTATGATTTGATTGACTGCTTTAATTTTATTTTAATTTATTTTTTTTTTTGTAATTCTTTGTATTAATAAGAATCAATGTATATTTTAATCATAAATAATTTATTTTGGTGCCACAAGGTGCTAATTTTTTTATTTTTTATTGTTATAGGTAAGAGTTAAAATAGAAGGAGATAACGAGGCTGAACCCAGTGTACCTCGAGAGGAGGGTCAAGTTCCTTTTATATTTGTAGGCACTGTAGAGAGCATAATAAATGCCAAGATGCTATTAGAATATCACCTAGCACATTTAAAGGTAATAATTGGAGATAAACTTTGTTTATTATTAATTTGTATCGCTTCGTCATATGTTAATATGTAAACGATTTGTATAATAATGTACCCTTTCTAAAACGTAGACCTTTTAAAACAGAAATATTCTGTCATAACCTTTCTAAAACAGAAATGGCTGAGACATTAGAAGAATTTGCACTTGATTTCCATCTTTTTTCCTTATGATTATATAATTCACCGCGAAAGCTCTGAGCTTGTGCATAGAAATTTGAAATTAAGTTTTATAAAGTGTGAAAAATGCTGTGCCCAGAATACAGGATCTCTAGATGAAAGAATACATTACTGCTCCATTGTGGAAGAGCATCAGTTGTTTTAAGGTTTTTGTTATAGAAAAATTTTTCGTTTTGGTGAGATTGTAAATAAATCAAATATAGTAGCTGTAGTGTAATAAATTTTTTAATCTATTAAAATTCACCTACAGGGTGATTCAGGAGGATAGGGCAATACTTTGACAGCTCATTCTACAGGCTAAAAATAAGAAAAAAGTTCATATAAACATAGGTCTAAAAACACTTCGTTAGCGAGTTGTACAGGGTGAAAGATTTCGCCCGAGTTTCAGTTCCTCCGGGTAAATTAAGGCTTTCTGAAATTCTGGGAAGTTCAATTAAGGGGCAAATTCGATTGTTTCTTATGGTTTTTGAGCTGGGAAAACGAAAAAAATAGATCCCAGAACACTGTATCTCTCTTAGATTCTGAGATATCCCATGTAAAACTCCAAAAATAGGGTAAAAAACCACATTTTTTACGTTTGATGTACAATAATGTTGTTAAATTGGCGATAAATCATCCTTTTTTTAAACATAAATGTAGAGAATTTAATTATAACAATATTATTGATGTAAATAATGTCAACAGAAAACAAATAAAATTTTAAACATGTCGACTCTTATTAACAACAAAACCGACGAAAACTTAGAAGAAAATGTTACAAAAAATGAAAACAGATGTGTCTACTAGGTACAATAATTTTTGACCTACGGAAAACAAGTTGGCAACACTGATTTTTTCCATCACAGTTTGTTTAAATACTACTCATTGTTGTCAGTTAATTGTGGTAATGTGTTAAAAAACCTTTCGCTGATCGATCGTGTTTGCAGTATTACGTCGAATTCTTATCGTAAAAATTTCAGAAAACTGTTAAGAAGTGTAATTTTGTATTCATTTTACGGCGCATAAAAATTAGTCTGTTAAAAAAAGTGAAATTTTGTTCAGTTTTGTTTTGAAAAAAATGCCGCGTATCTTCACTAATGCCGAATATGCCGACGTGATTTTCATCTATGGATTTTGCGATGGACACGCTGCGGCAGCGGTTACGGAATATCGACATAGTTATCCTGGTCGTGCTGTACCAAATCGTAAATATTTATTAGAATTTTTAATAATCTTTGTGAGAATGACACACTTCCCAGCGCTCATATTTCATCTGAGCGACAAGCAAATCGTGCTGATGAAGGTGAAAACATTCTGCAGATGGTTCAACGTAGTCCGGTAACGAGCACATGATTAATTGCAACACGGCTCAATATGTCACAATGTTGAGTATGGTGGGCATTAAATAATAATGGATTGCATCCTTTTCATATTCAGAAAGTGCAACATCTCCAGCCTGGTGACTATGCCAGCCGGCTGCAGTTTAGTCAACGGGTTAATAGGAATCGACATTTAATTCCATTTATACTATTTTCAGATGAAGCTACTTCCACTCGTAATGGAATAAACACCACACGGAATGCGCATCGGTGGTCTGAAGAAAACCCACATGCTACACCGGAAAAAAATTTCCAGTAACGATTTTCAGTGAATGTTTGGTGTGGTATCATAGATGCCCATTTAATTGGTCCTTTCATATTACAACATCGTGTCACAGGGAGAAATTATCTGGAATTTTTACATAATGAAATTATTATATTGCTTGAAAATATCGCCTTAGCAAAACTAATTGAAATTGTATTTCCAACTTGATGGAGCTCCTACACATTTCACAAATGAAGTAAGGCAATGTCTTGATGAAAAGTTTGCTGGTAAATGAATAGGACGTGGAGGGTCGGTTAATTGGCCACCGAGATCCCCAGATCTCACTCCGTTGGATTATTGTTTTTGGGGATGGTTGAAGAATGAGGTTTACAAGCAAAAAGTAGACAGACGCGACTAACTGATTGCTCGCATTCTCAACGCTGCAGCTATGATCAAGGAACGCAAAGATACCATTACATTGGCAACACAAAATCTAGTACAATGCGTTGAAAAGTGCATTGAACACAATGGTGACATTTTGTAAGCAGCATTTTATCATTATCATAAAAAAACAGTAAGTATGTTTTGTTCCTCCAGTTATTTTCTTCTGTACATAACGAAAACGTTTTTTCAATCTGTTAAAAATTAATCTGTTTTGTTGTTAATAAAAGTCGACATGTTTAAAATTTTATTTGGTTTCTGTTGACATTATTTACATCAATATTGTTATAATTAAATTCTCTACAATTTATGTTTAAAAAATGTACGATTTATTGCCAATTTAACAACGTTATTGTACGTCAAATGTTAAAAAAATGTGTTTTTTGAACCTATTTTTGGCGTTTTACATGGATATCTTAGAAACTAAGAGAGATACAGTTCTGGGGCCTATTTTTTTCGATTTCCCAGCTCAAAAACCATAAGAAACAACTGAATTTGCTCCTTAATTGACCTTCCCAGAATTTCAGAAAACCTTAATTTACCCGGAGGAACTGAAACTCGGGCAAACTTTTTCACCCTGTATAACTCGCTAATGAAGCGTTTTCAGACCTATGTTTATATGAGCTTTTTTCTTATTTTTAGCCTCTAGAATGAGTTGTCAAAGTATTGCCCTATCCTCCTGAATCACCCTGTATAGTATTTAAAAAAATAGTAATTAACTTAATCATAAGTTGAAAAATTACATTATTTGCCACTGACTTGAAAAACTTAGCACATTTTCATTAGATTTGTATGTGTACTTCATATTTATCCTGGAAAATAGTTTGGTTTTCTAGTTATTTATAGCTGTTCTTGTACTGTATACAAACTTGATTTATATAATATATAGTTTCTTTTTTAAACATTCAAACCTACCTACCGTATTCTATGCTTTGAATTTTGTATTTTCGAAACTATTTAATTTGGGAAAATGATTCTGATAATTGGCCATGAGGCATCCCCTTCATCCCCTTTCACTCTCATCTTTCCCAAACGGCACAAATTGTATATTAACTTGTCCCAGTTTTCCACTAAACCATTCACGGTGGAATGCTGCGATTTTATTTCTTATTAAACATTAATATTTGCTGCCGTGTTACCTACCTTAATCCTGTTAAATAAGAAATTTATATTTACTTTTAATCCTGTAGCGTTTTATACTTATTTCTAGGAACTTTATCAGGAATGAAAAATGTGAAAAGTAGGCTAAAAAAATAAGTTTTAATGATTAATAATATGATGACATAGATGTAAATCGTATGTCATCATACTGACATAAGAATGACATCGCTGAAGTTCATCCATGATGAGTTCATAATTACGTTTGAAGTGTTGAGTAGGCTGTCAGTTCGTCAATTTTGTTAACAGATGAAAATTGAACAGTACCAAATAAGGGCTATAATAGGGATGTAAAAAGTTTCCACTAAAATACTTGTTAATACACCTCTAGTGCTAGCGATGATTTAAGGGCGTACATGTAAAAAAAGATCCACTTTGTTAGCAGTCCTTGCTGTTTATTCTGTAATGCTCTCTGACACATTGTCAACATTTCTCAATAAACACCTGTGATTATTATTATTATTATTGTAACCGCTAAATTCCATCAACAGTATTCTTTTATGGCCCCAAAACACAGTAACCGTAATTTTTTTGTCAGAATTTGTTTATTTGAATATTTTTGGCAAGTTGATTGCATCCACTGTTTGGACTGTATCTATCAATGAACCAAACTGTCATCATTCACAATGAAATGTTCACCCTCTTCTTCTGTGTTGTCCACATTAGGTCGCCCTTCCCCTAATTTCCAGCTGTATTCTGTTACTGAACCACCATTCAATTACATTTACATAATTACTGTAAGCTATAAATTGCGAGAGTGGATCTTGGCTGCAGATGTTCCTTATGCTTGTAAAAAGTGAACGACACTATGTACCTCACAACCGGTAGAAGACAGCAGTCGCCTCTATATTTCACCTGTATGCATGATGTTGTTTAAGTTTAGCTGGTGTCTAGTGCACTTTGTTGCTGTGGAAAGTGGTTTGTATGCCCTACCAGAGCATAAATAGCTTTAGCGTTTCTTTGAAATGCAGTAAGAAAGTTCTAGAACAATTACCTCAGTATTTTCCTGTGTGCTGTTGACAACTTATTCATTTTTTCCTGACTTTTGAATGAAGATTAATCTATTGACGTTTGTTCTGCGACTTAGGAATTACACTAAATGTTAATAAAGTTAATATTCTGTAGAACACATGATGGCACCGTAGTGTATAATATTGGCAATTGTCGTCAGTGTTATTGCTGGTTTTTCCTCATTTTCATTTATGTATTTTTTTAGTCGATGTTTTTTCGATAAAAATGTTGTCGGTCTTCATATCTGATGCATTAAAATAATAAAATGCTTTTATGTTAGATTAATTTTTGTATGCATTTCAATGGGATGTACGATGGAGTAAAGGATATCAGTGGAAAAAATATGATTTATTTTAATTTAGGGACTACAGGCTGACATGAGTACAGTCTGTAATGACAATATACGCATAATCACAAGCCTGACCGGGATTCAAACCTGGAACCTTCTGGACGAAAGGCAGAGATTCTACCGTTCTGTCCTGGAGGGTCGGCGGATGGTATAAAAAAGTTGATTTATATTATAGTCTATGTGTTTATTCTGCTTTAATTCCTGTTAAAGTGTTTAGATTGGTTTGTTCCTCGTACAATTTAAGCGATATTAATTTTTTATTTTAAACAATTTATATTACATTTATTATGGGAACATATACGCTTTGTTATTATAGGCAGTAATTATTCATTACATGCTATGTTTATAAAAGAGCCTCCATTGAAAACATAATTAACCGTTTTTAATAAATGTGATTCATAGTATTGCTCAAAACCACAATTTAGGTTAATTTGGAAGTTAATTTATGTTTTTCAAATTAATGCTTTATCAGTTATAAATAATTTTAACCGCAACAGATAATAGCTTTAATTTATTATATTAAAATAATGTGTCATGTTATAACATTTATTGTTATAAATATGTTAATTACAGCCATTTAATGCACCCATTTTTTTTGTGAGTTTTTCAATAAAGGGAATTTAAAATGTATTATCAATTGACAGCAATAAAATTTGTTAATTATCGTATAAAACACTCCATCATGGTAAAATTATTCAATTAAATGTGTGTTTTTCTAAAGTTTAACAAACGCTGCCTAACCTTAACTATTTGCCATAATTTAAAAACCATCTACCAGACTTATAACAGCTTTCTAGCTTCTTTGTAGCCCATGATGTAAGTTTTATTTATTTATTGGCCAAATAAATAATTATGCGTAAAATACTTAACCGTAGAGAACTCTAAAAGCTTATGATGCACACGAGTACAAAAATAGTTAAGTAATTTGTGCAAATTTTTTCTAAGGTGTGATTTTTGGAATAATGGAAAATATGAAAAATAATCCTTAGAAAAAACTGCATATTATAATCCTAAGTTGGCGAGTGACAAAACGAAACAAGCATCATAGTGTTGTCTTGTTGCTAATAGTTGCAATGTAATTTTGTTGTGTCTCATTTAGCACTAATATTTTTTATTGTAGTATTTAATAAATTTTTATTCATCTAAAGAGAACTAGTTTTAAGAGACTTTTAGTGAAGTCAGGAAATTATTTTAGATACTTCTTAAAGTATTTAAAAAATCAGCATTGTACTAAAACTTTATAAAATTTGACTGTTTGTTATTTAAAGCCTTTATTACAGGAAGTAGAAGAATTAAGGCAAGTTAAAGTAGATATCGAGGCACAGTTAAGGAATGCTCACGGAATGAACATGGGGTCTATGCAAAATTTCCCAATCCAGAGGCGTACAGACAGGTAACTTTTCATATTTTATGATTTTCTAATTAGATAAGGTTTTTTTAACAATCGTAGGCTGAAAAAATTATTTTTTTAATATTATAAATATCAATAGACTTTGTTTTACATACATTGATCGACATAAATTCCAACGTTTTATTTCATACCGTTATATATCGGTTTAATTATTTCAGAGGCTACAACTCAGATATGGAAATGGGTGGCGGTCGGGGACATGGTGGTAGTCTTATGCGAAACCGCGGTCGGGGTGGAAGAGGAGGACGACACCAAGATAATAGATTTAATACAGGTACAGAAAGCTACTTTTCATGTGATTACTCTTAATTGCTTCTGATTTAGATTGTAAAATGTTTTTTCTTGTTTAATATTGAAAAATTGCAAGTTTTATGTTATTGTATTATTCAGGAAATTGTACGTGTTATATGTTTTATAATACAATTTTCTATAGTAATAATATCGGAATGGAAAATTTGATTGTTTTTTATTGAAGTAATTTCTTTGTTAACGAGCACATTGTTGAAGATTGTTGTTTGTTCTTAGCAGACTATCGTCTGAAAGAAGAGAAGTTTTGTTACGGTAATGAATGAAGTAGTAAAGGTAATGTTTAAAAGGCTACCGTACTTTTTATGAGAGTTGTAACGGAAGTTTTTTAGTTTTGTAATGTTCATTTTATTTTTACAGGGTCCCGACATCAAACACCAGATACTGCGGACGAAAGAGTACGAGATTTGCCACCTCGTCAACAGCAAGGTTATCAACAGTCTTCTAGGGGTCAGCAAGGTAGTGGGGGATATCAACCCTCAAATCGTAGACCCGGCCCTCCAACCGGCCCTCGTAACCACCATAGAAGAGGGGGAGAGGACAGGCGGCGCATGACTGATGATGAAGACACGTTGTTGGACAGTCATGACAATGTCGATAGAGGTAAATAATAAATATTATTGTTATAAAACTTTTTCGTGATTCATCGTGTGATAACCAAAAACAGATCGGTAAGTAATCTTTTAATTTTCTGCTATGTAATTACTTAAGAATTCATTGTTGCATATTTATATATATATTTTTTTTTTTTTTTTTTTTTTTTTTTTAATCTTTTAAGCTTACTTATTTTGGTGCCTTAATTCGAAGAACGGTATTTTATTTTTTGTTGTATCTGCATAACATATTAACAGAAGTTGTAAAAAATAAACATTCACAAGTAATAAAATGTGGTATAATTTTTCTATACCTCAATTAACTACAATTTAGTAAAATTTTGTAAATTTTTTAATTTAAGATTTGGTGCTTCAAGTCATAAGTAAATTTGTCAACTGCTAATTAATGCTTAATTCTGTGGTATAGTCTTCTGTTCTTTAACTGTAGTTAACTGTTCATAAGTATTTTTCATTTCCAATAACTTACATTGTAAGATTGATTTCTCTCTGAATTAATATATGATTCTTTTCATCACTTTCTGGGACTAATTATTATTATAGAGTTAATACAATCTGCCAGAATTTTTTAAGGTCATGACATAACATTTTGTTTATCGATAGATCATTCTAAAAAATTCATTAATTAGAGTTCTATATTAGTAATTTTCATAATTTAGCTTTAAACAGTGTATTTTATTGTTTATACCGATTAAGTGGAAAGAATGCCCATTGTTATTAGCTGTAAGTCATAGTTTGTAGCATGTTATTTTGTAATAGTTGTATGAGGTATAATTAAGCGCTCATGTGCAATAATCATGCATAAATTGATAACAGGTTAGCTAAGGATGTTGCATCGTGAAGGTTTTGCTTGCACAATAATACAGAAAAAATATGACAAATGAGCTTGCATCTAGTCGTATACCGCTTTCAAACCATGCGCTACCTTTGTTTATATTGTAACACTGCCATCATTTGCCTACCGTTAAGTGTGTGATCACCCTCGTTTTTAAGTAGTACCAATTCTGAAAAATGTGACATGAGTCTGTGTATGACCATTATCTTATTAGGTCATTCACAGGTTTTCCTCCTGCTAGCCAAATGTCGCAGTAAACAAAACAAAATTTTAATTAAATTTAGTGCAATTCATCCGTTGTAATTTTCAAATTCCAGTGAAGATTAATAGATTAGTACCTCATAAAAGGATAGAATTTTTTTTTAAGTGGATCAGGGCTCACTATAGGCTAAATGCGCACAACCTTCTTGTTGAGATCACGTGGCTCCATTTGAATCTGAACACAAGGTAAAACCGCTCCATCAACAACTAACTGAGGCATGGGTTTCTGGCTCAGAATAGCTCTTAGGTTTGAAAGTAGAACCTTCCTGGCTGCCCTGAGCAGTAAGATAAGGCTCACCTCTGTCCCCGTGGATCCAAATCTTAGTCGGCTGATAGTGAAAATTCTCATCTGACATCGATCAAATACAAATCTGTGCTTTTAGATCTACAGCTAAGCCATAAACACTTAAATTAGTTACCTGTAAGGAATTAAGGTCGATTCAAAGTAATAAAACTAAGATTATTTACTTAATGGTAGTTTATTAGTTCAGCATCGGATTAATGAGATTAACTCTTCACACTATACTTTTTTACCAGTATCAATTTAAATTATTTAATGTATTCATCATTTTACATTGCAAACCTGTACTATTAAAATTTAAAAAAACCAGAATGATCTGACCATCAAAGGTGGTTCTGAAATTCTAAAAAAATTTAAATGACTTTCTCTTCCTAAAGCTGCATCGAACTAATTAAATTAAAAATATTAACGATGATACTGTAGTTGTTACTTATTGACCTACTTACTAGCGTTCCAAATAAACTTAGGAAGTCTGCTTGGAACTCATTTAGTTTGTTATACTTATTGACCCTACTTTCCAAACCTCTCAATAAGAAGCCAGTAAAATGCTTTGACAATATTATTTGTAAAAGATGTGCCTCTAATTTTCCACTATATGAACAGAATTCCTCTTGAGGAGTGAAAATGTAATTAATCTTGAGAAAGAATTAGAGCTTCCTGTAAAATAAACATAATGGACAATGGAATTCTCCTGTCAAATATTTAGGGAATCCTGCTGTCTTCTGGAACGTATTTATTGTTTATATTTCACATGGCTACTTTGAGTGAATTTTCTCTGTGAGTCTTACCCTCATAAAATGGCACAGGATAAGCTGTTAGCCCGGTTGCTAAGACCTTATTTAAAATAGATGAAAAATATTCATTCTAAATACTACTTCTTTTCCTTACATATTTTAAATTGAATTCCTTTTACCGATTTCCAAAACCTCTTGAACTTCATTAGCACTTGCTAATCTGTAATCTCTGTCATTCATTTTGTTTAGATAATTTCTTATTCTGTTTATTTAAGGTAATACATCCCTAGAAAAGTTTGAATTATTTATGTGGTGAACATAAAGTGACCCAAACATATTTTCCCTCGTTATTTCACTATTTCAGACTCCATCAAACAGGGAGCTCCTAATTTCCTTTGATCTTTTAATCATTCTTATTCATTCAATTTATTTTTATAATTAGCTGCCATTGAAATATATTTGTATTCTTTGTATACTGTTAAAATTGTTTTATTTTGAAAACGAAAGGATCGCTACAAAATAGTTTTGTTTTGTGGTCTTATAGGTGTACTGAATAATGCATTTTGCTTTTAATTTATTTACTAGGTAAATATTGAAACTGTTACGTTAAATAAAATGAAATTAAATGATTTAAATTAAATTTTAACTGCAGATCACTTTAGATTAATTTCTTTTAGAATGTTGAAAAATACAACATGAATGAATTTTCCCATGATCTGTTTGAACTTGACCCCAAGGGGATCACCACCATGTGTCGGGTTTGACTTTCGTGCCACCCCCTCCGTACCTAGTCCTTAGGGGTTTTTACCGGAAGTCATCTTCAAAGGCTTTGAGACATATCCCAGTCTGGCCGTTGTAAAGATGCCACTGATGTGAATGCCACAAGTGACATTCACGTTGGTGTAATGCGCCTAACTCGGGTTCTACCATCAATGACCATCCGATTGACCTGATCTACATCCTAACAAAGTGAGGGCCACTCCAACATGCAAAACAGGCATTAACTAATAAGAAAACACAAAACAAACAGTAAATAGAAAACTAAACTTAACAAAAAAATAAATAAAACTAAACCAATGATTATGAATAAAACAAACTAACTTGAACAAACCTAAAGAGTTACCTGAACAAACCTAAAACTAAACAAATGAAATGAACCTAAGAAAACACGTAAATTCTAAACATTAATTTTAATCCAAAAATTAAAACTTGTTAAATAAAAATCATAAAACTAACCTAATAATGAAATGAACCAAACTAGAAAAGAAAACGCACAAACTATAAACACTAATCCAAAAACTAAAACTTTATAAAACTCTCACCTAAACAAAACTCAATAAAACACAAATCACAACACTAAACCCAAAAATAAGATAAAATTTAAATCAGTAATAAATAGTAAGACAAACAAACCTAAAGGTAACTAAATTAAAATAATCTTATCGAAAATTCTAAAGAAGATCAACATATAATGAAATACCAAAGTGAACATTAACTTTAAACAAAATAATCAGGAAAGCATATAATAAATCCAAAACAAACCCAACAAAAAGAAGAATAAACCAAACATATCAAAACTCAAAACTTAAAAATAACACCATAAATCATTGTATATGAAATGAAACAAAACAAATGTAATTAAACCAGTCACACAAATCAAGAAATAACATAACTAAAACCAGAAACTAACACAAATAATTAAGAGCTACAAGTACTCCTACCGTTTAATGATACTAAATATCAATCCAGCCACTCAAAAGATCCCACGCATGCTTGTTTTTTTTTTGTCTTCAGTCATTTGACTGGTTTGATGCAACTCCAACATTCTCTATCTAGTGCCAATCATTTCATTTCAGTATACCCCTTACACCCAATCCCTAACAATTTGTTTTACATTCGACTTCCTCTTCTTCATCTATAACACTAGTCACTAATAATTTCCTCTCTGTAACTCTTCAATATATTCTATCCACCTATCGATCTTTTCTGTTGTATTACAAATCTGTGTACCATCTTTAACACATTATTAGATTTTAATTTATGTACCACAACATTTTTCTTAACTTTCCTGCATGTTCCATTTATTTTACCAATGATCGTTTCTCTTTAAACTTCTGAACACTTTTCTTTAATACACTCTTCTTTTATTAATATGTACTTCCTGTTTATAGTATTTCTTAACTGTTGATAGTTCCTTTTACCTTCTTTATCACTAGCATTCTTATGCTTTTTACATATTCATCCATCAGCTGCAATATATACTCTGATATCCAAAGTTTCATAACAGTTCTCTTTGTTCCACCACAGTTCGATTCTATTGATTTTGTAATCAACATTTTAACATTCTCCCATTCTTCTATTTTTTTTATCTTATCGTTTTTACTCAGACCTCTTGCGATGTCCTCCTCAAAAATCTTGTTTACCTCCTCTTCTTCAAATTTATCTATGTTCCACCGATTCATCTTGCACCTTTTCTTCAGGTTTTTAAACTGCAATCTACATTTCATTATTAAATTATGATTGCTGTCAATGTGTGTGCTCCTGGATATGCTTTGCAGTCGACGAATTGATTTCTAAATCTTTGTTTAACCATGATATAATCTATCTGATAGCTTGCAGTATCACTTGGCTTTTTCCACGTGCATATTCTTCTATTATAATTTTTGAACTGGGTGTTGGCAATTATTAAATTATACTTAATGCAGTAAGTCGGTTCCCCATTTCATTCCTTTTTTCCAGCCCATATTCACCCATAATATTTCCTTCCTTGGCTTTTCCAATGTTTACATTCCAATCTCCAATTGTTATTAAATTTTCATCCCCTTTTATGTGTTTAATTGCTTTGTCAATTTTTTCATATACACCCTCCACTCCACCTCATCAGCATCATCATGAGCACTTGTAGGCATATAGACGTTAACAATTTTTGTCAGCTTGGGTTTTGATTTTATCCTTTTCAATGGTTCTATCGCTAAGCTTTTTGAAATACTGTACTCTCTTCCCTATGAAACTTTGCGATTATGAATTCTACTTCTGCCTGCCCATGATTTAAAGCCGAGTAAATCATTCTAAAATCACCTGACCAAAAGTCATTTTCCTCTTCCTACTGGACGTTGCTAATTCCTACTACATTTACATTTAACCTATCCATTTTCCTCTTTAAATTTTCTAACCTACCAACCTTCTTTGGACGTCTAACTCGTAGAATGTTATTTTTTAATTTTCTGGTGACCCCTTCTGTAGTAGTCCCCACCCGGAGATCCAAACCGTGGACTAGTTTACTTCTGGAATATTTTACCAAGGAAGGTGCCTCCATCTTTGTTACATGGAAATGAGGAGCTACATTTTCTTGGAAAAAAACAGTTGTAGTTTTCCATTACATGTACTGTGCAGCTGAAATCAGCTGTGCAGTACGTGTAATGGAAATCTTCTGAGTACTCAGAAGATTGACTGGCACTGATATGATCGTTTGTCTTCCTGACCTATGCCCTTAACAACTGCTGAAAGAGCTGCTGCCCTCCTTTGTATGTGGCACATTTCTCCAAGCTATAGCCGATTACTGGACACATTAACAATTTGCACAGGTTGTAGAACCACTATCCTTTCTAACCTGGTAATCTTTGGCAAAGTGTCCCGCTTTGCCACAGTAAGAACAGAGCTCTTTTTCTTTACAAACCTCGGTCATTTGACACTGAAAACACTAGCTTACAAAACCTGCCTTTCTCTGGAATGTTTTACGCAAGTTATCATTCTCCACTAAGTAATGAACAACATTTCTATCTCTTCCTCCAGCATGATACACCACTTTGAACAAGCTTACAAAATCTTCTGCTGAATAGTCTGTGTTTTGCACCCTTCCTCGCCAGTGTCCTGTGGAACATCTTACACTATAATCCTTGGTTTCAAAGTCTTAGTGGCAATGGTAGTGATACGATATTTAATAGCCTCATTGCCTCGTACACCACTATTGTCCCTTTTTCTCGCTATTGTTTGCTATGATCCTCACATCCTTAGGGTTATTGCGCAGGTTGACTGTTCTCAAACCCTTCTTTTTAGCCTCCAAGTTCTTCATTATCTCATCTTTAAAGGATGAGGTGGTAACACCTTCAGGCTTATCAATTAATATAACTTTAGGTTTTGATACTTGCACCACCTCTGAGGCTAATCTTTTTGACAGCTACGATTCAACCTGCTGTCGCTCACCCATCCCCACCCTAATGCCTCCTATGTAACCTTGAAAACTGTGTACCCTCTTAATCGTTAACAGGCAGGTTCAAGAACCACAGCTACGAGACAAGACATTTGCCACTCTCTTTTTCTCTAATATTTTTGGTTGCTCCCCCTAGATTCTCATCAACCTCAATGCAGAGGCTAATAAACATGTCAATTACACCTCTGTAATCACATAAGTTGAGACCGTATCAGAAGATGTCAATCTCGCCTCCAGTTCTTTTAGAGCCATTGCCTCTGCCTTTCTTGGCCTGTCCATTTGGAGGACCAAGCAGCTCTTCCATCAACTCAGCCTCAGAATTGAAATCAGAACCCTTGGAACCCTGAATGCCGTCGTCTCCTTTCTCCCTAACCTTTTTTTCCTTCTGGTGCATCTCTCGCTCTACTCTTCTATATTGTCTGTCTATTCCGCTTGAACTTTAGATTCACGAGCCTTGAATTTTCTCTGCCTGTTTTGCTTTTCGCCAGAGATAAACTGGTGAGTGTGGTTCCTCTGAATTAGGATCCCTACTCATTTCCAAATAACAAATAAACAACCGCTGGTATAAACAAATCCAAGCAACTTCGAAACACACCTAAATTTAAATAAAATTAATATGCCAATCAAATTATCAAAGATTCCTACCATTGCTGTGCTGTAACCAACATAAACAACACTATTAATGGAACAGCTAAAATAAAATAGAAAACTCCACTGGTGGTATCATTGGTTTATACTAGTATGAAAAAGATAACTATCCCTAACCCACCATTAAATATTAAGTTGTGTACATTTTTTGTTAAACCAGTTGATGTCATAACACTAGGATTTTCCTTTAAGTAATTTCATTTTTTGTATTCCAACTTCTTCACTATTTATGGTTGTAATCATACAAAACAGGTTTTGTTCCCAAATAAAAGTTTATTGCACTGGTCATTGTTCATTGTGTACAGTACTTCATTTTCAGACAATTTTCTTTGGATTGAAATAAAAATACCTGGTCTACATTATTATATTGCATTATATCTTAAATGACAACAGATTCCATTTTAGTCTAGGTTTATTTTCTATTGTTATGCAGGTTAAAAAAAGACTAGTGATATAATTTTCACATTTCTTCACAAATGTTGAGAAATTGTATGACATGTGTCATATAATGCACACATACATGACTTTTTTTGACTTGCATACATGCAAGTCAAAAGAAAAGGATGGACCTAACAAAATACTTCAATAGAAAAAGAATGTTATTTCCATTTAACGTGACATTTGAATTCATTTTCATCTGTATTAAATGAATTATAAAATGAAACGGCAGAAATTGTTAAAATATTTTATTAATTTTAGAAAATTTTACTAATGTTCATTTATATTGTATCGGAGATTTTTTATAAAACTTCAAAAGAATATTGTGTAAGTTAGGGCAAATATTTAATAAATTTTCTGATGTTTTGAGGGGAAAAAATGACTGAAAAGACATTTGATAATGGAAAAGAATAGGTAAAATTCAGTTACATGTATCACATAAATTTCTATAACGTTTCTTCTTTTTATGTATTCTATGTTATATAATTATATTTGTAAAATTAATTAGAACAGAGTTGTGAAGTAATTTTCCTAAAACTATGCTGAAATTTGATTGTTAAATCTGTATTTTCTAGACACAGTTAAAGTTCATTTCTTGTAACCTTTTAAAAGATGTTTGAAAATTTTATATATTCTGACCTAAATCTTACTAAGGATATAACAGTCTCTTCTAAAAACTTTGAGGATCTTACTGATTGCTTTATTTTCTTTCTTAATTAACTAACTAGATGGTACTTTATACCATCTGCAGGATTTTCTATTTTTACTAAAAAATGAGGTTTTTTTTCATCCAGGGAATGTTTGCAAGATTAAATTAGGTCACTTTTTTCATATTTTTGTTAGAATATGAGCATTTATGCTATTAATAAATAATTAAAATGTAAAACCCACATAGCAACAAATCTTTTTATGCGTTCCAGTGCTTTCGAAAACGCAATCCCACCTTCAGGAACTTTAATTTTTTATATTATTCTTAAAAAACTAAAATTTCATTGTCATATGTAAAGAGAATGTCTCCACCGTTAACAGTGGAGACATTGTTAATGATAGGACATTAAGTCGACACGATTTTAATCCCATGACAACCACTGTTATATATTTTATAGTCTTTACATAACAATATTACATATGACAATAAAATTGTAGTTTTTAAGAATAATACAAGGGTAAATTGAATATAAGTGGGATTTTATTTTTTTTTAAATTGAAAAATAAAAGGCAAATATAATTCATTTTTCTACATAGTTTGCTGCTTTAGAAATATATTTTTCCCAGCGAGAAGGGAGGTTTTTTATCGCAGCATCGTAAAATGAAGCTGGTTGTATCAAGAGCCAATTGTGCACGAATCCCTCCATGCCCTTGTCATCTTCAAATCGTCCTCCTAGAGGTTTTTTAAGTGTCCCAAACAAATGAAAATCACAGGGGGATAGGTCCAGGCAGGCTGTAGGGAGGATGATCAAGTTGAGTCGAGTTCATTTCTTCTAGTTTTGAGACCGTTGCGGAAGAGGATGACCTGTCGAATCGGTTGGTCTCGTCTTTTGTGGCAATATGCAGCTCGCAGTAGTAAACAGCGTTGATTGTGCATCACTCATGCAAAAAATCAATGCTGGTTCGAGGACGGTGATTGTGCTCCTGATTTTCCATTCGTTCTTGTCCTTCCTTGAACTCTTTATACCAGGTAAATACACGAGTTCTTGACAATGTTTGGTCGCCGAACTGTGCAGTCAATCTCTGGAAAATTTCTGTCGCTTGAACTACTTCAAGAACAAGAAATTTTATAATTACGCATTGTACAGTGGAGGGAGCACCTGTTCCGACATCATGAATGTTACTGGCGACTTGATTGGGAGTGCGGAATGACCGGCTCTCCCCATTTCTTATGACCCCTACCCAAGCGTACTAGAAGCACTAGCCCAGTCCTACCAACCGTAGATGCCCGGAACAAAAATCCCGTTTATATTTTATTTACCCTCATAAAAAATTTTAAGTTCCTGAAGATTGAATTTGTTTCTGAAAGCACTTAACGCATAAAAAGGTTTGTTTGTAAGTGGGTTTTATATTTTAATTATTTATCGTATAATCATACCAACAGGACGTGTTTGATAAAATTAATTTATAACATTTCTTGCAAAATTAAAAAGAAATTAATTTTCTAATATTTCTTTTTATTAGTAATTGGTTTTTGAAACTGTTCACTTTTTACAACAGACTATACAATGAGGCCTTATTTTAGTTTCTGCTCAACATAATGCCAGATTGTATTCTATAAAACTTTTACATATAAATTCATTTACTGTATTTTTTATTGTTGCTTGTTGGTACACCTTGTTTAATTCACTTAATTGCTGAGGCAATCAAACAGATCTCAAAGAATTAAAAAAAATTGAAATAAAACCTATAATTGTTAAGGTTATTGTAATCATTTTATAGTTTTCTGTTTTCTATGGTTGTTATATTTGTGATGCAAGTTTTAGTTACATTCATTAATTTAGTAGCCAAGATATATGTTAATTAAATCATCGTAATTTAAGATCACAAGTTTTTTGTTGTCTGGTTATAAAGAAGTGGAAATTATTATTTTTTAAGAATAGAGAATTTTTTTTTTTTTTGCAACGATTACACATTTCGTAAATGTAAGGATAACTATTATTAAAAGCACGATATACTTTTCTCAGCTGCAATTTCTTGTAAATAAACTAGGATTATTAATTTTAGCTAATGCATTCAGTCATCTATTGTCAAATTTTATAAGATTTTTTAAGCTCAGATTGTAAGGTCTTGTTTTTATCTGCTGATATGTTATCCTTAATACAACCTATGGATTTATTGTAAATAACTGTACAACACGTTCAGTTTAAAATTGTGCAGTTCTTGTTTCTTGAGGTTTGAAAAAACATTGAAAATTTTATTCTGTGAATAGTGTAGAGAAATCTTTACTACAATCAAAACAATAACCTGTGATCAGCCAGTTTTGTTATAACAGAATCCAGTTATAGAGAATAGTAAACACAAATGAAGATATTACTGATGTCAGCAGAAAAAGAGAAGCTTACGTAGATGACACAGAAAGTGTCAAAGTAGTTAATATTTCAGAACGCGTCGATCCTGGCTGCAAATTAAACACAAATGAAAAAATTGCCGATGTCAGCCGAAAAAAAGCCGATGCCCCACTGCCAACAGATTTTATGTTAGCCCAGTTTTGCGATGATGTGCCCTACTCTTTCTCTTGATGTGCGTAGCTGGTTGGTATTGCGTTGTGTGATCTAACAGTCATTTTGAATTAATTCATCCACTTCTTGTTAGTCATAAAATTTGACGACCACTATGACGTTCATCCTCAATATTCTTTACCAGCTTCTGATGCACAAAATTGTATCGCCTACCTATTCATATTCAACAGTTTTATCGCCATAAATAACATTTAGATAAATATGAATTTCACTAGCGTTCAGTTTTTGAAATTAAAAATTTAGATGCTCCACTGTGTTATACACGTGTCATCTTGTTTATAATGACACAGCAAGCATATGGAAATTCCATAACGTTGGCAAATCACAGAAAATTAAGAGGGCATGAATCAATGACTTTTGTTAGTCAAAGATGGCAGAACTTGTAAATTTGTGACATTTTGTTCTTCCATTAACATTCCAGTATGCATTATATTTCTGCTATCCCTCATGTAACATAAATTTGATCATTATTAAAAAGAAAGATGCCGATGCTGAGAAACGAAAGATATTCCACCAGAAATTTAATTAGCAAAGCGGCATGTTGACAGATAAAAAAGAGGAAATATATTACATACAAAAGTCCAAATAAAATAATCAGGAAAATTTACCAAAGTTTATTGTGATAATAAAAATTGATTTTAATTTTTTTAAAAGATCAGGTGGATTTGATAAATTCGATATTAGATTAAATAATTAACATGTAATAATTTTATCGCTTATTTGTTCTGAAAAAATTGCATCGGTTCATTCAGAAAGACATTTACAAAACTATTAACATGTTGTAATAGAAATAGAAATGGCGAGTTCTCAGACATAGCAAAACGTATGATTAATGAAGAACTTAAATCTAGAGATAATAAATTAAATATATAATCGTGAAAATGAAGTACCATGAAACTGCTTGTAAATAAAAATATTTTTTGATAAATTAATAGAAATTAGAAAAATATGTATGACGTAGGGGGTGGAGATGTAAAAAATCACTTGAACTCTTCATGACAGCAAGGATTTTAGTAATGATCAACTAAGAAAAATACCACAATTTTAACCTAATTATCAATTGATGAGTTTAGTTATAAAAACAGTGAAAGCATTACAGCTAACATACATATGTTTGATCATACTCACCTTTTCTGACTGCATTTAGGTTGTTAAAAAAATTTAAAAATTTCTCTCTAAAAAGCATTTTTATATTATATATACTGTGTTTAAAAACAGTTTCAACAACTCAAGGATAAAGAAAAAAGTTTTTGTCAACATATGTCCAGAAATGCTCCCATTTTTTATTTTGAACATAACAGTTTATTTCTCAGAAATGTTAAACCTTTAAAAATAATGAACATGATCTCAATCCATTTAAAAATGACGGCCATGTAAAATTTTTAAATGTTAATGTCTTTGTCTAAATAAACCATTGGTTTATTTAAGTGTTATAGTATTACAAAAAATGTTAAGTGTTTTATGACAAGAAAATGACCCCTTATTTATTTAAGTTTCTTCATAAATATCAAAGTTATGGCAAAAGTTCTTGAAGCGAGCTGCTGTAGATTAAAAAACCAGTTTTCATTCCCTCCCAAACAAAATTAAACTTCATGCTTTTTTTTTCTATTTCTGTTTATCCTCTGGAATCACCGTAAGGTATTACTTCAGAGGATGAATGTAAATGAAGTGTAGTCTTGTACAGTCTCAGGTCGACCATTCCTGAGTGTGTAATTGATTGAAACCCAACCACCAAAGAACACCGGTTTCCGCGATCTAGTATTCAAATCCGCATAAAAGTAGGATCTGCCTTTACTAGGATTCAAAACAGGCTTTTGTGAAACTTTACTAAGGAACGACTTCACACCATCTCAAGTGGAATAATTAAATTTTATTAATTTTGTTGTGAATTAAATAATTACAATTTCTAATATTGAACAACAATAGAAAATTGTTTTTGAATAATATTGAAAATATTAAAGAAATTATAAAAATATTATTATAATAAACTATAATAATTTATTAATATGAATCCTTAAAACTGTTTTTATAAACACCCTTTTTGTGCATATATACATCCAAAATAATAATACAACTAGAATAATTAAACATCTCCATACGTCTTGTCAAAAATGAAAATGTATATTTTTTATCAATTTCATTTCTTTGGCAATATTTTTTAATAACTTTTATTTCAACTAAAAGAAATCACATAATTTCTACATAAAAACTTTTACAAAATAATTTATAGGGTAAAGTTTATATCGTGAAATATGCACAAAAAAAAATACATATACATAATTGATTCTTAGATTCACTGATAACTCTTTATAACCCTACAGCTATAAAAAATGTGAAACTCAGGAAATAGCATCCTGGAAATTGAATAGGAGTGAAAGTAAGCTTAAATGTCAGATGATAGAAGCTATGTCCAGTGAACTCACTTCCATAGACATCAAAGTTATGCTGAGTGCAATTTATCACTTATTTAATTTTTAGAGGCTAATGACAATAATGGTCAGTGTTGCTAAAAGAATTGATATTTAAAAAAAAAAAACTTATTCTCAAACTTTGGTTACCATTTTCAGTTAAAAAAGTCAACATTCCAGGGTTTTTAATATGTACTACTATCAGACCTTTATGAATACATTAAAGTAATTCTCATTCAGCGGAACTCTTTTTTGTATGTAATTAATTTTAGTGACCTTTAGCAAGCAGTTAAGCAGATTGCAGCTTCGACTGTTTTGCCAAAGCTGTAGTATATACCCTTCTATTTCCAGGCGCTATAACCCTAGATATCTTGTGAAACTATCTGTTTATTAAGAATACAATTTATTATTTTACTCTAGGCTTGATTATTTAAATTAATTATTGAAAAAATCGGATAGGTGTAATGTCGCTTAGTAAAACAATGTATAATTCGTAAAGCAGATATAAAAATTTTATTACTGTGAGTGTTTATTTTGTTGAGTTTCTAATTAACTAAATGAAAAAGTGAGAAGGATGAAGTTTGTGTGCGTTGCGCACACGTGTGTGTGTGTGTGTGTGCATGCTCATTAGCGGTTAAACTATTTATCTAAATTATTTAGTTGTACATTAAGTTTTTATGCTTGCTAACTGCCACAATTTGGTCCATTCATGATGCATGGATATAACGCATGATAAGAGTGATAGAGCAGACAAATAACCATCATACTCTTGACCATTAGTCATTTTACTAACTTTTCGCTTTGAGTTCTCCTCGTTTTCTAACATATTAAACTTTTTAATACTTCCTCTACTCATAGGAAGCTAATTTTTTTTTAAAAAAGCTTTTGTATTTTTAACTTTAAAATGATTTTTAAAAGAATGCTTCCGGAGTTAATTTTGATGCTATGAAAACATTTTTTTAATAATATTTGTTAATGTGATTGTTATGAGTTAAGATTTATGTAAAATTGAAATTTTTAAGAGATTTTTTTTCTTTTTAATTCATAATTAACAAGATATTTTGTTATTTTATTAGTGTCTTGTGCTTCATTTTGAAATAACATATGTTATTTTATATGAAACGCAGTAAATAAAAAAAAAATTGCATGTTCAAAAAAATTCTCTTATTTCATTTTTACTCTAAAAATTTGATTATTTTTACATTTTCGACAAATTACTTCTTTTTTTATTTCACAAGAAATTAATTACATAGGTTCCTTTTTACATATACTGTTTATATTTATTTTCAAATTATATGTGAAGAATTAAGATTTTAAATGTTAATAGTTTTCATATGAAGCGGGGGGGAAACTGATGACTGATGGTCTGGGTTTTGTTGGTTGATGTCTGCTCTTTAGAGTCGGTCTCAAGTGTGGAAGGGAAACGCACTCAGACAAGGAGGAGACGTAGGGTGCGAGCTCGCAGCCATACCCCAACAGCTTCAGAGTCTAGTACGACCAATAGTGCTAATACCACTTCTACCGCTGCTGCTGCTGCTACTACTACGTTTACAGCAAACGTTAAAACAGCTGTTATTAATTCTGGTTCTGCCAACACAGCTTCTGGCGGTACTGCTACTACATCTTCTGCCACGTCTGGTGCTAATTCTACTGATGGCATTAACACCGGTAAGATTAAAATTGTATTCTGGAACAGAGATGATGAAATTTGATTTTTTTTAAATTGTGCATAACATATTTATATATTTAAATTTAATCTTTTTAGTATAATTTTTACTTTTCCTTGTTATAATATAAGATAGTAATATAGAGTTATTTAAAAAAAAAGTAATGTATCACATAAATACTGCTTTTTTATATTTAATATTCTTTTCTCGTGTCATGTTAACTGCTTTCACTAAAATCTGTGTGCTTCACCAAAATGTATGAAAGAATGCGAGGCTAGGCTGATAAATTTTGCACACTATCGTGCTACACGGAGACAAAAGGTACTATTGAGTTGGGTGTGACAGGACATGATAGCTAAAATCCCCCTCTACAAACCTGCGATAATGCATTGAAATCTATTTACCGGTTTGTTTTCAGTAGCACGTAAAATGGAGTCGAGTACACGGCCATGTCAACACAGTTAAAACAGCACGCAGTGTTCAGATTTTTAACAGCAGAAAATTTCAATCCTACGAATATTTTTCATCATTTAAAAGCGATTTGCGGTAGTGAAACCGTTGAAAGGAGTACTGTGAATAGGTGGGTGTTGAAATTTTACGTATGTGAAGCCAGTAAAGCGACAATTGAGGACGTACCTCACAGCGGCGACCAGTTTCTGTGACTGACGAGAAACATCAATAGGAGGTGGACGATTTGTTTGCTTCGGTGTGACCGGCTAATCGTCCAGCAATGCATCGCTATTCAGTTAGGCGTATCTAAAGATTGAGTAGGCCTATTTTTGAGCAATTAGGTCGAGTCTGTGCACGATGGATATCACACAAACTCTGTTGATGGCCTTTGCGAGCTGAAGTTTGAGCCTATTCCGCGTCTGCCATACTCGTCAGATTTGGCTCCGTGCGACTTCCACTTCTCATCATAGAATTCTCATCATAGGAGGTATCTTAAAGGTAAACATTACACCACCAACAATCAGGTAAAGGAAGTTGTGGCCACTTGGATCTGAGAAGGATGACAGGAATTTTTCAGTGACGTAATGCAAAAATTTGTCACACATAGGGAAAAGTTATTGGTGTAAATGGGGATTATATTGAAAAATAAATACTGCATTTTGTACTTTTATTCATTTTTTATTATTTCATTCCCATGCTATGCATACATGAGCAAAATTTATTAGCCAAGCCCCGTGTATGTGTGTGTGTGTATATAATTTTTGAAAATTTTTTTTCAAGGTTTGTTTATCACCTTGTTTACAGTAGTTTATTATAAATATATTTCACGCCCAGAAGATTGAATCCTGGTCAGGCTTGGTATTTAAAAAAGTGGTAAGCCTGACCAGCTTCAATTGAGGTAGTTTTGCAGTCTTCCAGGTTAGTTTTGCAGTTTTTTTAATACACTGCAAAATTCATTTTTTATTGCAAAAAAATATGACAGTTGTAATTTGGCACCAGCCTGAAAATTGCAAGCAATAAATAAAGTTATTGTAATTATGTTCTGCTGCTAAAGTTTAATCTGACAGAGCTTTACTGGAGTTTGTCCATGTAATTGTGAATATATTCATGTTGAATATAATTTTTTTTTTTGTACGTGATGAATCTTGAGAGATGCATTGATCAGTTGTGATGATCGTTTCTTGCACCTTCTATTGACAAACAATTTTGGTACTATCTCTACACATTATGCACATTTCAGTCAGTGAGACAAACTATTTATGTTGATTGTGTATTGACCGATTGAAAAAAGATACAGTTACGTAATCATAACAAACAAAGTTTTGTTTTATTTTGCATAGAAACTAGTTTAAATACAAGTACCGGCATTTAGTTTGAAGAAAAATATTCCCAGTTTTTATTTTTATTTTCGTCTATGCTCTTTCTGAGGATTGTGCCTTGAACTAAACAATTTTTGTAAAATTAAAAGTGCATCTATATATAGTTCTCCATCTACGTATTAGTATGTAGTTTTGTAATTACCTAATCTATGAGAGTGACTCTATATCTTCACTAATCAAATTTCTGGTTGTTTCCAGTTATATGAAAATCATTTTATAACAGTAATGAACAATTAAAAAAGGATATTCTTCTAGAGTCGTATTTGTTAAGAGAATCAAGGAGGTATATCTTACAAATTTTCATATAGATCTCTCTCTCTCTCTCTCTCTCTCTCTCTCTCTCTCTCTCTCTCTCTCTCTTTCTCTCTCTCATACATCTTCTTTACCGGTTTAAATTTTTTTTGTTCATGGAATTGTATGATCTGCCCTGGAATGATTTTGACTGGTAGTGTTTATCCGCATCCCATAAAAAAAATTGATTAAATATTCAAAACTAATTCCTCTGAATTCTATTCAATGTACAGCTTATTGAAACAATGTAATTTCTTCCTGGCAATAGTTTTTGAATTGTTCTTTGTATATTCAAAAAACTAAACCGTTGGTCAAAATTGAACCTTTTATATTCATGGATTGCACAAAATTTTAGGCATATTTTAAAAGTGTTAACAACTGATAAAGAAATATTTCCGTTCTTAACTTTCTTTGATAAAATTTTCGAAACCAGTGATTGACTGCCATGATTTTTTACTTCTCCTGATCAGAAATATCTTCGTCTTTTTTTGTTAAAATATTATTTCTAAAAATTTTTATAGGGTTTAGGGCAGAACTGTAAATTACCAAATTTTGCTCATTAGGGTAAACTGTTTTGTTTCCTTATTCTTGACCTCTTTTTTCCTATTGCTGGTTCTGTAGTTACAGGTCCTGCTACATCCTCCAAGCTAATAATTACGAAGCTCAATGATGATATGCTGACCTGGAGCTTGGAAACTTCTCATGTCTACCGGTTGGAAAATTAACAAATAACTAAAACACAGTTCAACTTACAAAATTTCTTTTGAATGGTGTCAGAAATGTTGCCTTGTTTTAAAAATGGTTTTTCTATGTATTTTTTTTTTAAGACTAAATATCTATTTGTTTCTGTTATAGCAAAGATTATTAAATAAATAAAGCTGAAATAGTGCAAGCAAATCTATTCATTTATCTGTGCTTCTCTTATATATATTAGTAATTAAATACCAACAATGAAAAAGCAATAAGATTTTTATATTGACAATAAAAAATTGGTTTCATTGACAATTTTTTATAATCTATTGCCAGTTTTTTTTTTTTTAAATTACTACAGTCAGGTGGAAAAACTGCATAAAATTAAATCACAACAGTAGAAAATTTTTTACAGCATTTTAATTAAATCAGCAAAATTAAGAAATTTGGTTTACAATTATTATAATTATTATTTTTAAATCACATTATTTAAAAAAATCTAGTGAAGAATGAAATATATGTAGTGTTTAAAAGCATTATGTAGATGTTATGTTGTTAAAGCAGGCATTTTATAAATCTGCCCAGATTGTTTTGTTTTTAGAATTTTTTACATGATGATATACGAGGGTTGTCTGAAAAGTTTTGAGCCTAACACAGAAAGACTTATTTTTTCTGTCAAATATAGTTTTATTTTTCAACAAACTTTCCTTTCAAGTCTGTACATGTTTTCCACGGATGCTCTAACCTTTTTAACCCTTCCAAATAGTAGCTGGTGTCTTTCTCCGCAAAATAGGCGTTAACCTCCTCGTCTGATGAAAATCTCTTTCCTCAAAGCGAAAGTTTAAGGTTAGGAAACAAGAAAAAGTCGCTTGGAGCCAGATCTCATGAATACGGTGGGTGATCAACCAATTCAAAGTGCAATTCATTTATTTTAGCCATGTCGATCGTCAAATGGGGAGCAGGTACGTTGTCCTGATGGAAAAGCACTTTCTTCTTCTTCAAATGTTTGTTTTTTTGCAATTTCTGCCTTCAGCTTGTCAACTAATGATACATAATACTTCCGTCTTATTGTTTTCTCTTTTTGAACATAATG
This sequence comes from Lycorma delicatula, assembly GCF_047948215.1. Taxonomy (NCBI): domain Eukaryota; kingdom Metazoa; phylum Arthropoda; class Insecta; order Hemiptera; family Fulgoridae; genus Lycorma; species Lycorma delicatula. The sequence continues at coordinate 396,055,716 of NC_134455.1, forward strand.
AAAAAAAATTTCATTACTATCCCAAAAAACAGTTGCCTCACCATCCTGGCCGATGGAACCGTCTTCACCTTTTTTGGAGCCTTCACCCTTTGCAGTCCACTGTTTTGACTGTTGTTTTGTCTCAGGAGTATAGTGGTGGATCTGCAATTCATCAACAGTTATGAAACAACACAAAAAATCTCACTCATTTTGCTTAAACTGCTCCAGCAGGACCTTGGACCTTGTTCATTCATATGCGTCTGTGGTCCAAAGTGAGAAAAAGTGGCATCCAACATGCGGATAGCTTATGCACATTCAATTCTTCAGTTAATGTATGACAAACACGTTCTTTCGATGGGCCCATAGCCTCCATTATCTCTTTAACCTTAATTCGTCGGTCATCCAGTACCATTTGGAACTTTTTCGATGATATCTGTGGTGGTTGCCGTTTTTGACCGTCCTGAACGCTCATCATTAACCAAGCTGGTACGACCATGTTTAGATTTAGCTGCCCATCTTTTCACGGTGGCAAATGATGTGCACAGTCTCGTAAACAGCAGCCAAGTCGGTTTTAATTTCCATGGTAGTATTCCCTTTCAAATGCAAGTATTTAATCACGGGTACAATATTCTATTTTTTCCATTTTCACAAAAACATTCACAATGATTTACTCAAACGTTTATCAAACAACTGAGAGTCGTCCTAAGTCTGAAATTTTAGTGAGTACCTTTCAATGCATGCACGAATACATTCCTTAATTTTTTTTTGACAAGTGCTGCCATCTTCATGTTGAGGCTGAAAATTTTTTAAACAGCCGTTTTATATAGTGACAAAAGCATTACGTATATGTTATATTGTAACTTGTTAAAGCAGCCTTTTCGTTTGTTTTTTTTTTTTTTTTTTCAAAACGCCCAGTTTGTTTTATTTGTTTTTAGAATTGTTTATAAGATTATATACATCCAGACTATTTTGTTCAAATTGTCAAAAAGTAAATTCCTAGTATATGTTGCTCAGGAAGACAATAATGAGCAAGAAAGATTGGTTTTAGTAGAAATCAAAATTTGATTATTTTTTTTAAATGCATTTACTTTTTAAAAAAATGATAGCATTTAATTAAATTTTAATGAAACTTTAGTAGAGGGTGGATTAATGAACCATAAAATCTGGTATAAATAAAGTCTGGAATCTACAGATGCTCTTTATCAAGTGTTTAAAAAATTGACACCCTCAAATAGGTGCTTTAAAAAACTAATATCGTAATGTTCTTACTAGCAGTAACTTAATTAAAAAAATTAAAAATAACTTAATTTAAAATGTTTCTTCAAAGACTTAACATGTAACATTCAGGTTTCAACAATGTTCTCATTTTCTTTTCTTTTTTTTTTGAAATATAAAATAATAATTAACTTCAACACCAACTTAACTTCATTTGTATACATCATATAATATATTTATGTATAAGTTAAAATTGTCTTCATTCATTAAACCAAATTGGTTAATATTGCTTAAATTTCCTGCCAGTAAAAAACAATATTTTGCAAAGTTACATTTCAAAAGGTTGGTTTCAATCTCAACCCTATACTACAAAACAAGGATTTTTACAATAAATTTATTAATGATACATTTTGTGAAACTTTCAAAATACTTGAAGAACGATTAGAAATTTTAACCTGCTAAAAATGTAATGCCAAAGAAGCAAAAATATATGTAGTTCACTTAAATATCTTAGTACAAAGATATTTATAGATCTGGTATCCCACTTCAATCTAAGATATCAGAGTTTTTTTTAATTATAATTATTCAAAAGTAATAAGTAAATCCTTGGTTAGGCCAGAGATTCCTAGACTGTTTGAGAATAAAAAATTCTTACTTTTGTCGCATATTTTCGCTCTTAATATCTTATTGAATGTGGCTTAGAATTTAGTGCTGCTTATTCATTAGACAACATGATAATAGATTGTCGGCAACGCTGTTACGATGACATCAAATGCGTCGAAGTAAATGGAACACTTGTTCATTTACAGTCATGATGATGATGATGATGATGATGACATGTCGCTTCAATTATTCACTTTATTTGGGTTTGATGACAGCTGTTACAAGGTATTTCAACTGAGAATATAGGAAAATAAAAGAAAAATAAACACATTTTTAATCAAAAAGCATTTAATGATTTAATCTGTATTGTGATAACTTAGAAGTACAGTATTGGTACAAGATCCTGTATATGGAATGGCTGAAATTTTGCAATTTAAGGTTTAGCTAGAAATAGTCCTGAAACAATTTGAATTATTAAACATATTCTTAATAGTGATCCAAAGTTTCATCAATCAGTAGTGACATCTAACAAAAAAATGACCTTAGTGTTTGTAAACATTGAGCTTTATCTCCAAGTAATTTCTCGTTTAATCAAATTCAGCACTTTAATTCCTTTTTATTTCTGTGACTATTACCACAGTATCAGGCAATAGTACAGCAGAGGATCTCTTATTGGAAAAGATTGATTGAAATGTAATGTATATATTTTTTTTTAATTTTAATAATTAAAAATCATGAGCAGTGGGTAAGTTCAGATTGCTGTATGTTAATTAGATTGTAATTAATTAAGAAAAGTCAGATGGTAATTTATTTAATGATTTTATTTAACTTTTTAGTGCATTGTATTGTGGAAGAGAAAGTTCAGTGAAAGGTACCAGAAACGTACAAAAATTTGATCAATTTTTGTGAAACCAATATAAAAAATCTGAATTAGTTGCAAAACCAGCCACCTAAAAATTAATTAATGCTTTATAATATTTATAATATGTGCAGTCTGGTTTTTTTTGTGATATGTAATAAGATAGATTGTCTAAAAATATAAAGTCTGCCACCAATTGCTATTCATTTGATCTGATTATGGACGTAAGTCAGTTGGGTCATTCAGATATTCCATTTTAACTGTTAGTACTTTTACTTTGTTAAATACATTTACATTTTGGAATGCATTTTATTATTGTTTTTTACGTTTACATTTAACGTTTTTTTTTTCTACATCATTGTAACAGACTGAAGTAAATGCATCAAACTTTAGCGTATGTAGTTCATTAATGGAAATATTGTATTGTGGATTCAAGATTTAAATATTGTTTTATCTTTTAATCAGATGCGACTAAATCATTACAGCATCAGGCATATAATGTTAAGACATAACATACATGCTTCTCTCCTACTGAATATTTTCATACTTGCTGTCAACATATAAATTATAATGTTAATCGAACAAAAAAGTGTATTGCCGTTATTTTTTGTAGTGTTCTACATGTTTTCTGATTTTTATGTTTTTAGTTATCTTAAATGAGAATTTTTCTTATTACGAATTCAGAATTTGGCTTTTCTCACGCGTTATGTTACTATTTGTGACTTAACCTTTATAAATAATTTATTCTGATTTTTATTAGTCTTGAATTTTTCTAATAATTATACTGTGTATGTTTGTTTTAGTGTTTGGAGGGGATCAACCGACATCAGGTGTTGGAAATAAAGAAAGTACTTCAGTAAATGTTGGCGGTACCCAAGATGGAAGCGGGGGCAAAGCCCAACGCGAACAGCGTGCTCGTATGCAGCGACAACCTGCCTCTTCCGCTAAGCGGGCTTCTGAGAAGCCTAAGGAAGCCTCTCTCGTAAATGGCACTTCTGCCTAGTGGTCGTTCGGACTCGTTTGGATTTTCTGTTTTGCTAATATTTCTTTGCCCTTTGGACATTGGCTCATATCGAGATGCAAATAACTGAATTATTGACAGTTGGTAATCCAATCTGCGTCATGATTATCCCAAGTCTCGGACTCAAACACCTAATCTAGATTGTGACAAAAAGCCTTTGTGACGTGAATTTTGCCACAGCAGTTTGGCATTTACATCTCTGTTTTCCACTTACATCGATGACGATCGGTATCGATAACTAATTGTTATTGTCATCGTAATATTATCGCATCGCACAGGCTGTGGACCAGGCTAAGACTGTTGACCAGACATGAGATTCCCAACTCTCGATGTTTACTTTGCAAACCCCTTTTCGTTAAGGTTTTGGGTAAGCCTTTAAAAAAAAAGAAAAAAAAAGCGGTTAAATGTTATATTTAAAAGTTAGTGACTCATTAAAAGAGGTTTGCAAATAACACTCAATTCGACAATTATATAATGAAAAAAATGCACTCCATGTGTAGCCATGTTTATAGTAAAATGATTTTTTACAACATCAAAAATTTTTTGTTAAATTGGCACTAAAAAATATATTATTGAAAATATACTCAGCTTTTCTGTTGAATTAACATTTGGAATAAAGCAGAAGTTTAATAAAATGCTTTGTCTCTGATTTTTATTTTACACGGTTATAGAAGTATGTATTTTGGTATCCTTAATTTATTTCTCAAAAAAAAAAAAATTTTAAAAGTAGTAAAGAAAACCGGAGTTAATGTATTATAATAATTAAACCTTGTTAAAGAATGACGGAAAGGTTAATAAAAATATTGCATTATTACTCTTTAAATATATAGAATCTACTCTACTGTTGTCGCAGAATATATCTTTTACTTTATGTTTATTGTGTTAAGCAGATAATTCAGTATTACTTTATTGTTTCTTTTAGAGAATATAAAAGGTTAAAATAATGTAGAATTAAATTATGATTACGTACTCCTAGTACGCGATGAATTCTTTTCTGTTTTTTATTTAGTTTCTGATAATAAATTTTTGTTTCGTATATTGAAACGATACTTTGATTTATATAATGTTGAAATATTTGTCTTGTTGTGTTTTTTCTTCTGTACTTTATGTAAATTTATTAGTAGGTAGGAGAAATGGATTATTAAAAAAAAAATATATACATATATAAAACAAAAAATTAAAGTGGCTGTTTTTTAAATGTCACTTCCGATTTATTTATCGCTCTTCTTTCAGAATTATTATTGTTATTATTATTCTCATTCTCATTATTATTATATATTAGCTTAGATCAGTTAATATTTTCATCAGCTTAGGCATTTTGCATTGCACACACTTATATATATCATTATATAATTACGATAACAGGTGTAATATACGATAATAATATTTATGATAGGTCTGTTATTCGCTGACTAATTATGAAATAGCCCAATATTTTTTCAAGTATTAGTAAATCTCTTCATTTTATTTTTATTTTAGATAAGCTGTGTAACTTTTGGTTTTGTTTATTTTTTAGAATTTTACCTTATTCGTGTTGTATATCACATCTACAACTAATAAAAGGTTTTTCGGTTATAAAAATTAAAAAAAAAAGAAAAAAACAAATAAAATTGTTTTTCTGTTGCACAGTTTTTTGTGTTTTTTTTTTTAAGACCTGTAAGTTCATTTCCCCTATGTAGAAGAGTGTTCATTTAGTAAATTAATTAATGGCAGTTATTCGCTTTCTCTGTGTGATGTTATTAAACAGGTCTTCATTATTAAGATTCTTTATCGTTAACGTAGTTTTTTATTATAATTAATTTTGATTAACAAATAAAGCTGATTACAATGCTTTCAATCTTCTATACTTAAGTGTGTCGATTCGTTTATTTAGCGAAATTATAATTAATTATTTAATGGTGTTCAAACAACCGATTAGTAAGAGTTTGTTATTAAAAAAATTTTTAAAAACTATAAACAACTGGCTATATTGAATTTTCTTTATAAAGAAAATTGAATAAAAAATGTAAATTATTTTACGATAAGATATTATTACATTGCTATTTCACTTTATTATTTATTTAACATGTCTTCTTAAAAATTTATAAACTTTTAATTAATTATGAAATACAAAATATAGAATGCTGATGTAATAATATATTACATATGTGGTATATATAATATATATATATATATATATAATAACAAATAAAATATGTATTTAGTAGTCAAATGATGGTTTATATTACAATAAAGACATTTGTTTTACGGTATTTGATTAATATATATATATATAGAGTATTGATTCTTAAATATTGTTTTGAAAAATAATTTAAATAAAATTGCTTTTATCTTAATCTTTGTTATGCACAAAGCAAATGTTTTTATGTAGTATAAAATTGAAACTGTTTTCAAAGGTGACCAAATTATTATTGTGTATCTAGTTTATTTTGAGATATAATTTACTTTTTGTTTGTTTATATTAGTTTCTTATAAAGTAATACAGACAGCTCTTTCACATCGCTGGTGTAAATTATAGTTGTCTTTTTTTTTGGTAATTTTTTTTTCTCCTAATAAATATTTTTTATTTTTTGTATTTAAGTGTTTTAATTATTGAAAATAATTATATTAATAAGAAGCGGTAGTGGTTCGTAATCTTTCTTTTTGTTTCCTGAAAAGAATTGTAAATGTAATTTTTCTGTCTTGAAAATAAAATAACTTTATTTAAAAAATAAAACCAGAAGTTTTCTTTCATATTTTTTTAGAATTTTTAACAAATTGATATTAAATGCAGCTTAATATTTCTGCGGTAGACATTCTTTGGCACGCTATAATTAATAATAGTTTTATAAATAAATATATGTAAATATGTGTGTAAAATTAAAAAAATATTTTCTAATTTAGAAAAAGATTTTGTTGTATTGTTATTTCTCTTATTTTATCAGTTCCTTTTTTTCAGCAGTTAATTTAAGAATTTTTGTTTTATGTGTATTTACAATAGTATTTTTCCTGTTTAACTGCCAATAACAATTAAATCTTTATATATTTTTAATGTTCTGTGGGATTCCCTTGAAATGCAGCTTTTTTGTTTTACAGTAATTTTAAGATTTATTTATCACAATATCCTAAATTAATAAATATTTAAGGGTTACAAAAAAAAGAAAAAATCCTTTAGAAATGTTATTACATTAAAAATCAAATTCGTTGAGGCTATCTATTTGCATCAGCGGTAGGAGAGCTGTTTTATTAATCTGTTTTATAAGAATTATAAATGTTATAAATGATAATTAAAAGTATTTCTACGCATATATAGTAGAAAATGATGTTTTTCTTTTCTTAAATTTTAATGTTGTGTAAAATAAAAACTAATGATTTAACATGGCTAAATTTGTTGTTAATAAAAAATATAATGGTCTGACTTTGAAATCATTGAATTCCCAGTTTTTCGCTTTGCAATATTGTAAATAAAGGCTTATTTTAAGTTCAATAATATATAATAGAAGCCTTTTTGTAATCTTGCAAAGCTAATTCCTGGCTATCGCTATAATACTATAATTCAAGAATGTAAAATTTACTTACTTTAATTTTTGTTTTTGTAAAAATTTATTTTTGCATTTAATTATCGCTATAGATTTCTTTTTATACATTTCTTGTGTTACTTGTTAAATACAGATTTTTTGCTAATATTATGTTTTTTTTTTTAAATTAATGATTTGTATATTTATTTAAGTATTGTATTTAAAATGATTGCTGTATTTCATCATTATTATTTATAACTAAAGTATTAATTTCAGTTTTATTTTTTTTCTGATTTACCGTTTGTTTTAGAGTTAACTTACAAATTAAGGTTTTTCTAACATGGCACTGTTGGTAAAATAGTATTATTATATATAATATAAACGACTTACCGATATACTATTCATTTACCTCAAGCGCTTTCGACTATTCTGCCATCTTCAGGTGGAATTATAATTTATGATTGAGATATATAAAAGTATGAAACTTATTTATTTAAATTATATATATAACAATTGATCGTTGTTTTGTCAAAGTTAAAGTCAAGAGTAACTACAAGCGTATTTAATAGTATTACAATTGTTAAAATGATCGATTGGTCATACCAATATGACGTAATTCACAATCTTCACATTTTAGCCCTTCAAGCCGGTATTTAAATTTTTAAAGCCCTACCCTACTGCCGATAATTTAAATGCCCAGCCAGCAGCTGTATTACAGTACTAAAATTAAAAAATTATGGCTTCAAAACTATTACACCAATTTAAACCAAATTTTCAGCAGAAGAATCATCCACTTTTTCCCATCTCCAATCTACGTCTTTTCTTATACGCTTCACTTGTATATCAATATCGTCATCACTATCGCCACTACTCTGTTCAGAATCTTCTTTATTTTCATAACGATTTTCTGGCACTTTGTTCATCAAATTTTCACTGGCACTTTCGTCATTATCAAATTCACTACCGTTACTGTCACACGTCTCATCTAAACGTTTAATAATTTGTCCCGATGTAAGATTACGCAATGTGCTTGACCCGGCCATTTTCATTTACTCACCGCTGACTCAACTGACTGAAAGAAGAGCGTTCAACTTCGTAGAACAAAATCGTATTTCATCACCGATATGTAATCCTACGCAGTTATAAAAACACGGAGGGGAAGAACGAAGCCTCGTTATAACACAGTCAGCTGTTCAAATAAACATTATGAGATTGCAGTGTTATGAAGTTTTGAAGCAAGCACTGCGTGCTGCGAGACTTGTCACGTGCTCCCTGCCTGAAGGGTTAAACTGTATACACCCTGTCCATTCAAATTATATTAACATTTATTACGGTTTTAATTTGATCTCTATTAATGTAATTTATGATTTTATTATTATTTGTTCTATATGCTGTTTTTAAATTCTATAGTTTACATATATTCCATTTTTACATAATTGAGTTATTATTAACTTGAGTTATTATGTTTTCATTTTATTTTTCCTCTTATTTATGATATATTTTTATTATATGATTAATTTATGTATTAAATTATCATTATATCCATTCAACGTGGCAGTGTATTTAATTTTATAGTATTATGTTTGATATTTAATTGCTCTGGAAATTAGTGAATTGAAAGTGGCTATTTTCTGGTTCCATTGATGAAAAGAACTTTTGTATTATGGTATCGTGTTAAAATAAAGACCGTTCAAATTTCGGTAAACATATTTTGGTAACTAAACAAAATTTTAATGCGAATAAATTCATGGAAGTATTGGATTACTCGAATTATTATAATACTTTTAATCTCAAAAAATTCCATTATACAATTTTCATAAATTAATAAGTGAACAAATTAAATTCGATGATGATATTTTATATAAGCAAATAATAATTAAGTTGGCTAAACTGATTCCACAATCTACTATGTATAGTTCATAACAATTGTGATACTATTATAATACAGATGTAAGTTACTTTGACCTAGACTAACTTTTACAAAATGACGATCAATTATGTATATAACTTAAATATGTAACTTTAATATAATTCAATTGTAAATTATAATCTCTCCAGAAGATGTCAGAATAGCCGAAAGCGTTTGAGGGAAATGAATAATATATTGGTAAGCTGTTTATATTATATATAATAATTAACTTACAAAGTTTTTTGTATTTTTATTTACTTATTTTCATGATCGGTTACTTTTTTATTGTTATTTTTTTCATTATTTAAATATGAAAGTTGTTTAAAATAATTTAATAATATTTTTACTTAAACGAGTGTAATACCCTAACCAACAGAATGTGTCAGCTGTGTTGTGTGAATTTAAACTCATAAAGGACATAGTTTATTTTCATCTTCATAGTATCCAGAGAGGTGCTCTAATTAAAACACGTTATAACTAGTGGTGACGTGTAGACCGGAGACAGTTGTTAAGGTTGTAGTGAGCTACATATAGTGTGTGAACAAATTTGGTGACTTAATTTACTTTATCGGTTAACTTACTGTAAGTGCTTGTGATGAAGCCTAAAGAAATAATTTGTTCGACTCCAAAATCAGATTTGAGAAATGAAAAGCCTAGGCATTTTTTCCCCCAAAAAAAAAGTCAATACAATTTTGATACTGTCCGTTCCCTTTTCCCCCTCCTATTTCCTTGATTAATATAAGTAAATTTTTTGTATTGTTAGAAACCCTCTGTATTTAAAATTATTGAAGTAAATAAGGAATGCCAGCAAAAAAAAATGTATTTTATATTTTATTTGTTTGTTACCAAATGTTCATGTGAATAAGTTGTTTAATGTATTTGTTATGTATTCATTTTTTTTCTTTTTTATTTATTTTCCTAGATATATGTCAGTCGGCTGATAAAATAATCCTTAGTCTTGCTTATGACCTTTTCTAATGAAGTTAATAAAATTTTTCACAAGTTCTTACTATACATAAGCCTTTGCCTCATACTTAATCTACATTGTTAAATTTTAAACTCTTGTGGAAATTATTAAAAGTCATGTATATTGTATCATTTTCACTAGAATAGCTTTTACAATTTTTACCCTGTTATTATAGGAGGATACCTACTCTGTTGTTATGGTTTGTAATCCATAATTTATTTTTCAGATTCTTTTTCTTAGTTTACATAACTGATCCTTTCTTTTTCCTGTTTATCCTCTGGGAATTACCATTCAGGTATTACTTCAGAGGATGGACGAGGATGATATGTATGAGTGTAAATGAAGTGTAGTCGTGTACAGTCTCAGTTCGACCATTCCTGAGATGTGTGGTTAATTGAAACCCAACCACCAAATAACACCGGTATCCACGATCTAGTATTCAAATCCGTATAAAGGTAACTGCCTTTACTAGGACTTGAAGGCTGGAACTCTTGACTTCCAAATCTGCTGATTTGGAAATAATTGATCCTATCTTGTTGTAACTACTCTCCAAGTTGTTTTATAAAAAAGATATTAATTAATTTGTTTTTTTTTTGTTTTTTTTTATGGAATACTATATATATTACAGAATCTCAGAGTCTGAATACGGAATTGCCAGTGAAGATGCTCATTGTTTTTAATTGGTGTATGATTTTTCTCAGTTGATTTAGGAGTATACTTAAGTGGGAAAGTTATAATTTTACAATAAATATCATAATATATGATTTAACATTTACCTCTGTGATATTACCTCCTAGATATTTTGTGTTACACGTAGTAACTTTTAAATTAAGACCTTGTGGATATATTTAATGAATAATTCTAAGTCCTGAATGGTATTATCTTTTACAAATATACTGCCCTTATTATGTAGTAATCGATCCCAGTGTTAGTTACAAATGAGATGAGTGCTTAAATCTGTTTGCGAGTAGTGCCTTCATAAGGTGTGTGTTTCTTATTATACTTAAAACCAATTATTATTCTATTTCCTTTCCTTTTAATTTTGTTGAAGTTGTAATATCTTAGTCCATGCAGTGAGGATTAGGGGATAATACTGAGCTCTGAAACCAGAGCAGTTTGTGTAATTTTTTTACGGCATGTTACCCCATGTTAATTTATGTTGTTACATCCATCTTGGATTGTTTTTATTCTGACCACAGGTATGACTATAATTTCTCGGTTCTCATAAACGCACCCAGTCAATTTTCAAAATGATTTATATGGGATTATAGTGATTGCAGTGTACAGGTGTTTCTAAAATGGTAGGCTGGCTATACTTTTTCGTATTCTACTTGTAAAACTAAACAAAAAATATCCTTAGGAAAAATGGAAACTTTGTTCTTCCCCTTTCGCCATTTTGTTATTTTTATATAAAAATTGGTATCTCAATTTTGGATAGATGAATCGCATTAATATTTATTTGGTAAGCAACTTGGTAATTTTAAAATTAGAAAAAATCTGAACTTTTGCAAATTAGAAAATGTTGGCCGCGTTTATTTTTCAATCTGTTATATCTCCATAAATATTAGTTTTATCAAAATGTATGTTAATTTGTTAAAATATTAAGCCTTTTATTTTGAACAAAATTAAATTTTATTTTTTAAATCTGTCAATAAATAGCCAGATTAAGGCAGAAAATTGTAATTTTATGTCTGTTATCATGTCCTCCACTTTACGTTGAATTCAGTTAAATATTGTTTTTATTTATTGTTAATTCTAGTATTGTAAATCGGTATCAAATTAAGTAATTTTCTCACAATAATAGATCTAATAATTAAAAAAATGAAAACTACCCGTGATAATATTATGTTAATTGTTGTAAAACATTGGGTATATATATATTTTTTTAATAAACAATTGTTAAAAGTTATGAGATATTCAAAGTGTCCACCATTAGAAATTACACAAGTCTCCAATCTTTTTTGGAGAGATTGTCTTGACCGTTTAAAATCCTCAATGTTCAGTATTGGAATTGAATAAACAATATGTTTTCAATGGCCATACAGGTAGACGTCAAGAAAGTTTAAGTCTGGTGATCGGGCAGGTCAGGACACTGGCCCTCCACGGTCTATCCATTTTTCATGGAATACCTCGGAAGATACCATGAAGATTCTCATCGCTCCAGATATGTTGTTATGATAGTTTTGAATACTATTCCTGTTGAAAGAAGCTTCATCTCTGAACAGAATTCTTGCTGAAAATGAAGGGTCTTCAATAAATGTTTGAAACCAGTTAACGAAAACCAATCTACGTGAAAAGTCATCGGAAGTCAGTCGCTGTACACACTGCAAGTGATAGAGTTAAGACAGTTATTTAAAATCTGCCACACAGTCAAGTGGCCCGCATGTTCTACTACCAGAGAATGTGTACTTTTACCAGGGGATTCTTCCCCATGATTTAGAATGCTTTCTTCTAATTCAATTGCTCTAGTACTCCTTGGTCTACCACGGTCATGTTCCCTGGTGTAAATGAACCTGTTTAGTTAAGTCTTACATGAAGTCTTTCAAAAGTTTTTTTCATTTGGCACATGTCTATTAGGAAACCTATTTTCATACAGTCTGCTTCTGCCCTGTTGCAGTTTGCTAAACCATACATTAAATGCATGTCACACATTTTCAAAAAAGAATACTCAAACTCCATGATGATAAAACAACAAAACTTAAAAATAAAGTGATGACACTGAATGTTAAACACAAGTAAACAGCGAGTTTAAATTACTTTAAAATCATATGATTTTATTTTTAAATAATGTGCATTGCATTTTTACATTGTTAATGTGATCAGCAGTAATAATCGCTGTGTAAAATTATTCAAAAGTGAAAAATTAGTATCGATTGTTTATTATTTAATATTAAATTTATTGTGAGAGAATTATTACTTAATTTGATACTAATTTACAATACTAGAATTAACAGTAAATGAAAACAATATTTGAACATAAAGTGGATAATTTTCTCTCATAACTGTTATTTGTGAAAAATAAACATGGCTGTGATTTTGTAATTTGTGAACATATGTCCTGATTTTTTTATAATTTTAAAACTTTCTTACCAAGATGCTTACCAAATATTAATGTGACTCCTCCTATCCAAAGTTGAGGTATAAATTATTATATAAAAATAACAAAATGGTGCAGGTGGAGAAGGAAAGAGAAATTTCCATTTTTCCTATAGATTTTTTTTTGTTTAGTTTTACAAGTAGAATCTGAAAAAGTATAGTCAGCCCACCATTCTAAAAATACTCTGTAATTATTGTTGGTATTTCTGTTATCTTATTGTAAAATAAAATGTCATTTGCAGTCTAGTTTTAAATACAGATGATATATACTTAATTGTAGAGAATTAGTTAAAAAGAAGAGATAGATTTAAAATTTTTATTTTTAAAATAAAAACCAGAAATGTATATTACACATCATTGGAAGAGGAAAAGGTTCAGAGTTTTGTAGTCCTTGATTTAGTGTACTTTCCAACATGAACACCATGTGTTGCATGACAAATAACAAAATGTAGTCAGTTTTTTTGCCATACACGAATTAATTGGTCTGTAATTATTGAATTCATATTTTCAATTCTATGACTTAGATTTTAAAGAGAAAGCAGTCATATAAAGTAGAAACACATTTTCTTTTATAATGTACCCCCCCCCCCCAGTAAAAATTACAGGGGGTTGGTCTGGTATTCTGAAAGGCAGCAGACAATAAATAAGGTATCCATTGTCTAACTCTTCTTCAGAATCAATCAGAGCATGAAATCAGGTAAACAACTTTAGTAGCATGTCCATATAGAAAATTCCAGTCTACGTTTTGCTTAGCAAAAAAAGCTGCATAAACTTGCTTGTGGAAATTGCACAAAATAGTTTATGGTAAGTATTTTTTGTTCAAAATCTAAGTAAGAATTTTCACACTCTGTATTTTAATATTGTGGTGAATTTCTTTACCAGAGAAATGAAATGCAGTTTCATTCATTAAAAAAATTTTCTTTTACATATTGTCCAGAATTGCGATGCTCAATTCAAACCTTTTAATGTTGTGTAACTGCAACAGTAAGAACACACTGCAGAATTGTTGAAGGAATTCCATGTCTGTTAAGAATTTTCTAAGGTTTCGTTCAAATGCAACTTTAGAACACACTCAACATTTTCATCTGAAATATTTGAATGACCAATGCTTTTCTGTTTGTGTAGGTAACCCAAAATTCACCCAAGAAGTAATTTTGATAGAAAACACAGTTTTTTAATTAAAAAGAATGGAATAGCATATCTGGTAAATGGCTTTACTGGCACATAAGCACTCGTTTGTCAAAATTTTCATTTTACATAAATGAAATGATCATTTACATAAATGTGGCTGAATTTTGTTGATCGGTGCTCAATTTCTTCCTTCAAGGTATGGGTGGTTGGTGGGCTTTTTGGCATAAACCTTAGACAAAAAACTCCAAAAAAAAGTCTTAACAGTCTTAAGACACATGATTTTTTTTTGTTTAACCTCCGGGACCACCATTAGGTATTGCTTCAGAGGAAGAGATGATTATTTGTAGCGTGTGTGAAAATGCCATGCCTAACCAGGATTCGAACCTAGGATCTCCAGATGAAAGGCCGGCAGATCACATGATCTGAGGGGCCAATTCTGATCACCAAAATGGGAAATTACATGACTAGGAAATGACTAGGAGTAATTGAGTTTCTTGGGCTGTATGCATATGGCACAATGTTGTTTTGAAACCAGTGTTTCATCCACATCCGTATCTAGGCACAAAAAACTGGATTATTGCTATAGCAAGCACCATTAACTGTTATTGCCTGACCAGCAGTTTCAAAGAAGAATAGTTCGATAATGATGCCTCCAGCCCAAAATCCGCACCTAACAGTGACATGTGGATGCATTTGCTTCTCAACAATTGCTTGTAGATTTTCTGAACCCCAAATTCTTTAATTAATCTCTTCACAGTTAATGAAGCTAAATCGCTATTCTGATCATATTTTGTGAACTGTAGCTGTCAAACTTTAATTATTTTTAAAATGCTGCTCAACAATGAAAACTCGTTTCATTTAAGGATTTTTAATAATCCTGAACTCTCAACTGTAATGCTGTTTTTTTTTTGTTGGCAACAAATGGTGTAAAATTCAAATTTTGTGTGAATTTTTCACACCATTATATGTCATCTACAAATTTATTATGTCACCTGCAAATTTGTTTATGATGAGATAGTTATTTGTTGTTGAGCTGATTGTGGAATTCACATTGCACTCAAAATAATGGATTCATGCTGTGGCATACAAAACTACATCTGTAGTGTCAATCTCCTGCAAACAAAAAGTTTTGCATTAAAAAAAATTGGTTTTTCTTTCTTTCTAGTATGTGTTCCTGTCTTTTACAGTTGTAAGAAATAAAGATTTGATAATGTTTCTTTGTAGCTACATTATGTAGTAACACATTTTTGATGAACATTGTGCTAAATACTTAATATGGCCTGCAAATTTGACTTTTAACTAAACAGTATGCCTTCATTTAATTTGTCCACAACAATATGTAATAAAAGTTTTTCTGAAACTGGCATAAAGCAACTTGTGAATATATTTGTAAATGGATGAGTCCTTTTTTTTACACTTTATGAATGCTTTATTATTTTTGTTTATATTTTTTTTCAAATCTAAAAATTATAAATTGTCATCAAAGAATTATGGTTAATAAAGGATATATATATATATTAGACCCTTAAATAACTGAACAGAGTTCAGTTATTTTCTATACTGATGAAAAATATTTTAATATTTTTTCTTGTATCTTAGCCAGGTAATTAACTTGACTGCTGATTAATATTTTCATCAAACAAAATCATAAATTATTGAGTATAAGCATAATATCAGCATAAATTTATAGACTTGTAATAATAATCTGAGCCAGGAGTTAGCATCTGTTGCTGCCATTTAGGCTTTCTAAATGATGAAATTTAAAAATACTTAGTTTAAGTAGAGGGTAAATGTTCTTCAGAAGGTTATGAAAGGTTTTATGCTAGTAAATATTAATTTTACTTCAGTGATCTCTAATTATGTTATGAAAAAATAATTTTATCACAGTATTGAAAATATATTTCTATTGTTGAGTATTTGCCCTGTTAATATTCTTTTTTCCTGTTTATCAAATTATCATGTACAATACACTGATCAACAAAATTTTAGTTTGTTAAATGAGAGTGAAAGGCTGATTCTTATAGTACTTTTTATGTTGATTTCATATCTGTTAATCAATTTTTTCTATCGTGCTCAGTATTTTGTAATTGAAATTTCTTTTGAAACAAAAAATATATAGTGAAAGTAATATGACAATATGTTACAGACATTTTGTACTCTTCTAAAATCTATTTCTTTTGGATTTTCTGCTGTAATTTGCTATTGGTAGATCCCTCTTTAGATTCCAACAGCAGTCAATTATCATTTTTGGGTTCCATTTTTCCTGGTATCATGTTTCCATTGTAGATATCTCCTGGTGAAAGCGTTCATCACTAATAGCGCCGAGATTGTTTGGGAAAAAATCCAAATGTGAATGTAACAAATGGATTTTGAGAGACGTGTTACACCCAGGTTCTTTGTAGTTTTGAAGGAGTTTACTCTCAAGTTCTCGGTAGTTACTGTCCGTATGGTTTCAGAGGAAGTTGTTTACCACATTTTGAAATGATTTCCATGCAGCAACCTCAAAGTCATACGAACATTCTTCAAACATCAGATCTCTCATCAGTTTTCTTATTTTTTGTCTAATAGATCGCTTATATTAAGGAATTTGCTTTAAGGAACTGAAAGAAGTCTTCAAATTCTGACTTTCTGTCATATAAAGTACTTATTTTAGTGTTTGGTTGTAAAAAGATGCCATCCTTTTAGTCTTGATGCTAGTATTTCTGCTTGATTCTTTGATAAATTTAGATCACAAACCAGATCATTTAATTCTGACTGATTAATTAAATGGAGTTCAGTATACCTATCTTCAAAAAGTTTGGATCGCTTCATCGCCTAATAGGTCAGCACAAGATTCTACATTTCCATTTTTATCTAAGTTCCGTGTTTCTGGTGGTACTGGAATTTGAAGTTCTTGGCACCGGCCACATGGCAGAGGGAATATCAGGGTATTTAACAGTATTTCTAGTTATAGTTGTTATCCCAGATAAGTTTATACACAAAAATAACAGTCTGTGGTGTGATCTTTCGGTTCTCTCCAAACCATTGGAATCGCAAATGGCATGTGATGAGATCCATTTAGCCAACCAATCAGCAATGTTACACAAGAAGCACAGCAAATATAAGAGTCCTGATCACCTAATTTACATCTAAAATCCAGTTCATATGACTTTTTTATCAGTGGAGTTATATTTCTGTTATGAGACTTCGTTAACTCACCATAGATGTAGCAGAAATCGTTTGGATGATTAATGAAACTGTGAGGCATTGTGTTAATACATTATAATAACTAATATTGTTTAAAAAGAAACGCTTTATAAACACACTAATGTAATAAATAAGTAAATATTATGACAGAAATAACTAATGAGTAGATGATATGTTTATAGTAAGATGAAAATATGAAGAATGAGTTACATTAGTGTTCATTTTAATTAGTGTATAAATAATAAACATGTGACATCTAACAAATTAGTGTGACAACAGTTAAAAGACTGTAATAAATAAACAAAAGCTATTTAGTTGCTAGATAATATAAAAAAATACGTTCACAAAATGCTCTGCTTATGGAGTTCATGCTTTATATTACCCGAAAATAAGAATGGTAGTTACAAAAAAACTAAGCCTGGTAGAAGAATTCTGATTTCATATTTGAAATCAGAATGAAAAATATCAGGCATGAAAAATATACAAGAATCAGTTATTAACTCGCATTTAACAAAAGCAACTGTTGATCAGTGTAATATCTATAAACTGGAAATATAGTAGTCTCATACTGAACATAACATAATTCATAAATGGCTGGCATGTATGTATGTATTTGTTACTTTGCCTGTGTTCATATGATTGAGTTGATGCATTTTTCTGCTTAAATTATTTTCTTTGTTAGGATCTATAGAATTTATACATCCTTAAGTTTTTCATATATTCCGAGTTCATTTATTATTATTATTACTATGTACCACTTGATTCTACAGTTGAATTCACCTACCCTAAATGGCTTAGTAAAAGACTACCAACATTTCTTTTAAGTTTTGTAAACTTATATTACAATTCTGTAAATCCACATAAAAAAAATATTTTTTTTAAGACTATATCTTTATATCAATTCTAAGTATATCTGACAAGCAAATTTATTTTTTTATTCTTAGTAATTTTATTCCTAAAGAATAGAATTATTATATATCATTTTTCTTCACTGTTAAAAGTTAATTCTGATATTAATCTGTGGACTAATTTTTTTATACCAAAATACCTTTTGAGTTTTTCAGTAAATTATTTTAATTATTAATTTGGAACTGTGGGGTATTAAACTTTGTAATTTTTCTATTTATCTACTAGGGTTTTTTTTTCAATGTTTTTAATGAAAGCTGAAGTCATTTCCGGTTTCGAAATATGCATTGGTCTGATTGTATTATGCAGAAACCTCTGAAATAATCATAAATTTCATTTTTCTCCTTCACTCCTTATCTATTATTGTAACTATATTTTCTCTTCCTGATAGCAATCTGTCATGTAGGTTACTGATATTTAGAATTTATTTCCCCAAAATTTTCCGTTATTCTTGATTTATATACATCGCTCGAACTAATCTTTTGTTACCTTGCCTTTTCGATTAATCTGTGTGTCAGTACAATTTATTGCTTTGTCATAGTTACATTTTCTATTTTTGTAATAACTTGTAGACTTGAATCTGTGATATTTTTTCTTAACTTTCCAATAGCAACAAAATATTAGATTTATATTTTGCTGCTCTTTTGGTGGTTATGTAAAAATCCTTGCTTGAACTATTTTATTGAATAATTTCTACTAATTTATTGAATAATTTCATCTCAGTTTGTGTCTTCATTTTTTACAAGTTTTAAAAAATGTGAGTTAAAATATTGGAGATAATTTAATTTTTCACTATATGAGGTGATTTATTTTAAATTTATACTTATTTACTTATTGTGTCCTTCAATTACACCCCTCCTCTTTCCCTACAATGTTTTATGCGAATTTTACAGTGTTCAAAACAGTGCTGCAAGTCTTCTGTGAGCTCTTTCATGACACATGCCGCTTTTTCTTTCACAGCTTCAGTGAACTGAAATCATGATCCTTTTAATGCAGATTTGATTTTGGGGAACAGATAAAAGTTGTTGTTGCCAGGTCAGGCAAACAAGGCGAATGGTCTTAACACTGGGATGTTATACGTGGCTAAAAACGTCTTTATAGACAATGCAGTGTGAGCACTGGTGTGTTGTCCTGATGAAGAACCCACGACTTGTTCTTCCACAATTCGGATTTTTTCTTATTCTTTTACGGAATTGAGCAAGGACCTTGAATAAAGACAAGAATAGTTAACCGACGGTCAGATTGGATCAGATATCAATTTTTTCAATATTTTTATCTGTTTTTGATGTGGAAGGGTGACCCGGGAGGACATCATTTTCAACGTCTTCTCAGCCATCTTGGAAATGCTTAAACCACTGAAAAACCCACGCGTGTGATAAATATTCAGCTGCCATATACTATTTTGTAATAAAAGATAAGTTTCGGTAGTGGTTTTTCCAAGGTTCATATGAAATTTCACGACAATTCTTTTCTTTAATAAAACATTTATAATTTTTTTAGCAAAAAAAAACAGATTTATCCAAACAAAGGCCATGGCCAGACTAATATATCTACAGAAATTGGAGTGGCAACAATCGAAAGAGAAGGCTTCATGCTACACAACTGTTTGTCATACAAATTTGGTGCATGCGCAGTTCTTCTATAGCAGCATTAGCCTTGTTATTTAATAGCCACACCTTGTAATGGTTTTAATAGTGTATTTATTCTATTGTTATGTTGTTATTCTTTCTACTAAGTTTCATTGTTCGTTCTATAATCTCCTGACTGTAAAACCATACCTTCTTTCTTTTCTAACTATTATTTGCTGCATCTAATCTTCATTTATCAGTTTTTTATTTTAAATTGTGTAACCTAATACTATTATTTAAACATATGACGTTTTAAAATCCAGAAAAAGATTCTTATGTTTTATTATGAATTCTTATTTATTTGGCTTATTGCGATACAATTTAAGATCTATTTTAGTTCTTGAGAGGTGTAAAAAACAATTGATAGTAGTTCCCCAGAAAATTCATATGTAGTTACTCAAAAGCGTCCCACCAGGTTGGTTTAGTGGTGAACTTGTCATTGCAAATCAGCTGATTTTGAAGTCAAGAGTTCTAAGGTTCAAATTCTAGTAAAGGCACTTTTATATGGATTTGAATGCTAGATCGTGGATATCAGGGTTCTTTGGTGGTCAGGTTTAGATTAACCACATATCTCAGGATTGGTCGACCTGAGGCTGTACAAGACTACACTTCATTTACATTCATACATATCATGCTCATTCATCCTCTCAAGTAGTAATACCTTATGGTGGTTCCAGAGGCTAAACAGGAAAATAAAGTAAAAAGTTACTCAAAGCTTAGTGCACGTTACGTTTTTGTCATCCGAGGTTGTGTCAATTGCTATCAGTAATCTAGCCCATTAAAATCGATTCCTCCTTATAGGGATTGTTTTTGCTCCAGATTTAATTTTGAGATGTGAATCAAAGTTCTTGTGTCATTTTTCACTGCTGGGATATTCTCATCAAATTTCAAGATCAGTGACTGTTTTTTCCTTGGCAGTGCACATTAAATAAAAAAAAACCCATGTGTTACTTGTTAATATATTTCTGATTGTTGTTTTTATAGTTTAAAAAATATATTTTTCAGTAGAGAAGAAAATTTTCTTACTTTTGGATATTCAAGAGAACATAATTAATATTCAGTCTTAATTTTAGTATTTTCTGAAGTAAAATCTACTTGAATCTTAATTTCTTTAATATTCTTGAGCAAATATGTGTCGTTTTCTTTTTGTAAGGACATAATAGAATTTATGAATCTATAGAAAGGATAAATATTATTTTTGGAAAAAAGTATATTCAGATTTTTCTTTTATTTTAATAAGGTAGAAAAAAAATCATGTTACACATGATTAAAAAATCAAGTATGTTACACATGACTTGTACATAAGGATACAGTAAGATAACTATTTTGAAAGTCTTATTTTATACTTGGATAATTTAAATATTTAAGCCCCGTGTTTAAGTTAGTAGCCAACATAGCTATTTGTTAAAAGTACTTTTGGAAATATCTTAATTTATGTGCTAAAAATTATTTATTAGACTACTTTAACAGTAAGAATAATTTTTTTTTATATATATAAATTTTTTAAAATACATCCTCTTCCATTAAATTAATTTTTATTGAAGAGAAATCTATAAACAAAGAAGACTCTTTATCTTAATTTCAACTTTGCTGATTAGTTTGTTGCATAACTAGCTTCACAGAAAGATATTAAAAAAAATTATTATTAATGTAAGACATGCAATTCGTTTTTCATTAAAAAAAATAAGAAAAAAGAAAAATAATTTTTGAATGAAACTCAACAGATTTATAACCATGTGAAACACAGAAAATGGTTAAAAAATTGTACTCATCCACCCTCCTCCAACCAGAAAAAAAAGATTTGTTGTTCCAAAATGATAACCAACTTACCATTGGACTAATGAATGGAGAAGGTACCAAAATTTTAGCTGTAATTTAAAATTGCATTAAAACACTGAGAAAGTATTGTTTTCAATTACAGAAAAATATGGTTCCTTTTTGCAGATTATGAGAAACTTCAAGACTATTCTTAAAATTACTTAATACTTGATAACAGTGGCGGTTCACATATAGACACTGTGGAACTGCAGCACTCTCTATTTCCACCTATCGATAACATTTAATATAGTCCTTTTTACTTCAATTCTTTCTTTATACTTGTACAATATACAATCGTTTAGCTTAATGTCAGTAGCCATCCTCAAGTTTATGAGAAAGATACAAAAATCTTTGTATGGAACTGTGCGCTTCACAGTTCCAGCCGCATGGTGTGTTATTCTGTTGTGCACATAGGAAGCTCCACGTGAGGCTGCGAGGGACAGAGAGCACTGTCACTCCTACATTGCCAACCCTGGCGTGCTGGTGGAAGGTAGTTTTCTTTTTACTCCGTGTGTGTTTGGAACGTATCTTGTTCATTCACTTTTCTAGTTTACTTGGTGGAAGGAATATGAAAGTGGTTTAGTTGTTTTTTCAGTAGCGATCAGAAGATGGTGGAAAGCAATGGCTCTTTGCCCAATCTATCCAAAAACACGCTGGAAGGGCGAAAGAGAAGGTAATTAGTAAAAACTAATTACTTATTTGTTTCTGTGTATGTATAAAAATTTTAATTAAGCACCATTGGACTATAGTATTTTGAAGACTTTAAGTTATTATCTAATAATAATAATAATAAAAAAATATCTGTATTGACATATTATTTATTCTGTTAAACTGAATATGGTTTTTAAGCACAATGTGCTCATAAATCGTGTACCGTATTCTTGAATATGAGTATAGAATTAGATTATTATCTTGCTTCTAGCTATTTTGCTTGATTCATTTTTTTTTCGGTTCTTTTATTTTACAGAAAAATTTAACCACAGTCTTGAAAAGACCCAGAAAAAAATTTTCTGGAGCAGCACCCCCACTAATTTTAGCTGTAAGCTGCCACTGCTTGTTAAAGTATAGACTATACCCTCATCAAATTATTTCAACAGTTACATTTGTTACAATGGGATATTCAAAAGAAAAATTTCAACTCCAGAAATTATAATGAATTGTCTTTAATAATAGTAAATAGTTCTACTACTGTTCAAAAGATTTAATCGGTTTGGAGAGGTTTATAAAGTAAAACTTTTCACTCTAGAAATCCTTTTTAAGAACTGCTGTCCCAGCTTAAGCTTCTTTATGGTGATAAAAATATTTGGAACTTTTAGATGTCCAGTAGCCACATTAAATCAGAAATTAATGATTTTTTATTGATTAATTAATTTTAGTTTGCATTATAATTTTAAATTACAACCTCTTGGACTCAACTCTTGAGGCAAATTTATTACATGTAATTAATTGGTTCAAAACAAAAAAAAAAATCATGTTTTATCAAATACTGTATATTATAAAATAATATCTTTCATATTACTGCTAATACTTATTTGAAATTTCATATTAAATTAGTAAATGGAATTGTTGATCGTAATTGATTACAGAAGGTTTAACCAGTAAAAAATTATATTAATGGTATTAACAAACTTTTAAGCACCGTTTTCTCAGATAGCAGGAAACAGGTACTTTGTTGACAGTCACTTTTTTCTGTTTTAAGATGTCCAATGGGAATATTATAAAAAATTGGTTATTGGAAAGCAGCTTTATTAAATATTTAATATCTTATTGTACTAAGAAAGACATTACTCTTGTTAAACTTAGATATGAGTAATCATCATCAGGATTGAAGGGTGAAGATCATGTTTGTGACTTGACAGTGAAAACTTCCTTTATTGTAGCTCCTTACTCCTCTATATGAAGTAACAGCCACCAGTTAAAAACATGTAATGTTTTTATTCCTTATAATAGGGAACATCATTGTAAAATTTTATAAAAATTAGAAAATGCATTGAGTTTTATATCAAACAGATGGTGGTAGGTCACACATTCAAGGAGTTTAACAATAGGAGGACCTTGTTTATAATATCATGTTTTGCTCACTTGTTTATAACTCGTTAACAATAAATGAGAATATAAAATTAACCTAAATGTAAAATAACAAAAGTCCATGAAGCAATATAAGAATAGAATAAAAATAATGTTTACTCTTTCTAATAAATCGTAGTCAAATATCTTCATTCTATTTTAATACTTTTTAAAACCGTAATACACGTATTTATTTTTTAAAACAATGCTAATTGTTTTATAGTATCAGGCTTTTATGCAGCCTCAAGAGTCCACTTAAATTACCTGCTTACATAAAACCTCATGCAAATTAAAGAAAAACTTTAAAAAAAACACATCTTTTCAACTTTCTTCATAAATATTTTTATATTGTTAATATACAAACTATATTTTTAATCTTGTGTTATAAAATTCTTTATCACTTAAAAAAATTAATTTGATGCAACCGTAGAATTGGAGATTTAATATTTTTATGTCCTATTGTTTCTGTAACCTGAAGGTTGAAAAAAATAAAAACAGAAGTGCATATGTGGTTGATCGATCAACAGCCAAAGGTGCAAAAATGAACCTTTTCATAAACATTTTTTTCTTTTAATTTCTACAAAGATTTTTCGCAATTTGCCTTTATTTTTTTAGGTGTTGTAATCACAATAAAAAAATTGTATGGTAATAGGTTTTTAATTAGCGAGTTATTTGGATATCAACGTACTGTATTTTATGAGATTGTGTAACCCCTTTCGTAAAAGGTATACAGTGATCATGGTATGCTTAAAAAAATATTTCTATTTAAGTTGCTTTTGTTCATGATTCCATGAAAATTACTTTTTTGAAAACTAAAAATGAATACTGGTTGTTAAAAATAATGGTGCGATGACGCACCTTTGGCTTATGATGAATCACATGCTAGGCGTGCAACATGAACATGTTATTATTACATTACAAACAATAACTTCGCAATCCTGCGCTGTATTACTTTATATTTGAATCGTCTATCATTTTATCACATTGATGCAATGTTTTCTTTAGTCATTACATTTTGTTTTGATTTTACTATTTTTTTAGAAAATGTTATTTTATAAAATTTTCAGTTTCTACGACTACATGTTCAGTTAATTTCATAGGTTAGTGAAGTAGTGTTTACTTGGTGATTATATTTAAAAGTATTAATTTTTTTTTTTTTTATTGAAAGTATAAGAAAATGTTTAACTGGAATTTTTAAAAACCATTTACACATGAAAAATTGACAACCAATATATTAGATATGTTAGAGATTCATTTGCATACTGGAAAAGACATTGATGTTCGAAAATCCAGTTGTGGGGAGAAACCAAAATACTGCAAACCTAAAAGAGACTGGCATTGTCAAAGAAAATAGGCTTCCTAATTGTTCATTAAACAATTCTAAAGAATTATAGAAAATGAATACAGATACATTTGATGAAAAAACAAATTTCGCAGTTACTAGATTGAATGATAATGCAGTGGGGACAATTGCCAGTAACCATAATGGCAACACAAAAAAAAATCCCTTATCAAATACGAAAAGAAGGAAAAGGCACCGTGATTGCTCAGCTATTAATGATATCAGAATATAATAAAAGTATGGGTGATGTTGATTCAAATGAAAAGGTGGTAGCCATTGTTTACAAATGCCGCCAATTCTATTATAGTAAATTCTTGAAAAATATATAGACTTGCAAATAATAATATCAGCCTAATTGATTTTAAGTTTTCTTTGGTAATATCTCTGATAGAATGAAGAAATAAAAATACCATGAAGCATTACTGAGCATGAAGAAAAGAGTAAATAATTTTCCTTCACCAACAAGGGTTGTCTATCACAAAACAGTTTGCCAGAAGATTTTCATAATGATCAAATAGGGCATGTCAAAAAAGCTAGACAAAGATATAAGCTATGCAAAAACCGTACATTATTTTGTGTATAACATTTTAAGTGTGCACCTATATTCAAATTATTTTCAACTATTTCATTCGCAGCAAAAAAAATAAATTTTCTTATAAAAAAAAGAGCAGTTTAAAATAGTTTATTTTTAACTATATTACTTTTAGTTTAATGCAGTGTAATATAGATTATTAATATGTTTTATTATATTCAGAACATCAAATTTTTTTGCTTGCTTTTTGCCAAAGGTGTGTAAACAAACTCATTTTATTCCTGAGTGGTAATTGGTTTTTTGTTGATATGAAAATATTTGTAGCTTTTTATACTTAATAATGGATAAAATAAAGGGTTTATTTAGAATTGAGTGTTTATGTCTGGCATTTAATGGGTTAATTACATATTTTATAGAATTTTTTTGTTAAAGCTAATGTGACCTGCTTACAAAAAAATTTATTGATGTCCTCTTTTTTGCTAGGTGACAGGATGAGGAGTCCTAACTTTAAATAAAAAAAATGTAGCTAGACTTTCTAGTGGTTCATGTACCTTTTTTGTATATTTTCAATCATACCAGTTGAATGGTGAGCATTTCAATTTTTAATGATTGTCAGGTTCTGCGTTAGTCTTAATGTCATATTTTTTAAAAATAAAACTCACTAATGCAGAAGATTTTTTTATTACATAGTATTTAGAAAAAACTACATGAATTTCATATTTGCTGATTGTTATTTTATTTGAATATAACTATTATTAACCTAAAGATTAATGAACATGTAGGTTAGGAGTTACAAGAATTAAAATCTGACAACAATTTTTGTTTTACATAACTTGAAAAAAATTAAAATGTTTGGTTTGCTTTTTAAGCAGGACTTGCTGGCACAGAGAAGTTTGAAAGTGTAGGTTTTCCAACAATGAATGTATGTTTCATAAAACTTTCAATATGTGTGCCCAACAATGACTCCTTTGTTTTCAGAAGAGAATTCAAAGTGTTTAAAATGCATCAAACTTTGCTTCTGTTGTTGTGGTGTTTCAATTGAGCTGGTTTCTAAAGAACGGACGGTATTTTAAAATAATGCAGCAACCAACTGTCAAAATCTAGAATAACTGAAGTTTCCACAACTTTAACTTCAACATTTTTCTTTGTATTGCATATAATCTTAACATGATCTTTTCGAACATAAATTCGGTCAGATCTTTAAATTTTCTTTTTAAAAACACCAAAATCTCTGTCATAGGAAAGATATGAACGACCACGCTCATGAAATTTGTAATCTATTTTGTGAAATCTCTCTGATGCTGCCAGACTAGCACAAAAAATAAGTAATGTATGATTCCTGTTCTGACCAGGGCAAGAGTCAGCAAACAGGCACAACTCGGTAACGTCTGTTGGCAAAAAATTATTAACATAATCATATAAGAGCTACCCCATTAGCACCCTTATTTGCTTGACCTTCATGATAAAGGTATATCACACAACAGTCAGTTTTAACATCATGAATATAAAATATTTTTACCCACAATTGGTGCATAGAGAAAATTTCTTTAAGAGATGCTTATTGTCAAAACAAATTCCAACAGCATCTTTTGTGGCAAATTTCTGTTTTGCTTCAATTATGGAGTTGTAAAACTTATTTGATTGTTTCTTGTGAATAATAAGTTCAGCTTCAGCTGTTCTCTTAGCACTTTCACATATTGTTGAACTTTTTATTTTAGACTTTAATTCCTCACATTTGCTACACACAACCTGTGGTTGGCCAAATCGAAAATTAAAGTTTTTGTTGAAATATTTTCTATAAAATCCATATTTGATATTTAGGTTAGAAAGTTTTTCACAAATAATTCACGCATTTGTAATATATTTAAAGTGCATTTAGATATGCTATTTCTTTGGCAGTGTAATTTGACTTTTTTGTAGGAAAACTACGGATGTGATCATCAATAATTTTCAAAATTTCTTCAGAAATTTTATTTTCAGACAGATTCTTTACTCTCCTATCTTTGGGAGTTTTACCAGCTAACAGTAGTTTAGTAAGTCTACAAACGCGTTTCTTTGATATAACATGCAAACTGATGAATGCATTTTGGCAAACATTTATCTTTGTACCATAATTCTAAACTGCAGAATATTTAAAAGAAGCAGTTTTTTCTTACCATCTTCTCATTTTCTGAGTCGTCTTTGTTTAAATTACATAGCTTCTGTCAGTCTGTAAATGTAGATCTTGTGAATCTTTGCTACTTAGATTTAAAAATTCAGTTAAAATAAAATTTTGTGAATCAACATTAAGTTTTAAGAAACATTTTTTACAAAAATTACACTTTTCCGGTAACTTTAGCACTAACCTCTTTACCAGTGTAACAACTTTTGTACTATAAACCGTGTAAAATTGCTTCCTTTACGTTTTGAAGTTTTCTATTGTGAATTTTTTTTAAATCTTCCCATTTTTGTAATTTCTAAAGTAAGAAATGAAAATAGTGCTCTTCTAAAGAGTAATAAATAAATTTAACAAAATTAATAAACTGAATAAAGATATTATGATAAATATTGGGGAAAAAATATTCACTATAACCTCTGAAATATTACTTATAAACATACACAGCCACAGCTGATAGGATAGTTTAACTACTGCTCACCATAGTAGAGTGTCTTACCAACATAAAAGTGCAAAATTATTGTACTGGGGAGAATGGAAGCAAGTCAGCGACTGGGTGCCTTTCTCTTCAGTTTGAAAAAAAATTACAAGGCATTTCTAACCTAACTACAAAGCAGACATAATTCCTTTCTCCACAGTTTGATGAAGCTTGAGATATATAACCAAATTCCACTATAAAAAAAATGTAAATTTTGACTTAGTTACTTCCTCATCATATCGATTCAATTATAAAGAAAAAACAAATGAAACTTAAATGTTTTCAAGTTTTGTAAAACAAAATTTGTTTATTAGATTAATAATTGTCATATTCAAATAAAATAATCAGCAAAAATGAGATTCATATAGTTTTTTCTAGATTCTTATAAAAATTACATAATAAATCACCTTAATTAATGTTAGGAAATAAATAAATGTTAAAAAAAAAAACACTTTGAGACTTCAACCAAAGACCTTTAGGTCATAAGACTGTGCACTCGTTACTTGGCTGATGCTATGACTGAAGATATACAAATATGCTACTTGAACCATTACAAAAACTTTTTTAATGGAGTTTACTTGAAAAGGGACGCCTGCTTTATTTTTAGGGAATAATTTTTGAAAGGAAAAAATTGGTATGTTCATTTTTATGGCAAAGTTGTATTTTTTGAAACACTTCAGCTACTGAAAGTTTATTTTTATGATTTTTTCCAAGTTTTGAAGTCTGTATTATTTGAAAATTAGATTTATCTTAAATAATTCAGTATATTTATACTTTAAGCAACATCAGCAAAACGTTTTACACCATTGTTGTTTCACGTGCCAAGATAAATTCCTTTATCCGATCATGATTTATCCAAAATACTATCTGAATGTAAAAAAAATAAAGTGGGAGTTAAAGAAAAAAATTGAAAAATATATATAATTCAAAATAGCAATTATTGTAATGTGGAGAGATGTAACTGATATGTCGTGTAACTAGTACAGATAATGGTACGTTCTGTTTCAAGCTTTCACCTGAAAACTATTTTTTTTAATTTTCAAACTTTTTCTGATTGATATATCTATTACCGATTCAAAAAATATGTAGGAAGAACAGAATGATAGAACCAAAAGTAATTCTGGATAATTTGAACAGTCACAAGTGAAATAAAAGGCTCATTAGATAAACATATTTTTAGTTTTCTTCTCTGTATATAAATTGGAAATCAAAAAAGAAATTTCTTTGAATGTCTTCTCATTTTTTATGAAAAATAGAATAAAATCTCATAGATTAGCAATGGTTGGAATTAAATAAAATACGATCACTCTCAAATTTTATTATGTCATAGCGGTAGCACTTCAGCCTTTCATTTGGAGGTCCCAGGTTCAAATCCCAAACCGGTGTTCTTTGGTGGTTAGGCTTCAATTAACCACTCATCTCAGGAATGGTCAACCTGGGACTGTACAAGACATTTCATTTACATTCATACATATCATTCTCTGAAGTAATACCTTACTTGAGAATGGTGGTTCTGTAGGCTAAAACAGAAAAAAAGAAAAAGGTTCAAATCCCAGTCAAGCAGGGCATTTTTCATGTTTTATAAAAAATGTTCATTTCATATTCCAACACAAGCTACATCCTTATTTAGTTAATTATTCATAAAGAGGCAATAAAATGGTAAATATTTACTAGTTCCAATCAAAGCTATGTTACTTTTATCAGTAAAATTTATTATATTAATTGCTTTCTTTAATATTAACTTTCCATGCTGATGACATGTTATACTATGTTTTTTATCTCTCCAAAAAAAAAAAAATTCAATAAATTTTAACAACTATAAAATATTCAAATAATGTTTGGTGGACTATATTATTTCAGTTAGGTTCAAATCATGATATATGAAGGCAAGACTTAGAATATTACAGTCATTCATATTAGTAATTAATTTATTTCATGTATTTTGTAAGATATTTCAATATTTTTTTTGTGGTATAAAATGTTTTTAATATCAATTTCAATTATAATTAGTACATAAATTGCCTTTATGTTCCCATCTTAGTAAATATAAATTAACATACAAATTAACCAAAACTCTCGTTAAATAGCACCATTTCAGATATTTTAATTGTTACTTGAAACCTTTAAAATGAATATAATTTATCTATATTCATTAGTAAAGATGCATCATAACTGAATGACAACGTTTATTATCCATGAAAATATATGAATTTTCTTTCTAAGTTCTGGTTCGGTTAGAACAAATTTTAAATGGTTCTACTTTAATGAATTCAGTACCAAATATTAACAAATTTAATGACAGGCCAAAAATAAAACTGTATGTTTCTTCCTTGAAGATAATCTTTACTGTAAAGAAAGAAATTTTTAATACTGAAATATGTCATCACAATGAAATAAGAGTTCTTTTACCTTCACCCTTCTGTTTGGCTTCATGTACCTATTACCTGTAAGCAGGCGTTATTGTTTCAGTAGGCATATTACATTATTTTTTAATTAATTTATTAAAGAAAATTAAATTTGTCAATTGTTATAGATTTTAGAAAAGAGAAGAAAGCCCCAGCTTTATTCAATAAGCAACTATTTGACTAGAATAGCTTTTGATCAATCCAGGGTACAAGAAGTTTATAAACTGTAATCAGATCCAGCATGTAATGCCGGATTCAATTCTTATGATATTTATCCAAGAAAGAAAGATTGAAGATTATCTAAGAATGAAAGGAAGTGGGTAGAGAAATGGTATAATCAATTCCGATCAGGGTAGATTAATTATTCTTGCTAGAATTGCATTATTTGTTGGAAAAAATATTTTAAAGATGAAGAATTGTACAAGTTGTATCTATAGAGTGTTCCATTAATAGGTGTCATTTTAAATTAACAATAAAACATGATTTTGAAAAATTGACATCTTTATTTCAATTCAAAGTATAAAATTTATGATTAAATATGGAACACAATATTTGAGGAATGATCTCAGTTTATGTTACAATGAAGCGTGAAGAACTTTTTGTGTTCTTATCAAGGAAGTTTTGGGTCACATTCTATAATTGCAGCATTGTTTTGCAAATAACATGTTGAATATTGTAAGCACTTTAATTATTGTGGATTATCAGTGTAAATTTATTCTTTCACAAAGCCCAAATAAAAAAGTTAAAAAGATGTTCATTGCGTGATATAGTTGCTCGATTGTATGTCTCCACTTTGTAAGATAGTTAGGGAATTTCTCAAGTGGTAATGCAGTCTGATGGTTCATATCATTAAAATAAACATCAACTGTGTTCAGTGTAGGTTGTAAATAGTTAGTAAAACAGTAGTGTTCTGTATTGGCTGTAAACCATAGCACCATAGTTCTCAAAAATATATAGCTCGATCACACTGCTGGTACATAAAGAGTTGTTTGTGAATAGAGACAGTGTTCAACAATTATTTTGGGAAAACCGGTTCAGTTTGAAATGATCTTATCACTAAGAATTAATTTCTTAAAAAAAAAAATCAGGTTTACATGCATGGACATTTGCAATACCCATTCCATGAACACATGAATTTGAGTGTGGACTTGTGGTTTCAGTTGTATTTTGTACGCATATAGTCTAAGATCTATATACAAAATGTGATATAAACAAGTCTTTGAGGTATTTTATGAATGGCCAATTAATGTGAATATCTTTGTCGACAATTTTTGGTTTTTAGCTGACCTGGCATTATATTAATGGACTTGTTTTTTTTTGTCTTCAGTCATTTGACTGGTTTGATGCAGCTGTCAAAGATTCCCTATCTAGTGCTAGTCGTTTCATTTCGGTATACCCCCTACATCCTACATCCCTAACAATTTGCTTTACATATTCCAAACGTGGCCTGCCTACACAATTTTTTCCTTCTACCTGTCCCTCCAATATTAAAGCGACTATTCCAGGATGCCTTAATATGTGGCCTCTCTTCTTTTAACTATATTTTTCAAAATGCTTCTTTCTTCATCTGTTTGCCGCAACACCTCTTTATTTGTCACTTTATCCACCTATCTGATTTTTAACATCACATTTTAAAAGCTTGTAATCTTTTCTTGTCAGATACTCCGATCGTCCAAGTTTCACTTCCAAATGGACTTGTATCTTTACATTAGTAACATGGCCAGTTAATTCAAATTTACAATCTGTTTTAAAATTGCTATATGAGACAGCACCTCATTATTATCAAAAACATCATGAACTCTCCCGCAATATTTGTAATGAATTTTCACAATTTCTTTGTGTTGAAGAGTATAACATTAAATTTTCACTTTGTACTACTATTAAATTAAATAATATTGAAAAATACAATTGAATTCAAAATGGCACCTCTTAACGATTAATAGTAATCCACAGAGGTGTATGTAAGAATAGTAAACGTGTTGGTATTTCTAATAAGCTTAGAATTATTAGGTTTTCTAAATTGGAAAACCAAATATTAACAGATTTTTAATCGTATAATAGTAAAGGAATTTGCTATTTACATTTATGTCCATGTGTGCATTCATTTTTTGAAATTGAGCGTTAAAATCATTTAAACATTAGTCTGTTATTGCAAATAACTGTACATTAGTTTTTATTTTCTCAAATTTTTTGATTTTTGTATGATCTATCCATAGTATTCATACTGTGATATTAAATCGGTAAGCTGTGTTGCATACGACAAACATTTATTGTAAATAGAGTTTGGTGTAAATACTTTTAACAGAATACTTTGAAATATCGATAGCAGAATATTTTCACATCCAGTTGTAGTCGTCTCAGAGTTGGCTGGCTTCCACATATAAAAAATTTCTTTTGCTGATCCTCCTCGATTTTATCAGTATTCCTAAAAAAATAAAGAAATTAAGATAACCTCCAAATTTGTTCCTTTCAACTACATATATTTTTATATAATAAAAACATACTATTCCACATTTGTACCGGTTTTTGTCGGGAGATGTGAAGTGTAGATTATTTTAATTTTTCTACTTTATTATAATTTTCATAATTCAGACTGCAGGAAAGTTTTATCATATGCAGTTGACATTTACAATTGTGTATTATTGATCTGGCATTCCTTTTGATAACTTATGTTCACAAAAATTTACAATTGATTTAATACAATGTCTTCCTTTAATCACATTTGACTTATTTCCATATGGCCAATTTAAGATAGAATTGGAAGTGTAGATTATATAGCGTATGTATAATTTGAAAATTAGTAATCGTTACTGTATTATATTTCTGGGTAATGTCACTTGTACAAAAACTTTTTTTTTGTGGTTAAACAGTGTTCTTACAAAGGTATATCAACATAAATTAAATTACAGATATCCTCTGTTATGTTGTGGCATATTTTAGTTTGCAGAATAAAAAAAATTCAATAGTCAAAGATGTACATTTTTTTTATATCTGAAAAAATAATTGGAATATTTTTGTCGATAAAAACTTTTATTACATAAGTTAATCGTATATTTTATTTTTTTGATCCTTGTAACTTTTTTTACTTTTACAAAAATCATTCTTTATTACCTACAATAGAATTAATATTTTCAATTTTTAGAACAAATATTCTGAATTAAAAATCCACTTGTTCGTGTTTTTAAATTCTTCAGCTAGGAATCAAATTAATTTATTATAAAAGGCCAAACTTTTACGCATAGTAAAGAATAACAGTATACCTGAGTAATAACATTTGTTGTACAAATACATAAATTGACATTTTGTAAATATATATTTAAAAAAAACTTGATTTCAACATGACTGCCTGTGTAAAAGTGTCACTCTACAGTTAATAAGACCAACGGTTAACAAATTTAATAAAGCTTTTAAAAAAATGATTTATTTGCTTGCCCTTATCCAGTTTTAAACCTTTCTGCTGGTCCTTTCTTGCTAATCATTATTTATATGTTTTATTTATTTTTCTTGTGAAAGATTACTTATTATAAGCTTTTATTTAACTCGCTTTAGTTATAATCAAATCTTCCAACTGCTGTAACTTTTGATCTATCGTATGAAAATCAATGAAATTTGGTAAACGTATGTAACTTCGATGACAGTACAATACTACGGTATTAGAATTTGGATATGACCCACCCCTACCCCCCTCGTGCTACCACTATGCTAAATTCATGCATGTTGTTGAACATTTTTATTTCTCATCAACTATCGTATGAAAATCAATGAAATTTGGTACACGTATGTAACTTCGATGACAATACAATGCTACAGTGTCAGCATTTTGATATGACCCACCACACTAAATTCATGCATGTTGTTGAACATTTTTATTTCTCATCAACTATCGTATGAAAATCAATGAAATTTGGTACACGTATGTAACTTCGATGACAATACAATGCTACAGTGTCAGCATTTTGATATGACCCCCCCACCCGCTGTGCTATCACCACACTAAATTCATGCATGTTGTTGAACATTTTTATTTCTCATCAACTATCGTATGAAAATCAATGAAATTTGGTACACGTATGTAACTTCGATGAGAATACAATGCTACAGTGTCAGCATTTTGATATGACCCCCCCACCCGCTGTGCTATCACCACACTAAATTCATGCATGTTGTTGAACATTTTTATTTCTCATCAACTATCGTATGAAAATCAATGAAATTTGGTACACGTATGTAACTTCGATGACAATACAATGCTACAGTGTCAGCATTTTGATATGACCCCCCCCACCCGCTGTGCTATCACCACACTAAATTCATGCATGTTGTTGAACATTTTTATTTCTCATCAACTATCGTATGAAAATCAATGAAATTTGGTACACGTATGTAACTTCGATGACAATACAATGCTACAGTGTCAGCATTTTGATATGACCCACCACACTAAATTCATGCATGTTGTTGAACATTTTTATTTCTCATCAACTATTGTATGAAAATCAATGAAATTTGGTACACGTATGAAACTTCGATGATAATACAATGCTACAGTGTCAGCATTTTGATATGACCCCCCCCACCCCCTGTGCTATCACCACACTAAATTCATGCATGTTGTTGAACATTTTTATTTCTCATCAACTATCGTATGAAAATCAATGAAATTTGGTACACGTATGAAACTTCGATGACAATACAATGCTACAGTATCAGCATTTTGATATGACCCCCCCCACCCGCTGTGCTATCACCACACTAAATTCATGCATGTTGTTGAACATTTTTATTTCTCATCAACTATCGTATGAAAATCAATGAAATTTGGTACACGTATGTAACTTCGATGACAATACAATCCTACAGTGTCAGCATTTTGATATGACCCTCCCCACCCACTGTGCTATCACCACACTAAATTCATGCATGTTGTTGAACATTTTTATTTCTCATCAACTATCGTATGAAAATCAATGAAATTTGGTACACGTATGAAACTTCGATGACAATACAATGCTACAGTGTCAGCATTTTGATATGAGCCCCCCCACCACCTGTGCTATCACCACACTAAATTCATGCATGTTGTTGAACATTTTTATTTCTCATCAACTATCGTATGAGAATAAATGAAATTTATCAAAATTCTTCATTTCGTTTCGCCACTTACTTTTGTTAGTTTTTTGATTTGTTTAACTATTTCTTTGTGTGATTATTAAGTCCATTTATTGGTGTTTCTTTTGCTTTTTATTTAACTTGCTGTAGTTATAATCAAATCTTGCAACTGCTATATCTTTTGATCTATCGTATGAAAATCAATGAAATTTGGTACACGTATGTAACTTCGATGACAATACAATGCTACAGTGTCAGCATTTTGATATGACCCCCCCCACCCACTGTGCTATCACCACACTAAATTCATGCATGTTGTTGAACATTTTTATTTCTCATCAACTATCGTATGAAAATCAATGAAATTTGGTACACGTATGTAACTTCGATGACAATACAATGCTACAGTGTCAGCATTTTGATATGACCCCCCCCACCCGCTGTGCTATCACCACACTAAATTCATGCATGTTGTTGAACATTTTTATTTCTCATCAACTATCGTATGAAAATCAATGAAATTTGGTACACGTATGTAACTTCGATGACAATACAATGCTACAGTGTCAGCATTTTGATATGACCCCCCCCACCCACTGTGCTATCACCACACTAAATTCATGCATGTTGTTGAACATTTTTATTTCTCATCAACTATCGTATGAAAATCAATGAAATTTGGTACACGTATGTAACTTCGATGACAATACAATGCTACAGTGTCAGCATTTTGATATGACCCCCCCACCCGCTGTGCTATCACCACACTAAATTCATGCATGTTGTTGAACATTTTTATTTCTCATCAACTATCGTATGAAAATCAATGAAATTTGGTACACGTATGTAACTTCGATGACAATACAATGCTACAGTGTCAGCATTTTGATATGACCCCCCCCACCCGCTGTGCTATCACCACACTAAATTCATGCATGTTGTTGAACATTTTTATTTCTCATCAACTATCGTATGAAAATCAATGAAATTTGGTACACGTATGTAACTTCGATGACAATACAATGCTACAGTGTCAGCATTTTGATATGACCCCCCCCACCCGCTGTGCTATCACCACACTAAATTCATGCATGTTGTTGAACATTTTTATTTCTCATCAACTATCGTATGAAAATCAATGAAATTTGGTACACGTATGTAACTTCGATGACAATACAATGCTACAGTGTCAGCATTTTGATATGACCCCCCCCACCCACTGTGCTATCACCACACTAAATTCATGCATGTTGTTGAACATTTTTATTTCTCATCAACTATCGTATGAAAATCAATGAAATTTGGTACACGTATGTAACTTCGATGACAATACAATGCTACAGTGTCAGCATTTTGATATGACCCCCCCACCCGCTGTGCTATCACCACACTAAATTCATGCATGTTGTTGAACATTTTTATTTCTCATCAACTATCGTATGAAAATCAATGAAATTTGGTACACGTATGTAACTTCGATGACAATACAATGCTACTGTGTCAGCATTTTGATATGACCCCCCCCACCCGCTGTGCTATCACCACACTAAATTCATGCATGTTGTTGAACATTTTTATTTCTCATCAACTATCGTATGAAAATCAATGAAATTTGGTACACGTATGTAACTTCGATGACAATACAATGCTACAGTGTCAGCATTTTGATATGACCCCCCCCACCCACTGTGCTATCACCACACTAAATTCATGCATGTTGTTGAACATTTTTATTTCTCATCAACTATCGTATGAAAATCAATGAAATTTGGTACACGTATGTAACTTCGATGACAATACAATGCTACAGTGTCAGCATTTTGATATGACCCCCCTCACCCACTGTGCTATCACCACACTAAATTCATGCATGTTGTTGAACATTTTTATTTCTCATCAACTATCGTATGAAAATCAATGAAATTTGGTACACGTATGTAACTTCGATGACAATACAATGCTACAGTGTCAGCATTTTGATATGACCCCCCCACCCGCTGTGCTATCACCACACTAAATTCATGCATGTTGTTGAACATTTTTATTTCTCATCAACTATCGTATGAAAATCAATGAAATTTGGTACACGTATGTAACTTCGATGACAATACAATGCTACTGTGTCAGCATTTTGATATGACCCCCCCCACCCGCTGTGCTATCACCACACTAAATTCATGCATGTTGTTGAACATTTTTATTTCTCATCAACTATCGTATGAAAATCAATGAAATTTGGTACACGTATGTAACTTCGATGACAATACAATGCTACAGTGTCAGCATTTTGATATGACCCCCCCCACCCACTGTGCTATCACCACACTAAATTCATGCATGTTGTTGAACATTTTTATTTCTCATCAACTATCGTATGAAAATCAATGAAATTTGGTACACGTATGTAACTTCGATGACAATACAATGCTACAGTGTCAGCATTTTGATATGACCCCCCCCACCCACTGTGCTATCACCACACTAAATTCATGCATGTTGTTGAACATTTTTATTTCTCATCAACTATCGTATGAAAATCAATGAAATTTGGTACACGTATGAAACTTCGATGACAATACAGCACTACAGAGTCGGAATATGACCCACCCCCACCCCACCACGCGCTACCCCTACGCTAAATTCATCCATTTATTTGAAAATTTTTATTTCTCATCAACTATCGTATGAAAATAAATGAAATTTGATACACGTATGTAACTTCGATGTGTAAAAATAAATATTTTTACTTTTTTTTATACTCTTAATAATAAACAAACAAAGCGTTTATATTTAACTCGCTTTAGGAATAATCAAATCTTGCAACTGTTATATCTTTTGATCTATCATATGAAAATCAATGAAATTCGGTACACGTGTGTAACTTTGATGACAATACAGCACTACGGTGTTGGAATTTGATATGACCCAACTCCACGCGCTACCCCCTACACGCTAAATTCATGCATTTAGATGAAAATTTTCATTTCTGATGAACTATCGTATGAAAATAATTGAAATTTGGTACACGTATGTAACTTCGATGTGTAAAAATAAATATTTTTACTTTTTAGTCTTAGTAAACAAACAATAATATTCAGATATAAATATTATTAAGAATATTTTTTTTGGATGTAAAAAGTTTATTGCTCATTAAGACTAAAAGGTAAAAAATAAAAAAAATACAAAAAAAAACCAAAAATATATTTGATTTCATATAAAAAATTATTTTTTAAAAAAGCTTTTTTTAATTAATATTAACATTAATAAAAAAAAAAGAAACAAATTAGAAAAACCCTCTAAAAAGTAAAAAATAACAATTAAATGAAATTGAGAATTTTAAACAAAAAATATAATATATTAACAAATATAAAAATGCACTGAAAAGTAAAAAAATAAATTATATAAATATCTAATAAATAAATTTAAAAATTATTAAATTTTAAAATTAAAAGTAATGAAAATATTTACTTAAATAAAAACGGGGTGCAGTTTTTATAATTTATTACATTTATTATTAATTATAACATTTATTTTTACAACAATTAATTTTCATTTTCAATGACGACGCGAGGACGCGGAAAAGTCTGCTGCAGCCTCTCCAGTTGAGACTGACTAGCTAACAAGTAACAATCTGGCATTGTTATCCAACAAAGGATATGATGTTCTCCGACTTTTTCCATACCAACCGGATTTAAATCCTATGTTTTTTCAGAAGTTAAATGATACGTGGCATACCTTAACGTAACTTTTGATATGAAAGATGTTCAAAGGCTATGTGAAGATAAGGTGGCTGAAGCGAATGAAAAAAAAACTTCCTTTCGGCACGTCGGAAGGCGTAGGTAGATTTCACCGGGGCAAAATAGGGGAAGTCGGGTTGGATTGTACGAGTTCGTATCAAACATTACTTTCTATGTTTTCTTATTAGACTACAAACTATCGCTAAATTTATCAACACTTGCTTAGGATTTTGCCTGAACTGCTTTGAGGATTAGTAAGAGATTCTAGGTTTGTCTCTTTATATTGATATTTTTTTTTTTTTTGTCTTCAGTCATTTGACTGGTTTGATGCAGCTCTCCAAGATTCCCTATCTAGTGCTAGTCGTTTCATTTCAGTATACCCTCTACATCCTGCATCCCTAACAATTTGTTTTACATATTGCAAACGTGGCCTGCCTACACAATTTTTCCCTTCTACCTGTCCTTCCAATAATAAAGCAACTATTCCAGGATGCCTT
The DNA here is from genome assembly GCF_047948215.1 of Lycorma delicatula. Taxonomy (NCBI): domain Eukaryota; kingdom Metazoa; phylum Arthropoda; class Insecta; order Hemiptera; family Fulgoridae; genus Lycorma; species Lycorma delicatula. The sequence continues at coordinate 396,095,853 of NC_134455.1, forward strand.
AGTATGTGGCCTATAAGTCTGTCTCTTCTTTTAACTATATTTTTCCAAATGCTTCTTTCTTCATCTATTTGTCGCAATACCTCTTCATTTGTCACTTTATCCACCCGTCTGATTTTTAACATTCTCCTATAACACCGCATTTCAAAAGCTTCTAATCTTTTCTTCTCAGATACTCCGATCGTCCAAGTTTCACATCCATATAAAGCGAAACTCCAAACATACACTTTCAAAAATCTTTTCCTGACATTTAATTAATTTTTGATGTAAACAAATTATATTTCTGACTGAAGGCTCGTTTCGCTTGTGCTATTCGGCATTTTATATCGCTCCTGCTTCGTCCATCTTTAGTAATTCTACTTCCCAAATAACAAAATTCTTCTACCTCCGTAATCTTTTCTCCTACTATTTTCACATTCAGCGGTCCATCTTTGTTATTTCTACTACATTTCATTACTTTTGTTTTCTTCTTGTTTATTTTCATCCGATAGTTCTTGCGTAGGACTTCATCTATGCCGTTCATTGTTTCTTCTAAATCCTTTTTACTCTCGGCTACAATTACTATATCATCGGCAAATCGTAGCACCTTTATTTTTTCACCTTGTACTGTTACTCCGAATCTAAATTGTTCTTTAACATCATTAACTGCTAGTTCCATGTAAAGATTAAAAAGTAACGGAGATAGGGAACATCCTTGTCGGACTCCCTTTCTTATTACGGCTTCTTTCTTATGTTCTTCGATTATTACTGTTGCTGTTTGGTTCCTGTACATGTTAGCAATTGTTCTTCTATCTCTGTATTTGAACCCTAATTTTTTTAAAATGCTGAATATTTTATTCCAGTCTACGTTATCGAATGCCTTTTCTAGGTCTATAAACGCCAAGTATGTCGGTTTGTTTTTCTTTAATCTTCCTTCTACTATTAATCTGAGGCCTAAAATTGCTTCCGTTGTCCCTATACTTTTCCTGAAACCAAATCGGTCTTCTCCTAACACTTCTTCCACTCTCCTCTCAATTCTTCTGTATAGAATTCTAGTTAAGATTTTTGATGCGTGACTAGTTAAACTAATTGTTCTGTATTCTTCACATTTATCTGCTCCTGCTTTCTTTGGTATCATGACTATAACACATTTTTTTATATTGATAAAAAAAGACAATGTTTTCAGAAGGTTTTATTTAAAAACATGTAAAAATATAACAGCAGTGATGTTGAGAAGATGATTTGAAAGTACAATAGGCCTACATTACCCACATAAAATATTTCAACTTGCAAAATTTCAAAATATACACAGTACAAGTCACGGCAGTTTAAATACATTCACTTCAAATTCACTCAATACGACATTCCATATGATTAGTATATGGGAAGCCTCTTTTTCATACAATTCCAACAATATTTTGGTCATCCCCTGTCGTAAGGGTTGATCATATAAAAAGTCGTTTTAGACGAAATTTTTAGGTAATACTTAGTAGACCTACGAACACGAATCTGAAAAATTATTAATTATTATCATTATTATAATTGTAATCGTAATTATGAATTCGGTAAATAAAAATTCATAATTAATTAAAATGAAACTTTTAGCGAAAAGAGTGCGTTCAATTTGTCTTACATTAGAAGTAGAATTCGAAGATGAACTTCAACTATGTGAGAACACGTACAAAGAAAGCGAGCGGGTGCATTTTCCCAGATTGCTACTTGTAGCTAGTCAGTCTCAACTGCAGAGGTTCCAGCAGATCTTTCCGCGTCCTCGCGTCGTCATTGAAAATGAAAATGAAGATTAATTGTTGTAAAAATAAATGTTATAATTAATAATAAATGTAATAAATTATAAAAACTGCGCCACGCTTTTATTTAACTGAATATTTTCATTACTTTTAATTGTAAAATTTAATAATTATTACATTTATTTATTGGTTATTTGTTAGATATTTATAGAATTTATTTTTATTTTTTCAGTGCATTTTTGTATTTGTTAATATATTATATTTTTTTTGTTTAAAATTCTCAATTTCATTTAATTCTTATTTTTTACTTTTTAGAGGGTTTTTCTAATTTGTTTCCTTTTTTTTATTAATCGTAATATTAATATTAGTTAAATAAAAGCTTTTTAAAAAATAATTTTTTATATGTTCAAATATATTTTTGTAATTTTTTTTTGTATTTTCTTTTTTTATTTTTACTTACACAGTTATAACTCTATTACTGTTATAAGAGAAAGTATAACGATTTTGAGTACTTTTGGTATCAGGAATTTTGTAAATGTGTTTCAAGACCTTTTAATTCAAAAAACACAGATAAAGTTACAAAAAGTTCTAATGTACGAGTTCTGTTCAGAAAATAACCGAACATTTTTAATTACGCGCCAACGGAGATATTTAGTAACGTGTTGAAGTAAATGTTATATATTTAGAAGTTTAGATACAATACCGTCTAGTAATTATTTTGTTAGATGATGTAATGGCAGAAAGTTTTATTAATTATATAAACCAATGTATTTTTTAATAAACAAGAAAATACAGAGTGTTTCAGGAGGATAGGGCAATACTTTGACAACTCATTCTACAGGCTAAAAATAAGAAAAAACTTCATATAAACATAAGTCAGAAAACGCTTCGTTAGCGAGTTATACAGAGTGAAAAATTTCACCCGAATTTCAGTTCCTCCGGGTAAATTAATGCTTTCTGAAATTCTGGGAAGGTCAATTTAGGGGCAAATTTAATTGTTGTCGAAAAAAATAGGTCCCAGAACTGTATCTCTCTTAGTTTGTAAGATATCCTATATAAAACTCCAAAAATAGGGTTAAAAACACATTTTTTTAAGTTTTACGTACAATAACGTTCTTAAATTGGCAATAAATCATACATTTTTTAAATGTAAATTCTAGAGAATTTAATTATAAGAAAATTGATATAAATAATGTCAACAGAAAAGAAATAAAATTTTAAACATGTCGACTCTTATTAACAACAAAACCGACGAAAACTTAGAAGAAAATGTTACAAAAAAAGAAAACAGATGTGTCTAGTAGGTACAATAATTTTAAACCTACGGAAAACAAGTTGGCAACACTGATTTTTTTTTCACCACAATTTGTTTAAATACTACTCATTGTTGTCAGTTAATTGTGGTAATGTGTTAAATAACCTTTCGCTCATCGATCGTGTTTGCAGTACTACGTCGAATTCTTATCGTAAAAATTTCAGAAAACTGTTAAGAAGTGTAATTTTGCATTCATTTTACAGCGCATAAAAATTAAGTCTGTTAAAAAAAGTGAAATTCTGTTTAGTTTTGTTTTGAAAAAAATGCCGCGTATCTTCACTAATGCCGACGTGATTTTCATCTATGGATTTTGCAATGGAAACGCTGCGGCAGCGGTTACGGAATATCGACATAGGTATCCTGGTCGTGTTGTACCGAATCGTAAAGTATTTATTAGAATTTTTAATAATCTTCGTGAGAACGGTACGCTTCCCAGCGCTCATATTTCATCTGAACGACAAACAAATCGTGCTGATGAAGGGGAAAACATTCTGCAGATGGTTCAACGTAGTTCGACAACGAGCACACGATTAATTGCAATACGGCTCAATATTTCACAAAGTAGAGTATGGAGGACATTAAATAATAATCGATTGCATCCTTTCATATTCAGAAAGTGCAACTACGCCAGCCGGCTGCAGTTTTGTCAACGGGTTAATAGGAATCAACATTTAATTCCATTTATACTATTTTCGGATGAAGCTACTTTCACTCGTAACGGAATAAACAACACACGGAATGCGCATCGGTGGTCTGAAGAAATCCCGCATGCTACAGTGGAAAAAATTTCCAGCAACGATTTTCAGTGAAAGTTTGGTGCGGTATCATAGATGACCAATTGGTCATCTATGACCAATTGGTCCTTTCATACTACAACATCCTGTCACAAGGAGAAATTATCTGGAATTTTTAGGTAGTGAATTTATTATATTGCTGCAAAATATTCCCTTAGCAAAACGAATTGAAATGTAATACCAACTTGATGGAACTCCTACATATTTTACTAATGAAGTAAGGCATTGTCTTGGTGTAAAGTTTGCTGTTAAATGGATAGGACGTGGAGGGCCGGTTAATTCGCCGCTGAGATCCCCAGACCTCACTCCGTTGGATTATTGTTTGTGAGGATGGTTGAAAAATTAGGTTTACAAGCAAAAAGTAGACACACGCGATGAACTGATCGCTCGCATTCTCAACGCTGCAGCTATAATCAAGGAACGCAAAGATACCGTTAGACTGGCGACACAAAATCTGGTACAACGCGTTGTAAAGTGCATTGAACACAACGGTGCATTTTTGAAAGTTATTAAACCGCATGAAATGCTACTTGTAAGCAGCATTTTATCATTATCATAAAAAAAGTAAGTATTCTTTCTTCCTCCAGGTATTTTCTACTGGAGGAAGAAAGAATACTGTTTTGTTGTTAATAAAAGTCGACAAGTTTAAAATGTTACTTGTTTTCTGTTGACATTATTTACATCAATCTTCTTATAATTAAACTCTCTACAATTTACTTTTAAAAAATGTACATTTTATTTCAAATTTAACAACGTTATTGTACCTCAAGCGTAAAAAAATGTATTTTTGACCCTATTTTTGGCGTTTTACATGGGATATCTTAGAAATTAAGAGAGATACAGTTCTGGGACCTATTTTTTTCGATTTCCCAGCTCAAAAACCATAAGAAACAATTAAATTTGCCCCATAATTGACCTTCTCAGAATTTCAGAAAGCCTTAATTTACCCGGAGGAACTGAAATTCGGGCGAAATTTTTCACTCTATATAACTCGCTAACGAAGCGTTTTCTGACTTATGTTTATATGAAGTTTTTTCTTATTTTTAGCCTGTAGAATGAGTTGTCAAAGTATTGCCTTATCCTCCTGAATCATCCTGTATGTTTAGAACATATATGTCAAGCTTACAGAAAAGTGAGAATAAAATATTTGTCATCAGTTTTCAGTAGGGTTTTTAAATATTAATGACTTAATTATGCAGTATTTAGAGTACAATTGTGAAAAATATCAAATGTCCAGTAAAGAAATTTTCGTCCGATCTGACTCCCTTGGTCAAATGGCATTTTTCTAATAATAATTTTACTGTGTTTATAATTAGTGAAAAGAAAAAATGAAATTTTCAGTAAAAGAATTTGAATCCCATTTAAGCCGCTTGCTTAACAGATACCTCGTTAAGTTGTGTTATTTTTAAGAGTGCAATGTGTTTATATATTAATGTAATGTGCGATTTTCGGGAGTAATCAATAATACAACGTAAAATTTTACGTGAAACTGGGGAAAACTTTCACAGAAACGTTTCAATCCAGACCAGGAAGGCCTTCGACTTTAACCGATGACACCCACGTTCAGAAAATCAACGATCTGGTGCGTGCAAATCGCCGATCGACTGTCAGAGAACTTGCAGAAGATAACATCCCAGTTGTATAATGGCACGATCCAATAATTTTGATTGAAAATTTGAATACGCTTCTAGGAGTTGCAACAAAGTTTATTCTTCGTTTGATGATCGAACAGCAGAAAGAAAGTCGATTGTACGTTTGTCGGCAACTTCTTGAACAAGCCAATGACGGTGAAACATTCATGCAAAGGATCACACGTTATATCAACAATTCAAGAACACGTGAACAGACGAAGTAATGCTGCCAACCGCTCGTCATTAAATATTTCCGTTGACGCGTAGTTAAAAATGTTCGGTTTTTTCTGAACACACCTAGTATATGCATTTTACACGCTTTAGCCTGCATTTTGATTAATATCTCTAGACTGGCTCAACATAAATCTTCGAAAATAACTCGAAAAATTTCTGTACATTGGTGTTAAATTTTGCACAAATTAAAAATGACAAGGGGAGGGTTAATTTACTTTATGTATATTTTTTATAGCTTCAATATGATGAAAGTACTGTATTTAAAATTCCAAAGTTTTAATTTGATCGGATTAATTTAATTCAACATTAATTACAAACCGTTTTTGCCTCATTTGTTGAAAATTCATTGATCAAAAAACTTAAAATTTGGATTTATATTTCCCAGCATTGGTCTGATTTTTTTTACCCCCATCGGACAAGAATGCATCACGTCCATATAGACGTGTGTATGTGTGGGTACATAGAATATATGTTTTAGCTATGTAGAATAACATTAACGAAATCAGGCCAACTTATTGAAGTAAATAATTATTCCTATATAATTTATTTTAAACTTTTAAGTTTATTTATTACAAGATTTTATTTGCAAGAGAATTGAGCTGAATGAGATCTATACTTAAAATATCAGACTTTTTAACTTTAATTTCTAAGATTAAAATTCCAACTTTATGAAGTATTAATTTGGATGACATGGGAACTTTTAAAAATCTGACTTAAGAATTTAAATGTTTTTATTATTTCCGATTCTTTATATGTTAAGCAAGCGACTTAAATGGGATTCAAATTCTTTTAATAAATTTTTTTTTTGTTTTCATAGCGAACAAATTAATCCGAACAAAGAGAGTTTTCATTCTGTGGCAGACTGCTTAATATTTGGTGTTTCAGGTTATGTTGTTAGTGTTCATGTGCAAACAGAAGTAGTAGTTTTTGTGTTTTTATAATTACATTTTGGTAACTTTGTGAGTTGCTGTTTGTTATTCGTTTCTAGTTAATACAATGGATTTAACCCCACGAAAGCGATCAAAAATAGTTGCTCTGCCCCAACACACACAAATAACTCAAAAGACAGATTACCACCGAATGTAGAGTGGAGTTAGGTACTGTAAAGGAAATCGTGAAAAAGTTTATGGAAACGTGTTCCATCTCTCCAAATTCTTCCAAAATTTGGAAGATGAAGAAAAAAAATCAATTGTTCAGTCAAAAATCATTGTTCAGTAGAATTAATGCCAATGAGGATTAATGAGATAATCAAAAACAAAGGACACATAAACTATTAAATTTGAGTAAGTCTGACTATTAAAATTTTTTCTTTTAAAAATAAAATCTGTTAAAAATACTGTTTGGATTAATTTTTTTGCCACTGTGTACTTTAAATGCAGTGACATTTCTATGACAAAAATGTGATTAGATCAAAGAGGTCAAATCAAACAGAAATTTTGATATTTTAACAGTTGTACTCTAAATATTGCATAATTAAATAATTAATATTTAAAAACCCTATGGAGTATTTCAAATAAAAATCTGTCAATGGCAAAGCCGGGAAAGTTTTGCAACTTTTTTAGTTTAATCTAGTGTCACTTATTTATCCTTAAATTGAATGCAGTAGATTTGGTGGTATCATTATTCACCATGGATCTGAGGAGATTTGTTTAAAGTTATTAGTTTAAGCAGACATGTTTAAATTCAGTTATGTATATAAAACTGGTCTTATTCTATTAAATTGACTGGTTTTAGGTCTTAATTGGCTTGTTTGTTTACTGAAAATTGATGAAAAGTTTTTTATTCTCATTTTTCTGGAAGCTTAACATATCTATTTTAAAAATATTTTCTTCTTTATTTTTTCAATATATTGGCTTATATAATTATAAGACTTTCTGTCATTACATCATCTATCAAAATAGGTTGTTAGTAAATACGATAATACTGTTCCAACTAAGAATAAGTTTTATATAAATGAGCGCTGCTGAAATTTAATTCACAGTTACATTTTGTGCATTATGAGTTAGTTGTTTAAATTTGCAAATGAAAAGAGATAGTCAATTGAAACAGTCGTGGTATAAAAGTATGTTGTATTTGGTACAAGACCTTAAATTTATTTTCCACTTTATCACTGTTTATAATTATACATTTCTTCATCGGTAAACCAGCTTTCTCATTCCATCAAGAAGAAATACTGTAATCTTCCCTCGATCGACATCTTCACTATGTTCCTCAGTTTATCATGAAATGGATACCCTTATTTACCTTCTTTAATTACAGAAAGAAAAGAAAATTTGCTGGACAAACTGGAGGATGTGAAATACATTTAAATATCAACTTCAGAAGAGCCTAACCCTGGCAGTTGCATGAAACATGTGTAGCCGAGGATTATCATGTTGTAGAATTATCACTCATGTATAGGCACTGTGAAACTGCAGCACTTCCTTTTTCCATTGGATATTATCGATAACATTTAATATAATGAGTCCTTTTTTCTTTAATTCTTTCCTTATACTTGTACAAGATATGTAATCCTTAAGCTTAATGTCAATAGTCATCCTCCAGTTTATGAAAAAGATACAAAAATTTTTGTATGGCAGTGTGGTGTTTGGCTCTTGTGCGCATGCGCACATAGGAAGTTGCACGCAAGGCTACAAGGGAAAGAGAGCACTGTCACTCCTGCAGTGCTGACCCTAGCATGCTGGTGGACAGTAGTATTTTTTAACCCGCATATGTGTGGAACGTTCCTTGTTTGTTCCCTTTCCTCGTTTAGTTGGTGGAAGAAATATGAAAACGGTTCAGTTGTTTTTTCAGTAGCAATCAAGATGGCGGAAAGTAAGGGCTTTTTGATCACCAAATCTGTCCAAAAACATGCTGGAAAGGCAAAAGAGAAGATAATTGGTAAAAGTTAATTACATTTTGTTTCTGTGTACGTAGAAATTTAAATTAAGCACCGTTGGACTGTAGTATTTTTAAGCGGATATTTTATTAAGTTATTATCTAATAATACTAAAAAATATTATCTGTACTGACATTTTATTATTTATTCAGTTAAACCAAATATGGTTTTTAAGCACAATGTGCTTAAAAAGCTGTGTACTGTATTCTTGAGTGTTATGAAGTGTGGAATTCGATAATTATCCTGCTTCTAGCTATTCTATTTGATTCCTTTCTTTTTTTTTAATTCTTTTATTTTACTGAAAATTTTAACCACGGCCTTGAAAAGGCCCAGAAAAAGATTTTCTGGAACAGCACCCCACTAATTTTAGCTACGAGCAGGCACTGCCTTCTACCTTGCCATTTCTCATAACTTTAGTTTTGTTTAAATTAATTTTCATTCCAAATTCTTCACCAATGCTTGCAGTTCTTTTCACCATTATTTGTAGTTCTTTCTCTGACTCAACTAATGCAGTTTGATCATCAGCATACTTGATTGATTTCATTGTTTCTCTTCCTACTACAACACCCCATTACTTTTCCAAGGCCTTTTTTTACCAATTTCTTCTCAAAAATAGTAAAACTGCTGGCAACATACAGCACACCCTTGCCTTACACCTCTGCCAATATTTAGTTATTCTCTCTCTTTTTCCTATTTAACCTCCGGTAAATACCGTTTAGATAATTCTTCAGAGGATGAATGAGGATGATATGTATGAGTGTAAATTAAGTGTAGTCTTGTACATTCTCAGTTCGACCATTCCTGAGATGTGTGGTTAATTGAAACCCAACCGCCAAAGAACACCGGCATCCACGATCTAGTATTCAAATCCGTGTAAAAATAACTGGCTTTACTAGGACTTGAACGCTATAACTCTCGACTTTCCAAATCAGCTGATTTTGGAAGACGCATTAACCACTAGACCAACCCGATGGGTTAATACTTAGTTATTCTGTTTCGTCATTTTCCACTCTGACAACTACTTTCTACCATACATACAGATCATTTATCAATCTTTTGTCTTTCTAATCCATGCCAATACTCTTTAAAATTCCCATTAGTTTCTTCCAGTCCACTCTAAAGCTTTCTCCTAGTCTATAAAGCACACATACATTTCCTTATTCACATACATCTATCTTTCAGCCAGCACTCTCGGATATCCAGTGGCATCATATGTTCATCTTCCCTTCTTGAACCCAAATAGATCCTCTCCCTTATTTTCCTTTCTATTCTGCCAAATAAAACTTTTGTTATTCTCTTAGTTACATGACATATAAAACTTAGCTTTTGTATACTCTGAACATTTTTAGCATTGCCCTTTTTGGTAACTGGAATAATTCTAATCCAAACAATTATTGTTTTAATTAATTCTTCAGGCGCTATGCTTATTTGATAAATTCTGTTAACTAGATTTGTTACACTTGAGATCATTTTAGTTTCCTACAACTTTCAGAGCTTCAGACAGTATTTTGTCACATCCTGTGACTTTCTTTTCTTTTAAATTTTGTATTTGTTCCTCCTCTATATTCAATATTCCCTTATTAGTTGGAGCATCATACAACTCTTGCACATATTCTGTCTATATTTGCTTATTTTTTTCTACATTAGAAGTTCACTTCTTACTGTTTTTTTTCCACCAGTCTTTACCGGCTTATTTTCCTTGGTTATCTCCATGGTTCTTTACTGTCATGTAAATTTCTTCTATTTTATCTTTCCGTTCCAGATTTTCTATTTCTACACACTGCTTTTCCCATCCATTTCTCCACTTGCATATACCATAAGTAGCATATAAAACCATTGCCTCCTCTCTACCACGGGGAGTTGAATATCAGGATTTTCCTCCACTGAATTTACCAAACTGTATTGAAATCCCAGTCAAAAAAATATTAACTCCACTATACGACCATCAAAAACAGCACATTATACACAGAGTTTCTTGTAAGGCTGGCCTAAGGTTTCTCATAAGGTTGGCCTTCAAGGTTTCTATAAGGCTGGCCTTATATGCCAGCCTTTTCAGTTCATTAGTTAGATTTTGTATTTTTCTTCCCTTTCTCTGAAAAATTACACTTAAATTTTCTTATTTCCTCCATTATTCCTAACGTATCTTCAGTGATTCATTCTTTCTTTTTCCTTATTTTTTTTACCATACCTACTCTTTCTTCCAAGGTGTTGATTATTATATTTTTAATATTACCCCCACTCTTCTGATATTTCTTTGCTTGGTATCACATTATCTAATTTCTCCACAATCTCATGTATTCTTTTTATAGTTCTTCAACTTCCTTACATCCTACTTATTGTCAACCTGGATTCTTTTAACATGTTTCAGTCTTGTTCATTAGAACAAGACTGGATGTTAATCCACCACTAGCAAGTTGTGATTTGTATCTGCCTCTGCCACTGGACATATTTTTGCTACCTTAACGCTGTTTTTAAATATCTGGTTTTAAAATCTGCTTGGTTGCCCTGTTAAAGTACCCACCCAGAGATACAAATGTGGCCATATTAACCCAGAATATTTCATTTCAGGACCTACCATATTTCAATCTAGTGGAACTTGAAATATCTTGAGGGGTATTTAATGTGGTAATATCCCATTGATTTTTGCATTCCCCTGTCGTTGAGTCGTTGACCAACTAGTGGCTCTTCTGCGTTTTGAGATTATTTCTCTTCTCAAGGAAAAGAGAGTGCCCATACTTCCGTCTGCTCATCCACCCTTCAAAGAGGTTGTTCCCTGAAAGGGATCCCCTTTCCCAGAAGATACTTGGTTTCTGTATTCGTTATCCACTTGCATATATCATAAATAGCATATAGAAAACCATTGCCTTCTCACTACCACGGGGAGTTTTTTTTTTTTTTTGAGGGCGAAAACGCTTATGCGTTATCATTGCCCAGATCCTTTGTTTTTATATAGAAAATTAAATGTTTTAATACTATTCTAAAAGATGAATAAAACTTACAACTAATATCAACGGTAAAAACTAATATAAGATCAAAGTAAATAGAATTTTACAAAGTCCAAGATGGGTGTAAAGGGCCCATTCTTGGATAACAAAAGATTAAAAAAAAACTAAAAACCATAAAAGATCTAATATAAAACTTAAAACTAAAATAACAAAATTAAATAAAACTTAGAACTAACACAAATTATATAATTAAAACTAGGTTAAAAATAAAAATTAAAAAGTTGAAATAAAACTTAAAACTAACATTACTAAAATCTTACAACTAATATCACAGAGTCTTTAAAATATTAAAAAAAAATAACTATATAAAATTTAACAAATTCCGATAAGGAATGTAAAAGGCTCCTAATCGGATAAAAAAAAAAAACTTATATAAAAACTAAAAGCATTAAAAAATATAAGCAACAATATTACATTTTTTGCATTAACCCAGCACTACGCAGAAATAGAAACATCCGGGTTAAAATTTCATTATCATTGCACAAGACACCACGGATGTTTCTGGGTAGTTTAAATTTACGACGCAACGCCGCATAACATATGCAATCCACGAGTATATGGCGCACAGTCACGCGGCAGTTGCATCGTGCGCATAGGGGTGCTTGTCCTCTTGTCATCAGGTAATCGTGTGTCCTATTCGCAATCGACAGAGAACTACTTCCTCACGCCGGGGTTTTCTGTATGAGGAGTCCCATGGTAACACAGAATTTTTAATCTGACGGAGTTTATTATCAACGGTAGCCGTCCAGTCACCTTGCCACCTTGCTCTTAGTGATTGTTTTACATAGTTAATGAAATCAGAAGTAACAACTCGGGTGGTGAAATGACGCTGGTTACATGCTTCTTTGGCAGCGGAATCTGCATGTTCATTACCTAGAATCCCTGCGTTGCTAGGGACCCGGCAAAAACTTTCTTCTGTGTTGCGATTATTTAACTCAGCGATCGCGTTGTAAATTTCAATGACGATAGGATGTTTGGAATACAAGTTTTTTAAGGCTTGGAGAGCGCTACACGAGTCACTGCAAATAAGAACTTTTCTATATTTAGGGTTAATGATGTTTAGAGCCTTATTTATAGCGTATAGTTCAGCGGTAAACACACTCGTAATACCGGGTAGACCAAACATATAAGTTCTTTCATAGACAACAAATGCACAGCCAACTGTATCGTTATGTTTCGATCCATCAGTATATACAACCGCGTCTGGTTTCATCTTGGAGAGAACATACTAAAACATTTGCTGGAAGACAATAGGTAGTGTTGATTGTTTATTGTATGTCGTAAGGTCAAAATTAAAATTTACAAGGTTTATTCTCCATGGAGGATATGAGCAAGGATATGTAGGAAAGAATGACGGTGTGTCAACATTTATATGCTGCAGCAGACGCCGGGTACGGACACCTACAGGTGCAGTACGACGTGGATGGTCCTCATACTTTCCTAGATTAGGATTTCTAAAGACTGACTCAAGAACCGGGTGATTTGGCTGTCCTCGGAGACGAGCAAAATAAGATAATAAAAGCTGGTCTCGTCTATCCCAAAGTGATGGTTCACCACAGTCTACAAGTAAGCTTGCGACAGGACTTGATTTAAACGCGCCTGTGGCAAGCCGAAGGAAAGCATGATGTACACTATCCAGCATTTTAAGCACGGTTTGACGAGCTGAAGAGTAGGCGACACAACCATAACCTAAACGGGAGCGAACAAAGGAATAGTAAAAATGTGTCATGCATGATCTATCGGCTCCCCAGTTGGTGTTAGTAAGGACTCGCATCATATCTAGAAGTTTGGAACATTTTGTTTTTAATTCTTTTATATGTTTGACCCAAGTAAGTCGGCTATCAAGAAATAAACCTAAAAACTTGACGTAGGTAGAAATAGTAATAGTCTCTCCGTTCAGAAAAATTTGCGGAATAGAAGGGTTTCGTAGCCGAGAAAAAACTACAAATTTTGTTTTTTGGATGAAAATGTGAAACCAGTAATCCTGGAGCAAGCTTCAAGGTGAGATATAGTGTTCTGCAGTAGTCTCTCTGCTGTAGGTGTTAAACGGCTTGCAATGTAGATAGCAAAGTCGTCAGCAAATAGAGAACATGAGACAGGAGCCTGCACACATTTGGTAATATCGTTTATGGCTACAGAAAATAAGGTGGCACTTAATACACTACCTTGGGGCACTCCATTCTCCAAGATGACACTATCTGAGAGCGAATCATCCACACGAATACGAGCCGTTCGGTGATTTAAGAATCCCCGGATAAAAGCAAGCATATTGCCCTTGATTCCCCATTCTTTGAGAGTGTTAAGAATACCACGTCGCCAGGCTGTGTCATACGCGTATCATATCGCGGTCCATCTTCGTTATTTCTACTACATTTCATTACTTTTGTTTTGTTCTTGTTTATTTTCATGCGATAGTTCTTGCGTAGGACTTCATCTATGCCGTTCATTGTTTCTTGTAAATCCTTTATACTCTCGGCTAGAATTACTATATCATCGGCAAATCGTAGCATCTTTATCTTTTCACCTTGTACTGTTACTCCAAATCTAAATTGTTCTTTAACATTATTAACCGCTACTTCCATGTAAAGATTAAAAAGTAACGGAGATAGGGAACATCCTTGTCGGACTCCCTTTCTTATTACGGCTTCTTTCTTATGTTCTTCAATTGTTACTGTTGCTGTTTGGTTCCTGTACATGTTAGCAATTGTTCTTCTATCTCTGTATTCGAACCCTAATTTTTTTTAAATGCAGAACATTTTATTCTATTCTACGTTATCGAATGCCTTTTCTAGGTCTATAAATGCCAAGTATGTTGGTTTGTTTTTATTTAATCTTTCTTCTACTATTAATCTGAGGCCTAAAATTGCTTCCCTTGTCCCTATACTTTTCCTGAAACCAAATTGGTCTTCTCCTAACACTTCCTCCACTCTCCTCTCAATTCTGAATAGAATTCTAGTTAAGGTTTTTGATGCATGACTAGTTAAACTAATTGTTCTGTATTCTTCACATTTATCTGCCCCTGCTTTCTTTGGTATCATTACTATAACACTTTTTTTGAAGTCTGACGGAAATTCCACTTTTTCATAAATATTACACACCAGTTTGTATAATCTATCAATCGTTTCCTCACCTGCACTGCGCAGTAATTCTACAGGTATTCCGTCTATTCCAGGAGCCTTTCTACCAATTAAATCTTTTAATGCTCTCTTAAATTCAGATCTCAGTATTGTTTCTCTCATTTCATCCTCCTCAACTTCCTCTTCTTCCTCTATAACACCATTTTCTAATTCATTTTCTCCGTATAACTCTTCAATATATTCCACCCATCTATCGACTTTACCTTTCGTATTATATATCGGTGTACCATCTTTGTTTAACACATTATTAGATTTTAATTTATGTACCCCAAAATTTTCCTTAACTTTCCTGTATGCTCCGTCTATTTTACCAATGTTCATTTCTCTTTCCACTTTAATCCACTCTTCTTTCGCCAGTTTACATTTCCTGTTTATAGCATTTCTTAATTGCCGATAGTTCCTTTTACTTTCTTCATCACTAGCATTTTTATATTTTCTACGTTCATCCATCAGCTGCAATATATCGTCTGAAACCCAAGGTTTTCTACCAGTACACCAAATAATCCAGTAATAAAAACTGAATATTTTACACCGTAAAGTCGAAATTAACATTTGTAACCGGTATACAGGAATTAATTATTATTAACTTTTATTTATTCGACACACCAGAAATCTCACGAAGATACGAATAATACCGATCTAGTAATACGATTAATAAAGGGACTTTTACTCTATCCTAATATTTCATGAATTAATAATTATATAAATATTTGATGTTAATAAAAACTGTGTAACTGTCCACTTTGTTAAAGAATTGCAGGATCGTATCTCACTTTCAAATTAAATAACTTTAAATGAAGCGCAGCAAAAAATGTGTTTATTTAATTTAATAGGCGTACAAGGAAGTCCACATCAGATATATTCTTTATATTGGCATTGGAATTAGAACTTATATAACTGTTGCCCGATTTTTTTTCTCTTAAATTTTAAATG
Organism: Lycorma delicatula; assembly: GCF_047948215.1. Lineage (NCBI taxonomy): Eukaryota > Metazoa > Arthropoda > Insecta > Hemiptera > Fulgoridae > Lycorma > Lycorma delicatula. The sequence goes on from NC_134455.1 coordinate 396,111,504, forward strand.
AAATTAATACGATTTACAGTTTATAAAACTGACATGTTTATAGCTTTAGCGTACTATTTTAGTAACTACTACATGTAAATTATTCTGTTTTGTTTTATACGAGTGTGTTTTTTTTATACTTCAATGCAAAAGAAATATCATTAGACGCATCCGTGATCATCAAATGCAGTGTGATTATTTTTGTTTGAGTTTTATATTATTAACTCTTTCTAAGTATCTAGTTTGACCTCCTTTCTAATAATAATAAATAATAGGCTATCAGACTATAATCTTTGTATAGAAAAATTATGTACAAAAGGAATATGCTTTGATGTTTAACTTGGTTAAACATTTCACGTTATTGATTTGATTTGGTTTTAATTCTTACATTGTTTTTCAGTATTAACAGCGGCGGCCCGTAGATAAAATTAGGGGGGGTGCTGCCCCAGAAACTTTTTTTCTGGGCCTTTTCAAGGTTATGGTTAAAGTTTTCTGTAAAAAAAAAAGAACCGAAAAAAAATTGAATCAAATAGAATAGCTGGAAGCAGGATAATAATCCAATTCTACACTTTATCACATTCAAGAATACGGTACACGGTTTTTAAGCGCAATGCACTATTCGGTTTAACCGAATAAATAATAAAATTCCAATACTTTTTTTTTGTTTTTTTTTTTTTTTTTGTCTTCAGTCATTTGACTGGTTTGATGCAGCTCTCCAAGATTCCCTATCTAGTGCTAGTCGTTTCATTTCAGTATACCCTCTACATCCTACATCCCCAACAATTTGTTTTACATACTCCAAACGTGGCCTGCCTACACAATTTTTCCCTTCTACCTGTCCTTCCAATATTAAAGCGACTATTCCAGGATGCCTTAATATGTGGCCTATAAGTCTGTCTCTTCTTTTAACTATATTTTTCCAAATGCTTCTTTCTTCATCTATTTGCCGCAATACCTCTTCATTTGTCACTTTATCCACCCGTCTGATTTTTAACATTCTCCTATAGCACCGCATTTCAAAAGCTTCTAACCTTTTCTTCTCTGATACTCCGATCGTCCAAGTTTCACTTCCATATAAAGCGACACTCCAAACATACACTTTCAAAAATCTTTTCCTGACATTTAAATTAATTTTTGATGTAAACAAATTATATTTCTTACTGAAGGCTCGTTTAGCTTGTGCTATTCGGCATTTTATATCGCTCCTGCTTCGTCCATCTTTAGTAATTTTACTTCCCAAATAACAAAATTCTTCTACCTCCATAATCTTTTCTCCTCCTATTTTCACATTCAGCGGTCCATCTTTGTTATTTCTACTACATTTCATTACTTTTGTTTTGTTCTTGTTTATTTTCACGCGATAGTTCTTGCGTAGGACTTCATCTATGCCGTTCATTGTTTCTTCTAAATCCTTTTTACTCTCGGCTAGAATTACTATATCATCAGCAAATCGTAGCATCTTTATCTTTTCACCTTGTACTGTTACTCCGAATCTAAATTGTTCTTTAACATCATTAACTGCTAGTTCCATGTAAAGATTAAAAAGTAACGGAGATAGGGAACATCCTTGTCGGACTCCCTTTCTTATTACGGCTTCTTTCTTATGTTCTTCGATTATTACTGTTGCTTTTTAGTTCCTGTAAATGTTAGCAATTGTTCTTCTATCTCTGTATTTGAACCCTAATTTTTTTAAAATGCTGAACATTTTATTCCAGTCTACGTTATCGAATGCCTTTTCTAGGTCTATAAACGCCAAGTATGTCGGTTTGTTTTTCTTTAATCTTCCTTCTACTATTAATCTGAGGCCTAAAATTGCTTCCCTTGTCCCTATACTTTTCCTGAAACCAAATCGGTCTTCTCCTAACACTACCTCCACTCTCCTCTCAATTCTTCTGTATAGATCTCTAGTTAAGATTTTTGATGCATGACTAGTTAAACTAATTGTTCTGTATTCTTCACATTTATCTGCCCCTGCTTTCTTTGGTATCATAACTATAACACTTTTTTTGAAGTCTGATGGGAATTCCCCATTTTCATAAATATTACACACCAGTTTGTATAATCTATCAATCGCTTCCTCACCTGCACTGCGCAGTAATTCTACAGGTATTCCGTCTATTCCAGGAGCCTTTCTGCCATTTAGTTCCAATACAGATAATATTATTTAGTATTATTAGATAATAACTTAATAAAATGTCCGCTTAAAAACACTATAGTCCAACGGTGTTTAATTTAAATTTCTACGTTCATAGAAACAAAAACATAATTAGTTTTTATTAATTACCTTTTCTTTTGCCCTTCCAGGGTGTATTTGGATAGATTTGGCAATCAAAGAACCCTTGCTTTCTACCATCTACTGATCGATACTAAAAAAACAACTAAACCGCTTTCATATTCCTTCCGACGACTAAACTAGAAAAGGAAACGAACTAGGAACGTTCCATACACACGCTGAGTAGAAAAAAACCTTTCATCAGTATGCCAAGATCGGCACTGCGGGAATGACAGTGCTCTCCCTCTCGTAGCGTCGCGTGCAGATACCTATATGCGCATGCGCACAACAAACATAACGCCGCTGGAACTCTGCGTTTTGATTAGTTTTGTGGCCCATTTTGATTAGTTTCTCGCATAACTACATATATATCTCGTATAACTCTAAACACGATTAGAAATTTTGGATTTAGGACTGTTGTAACATCTAGTTATGCACCTCACCTTTTTATTGCAATCGACTGAACAAAAAGTGTCCAAAAAAGT